>NC_143555.1:108867250-109478000 GCF_054136105.1 Typopeltis vanoorti | reverse complement strand
ATTACGAACGAAACAACTGAGGCTATATTGTATGTTAACTATGTGAATTTCTTTAGACTGTTTTTCTATTTTGAGAAACGAAAAAAATACATTTGTGTACGAGCTCAGTTCAGTTACCTTGAATTTAAAAGTTCTTCTTTGGGTTTCTCCTGCAAGTGAAGATTCTAACCAGATAACTCCGTTATCTTCTCGTCGGCACAATTGGTAGGATGCTTTCCTTTTTAAAAAGATATATTTCGGTGATTACATCACATTTTTTATTATTCAGTTATACAAAATACTGAAATAATAGTTCCCGAACAAATTTCGTAAATCGTAGGATTTACATCTTCAGGGGGTAAATAGTATAACTTAAAGTTTAAACAAGAGAATTAATAAATACAAATCATAACCGTCTGGCTATTCATAAACTCAAATAACAGAATGCAGATATAAAACGTTATTGACGTTGAACAATATTGGATGATGTCACGTGTTCTTGTTCTCGTTCATACAGTCCGAGCTCAGATTGAGGTAGATTTTTTATTAGAGCTGACCACACTTGATGGAGAATTAAACCTTGATTTTTATTGCATTGGGTTGGGGTTTTTAGCATATTAGCAGCTTCTTTAAATTTTCGTGTATAACTGTTGTTTTCCATGTATGACATCGTCGTTTTTTTGCCATAGTACATCGTATCCAGTGGAAGTGGTATGGAAAGCAAGACCCGTTTTTTGTTCTCTTTCGTATTGTACGTCTTTTTGGTGTTCAGCCATGCGTATTTCTCCAGATCTTCCTGTCTGTCCTACGTAGCAAATCCCGCAAGAGCAATGGATTTTGTCGACTCCTGGTTTTTTAAGAGGATGATGAGGTGGTTTTGGTGGATGTAGGAATCTTGAGATTTTTTCCATAGGAAGGAAGGCTACTTTTATGTTGTGTTTGTTCATTAATTTGGCTAGCTTATCTGTAACATTTTTGATATAAGGAAGCGAGACTGCGGTTTTGTAATCCTGTTTTATTGTTGTTAGTTGGAGGCATTTTAAGGATTCCCTTGATGGTTTTTGTTTCATATCCGTTCTGTTGAAGGATTTGTGTTAAGTATTTTAGTTCACAATAAAACAGAATTACAAAAACGCAATCTCGCTTCCTTATATCAAAAATGTTACATTACAAACCAAGAGAGAAAAATACACGCAGTTAAAATCGTGAAAAATACAAGCATGCTTTACCTTCCTTTACTATTTATTCTAAAGTCCTGGAAATATTAATTTTATATATTATTATTAGAAATGTTACATTTGCTATTTACACTAATTATTATATATTCTGAACGACAAATATGCTTAATAGACACTTCAGTGTATTCTTAAATTACATAACGTTTTATTTTAATTATTTTTTAAATTCAACATCAATTATTTCCTATTCAACATCAATAAGAAAATGTACATTAATGAAGTCCAAACTAGATTACATAAACTGCAATATCTGGGCAGTTTATGTAGCTTGTATATTTATTAATTTTAAAATTTTTCCACCATGCTTATTTATTATAAAATATTGACATTTGATTCTAAAAGATTTGTAAAATTATGAAACTACAGCACTATTTCATAATTCAACAGTACATTTAAAAGAATATCTTAAACATTTATTATCTCTTTTACGATCTGATACTATAAATATTCGAGCGCCGCCTATCGGAAAATAGCAACTTTACCTTCATTTAAATTTCTGTTAGCGATGCAGATTATTATAATGTTAAACATAATATTATGTCCAAACTGGATTATTTAAACTGTAATATTTGCGCAGTTTATCGAGCTTGTATATTTAGTATTGGTTATGATTTGTGCACATCTTCCATACTATAATTATTTATTATAAAATTTGACATCTTATAACAGATTTGTAAAATTACGTAATTTTTATTTCAGAATTTCCACAGTACATTTTAAAGAATATCTTAGAATTTATCATAAACATTCGAACGCCACCTATCGGAAAACAGTGACTTAATCTTCACTTAAATTCCTGTTAACGGTGGAAATTATTATAATATTATTAAGCATTATGAATTGTTTCCTCTCACACTAGCTTTATTTTCGACGCTGGTCTCTAAATTTCTCTATAACTGATGATTCCCACACAAAGTTCAGCCGTTTGTCACTCGATATATCAAAATAATGTAGCGGTTTTCGGCATTTAATCTTCATCATTTTCCAGCTTTGTGTCACTTCCAATACTTCTTGGCCAAGTAAAACTGAAAGGGGACCTGTTTACTCGAATGATGACGAGAAATTTCAGTCCCTCTGGTATCAAGGGATAAGGTTGGCTTTCGTAGGTGTGATTTATATAGATCACTTATTGGGGGGGGGGGGGGGGGAGTGAGTAATGGATGATTCTCTCGATGTATTTGGGAATGTTGTGAATGTCACTATGCTCAGTTGTATTGTTTCGGGATTTATTCAGATGTGACATACGAACAGGTCTTGTACAATTATTTATTTAAATATTATATATAAAGCGGAAATCAATATATTTCTTTACATATTTATATAAATGGATAGAGGTCAGCTTGATAGAGGCAAATAAATGCATAATAATAATTTAATATATTTCATTAATAAAAATAATTTCAAAATATAAAAAAAAATATTATTATAATTTTGATTTAATTGGTATTTGAATTATTTATTTCTCTTTTAAAACTGCTCAAATGATTCAACTCAAAAACACAAAGATATTTTAAAAGATTTTGTTTACGAATAGCGATTTTTTTTTCTCTCTTCTCTCTCTCTCTCTCTCTTTTTTTTTTTTTTTTTTTTTTGCCATACAAACAAAAATAACATTTGACGTCCGTAGATGGCGTATGGTCACTTCCGTACATTACCGGGTTTTGGGAGTGATGCGTTCTGCTGGAAAAAGTGGTAGGGGTCACAGATGCCCTACACAATCACAAACGCCCATACCCATGGCGGGATTCGAGCCCGCAGCCCCTTAGCTGAAGAGAGGTGATACACTAACCACTCGACCAACCAGGCCGGCATAGTCATACGATGTGGTTGAAAAACTGAAGTAGTTAACAAGAATAATTAATTATTATTAAAAAGTAAAAATATACTAGACTCATGACCGAGTCTTGTAGAATAATTTCTGAGGGATATTCTGAAAGTAATCCCTCCATTGTCAATAGCTGCTTACTCAAAAAAGAAAGATGCTAATGAAATTAAAAAATGAAAAGATAATCCGAAGTCTTCACTTTATTTTCAGGCACTGTTTCTCAACGCAACTTCTCTCTCTCAATACCATTTTCTGCACTGAGTTTCAAACCTTTAAAAGTTTTCAAGTTGTTTTTGGAACCATTTGCTCAACCAAATTACACCGGAAGTCTGATGGTGAACCATGTCTGGCTGTGAAGAGGATGCTTCACAATTTAAAATTCTGTTTCTTTGACAGTTGACGTTAACGGATTCTAGGGAAGGCCTCGTATTGTCATGTTGCAAAAACAATGGCTGTTCCTTAGCAAACACATGCTTAATTCATTGTTTCGCTTTTTTCAATGTCATCACATAGTTTAGCGAATTTTTTACAGTCTCTTTCATCATACAGACCTAGTGATTGACACGTTTGCTGTTCCAAAAGATAATCACCATGCACTGACGGAAGTGGAGTTGTGAATTTTTGGCCAGTGTTAAGGTGTTCAACCCATCCGTTTTTTAGGAAGGATAGGGTCCCCTGATAATAGGTCAAAACGAATTAATGCATCCGTCTGTACCTGAAGGCAAGTATTCATACCTGTAGATCTGTGTGTGTGTGTGTGTGTGTGTGTGTGTGTGTGTGTGTGTGTGTGTGTGTGTGTGTGTGTGTGTGTGTGTGTGTGTGTGTGTGTGTGTGTTTACGGGGCCATTTTCTCGTTCTGGGCGACGAAAAAACCCCAGTTTTCTAAGAAAAAACAGAACTCCCGTCGTGCAAACAACCTAGTCTAATATTATAGTATTTATAAAAGTCCATTTAATTTGTCTATGTAATTCTAATTCACTCTATAAGTCAAAAGATTATAGAATAGAGCATTTTCTAAAACATACATTTTTTTAAACATTTCACGTATAATTGTGGTCCAGCCTAACAAGCGGCTTTCCAGATTTATACAGAACACATTATAAGTTTAAGTTTTGTGTTGATAAGTAGGCTAATTTTACACAAAAAGTTTAAGTTGTTGCAAACAAACAAATTAATTAAAGCATTTCAATTTAGGAAATAAACATACTATTAGGCTTAGATTTATAGGATTTAATTTGTTTAGTGTTTTCGGTAAATAGAATTTTCAGTTAAGTATACCCATGCTACAGTACTTTCGAAAATATTAGAATATTATATAAATTAATTTTGTTCTTAAAAATACATAAAATTTTAACTAATGATGATGATCTATAATATATATATATATATATATATATATATATATATATATATATATATATATATATATCATCAGCCATTATCGATCCACTGCTGGATGAAGGCCTTTCCAAGATTACTCCAATACTCTCTGTCCATGGCTTTCCTTTTCCATGTTACTCCTGCAAATTTGATGATAGCATCAATCCACCGTGATTTCGGTCGGCGTCGTGGTTGTTTTTCCTCTCATGGAATCCAGTCCAATACTTCTTTTGTCCATCGCTGATCTTGTCTTCGGGCAATATGCCCAGCCCATTGCCACTTCAGATGTTTCACTCTTCCTATGATGTCAGAGACTTTGGTTTAATTTCTTATCCATATATATATATATATTAAATAAAATCTAGTGACTTGGTGGTGATCCACCAAGCAATGATGCGTTTGGAATTGCATTTATCGATGGCAGTTATGTGCAAAGTAAATTTATGCGGTAACTACGGTAGACATTATAGATCCTATCTGTCGGTGCTTTTCTCTTTTTAAGTATCTTTTCCAATCCCTTGTATTTCAGCAGGTTAGGTGGTTGGATACCGTCATGGTGCTCTGTGCATTTCAAAACTGTTGAAATGCTAAAATAAAGAGCCAAAAGGTTTCACTTCGGCGATGCAACATTATATAAATTAAGTGGATATTAAATCCAACATCATTTGAAAGCTAAAAACAGAAACTTTAAAAGTTTCGTGCGAAAATTGACCAAAGAGCTTGCGGGAATACACTCGCCGCCACACTGCGAGTTGCCCTAGCCGAACCTAATAGGAAGCACGCACGCCAAAGCGTCCGTATAATTCGCCTCCTATCGGTCCATTTTGATAAGGTTTCACTGGGCTGACAGCTGTTTCAAACTCATTGGTTTTCGTTAGAGACCACTATTTAAGTAAAGGGTCTTTCTCAAAAATTAGGCGATCCCCCGGACCACTCCCTACGAGTGACCGAAAGATTGTCCAACTCAATGCGTTGGTTGAACTCAGTTGACAGTCTCAACCTACCATTGAGCAGAACCGGTCATATTACAGGAAAAAGCATTCACCGACAAGCCCCCCCCCCCCCACACACACTGGTCGTGTCATGCCGGAAAACACTCTTCCCGGAGACTCAAAATGCTCTCTCAATGCAAACTTCCCGAAATCAAAGTCCTCCTCACCGGAAACTAGATTCTGAAGAAACCTAAGAGAGCAAAAACGCCCAGTACTAAGGAACTCGAAGCGTCGAAAAGGTGTATTTTCTGTAAGCGAGCTCTCGGTCCTGCGTAAAAGTATTTACTGAAATAAAGAGCCAAAAAGCTTCACTTCGGCAATGCAAAATTATATAAATTAAGTGGATATTAAATCGAACATCATTTCAAAACATCATTTTGGCTTTGAAATGATGTGGAATTTAAATACAAGAAATGAACATAAACTGGGTTGTATATTGGCCGAAGAATTTTTTAATAATAACAATAAAAATAAAAAACACCGACAAGTTTCGCCAACTTGGCTGTTTGGCTTTGTCAGGGAGTACAAGAGTGATACAAAACAACTTAAACAATTTATGAAAGAATAAACTGAATACAAATGTGTTTTTTTTTTGTTTTTTTTTTTACCAATTCAGAAGAACGCGTACATCAAACACATGGAGGGTGTATGATATCAATTATTGTTATGTAAATACGTTCTGTAATTTGCAGCGAAATTAAACTCTGGCGTACCGAGTGATCTTATGAGGGGTCTTCCAAATGTTAGCCAGAATTAATCCATGATTTCTGTTGAGGCTGTGTTTTAGAACGAATGACCACTGTAGCTTCTTTGATGTTGCGGGCGCGGAAATCTTCTTTTTCTAGAATAG
The DNA here is from genome assembly GCF_054136105.1 of Typopeltis vanoorti. NCBI lineage: Eukaryota > Metazoa > Arthropoda > Arachnida > Uropygi > Thelyphonidae > Typopeltis > Typopeltis vanoorti. Next base: position 109,471,736 of record NC_143555.1, on the reverse strand, counting down.
GTCATACAGCTTTTGTCCCATTCGATGGTATGGTTCGTACTCGAGAAATGAAGGGCTAACCCAGAGCTGTCTTCCCTGTTGTTGTTAACATCATCAAAGTGCTTTTTCTTTTTCTTATTTCCAAAATTCTTGAAGTCTGACCTACGTAGTTTAAACCACATGAACAGGGGATGTTATAGACACTGGAGTATTTGAAGAAGGCATTACTGTCATTCGGAGATCTCAACAAGTGACGGATAGTCTTTATAAGTTTGAAAGTCACTCGTATTTCATATGGTTTGAGGAGTGTAGCATTCTTTTTTAATATTCATTTAATTTATATACTGTTAAAATACGTTTCGACTTTGTCCCATCATGATGCTATGTTTCGTTAGCTTGGCAGAAGGGAGTTTTCGTTAAGAAAGAACTGTCTTGGTCATTTACCAGAATAACTGATCCTCTGTACTGATCCTCTGTACTCTGTACCAGAATGACTGATCCTCTGTACTGATCCTCTGTACTCTGTACCAGAATGACTGATCCTCTGTACTCAATGAGTGATCTTTCCTCTCCCACTACTATCAGACCAAATTCATGATTTTGGTTATCGCTTGTCCATCTTTTAAATCCCATGTCTGTGGAACTGATGCCTGATACGATTTATTTAGATCTAGCGGATAAGGCTTTTAAATTCTTTAGAGTGTCGATCAGAGTTTGTCCGTGGTTCGATGGCTGTTATTTGCATTTTCTAAGCACATTTCCAAGTTTCCGATGTGCTTCGAGCCGATAACTGGAACTAGGCCAATGGATTCTAAGAGAGCAGTGGGTAGCATCCTCTAATTGATGGTAGGTTGTGTTAGCAGCAATCTATTTCATATATATTAAATAATTATCAAACATTAGATAAATTAATTTAAATATTAATTAAAACTAAGAAATATTAATTACACACACTATTAGACAGTAAATAAACAAATGAAATATTAATTTAATAAATTATTAAATTAATGTGTTTAATATATTGATCTTATTTTAATTATAATTTTATAAATAAACTGCAATGTAAAATAAAAAAAATAGAAATTAAAATAGAAATGTTATATGAAATATTCTTTAATTAAAATAATTTTATAATATTAGTTTTCTTTTTATTTTATTACTTGAAAATTTAAATGTATTTTTTAAAGTTTACGACATTAACCACTTTATTATTTGTTTAATATGCTTATATATAAAGTCTGCAACAGCTTCATGTAGTACTTAGGGAAAATGGGGAATCAGTCGACCGTGAGATGCAGTGATTGATTCATTCAATCCAATACCTTTGGAGGGTAATGGATGGCAATGCTGAAGCCAATGAAGTTCTAACTGAGGTTCAGCTATTGCTGTTACCCTCCTGCCATGATCAGAGCTTTAATAGCTTAATAACACCTTATCCCTACACTGCCCTCTACAGATAACGGGGAAGATGAAAAGCATTCTTGCTTCGCCCCTTTAAGCCAGTCCTTATAAGGACTTCATGTAGTACTTAGTACTGATCATCATCGGCCATTGCGATTAGTGAATGATAGTGAATGATGTTTTCTTCAGGATTATCAGAGTGATTGGTACTATAAATTAGTGAGTGATTGAAGATGAAAAGACTCATCTGATTACTGGTGGTGGAGCACAAGGTAAGACTGATTTTTGATGCAATTTAATTGCTATTGCTTCGTTTAGCCTACGCTTGGTATTGCTGGCAGTCCTTTGCGGCTGCGGGATTTTGTACAAAATTTCTGCTGGCAGGTCTCTAGACCTGCGGGATTTCTATAGGGTGTCCCAAAATTCACGCAAGGTTTAAATTTAGCGCCATTTGTGCGGTAAAGTGTTGCCAACGAGAAAAAAAAGACAGCGTGACAGCTGACAGTTCAGGGTTATTAAAAATGACCATACACAGCGAAGAGAGTTCGTTGAATGGATTATGGAACAACAACAAGTGGATGCTTATTTTTTGAACAAAATCATCTTCAACGATGAGGCTCATTTTCATCTTGATGGCTTCGTTAATCGACAAAATTGTCGCTTGGGGGTTCAGAAAATCCACGAGTGATTGCTGAGAAACAAATGCATCCATAATGTGTCACTGTTTGGTGCGGATTTTGGGCTGGATGCATCATCGGTCCATTCTTCTTCGAAAATGTGGCTGGTAAGGCAATAACAGTTAATGGTGCTCGCTATCGCGACATGATAATCCAGTTTTTTGTGCCTAAATTGCAAGATATGGATGTGGACGACATGTGGTTTTAACAAGACGGTGCCACATGACATACAGCCTGAGAAACAATTCAATTACTGCATGAGTCATTTCCTGGTTGTAATTTCCCGTTTTGGTGATCAGAATTGGCCGCCCAGATCATGTGACTTAACGCCGTTAGACTTTTATATTTGGGGTTTTTTGAAGTCTAAGGTTTATGCCAACAAGCCCACGACCATCCACGCCTTGAAGGAGAAAATTGAGCGCTGTATCAACGAAATTCAGCCACATTTATGCAAAATTTCGGCAAAAGAGTGCGTTCATGGAAAATTTCGACAAAAGAGTGCGTATGTGCCAGCAAAGCGGTGGAGGCCATTTACCCGATATGCTATTCTATGCATAACCCTATACTGTATACTTTATGAATCAATAAGAAATTACAATTTTTAATTAAAAACCTGTGTTTTCTATCAAAATTACCTCTTGCGTGAATTTTGGGACACCCTGTACTAGCGCTCAGACGAAATTAAATCGATATGAGCGTGCCTGACCTAGACGTCGTCACTGATTTGCTCGATAAAGAGCCGGCTCTTGTACTCATTAATAAACTTCAAAAGAGGTTCAAGCTGAAATGATCTACTAGCATGATCGACCCCGACATCATTATCGAGTCACTCGACAAAGGGCTAGCACTCACTTTTGTTAAAAAGCTTTTCAAAAAATTTGAACGAGATTGGCCCGGCTATTTAAACTTATATTCTTCACCCGAGATCGATGTTGAAGAAAATGAAGACTCTCCTTAAATGGAGGAAAAACTCAATCTAGTTGTCTCTGCCTCTAATCCTTCTGATCAAGGAGAGATCCACGCTCGTAAGAAGCGAAACACTCTCGCTGCTGAGCCAACAAATGATGTTGGTATGGATGAGGACGCTCCAATTTCAGATCCCTCTGCCTCCCCCAATGAAAAGGTGCCACCGATTATCCTAAGGGAAAAGCAGAGCTGGACAACACTAAGAACCACCATGGCTAACTTACAAATAAGTTATAGATTGGCTAAAAATATAGATGAGGGCATAAAAATTCAGCCCGCCACTGTGGCTGATTATAGAAATCTTACAAAGGAGCTGGACGCAAGAGGAACACAATATCACACATTTTCACTTGCCTTCGAAAAAAATCTGAAAGTGGTCCTACGAGGAGTCTCCAAGGGTATTGACACGGATGAAATAGTTACTGATCTCAACTTACAGGATCTACATCCCATAAAGGTCACTAGAAGGTTCAGATCAAATAGGACACCTATGCCTCTAGTCTTAGTAGAGATTCATAATATTTACAAAGACATATACAATCTAAAATCAATCTGTGGATTTAAAATCACCCCAGAACCATTGAGAAAGAGAGCATCTTCTGGGAAGTGTCACAGATGCCAAAAATTTGGCCATGCTCAGAAGTTATGCAAAGCCCAGTACAGATGCCTAAAATGTGGCGAGAATCATCCCACAAACACCTACACCAAGCCAAAATCCACCCGGCTAAGTGTGCTAATTGTGGGGGTCCTCACCCTGCTAATTATGGAGGGTGCATACATCAGCCCAAAAACAGATGGAACGATCCAAATAATCAATCTACCTCTTCATCTAGTGCGAGAGTTCCTGAAGTTCAGGCTCCTCAGTCCTCCAAGAGTGAGAACTTGACAACAGGTGCTCGCACACCATTAACTGGGCCCCTTAAGAAAATGAATCTTCAACATCAAGCAAGAACATATGCTGATGTGGCCCGCTCCAAACAGATAGTACAAACCCAGAACCTGGATAATCCACATTAATCTATCAGCTATTATAATCGCTGATAGATTAATGAAGAAGAGGTGATAATTATCACCTCTTCTCTTGCAAATATGCTGCAGGAATTCAGCAACTCAAATCCATCACTAAGTGTTACAAAAAGATTCTTACAGCAAACCCAATCCATATTATCTGCACTCTCTGATGCATAGGAAAAAACTCACCCCGGATTCGCTTAGAATTATCGCTTGGAACGCCAACGGTATCAAAAATAAAGTGTTGGAAATCCAGGAATTCAATAATAGATATAATCCAGATGTACTTCTAATCAATGAAACTCGCCTGAGGCCTGCTGACAACCTAAAAATCAGAGGGTATCAAATTTACAGAAATGTCAGACTTGACTATAGAGGTGGAGGTACAGCCACCCTTATTAAAAATTATATCAACCGTCATTCAATAACCAACCCTACAACCACCAACCTCGAAATCACAGGCATTAATGTCCTCACAAACTCAATTGGAAACCTAAAAATTTTTGCTGCTTATAACCCTCCATCAGAAACATTGTTGACCTCAGATCTGGATGCCATCCTTGGAGTAAAAGGACCGGTCGTCATCGCTGGAGACTTCAATGCAAAACATCCTGCCTGGAACAGTAAATCTACCAACAAAAATGGCCGAATACTGTTTAACTACTCAAGTTTTAATTGGAAAACTGTGGCTGGTCCTTCTGTACCAACTCATATCAGTTCAATTGGCTCCTCCGACATCCTGGATATAGCTGTCCTCCAAAATGTCAAATTGCAGTACAACTTGGATTCACTTGACGAATTAACCCCTGACCACAATCCTATTCTGCTCCAATTAGGCAATCAGAAGGGACTGTTCCCCGCTTAACACCTTCATACCTTGGGAAAAACTATCCAATGTGCTCCCAAACTACTTTCGTCCTGTTCCTCATATTAACTCTAAAGAAGAAATTGATTCTGCAATCAATACATTTACTCAACAAATCAATGTAGCCTTATCATCTATCACTTCAAATACGCCTACTTCTAAGCCTAAAAGACTTCAAGAAGATATTATGAACTTAATCAGGGAGAAAAATAAGGCAAGAAAAAGATACTTTAATACCAGGGCTACCCAGGATAAAAAGTTACTCAACCGGTTGAATAGTGCACTGAGAGATGCACTGAAGGCCCACAGAAACAAACTATGGAAAGATAAATTACCTTCCATTTCACCCGATGATCAAACCGTTTAGAAACTGTTAAGAAATATCAAAAATAAAAATAAAACTCTTCCTCCTCTCAAATTGGATTTAGGCATAGTTCGCTCAGATGCTGAAAAAGTTGAAACTATAGTCAAAAACTTAGAAAAGCAGTGCAGTCCATCTTATGATAACCTGAACTTCAATCATATTTATAAAATCCACCGCCACGTCAGGTCCGTGCTAAAACAGTGTGATACTTGTACCAGCCAACTCACACCTACTTCTCCAGCCGAAATCTACGACATGATACAAAATTTTAAAAATAAAAACAGTTCCTGGACCTGACAGCATCCCAAATAAAGTTATTAAATTGGTACCCCGAAAGGCCATTGTACATCTTACAACAATAATAAATGCCATGCTTAGATTAAAATACTTTCCCTATGCTTGGAAGTTGGCAGATGTGATCCCTATTTATAACTCTGGTAAGGACCCACAGCTGCCACAAGGTTATCGCCCGATCAGTCTTATTTCCAATTTGGGCAAAATCGCTGAAAGAGTCATCCTCTCCAAAATTCAAGTTTCTGTAAACAAGCTAAATATCCTACTTATAGAGCAGTTTCGTTTTCGCAAACTCCATAGTACTACTCAACAGTTCCATAGACTAGTTGAATACATTACCACCAGCTTCAACTAGCATCAATACACCTTGACTTAGAAAAGGCGTTCGATACATTATGGCACTTTGGACTCCTATACAAGTTGATTTTAGTCGGCATTCCACTGGATCTGATCCACCTCATTGTCCTTTCTTTCTGGAAGACGCATGCAAGTTAAACTAAATGGGGAGGTTTCTACCCAGCGGTGGATCTTGGCTGGAGTGCCTCAAGGATCCCTCCTGGCGCCGATACTTTTCTCGATTTACATGACGGACATCCCACATAACCCGATGTCATCTATCATTGCTCTCTATGGCGACGATTCAGCAATACTGCCAGATCTCTTAAAGCGCATCTTGTTTCAAAGAAACTACAAGATAACCTGCTGAAACTGGAACACTGGTTCTTCAACTGGAGACTGCGAGTAAATCCTCAAAAAAGCAGTGCTCTTCTGTTCACAAAGAATTCAACATCTCCCAAAGAAGGCATCTTTCTATTTAACATCAGGATTCCCTTTAAAACCGAAGCCAAATATCTAGGAGTTCTGCTAGATGGAAAACTAACCTTCAGCCCGCATGCAAAATCCTTATGTGCAAAGGCATCAAAAGTCATAGCACAGCTTTACCCGCTTGTCAATAGGAACAGCAAACTAGATATTAAAATCAAATTGATCCTCTATCAGTTGATGATTCGTCCCATTATCACTTATGCGTCCACCGCCTGGAGCTCAAATACTTCAAGCTCAAATATCCTTAAACTGCAAAACAAATGCTTACGCATGATCTTAAATGCACCATGGTACATTAGAAATGTTCAACTTCATCGAAACACAAAAAGCCCCTGTATCTACTCTTTCCTGCAATCTCTCGCAGTAAAGTACTTCTCAAAATCGTCCTCACATCCAAATGAATTAGTTCAGCAAGCAGCAAATTATGATGAATCGGAATTATGCAAATATAGACGACCTAAGACCATCCTAGTTCCCTTTCAAGATCTATAATTTGCCCAACTCGAGCTGAACACGTAGCTCATAAATTTTTCCCTACACAGTAACCTACCAGATAGCAGGGATTAAAAGCATTATGCTTCACCCTTATAGACAGTCGCGTTCTGCGTTCATGTAGCACTAGAATTGGGTTTTTTCCACTGTTTTGAATTGAGTTTATTGTGTTTATCTGAATTTTGAATTGAGTTTTGAGCGTTTATTATTTATTATGTGTCTTGAAGTTCATGCAATTTTGAATTAGTGCTCTTACCAAAGTTCAGAGTCCTGCAGAAGTGTGGTAAGGCTACAACTGCACGGTAAACGTTTTTTTTTTCAAGTCCACATTGACAGATATGGAACAGCAGCCAAACGAGACAACGTTTGAAGAAATATATCGGAAATTTATCAGACTGGGCGAACTACTCAACAAAAATTTCCCAAGAAAGATGAAACTTTATGATACATTTTCCGCCGGCAAGTGTCATAGACGTTGACGCCGAGATTATGGAAGATCAGTCAGAATCCGCTATCCCCACTGCTACAGATTTTCAAGAAGTATGCGTACGTAAAAAGCGGAGAACAACAGATGAACCACTCAAAGACTTCACAATTGAACAAGATGGTCAAATTTTGAATCCCACTGCTTCTCCCAAAGAAAAGGTGCCTCCAATTATATTGAGAGAGAAGCAAAGAGGGGCAGCTTTAAGATCAACAATGTTCAACCTACATATTGGCTATGTAAAGGCCAAAAATGTGGATGAAGGAATAAAGATATATCCTACAACGGAGATAGACTACAGGCGACTATCAAAAGAAATGGACAATAGAGGTATAAAATATCATACCTTTTCGCTAAGCTCGGAGAAAAATGTAAAAGTGGTCCTCCGTGGCGTCTGTGAAGACATTGATACAGAAGATATAGTTGCTGATCTTAATTTACAGGATCTAACTCCACTTAAGGTCAGAAGAATGTACAGATCCAACAAGTCTCTCATGCCGTTAGTCCTCGTAGAAATCCATAACATATATAAAAATATCTACAACTTGAAAACAATCTGCGGGGCTCATTGTCACACCAGAGCCACTCCGAAAAAAAGGGCATCTTCTGGGCAGTGCCACAGGTGTCAAAAGTTTGGTCATACCCAGAAATTATGTAAAACTGAATTTAAAATGTTTAAAATGCGGGGACAGCCACCCAATCAATATCTGCACAAAGCCGAAAACAACTTCGGCTAAATGTGCCAACTGCGGTGGCACCCCATCCTTCCAACTACAAGGGATGCATTCGGCACCCAAAAAATAGACGGATGTAATCAGCCAAACAGTCCTCTTCCTCCAGTACAGGAACAACAGAGGCCCCTGCATCACAGCCAGAGGCTCAGCATCCACAGTCAGAGACCTTCAAAAGATAGAGTGAACCAAACGCAAACAAGAAGTTATGCTGACGTGGCCAGTATAAATAAATCAGCACCTACAAACCTAACAGCTGTTATTACAGCCTCTCTACCCAACATGCTACAAGACTTCAGCTTGTGAAACCCTTCAGCAACCTCCACCAAAAGATTTCTCCGTGAAACACAGGCCATCCTCACAGCGCTAATTGATGGTGTAGAAACAAACTTATTCCAGCTTCTTTGAAGATCATTGCATAGAATGCAAATGGCCTAAGAAACAAAATTCAGGAGCCTGAAGACTTCACTAACAGATATCAACCAGATGTTATATTAATCAGTGAATCACATCTAAGACCCTCAGATAACCACAAAATAAGGGTTACCACCTATATAGAAATGACAGATTGGTCTACAGAGGTGATGGCACTGCCATCTTCATTAAAAACTACATCAAGCACAATTCTGTGAACAACCCTCCAATCACTGATCTTGAGATCACGGGCGTGGAGGTGTTCACCCGCTCGGCTGGCAGACTGAAAAGCTACTCTACTTACAACCCACCCCTAAAAACTCTATTACACTCTGACCTAAATGCCATCTTATGCGTCAGAGAACCCACCATTATAGACGGAGATCTGAACTCCAAGCACCCTGCATGGAATTGCAGATCCACCAACAAGAACGGTTGCACCCTTTCCAACTACATAGGATCACACAATGCTGTTGTGGCAGGCCCCACTGAACCAACTCATCTTAGTACATTTGGAACTGCAGACATCCTGGATATAGCTATCCCACGGGATATTAATCTTCAATACAACCTAAGATCATTAAATGAGTTGTCATTTGATCACAACCCAATACTACTTCAGATGGGAAGACAAGAATATCTGTCTCCTCCCCCTCACCCCTATATATCGTGGGAAAGATTGTCGGAAGTGCTCAGGGATAACGCTGGCCCTGTTCCTCACATACGTACAAAAGAAGACATAGAATCTGCAGTTAAGCCTCTCCCAACTAATTAACTCTGGCATAACGGTAACCACCTTCTACAAATCTGTCCACAAGCCTGTTCGTTTGTCTGAAGACATTATGAACTTGATCAGGAAAAAAAACAGAGCCAGGAAAAGATTTCGTAACACTCGTGCGCCACAAGATAAAACAAATCTAAACAGATTTACTGGGGCTGTGAGAGGTGCACTCAAGGCTCACAGAAACCATCTATGGGAAGAATAGTTAGCCTCTATCTCACCTACTGATCACTCTGTCTGGTGATTACTAAGAAATATCAAAAACAAAGGCAAATCTCTTCCGCCAATACTCTCTGACCAGGGCCTTGTACACACTGATGCGGACAAGGTGGAGGCCATGGCAAGACATTTGGGAGAGCAGTGCAAACCCGCATATGGAAATCTAGACTTCAATCACATATATAAAATTCACAGACAGGTCAGACACTCAATCAAACTTCCTGATACCAGTACTGACCACGTTGCACACACATTACCTGGTGAAATATATAATATTATTAAAAACTTAAAGAACAAAAAAGCTTCTGGACCAGACAGCATTTCAAACAAGGTAATGAAGCTGTTGTCTCGAACAGCTGCAGTGCACCTGACCATTATAATAAATGCAATCTTAAGATTTCACTATTTTCCTTCCACCTGGAACCTGGCTGATGTAATCCCAATACATAAGCAAGGAAAGGACCCACACCTACCGCAAAATTATCTTCCAATGAGTCTCATCTCCAACCTGGGTAATGTTGCGGAGAAGGTCATCCTCTCACGACCCCAAACCTCAGTAAATGACCTAAACATCCTCCCTAAAGAACAGTTCGATTTTCGACAATACCATAGTACTACCCAGCAAATCCACAGAATTGTGAAATACATCACCACCAGCTACAACTGGCGCCAGTGCACAGGAGCTGTTTTTCTAGACCTATCCAAAGCATTTGGCATTTCGGACTCCTACACAAACTTATCTCAGCCGGTATCTCACTAAAAATGGTTCATCTAACACGTTCATATCTTCAGAATAGATCATTGGAAGTAAAAATCAATGGCTCTACCTCATCCCAGCGCCATATCTTCGCTGGAGTGCCGCAGGAACCCTATTAGCTCCATTGCTGTTTTCTATATACATGCGGACATCCCACACAATCTGATGTCTTTCATCATGGCGCTGTATGCGGACGATACAGCAATACTAACCAGATCTCTCCGACCACATTTCATTACCAGAAAGCGTAAAGAAAACCTTCTAAAGTTGGGTGGTTGGTTCTCCAAATGGAGATTGGAAGTCAATCCCCAAAAAAGCTCAGCCATTCTTTTCTCGAAAAGGCCAATATCTCCTGCAGGAGATGAATTACTATTCAATACCAAAATTCCATGGCAGACAGAAACAAAATACCTGGGTGTAATTCTCGACAAAATGCTAACTTTCAACCAACACATCAAGTCTGCGTGCGCAAAGGCATCTAAATCATCGCTTAGATCTATCCGCTAATTAATAGAAATAGCAAGCTAAGTAATAGAATCAAATTGCAACTATACCAGATGACGATTTGTCCTATTATCACCTACGCCTCTCCAGCCTGGAGTCACAACTCTAATACTAACTTTATCAAAATACAAGGGGTACAGAACAAGTCCTTGAGAATGATTCTGAACGCCCCATGGTATGTTAGAAACAATCAACTTCATAGAGATACAAATATTCCCTATATTTTCTCTTTCCTACAATCTTTAGCCACTAAGTTCTTCCTAAAGACGTCGTTCAACAAGCTGCAGCATGCGAAGCAACGGACATATTCATACATAGAAGACCAAAAGCTATTTTAACCTCCTGTAGCGATGCATAATCTTCATGCCCAATCAAGGCGAGCAAACTGATCATAAATTTTACCCTCACTGTAACCGCAACAGGTAGCGGAGAATATGAAAATCATCTTGCTTCACCCCTAAAGACATAAATGTCAATTGTCATGTACCACTGCATCTCAAATACGGTGTCGTTTTCTCATTAGGATTTGGATCTGCATCCAAAAAACAACTTTGTTCCTGTGGAGATTGATAAATTCTTCTGGTTAAAGATGAATACCAGGTACTCAAATTTGCATATTTTTCCCAGGTACTTCTCCATTACGTTCAGCTTTTCAGCCTCTGTTTCCTTTGAGAATTGTAATGTTTGTTTTTCTGAAGTTCAGTTTAAATTTTGTGTTCTTGCTGATCTCATAAACTCTGTCATGAATTCCGCCTAGTTCTTCCCTGCCATTATAAAGGAGTACTGTATCATCAAACGTACCTCAGACTTGTCCTAATTCCTGTCTTAAACTCATCCTGTGCTACACTCATGATGTTCTCAGCAGAGATACTAAACAGATGAGACACTAAGCATTCTTGTCCACCTGAAGCCAATCAGTAATCCAACACTTATTCTCAATCTAGCTTCTTGAATTTCACAAACCTTAATATCTCGGTTTATCTTTGGACATGTTTACAGATGTCGCTCTAATGTGTTCCCCCCGTTATGCAACAAAAAATTCAGCAATGCAAGACAAGATGAAATCCTCTTCAGTCGGTTTAAATAGTATGCCTATTTCTTTGATTTTTCTTTGCATAACCAATGATTTTTGTCTTGTAATGTTTTTATGTCGGGCACAATTCATCGTTATGCTTTATTAATACTGCAGTCACACAAACTGACTTGTGATTAATGTGGCAGCATTATTCATCATCATATCCCCTCATCCATCCACCTTAGAAGGGGTCGAGTTCTTCTCCCCCCCTACCGAAAGAGCTTACAGCTAATTTACATTAATTAGCTTACAGTCAATTAATGCAGCCGGATGGCCACTGCTTGCTGCATCCCCTAAGGGCAATATTCAGGGGCCGGTTTGTCTGTTTTGGGGAGGGGGCGAAAAAACCGATTTCCAGAAGAAAAAACCTGGAAAAAACATTCGCCATATGAGACCGGCTAACTCACCTTTAGTCGAAAGAGACTAAAGGTGAGTGTCCTCAGGTCTTTCCGAACAAAGGGCTTCGTCTATACTAACTGAGCTACAGAGGTTCTGGCAGCATCATTGTACATCGCCAAAAACGTTTAACTCTAGGTGACATTCCATTTCCAGTACTGTCGATCACTTTGCGTATATCCCTTATCTTTATACTTGGCTATGCCATTTTATTCTTCATTTCAGCAGTGTTCAAAAAATGGGGATGTTCCATAATTTTGAAACATAGTGTATATAAGTACAGTTATTTCTGTTTGGGAATGCTGGCAGAGAGCTGCCTTAACGGTTGTGTTTTCACAATTATAATTTTAGAGAATCAGCTTTATATATCATCTTTTATATTATATACTATGCTATATTTATCTTGATGGAGACGTCTATTTTTAGGACAATACGATTTAATGGTTTCATGAATACGACTTAAATTTCATCATTTGTCCTTCTGAACTACCCGATCAATGGTGTGCATGCCTTCTCGTCGCTTTACGTTTATCCCTAAGAGATTTTTCTTCCAGTTTTTCTTCTTCTCCGTGCGTGCGTTCTGATAATGTGTCCAGAAGTGTCCTCTGGTTAGATTTGAAACACGAGGCCGCTTAAGCAATCTTGACCTCTGTCTCGCAGGTATTCCTACCATTACTTGGTAGTTAATGCTTTGGCTGTAACGATGAGCTTTCGTTCATCCCGGAGCACGATGTTGGTTCTCATTAAGGAAACAGTGTGGTCTATTCCCGGTGGAAGTCATTAAACCAACATACGGAAATGCGTCACAGGACAGAGAACATTAGAGTTTACTAACGACGCTTACATTAGTCATCCCTAGAGGCCGTTAGTGTCACTCTTGACAAAGGTCGACTCCTCGCTATACAATTAATGATCCTTAAAAGTTTTCTGGCCACGAACTGAAAAGGGACAGTTCAAAAATGAATAATTATCTAATGAGATGAAGATATTAATCCTTCGGCCACTTGTCGTCTGTTGACTCCGACATTCGGCCTGTCTGATCAAGTGGTTACGAAAAGCAGACGACAGACAATAAGGTACCGATATTGATTAATGACTTTTTCGCAGACATTCTTACTACAATTCCATGTCACAAATCATAACGATGGTCAATAAGATGGTTGCACACATTCCATTTATCATGACACTTCAAAGAAGAAATATAATGTGGATCGATGTAAAAAGGGAACTTATGCCTTGTGTAGCACAAAAAATAATAACAAATAATTATTTAATTTAATAATATATATATATAAATAATTAAATGCTATAATAAATTATTTCTAATACATTTTCTTAATAATACATAATGAAATAAACTATATATATATATACACCATTTTTATTAAATAATAATCATATGGAAAATAATTTGGCTGTTTAAGCATGAAATATGAAAGTTCATGTAATTCCAACTCCAATTAGGTGGTTGATTCTACGTCATTTGCATTTGTCATTCGAAAGCAAGGCTACGTGATATATACACCAACATTCATCGTTGTAATGACTGCACGTTAATCTGGAGGATTAAACAATCAACGCAACCCTTCGTTTTGCGTTGAGAAGTTCATTACGGTCAAACTACGCGACATCATTTCCTGTGTAAATTTCAGTAAGGCCCTGCTATCCTATTGTGTCGCGCTAAAAGTGGAATTTAATTTCCGTTTGTAAGTCTGATTTACGTTCCCCCCCCCCTTTCTTGTTCGTTCTTTGAGTTTTCGTTGGCTGTTCTTGAAATTACTGAAGGTAAGTAATGAGAAAGTGTTCTGCGCAGTTTCATGATGTAGGAAAATTAACAATGACTTGGGTGAATATAGAAATGTAATTCTATAATTTCCGCTTTCTAGAGATCACTTTATGATAGAAATGTCAGGTGATTTGTGGTTGATGTCATTGTAATACAGATTCATTGAAGGAATAGATAAAGATGTATATTTTCACTGAAACCAAGATATTTGTAATGGACAATATGAAGTATCATTGACGAATTTATTAAAGATATCATTTAAATATAATTTAAAATCTATAAATTTACTATAAAACATGAAAAAATAAATAATTATTATTAATTTTTTTTTGGATTCCAAATATTTCTTATAAATATTATAAATATAAATTAAGTGGATATTGAATCCAGCATTATTTCAAAGCCGAATATATAGAAACTAGAAGATTTTCGTGTCGAATATAGAAACTAAGTAGTATTGTAGGCACTTCTGACCAGATCAAGATCAAGATAAGATAAGGAATCATGACGTCATTGGTTGACGTCATTGTGGGCGTGACGTCATGAGATTGGAATGTTTGGAATTTCCATATCAATGTGTAATGCTCCATATCAATGTCTTTAGTAATTTTTTTTTCAATTGTAGGTTGAGGTTTCCTGTTAAAATGCTTTTCATCTTAGAGAATTGGGCTTTTGCGTTGTTTATTCTTGATCTTATGTCTTCTCTTGTTCTGCCATCTTCTGTTATTAGGCTTCCTAAATATTTAAAGCTTTTCACTTGTTTTATTTGTTCCCCGCTGATGTCCATATGCTCTGTATTGATAGGAATTTTGCCTGTAACAATGATTTTAGTCTTATCTGTGTTGATTTTCATTTTATATTTTTCAAGGTTATTATTTAGTAATTCTAGCATTGTTTTTAACGTTCTTCTGTTTTCTGCTACAAGGGTTATGTCACCAGCAAATCTTATACACATGACTTGCTCACCATTTATCTTTATGCCACTATTTATTTTATCTTTAGTTTCCTGAATGGCCTTTTCAATATATAAATTAAATAAAAATGGTGAAAGTATACATCCTTGTCTTACTCCACTCCTGATATTTATTATTTTCTCCTTATCATTGATTTTAATCCGTCCATTTCGATTTTTGTAA
Source organism: Typopeltis vanoorti (assembly GCF_054136105.1). Classification (NCBI taxonomy): domain Eukaryota; kingdom Metazoa; phylum Arthropoda; class Arachnida; order Uropygi; family Thelyphonidae; genus Typopeltis; species Typopeltis vanoorti. The sequence goes on along the minus strand of NC_143555.1, from coordinate 109,456,579 downwards.
ATTTGATAAATTATTTTCCTATCCCTCAAATCTATGCCGATATTAGTTAGACAATTTAGGAGTATTTGCTGGTTTACTTTATCAAACGCTTTTTCTAAATCAAGGAAGCAAATGTAAGTATTTTGACTAAGGTCTAATCGTCTCTCTATTATTGTTCTTAAACAGAGTATTGTCTCTCTTGTTCCTTTATTCTTTCTGAATCCAAATTGGTCTTCATCCAATAGACAATCTATTTTTGAATAAATTCTATTTTGAATCATTTTTAGCAGAATTTTGCTAACGTGTGGGATTAAAGCTATTGTTCTAAATTGGCTGCATTTGTTTGCATTATTCTTTTTTGGATTGGTATTATGGTTGATTTCATAAACTCCTTTGGTATTTCTCCTCTATCGTAGATTTGGGCTATTAATTGATAGAGTAAAGTTTTTGTCTCTAGGAATATTGTCTACACCTGGACTTTTTCCCTTACTCATTTCGGACAGCGCTTTATCAAATTCTTCTCGCATTATTGGGGGGCCCTAGATTATCTTCATTTTGATTTTCTATGCTGATATCAACACCAAGTTCGTCGCCATTATAGAGATTTTCAAGATAATTCTTCCATTTCATTAATATATTCTCAGATTCTATTAGTAATTTTCCATTTTCATTTTTGATGGCATTGTTTTTGCTGTTCTTATTAAATTTGAAAGTCAGTTTGTTAATTTCTTTATAGGCTTTCTCTATGTTTTCTTTTTTAAATAATTCATCTATGTTATTACCCTGTTCTTCCAGGTATTCTTTTTTGGCTTGTCTACATTTCCTTGTAATTTGATTTTTAAGATATTTGTATTTGGCCACATCTTCTTCTTTAACAGCATTTTTATATTTTCTTCTTTCATCCATAAGGCCAAGAAGTTCATCTGTTATCCATTGTTTTCTTCTTTCTTTTTCTCCATTTTTCAATAATTGATTTGATGAATTTGTAATTAACTCTTTAATCATATTCCATTGGTTTTCGATATTATTCTGACTATTTATGTTTTCTGGAATGTTATGATCAGTTGCCTCTTGGTATCCTCTCTTTACTTCTTTAATTTTTCAAGGTTCCATCTTATTGGTTTGTATCTTTGGATTTGTTTCCTATGTTTCAGTTCCGTTTCCATTAAGACAAGGTTATGGTCACTACTAATGTCGGCACCTGGATAGCTTTTGCAATTTTTTATTTGGTTTCTGTATCTTTTCTTGACCAACATATAATCTACTTGATATCTATTTGAATCCCCAGGTGCTTTCCAGAATGTATCTTCTTTTTGGAACTTGAAATAGTGTATTTGCTATAACTAACTGTTTTTGTGTACAAAATTCTATTACTTGCTTTCCTCTTTCATTCATACGTCCAAGACCAAATCCTCCTGAAACATTATCATTGCTCTCTTCTCCCACTATAGCATTCCAATCTCACATTATTATTGTATTGTCTTTGTCTTTAAAGTTGCTCCAGATTTCTTCTATCATCATCATCATCATTAAATTCCTGCCATGTACCCTCAAGCGGTGTACAGGATATGACAGTACTACATGAAAAAATTACATCATTACTAACTTCCTATCTACAATTTTCCTCCATATGTTCATATGTTTATTTGTTCATAAATTTCTTCTATTTCTTCATCGCTATGTTCTGATGTTGGCATGTAGACCATTATAATATTGAGGTTTACTGGCTCATTTTGAATGCTTATCACCATGATTCTGTCACTATAGTTAATTAATATAATGATTAACTTTCCAACTTTTTTATGAAGCATTATTGCAACACCTGACTCGCCCTTCTTTTGTCCTGAATATATTATCCGAAATTCTCCACTCCAGAAATCACCCTGTCCCTCCCATCTCGTCTCACTAATGGCCAGAATATCTATTTCAAGTCTTTCCATTTCTTTTTTCACATTTTCTATTTTACCTGGTTGCAGTGTTCTTGCATTCCATGTTCCAATATTCAGCTTATTTCTTGTCTTCATTTAAGTACCAGGATTTCGTTGGCTGTCGACCCGAGAAGCCCGGTTACTTCTCCTGCCGGGGATGACTCCCTCAGTGAAGGCTCGATCGCCAATCTTGATTTCAGTTTTAACTTCCATTACTGCTTTTACTTGGAAATGTAATGTGGAGGTTCGCCTTGCCTTCCACATCGCAGTATTGTAACGTGTATGCTACAGGAGGTTAATACAATTAGTGCTGCTGCCCACTACTATTGGTGGTTAGTTGAAATAGGAGGAAAAACCCCTAGCCTCGAGTACTCTAATAGCTTCAGGGAGAATGGAGGATCTCTTCCTGAGGTAAGTAAGCAAGAAAAGAGACAGACAGAAAGTTTTAAGTAAAGAATCCTAATTAGGAAGAATGTTAGTGTGAGAGTAGAAGCAGGAAGTGGAAGAGTAAGAGAAAAGTATGACCAAAAGCTTTGAAACAGATCATACTTAGCTCTGGGAACCCGGGTTAGCCATGCTCGTGCCTGCAAGTCACAAGCCCCATGGGGAACTTATTACCTTATGGGTGATATTTAGAGATAAGAATCGTGACGTGAATGTTTGTTGTTATCAGATGAAGATAAGTGACGTCATTTGTTATTTGTAAATAAGTGAGTGGGTGATATTTAGAGATAAGAATCGTGACGTTATATGTTTGGAAATTCACACTTTCGAGGTTTTCTGTATAATTTAATTATATGCTGTCACTCAAACATACAGTTTTTTTTCCCTTCAATAGGTGGTAGTACTAATTTCCAATACATTTTGGGATATTTCTTTCCTGTTAAAGGGTGAGAGTTCTTAGAGAAAGTCGTGATGGCGGCATTGTTTCGAGCTTTTCTGAATAAATTAATTATATAGTGGTGTCCCTCAAACACACATACGCACACACATACACATTAGACATGAAAAGTCGCTAATGTAGGAAGTGACATCACTAAAAGTTATCCCCAAACGATGAGCTCGCACATCTCCACGAGGCTGAGCAGACATCTTTTGGAGGAGAGGGGGGTGAGGGGGAATATTGAAGGGAAGACCTCTGTCACCCTCTTCACTACCCTTTCACTTCCACCACCTAATGCTATTTTTTCCCCTCCAAAGTTATCAGTATCAGTTGGAGGTGACATCACTAAAAGATATATGCAAAAGATAAGCTCACTCATCTCCACTAGGCGCTGAGCAGACATCTTCTGGAGGAGAGGGGAGAGAATAGGCGGTGATGGGGTTAGGTGGGGAGACCTCTGTCACCCTCTTGATGACCTTTTCACTTCCACCACCTAATGCAATTTTTTTCCCCATCCCAACAATTTCGAACATATGAGTGAGAGAAATAGTCACATGGTCTAACATCAAAAACACTTTTTGAGGATAAAATACTTAACATAATAAGGACAAATAATATAGAATACCCTTCGAGCCACAGAGATAAGATTTGCCCTATGATGTCGCAAAGTAAGATAATCTCCCATCAACATCATATCCAACAGCATGTAGAAACATGTCCGTGAATCATCTGCACAAAAGTTTCATTTTGGAAGGAACGGTCAGGGTTAAGGGTCAGGTAAAGTACTATAAGGAAAAATAAACGAGTTCAAGTGTCTTTACAGTTACGGCAATTCGTTCATCCCGTGCAGTTATCGTATTGTGTTGTGGTGGTTGGTATCCAGGAAAGTAAAGTAAAATAATGGGTGAGCCACAAAAGTCATTGAAATTTTCTCTCTTCAGGAAATAGCATGAGACAAAACTCTTCACTTAGCTCTAAAAGGATAGAAACCGATTATTATTTTAGAATACACATACATTGTGATGTCTTTATCCAGGGGGCCACTTGGGAAAAGTTACACAGGAAGTGATCTGATATCCTCGGCTACTTGCAAAGAAGAGTTGACTACGAAATGGATCTTGCTGAGCGTTATATTCTGAAATTCCAAGATGGGGAACTAATACTTGATGATACAGGAGCTGATGGAAGTAAAGTTTTTTCTATTAGTTGTGAAGAAGCTGAGAGAGTTTCACCAAAAATGTACGACATTGATAATCATTTACTATTTTTAGAAACTGAATTACCATCTATTCGTATCCTGGGGGAAATTATCGCTATCATTTAAATTCATCAATGGTAAAATTAGACTTTCAAGATTTTATCCAATTCAATAAAGATTCTTTATTTTGGGACATTTACGACCATTTTACAAAAATTGTTTGTGTATATTTGCTGACAAAAGAATACACAGAATGTTTAGTGAGGCATGGTGTCATTTCCAGACTGACAATATCAAGTGTATGGAAGTGAGGTTACCATGGTACCTGCTTTAAAATCTCTTTTGCATGACCAGCTATTTTGATGTAATGTAACCAAGAAACAGTGAGTAACAAAAATTTTATTCATTGAACTCTTTGGAAAATGTTAAGAGTCTAAACTAAATATTGTGAAATAATTTTAGGTAATTACATGTTTCGAATTTTCTCAGTGCATATACTTGTAAATAGTATTTCACCAAAATAAAATATGCATTTGTAAACTTAAATGAACAAAGATGTGTGTGTTTTTGTTGTTGTGTTTTTCCACAGTGAATTTTTTACTCAGTTATTCTAATTAGAACTTGATATTTAAATCCACAACTTCATTTCTTAATGCAATTCTGTTTAATTATTAAAAAAAAATCACAACTGTGAAATTAATACCAGGACAGTAAAAAAAGTGTTGAAAACTAATATCCATGTATTGATTATTTTAGAAATTGTCTAATGCTACCTATTGACATTATTTGAGTTATCTGAAAACAATTTGTTCACATAATCGAAAATCCGAACTGTTAGAATTTGGTTGTTTTACAGATAGGGAGCAGCTAATTAACTCAAAACGTGACTTTAACTCTTAAAGTTTGGTAGTATAGAAAAAATGTTTGTATTCTCCAGATAACACATATACAAATTTTACCTTTCCCCACACAAAGTAAGATAAAAACACACAAACTGTATATCCAACAGCATGTGAAAACATGTCATTGAGTCATCTGCACAAAAGATTCATTTTTGAAGGAAAGGTCAGGGTAGAGCATGGTAAGTGTAAACAGTACTATAAGAAAATACCATAGAGTCAAGTGACTTTGGACTTAAGTAATCGTTCATCCACTGCAGCTGCTGTTTTGTGTTGTGGTGTTTTGTGTTTGGTAATGTAAAAATAATGGGTGAGCCACAAATTCTTTGAAAGTTTCTTTGTGAAAAGTTCTAATTGTTCAGAATTTTGTAAACGAAAGTTACCATAAAGTATACGATCAGAGCTAATGATCAGTGAAATAATAATAAATAACTATTTATTTGTGGTGCCATATGAAGTAATCGAAGAAGAAGAAGGAAGGGAAACGATTATGAAAAATCAACAGTGGGTGAAAAATACGAATTTTCAGTTATCATTGGGATAATCGATGTACAATTTTTTTTGAATAAGAGTTCAAATTTATTTCCTAAAGAAATTTGTATTTCTGATGGATTTAGTGTAAGATATGCAGTGACAAAATCACCTTGTAGTTGGAAAGAATTACCTGAAAGAGTTAAAAAACAGAATTCTTGGTTAATAAAATATAACCATCAGCTTAAGTGGGAAATTGGTTCACTATCTCTGGAGAAAATAAGAAATTGGATGATAGAACCAACATGCAAGTATCAAATATTACTCGCCAAAGGAAGAGAAAAATCCAAAACATTAACGAGGTTAATAGGAAGGCCTGTTCTTGATTTAAATGAAATCGGATGCCCAAAACGTGAAAACATAACATGTACTTTTAAATGCTTTTGGAAACATAACGAAAGATTCTGTGCTTTTAATATTTCTCAGAAATATATGTATTGGTTTCCAAAAAAATAAATATGCAACCCTTAATTTTACTACAGTAATAAATTCCCAACGATCACCTCAAATGAAAAATTAACTTTCAGATGAGAGTCACTTTGTCAAAAACCACATGATGGCAATTCCACAAGCATGGGAAGACCCTCCTTTGGTGTATTTTTCAATTTATTTATTTTCTGTATTGTTAGATTCAGTAAATACAATTTGTAAATAATATTTCATTCAAATAAAGTGTGTAAATTTAAATGGACAAATTGGGTGTTGTTGATGTGTTATACAAATTTAAGAAAGACGATAACATTTTTTATTTTTTTCCTTGTGAAATTTCATGCCACAAGTAACCAGAGACTTTTTTTTTTGATTCATTGAATTAAAAGTCTTATTTGTTCATGCAAGCCCTCAAATATTTCATGAAACTGTCAACTCTTGGAAGCAAAAGGAATAATCAGATATTAAATTAATACCCAGAATTTTTCACCTGAAAAGTCACAGTACTGTTAGAATTTGGTTATTTTACAGAGCCATTAGATATTTTAAACCAACGACACGTTACAAAAACTCTTAAAAAGATTGCTGTAGAAAAACGCTACAGAGAGTTCAAAACCTTGTTTGTCTCATATCTGTTACTTAAAATTACTAATGCTAAAGAAAAAAATAAATAAAATAAATAAATCCCGGTTACAGAAATAGGCTAAGAGCACAAGGAATCGAAGGTAAAATTAATAGTGATATTGGTTTTTTAAAAAAATAAATGTAAGCATCAATTTACTACAGAAATAATAATTTACCACGGGAACCAAGAGTTCGAACCTTAGCACACGATTTCTCAACAACAAATTGGCGACCGGATAAGAGAGATATCTTTAAGATAAGACTTAATGAGAAATCTACAGTCTTGGAAAATAAATTCACATACATTTTATATATTTATTAATTTTGCTCAGTTATTCTCTTAGAATATGAATTTTAAAAGTAAAATACAGAAAATAACCAATCAATTTGAAAAAAAAATAATAATAATTTCACTTGTCAGAATTCCATACTGTAGCATGAGCAACTGTGGGAAAGAATTAATACAGAGAACCAATCGGATAGTAATCTAAATTAAGTAGTCAACTAGCTTTTCTGGTTATTTACAGAAATATCTTTCAACTCCTATGTTTTGTGTGTTTTTGTGGTGTGAATATATGTTACCGACAGTAACCTATAATGAAAATGTGAACTGCATTTTCAGACTTGTACTTGTGTTCTGTGAATATATGTTAAAAATCAACAATTTGGAATATTCAGAAAACCTAGATAGTATCAAGATGTTCCCATTCTGGAAAGAAATGTAAGTTAATTTTTTTTAAGTTGAACATAACAATTGATAATTATATTTTCAATAATCACTGCTCGTATGTTTTGGTAAGCATAATTCTAACACTGAATAGTTTTTTTTTCATAAGAATAATCATAGGGTACATATTAGAGTATCAACATGGATACATTAGCGACTTTTCAAGTCTAATGTGTATGTGTGTGTATGAGTGTTTGAGGGACACCAGTATATAATTAATTTATTCAGAAAAGCTCGAAACAATGCCGCCATCACGACTTTCTCTAAGAACTCCCACCCTTTAACAGGAAAGAAATATCCCAAAATGTATTGCAAATTAGTACTACCACCTATAGAAGAAAAAAAAAACTGTATGTTTGAGTGACATAGCATATAATTAAATTATACAGAAAACCTCGAAAGTGTGAATTTCCAAACACATAACGTCACGATTCTTATCTCTAAATATCACCCACTCACTTATTTACAAATAACAAATGATGTCACTTATCTTCATCTGATAACAACAAACATTCACGTCACGATTCTTATCTCTAAATATCACCCATAAGGCAATAAGCGAACCAAAAACACCACGTGATGTACTGACAGACGAGAGCCCCAGCGAAATTCCAAAATCTATAACAACAAACATTCATGTCACGATTCCTTATCTTATCTTGATCTTGATCTTGTCAGAAGTGTCTTACCAATCACGACACGATTCTTATCCACTAATATATCTTACTTTCCATTCAAAACAATAACATCACTCATTTACAACTAACAAATGGCAGTCGCTTATTTACAACTAACAAATGGCAGTCGCTTATTTACAACTAACAAATGACGTCACGTATCTTCATCTGATAACAACACACACCCACATCACGATCCTTATCTTATCTTGATCTTCATCTGGTTCAAAGTGTCCCACCAATCACAGCACGAATCCTTATCTCTACCATCACTCATAATTCCATACGCGAACCAAAACACAAGAACTGAAGCCATTGACACATATGTCCCAAGGAAATTCCAAACATTCCAATCTCATGACGTCACGCCCACAATGACGTCAACCAATGACATCACGATTCCTTATCTTATCTTGATCTGCTCAGAAGTGCCTACCATACTACTAAACTATAAAAGTTTCGGGGTATCCAAGCATAAGCAACTTTTCAGGACAGGGGCAACTCGTGGCAAAGGTGGAATAAGTTCTGATCACTTTCCTTAGTATTCTCCATAATGCAAAGCACATCTCCTTGCGAACATGTATGATGCTATGCATAATGGGAAGAGGTCACTACCCAGACCGGTTTCGAACTTTGTTGAAGTCTTGTCTTTCCCATACGAGTTGCCAAAAGGTGTCGCATTTTAAAAGGTACCAAGAGTACATATTATACCTATATAATATAAATAAATACATATAAATACATATATAATATAAATAAATACATATAATTACATATATAATATAAATAAATACATATAAATACATTATAAATACATATCTGAAATAAATACACCTATTTGTTTTCACTATGGTTATATTAAAAAAATCGTTATAATAACTGACCAGAGCTTAAAAAAGTATGAAGACTACGTTCAGAACCTTTATTTGTATGTTAAATATACAGCATTTTGTTTGTGTAAAATAATTTTTCATTAAACATAAGTACTTTAGAACAAATCTCGTAACAGATGATTTCATCTTTAACTTCATTCATTAAAAAATGAAGTTAAAATTGAAATGATAGGAACGTATAATTCAATGAAAATATACTTACTATATGATGAGTATATTCGATTTGATACCGAAGTTATGTTTCAGTAAGAGTTGATATATGATTTTTACTATGACCGCATTAAAAATAATTGATTGTGAAATATCGAGACTTTGGTTTAATTATTAGAATAATAAAAATAACCGGATGTAAAAATATTGAAGATATATTACCTCAGAAAAAATAATGAAGATAAGATAAAAATATCGCACACATAATTCGATATAGTTTAGAATGTTAAATGTGATCTGATGATATGGGATAATATGATGCCTCGTTTGGTATTTTATGTTATACAATATCATCAGGTCACAGACAAGATTCTAAATAATATATTGGTTCCTTGCTCAAGAATATTAGTAATTTCAGTCGACTGGTATCTACACAATCACTGATAAGTGATCAGTTAATAAAGTATGACGTGCTTCAATGTGAATTCTATCTAGAATTCTAGATAATCCATAGGGCATAGCATATACACTCTATCTGATCTTACAGCCATCGGTTGTTCTTGTTGATTTTTGTACGAGATGATGCCTGCTCTTGCTGTGTGGGTTACAAACTTATCTTCGAGATCCAACTCCGAACATAACTTGTGGTAGTTGTTTCTTCCCTGATGGATGGACCGACTTTATTCATTATCATGTCAGTTATACAGTTAAAATCATTTATAACTCTTCGCACCCTGGAGTATAATTTTTGTATACTTTGTATAATTTTTGAGGTTTGAGTTGTATTAGTTATTTATTTCTTCTGCATTCTACCTCCAAGTGAGACGAGATAACTCGCCTTTGGCTGAAAATACCTCATAAAGATTCCTAGCGTTGTAGACAACGGAATGAAACTCGTCACCAAAAGGCAAATAGCATGCTGTTCTAATGACTCTACTACAGATTAGCCCTTCTCGTACTTGTCCTGGACCCACTCCCGGAACACAGCCTTAGATCAACGCTATTTATGCATCAGAAATATCGTAGTTTCTACGTACTACTGCAGGCCCAGAGTGGATAGCTTCTATCATTCTAAGCAATAAGCTATAGGCCAACTGCGGATATGTATGTTTGTGAATTCATCCCCCCCACTTAAGAAGTGGGAGGGTGAATTGCATCGTCCGCTGAAAGACCAATACTCTGCTTATCGGAGGTAAGAAAGTGCCTGTCGATTATCAACTTCTAGCTTACCTATCTTACTAATGTACTATAGGTAACAACCAGTCGAGGTAGGCACGTACATTAGAAAAAAAAAAAAATAATAATAATAATAAATACGTGCCTCAGTTTCTAGTCGACTGGTGGAATTACGTTGAAATGAAGGATAATACAGGTGTGTTGAAGAATATTCGATAGTTGTATACTTCAAGTCATGACATATGGAAATAAAACGTGAACTTTGACCATAACATTGATCGACAACTTCAGCATTACCCACAGGAAAATAGAAAAAAAATCATTGTGGTATTACTCTCCAAACTCGAAATCACAATACTTGGGTTCGAGTTCAAACCAGGATGACAGGTATCTTCCAGTAAAATATCTAAGTGTAATGGGTAAGTCATATTGCAAACAGATAATGTCGAAAATGAATGAACATTATATCCGAATGGTTCTCCATACACATAAATAATCAGTTTCGATAATCAGTTGCTAACCTAGGTGAGCAATTGTTTACTGAGAAAGAATGGATTTGTGGATGTGTTTTTTTTAACAGTTGTAAGTTGTAATCATTGAAGAAACGTTATGGAATAAGTTGTGACCAAGAATGGAAGCACATGGATTGAAAAAGAAAGAATGAGACATTGGTTCAATAAGTTTGAAGGTGAAAACTGTGTGAATGTTGACGCAGCTGTGTGTTTAGATAAAAGCGAAGGAAAAATAGTGGTCAGTTCGGTGGGGCACTCAAGAAATTACTTATAAAAAGACAATGCAAAAATAGTGTCTATGCGAGAAAGCAATTGAAGAAAGGGCGGAGAGAGAGAGAGAGAGAGAGAGAGGAGTGGTCGATCAAGCAGACTGGTGAAGTTAACCTTAATCTTCACATCTTCAATCATTTTGAAAGTTTTTTTTTTTTTTTTTGTGCGTTACCAAAAAAAAAACTTGAAATTTATGCAGCTTAAGGAACTATACAAGCGAGAAAGGAACAGGAGACTTTTGCAGCTCATAATGCTATCGATGTGATGTATTTATTTCAGGAAAAGCTATAGAAAGAGCTAGAGAAATCTGATTCTTATCTAGGGGATCCTCTTGGCATATTTCTCATTAGGAAGATAAGACTATTTTGGTAACACTGCACTTCACTGGAGAATGATTAGAGTATATCTATAGACAAGGTTATGATAGATTTGTGTGAAAAGGAAAAATGACTCGGTTAGAAAGAATTGTTGGAGGAATCACTCATTCAACTCACGATCTCTTTGAATGACATCGACTGAACATCACTTACGTTGGATGCTAGGAATATTAGTGAAGAGGTAATCAGGTGCTAACGAGTATTTAAATGTGCTGCTAGTTAATTCAGAATGAAGTGAAAGGCTTAGAAAAAGTTCCATGCCACCAATATGATTCAAACTAAGGTATTTTAAAATAAGGAAATTCCATCATTCCATGGAGGCGCTAGTTTCAAAAAATTTCCATTTGTGGTTCATTTTGAGATTTGTATCCATTAATACTGTTTGAAATATATATATATATATATATATATATATATATATATATATATATATATAAAATGTTCGCGTGAATACTTGGTCTACAAATTTCCATTCGTAGACATTCCCCCCCCCCCTTTTTGATTTTGTTAACCATTGCTCTCTCCATAAGACCTGATTGATGTCTATTTCCATAAACGAGATTCTCGTTAAACAAATATGGCTGCCGGAAAAAAAAAAAGTCTAGATGCTAATTCCAACTTGTACTACTTGTTTTAGGGCTGATAGTTCTTGCAAGTTGTTTGAGTTGTAAGAACTGTCAAGAAATAAGAAATTGTTCCAGTAAGGCGGACAAAGTTTTACTGTTGGTAAACAAAATTCGCTTCAAGCATCAAACTTCCTACACATTTACAATAATGACGAAGTCCTACCTCACGATGACTTGCTAAAAGAAGCCGTGTCGTAATACGTCAAGTTTCAGAGATTTGACTGTTCTCCTGCTTCTTCTTTTTCTTTTTTTTTACCCCCTTTTGGCGGTCTCTTGACTTCATAAAACGATAGCTACCCTTAGGCAGTAAGTTTTTTTAACCCTTAACGCTGATCCCTCAACTCGTAAGACTGCAAAACACATTTCAAAATACTCTCACGACAAAATTAAGCTTCCTTTCAAAAATGTAAGAAAATTCTACTCCTGTTGGTTGAATCCTTTAGGGGAAAAAAAAAGTTTTAACTCCCACACCGGTCCATGTTTCTGCTATAAAATAACACAAAAGGATTTTCGAAAATGGTTGCTTATAAAGCTAAATTGATATGAATTTGCTGTAGACGTCTCTGAATGACAGCGTGTATGTTTACATTTTCAACTGCTTGAAAATGAAATATAAAATAAAAAAATAAATAAAAAACTTTGCTACACTATTTCGCCTTTGAAATGTGTCATAAGAAATACATGAATGGCGTAAATAACTTTGAGGAACGCATTTTCTGCCAATACTAGGTAGTCCGAATATACAACACGCACGCCAGAGTTGTCATACATAATATAACAAGATTTTGCCTCTCTTACAAATAGTGAATGATTTATTCGTTTTCTGTAGATGCACGGAAATAAAAACAAACATACAACGTGGTTCTGTATATTTCCATAAACTGCATTTTCCGTTTAGACGAATACGTGGAAATTGCTGGAATTTATTTCAATGTTTACGTGGTGAACATTGCGCCCTCTACAAAGATCGTTGAACGTGAAATTACAAGTGAAAATAGCTTTGAAAATTACAAAAATATTTATTCTTGTACGATGCTTCCGATTTTTTTTTTTTTTTTTTTTTTTTTTGTATACGTACAGATTACTTTTATGTGTGCATACTGAATAAATAAACAATCACGATCAGGTTTCAATATTTCTAAAAGATAGTTTTTCTCGTCTAACGGTAGCAGCTTTTCCAGTGTAGATTATGTGGAGATTCTCAGGCGAAATAGAAATAGTCTATATTGGGCACTTATTTGAAAAAAATAAAAAATAAATAAAATAAATAGATAAATAAATTCCTAAATTCATTAATAAAATTAGGAATAAAACAGTTTTCGATCATGAGCAGAAAGCGATTCCATGATATACTCAATAGAAGGTGTGCTTCTTTGGTTAATAAGAAACACTGCAAGCTTCGAAATGACTGATGCAAGATTTTATACGTTCTATAGCATAAAACTGTTCAGAGTGTGCAGGAGAGAAGACCTCTGGACCAAGATGCACGTGAAACAGTTTCCTCCTTTCTATAATGGGTAAAGGGATATTTACTTAACTTTTTAATTAAAAGTCACAGGCCTGTGTAGATCAGTGGAAGTGGCGTTTCTGTTCTCTGCGCTAGGTGGGACGAAGATTAACTTAAGTTCATGTCTAGTCGCAGACTGGAGGAACTTATTCTAAGCCTTTCTTCTGCCGCTTTCCGACTTAGTTGATCTCTGGCAATAGTTTTTTTTTTCTCCCAGAAACTCGGGTTTTTTGTTCCTTAAACTCAAGAAAATCGACCATAGAACCCACACTATTTCAGAGAAGGACATATTCTGTTAGGGTTAAGTACCAAGAGATGGCAGCACTTGTTTGCCAGTCTCTTCATCGGCTGCTGCCTATAATTAGTGATAGTCTTTGGCTAGCTATCTCTGATTGGTTACCGGTGGAGATTGAAGTGCCCACTCAGTCCCCGAAAGCTAAATAAGGTTTAAAGGCCTCTCCTACCACCTATAACGGGAATAAAAGGTGTTAGCTGATTTATTTATTGTAAATATCAATTTAATTATACTAAAATTGCCTTATTTTAAATTAAACCATTAGGTATATTCCATGATCAAGAGAATGTGAATTCTCACATCCAGTTTTGTATTTGGAAATCTATTTGAGAAACTTTTATGATTGGATGGTTTGTGAGCAGCTGCTTGGAATACTGTTAAAAATGAAAATAAAATAAAAACGTAAAATGGGGAATACATCGCTAAATAATGTGGACAATAATAAGATCATTGAATCAAATCATTCAGACATGCATTGTATTGTTTAAGGAATCAGAGGATTAAAAAAGGGAGGATGAAGCACGTTACACTGATAAAAATCGAAACTTTTCCGCTAGTCATCTATCATTTTCCCCGATTATCGTTCTTTGGGTGAGTACACAAATAAGTACTTAAAGTATTACTCTCCCTGAAGAAACTCAAGGTTAGAATCCTGCAATTCAGAATAATTCACCATAGAATTTCAAACTGCATTCATACACCAACACTAGCTAGGATTACTGACAGAAGAAGGTGGAAGATGCCCGTAGTACGCTTGCGTCACTTTTGTCTACGACCTTATGTTATGCGAAGGAGTGTAGCTTAACCAATGAGAGAATTAAAAGGTATAGAGGATTTATTTATTCCTAAATTGACAATTTGGAAAAAAGTAGTTTGGGATCTGTTATAAAAAACGAGGATTTTGTTTAACCTGTTTATTTAACAAAATAGTCTGATATAACTAGCAGTTACCTTGACAGCAATAGCTTATACGAGGGGTAGGTAACCTAAGACACTTAGTTTTTTAGTAATTGGTTTTTTATTACACCTATAATAACAATAAGTGGTAAACATGTACTTTACCACTTATTGTTATTATATCGTACTCCTTAGAAAAGATAAACATATTGACGATATTTTATATCAAAATATTTTGAAAATACATTTGAGCTATTATCTTTAATCTGTTTTAATATTTTTAACATTCTAATTATAATAATAAGGTTCCAGTTGCAAACGGAATCCAGGTAGAGTTAATTGAGACAACACCGGATGGAGGGATAAGAGTGTTTCATAGATTGATCATAAAAACATGGTGGGGAGAGAACGATGGCCTAGAGACTGGAAGAAGTTTTTATTCATATCACTAAACAAGAAGCGAGATATCAAGGACTGCAAGAACTATTTTACTTCCAGACTGTATTAAAAAGCATCCTGAATTGGAGTGAAGCCAAAGTCGAGATGAAGATTCTCGAAGAACAATAAGCTTTCAGGAAATGTGGGAGTTCCAGAGATCACATTCTTTGTCATAAATAGGTCAATGAAACGTATAGATCAATGAAACGTATATTTCTTTTTATGAAGAACCCATCCAGGAGAGTTGGTCAACCCATAGTATTCTAGTACCGTGGATGGGCAAGAAGGAACTTGTTCACATTTATCTTGAAAAGCTGTGTGTCGTGTTCCTTAGGAAACACGTAAGATGACAGACTGTTCTAGAGGACGGCAGTGGAAGAGATGAATGAGGAAGAGGAGAAATTTGTTCTGCTAGTTTGGAGATGCACTATCAAGGAGTGTTGGTTAGTTACTGCAAGCGTTTGAACTGATTTGACAGAGCGTGGGGATACTGTTGATACTAATTCTGATGAACAGTGATCCCAGAAGCATTTGTAGAAAACGCAAGAACGGAAACTGTGTACCTGTGTGAAAGTGAGTGAAGTATATCGGGGAGTGCGATCATTGATGAGTGTGACTGCCCTTTTCTGCACAGAGTCCAGTATCTTTAGGGAGCTCTCGAGACACCACCTTAAATATGGGAGCAATATTCAATGATCGGAAGGATTTGTATAATGTTAGTAGGAGTTGCTTATAATTAAAGTAACACTTTGACAGAAAAATAAAACCTACTTTTTGAAGGCAGAGTAGGCAATATTGGTAATACGTTTGTGCCAAGAGAGATTTGAGGTTAGTGTTATCCCAAGATTGTGGAAAAGTTTCGTCAAGTAATGCATTGTCTAAAACTTCAATCTCTTATAAAAAATCAAATGAAATTAATTTTATTTTTATCTGATTGTGAATAACTAGGAAAACTTAATCAGAAAAAAAATTAGATTTTAAATTGAATGTTCAACAAAGCAATAAAAATTTCGAGTTTAGACCGAAAGTTCTTCAAAAAGAAAAAGCAAAGAAACTGAAACAAACAAAAACAGAGGAATCGCTAATATTATCACTTTACCAGACTTTATAGGTACTTTCAATTGTCTATAATAAATAAGAAAACAAATTTCTAATGAATAATAATTATTAAACGATTATTTTCATTATCGTGACCCTTGAGCACTCAGCTCATGGACTCATCGGTCCATTCGAAAATATGACTCAGCACTCAACTCTGAAGACTTCGCAACCGAAGAAGAGATAGTGACAATAAATAAATAAAAATAAAATAAAATAAATAAAAAAATTGGGTGCCTGACTAAAGTAATCTAACTTTATACGTTTACTGTCCTATTATGCAAATTCAGTTTATAACAGAAAGAACTGAAAAGCCTTTAAGAAAAAGCTTTGAATTACAGTAGTTCCCCCTTATCCGGCGGGGGTGGATATGTTCCAGGACTCCACGGATACCTGAAACCGTGGATAGTATATATATATATATATATTGTTTTTTCCTATACATGCATAAATACTTATGATAAAGTTTAATTGCTACTCTTGGGGGGGGGGAACACTTTGGGTGGACATTATTAAGTAAAATAAGGGTTACTTGAACACCAGCACTGCGATACCACGACAGTCGATTTGATAACCGAGAACTACTCAGAAAGGCGCACAGTTTAAAACTCAAGAATTCTCTGTTACTAAAAGAAAGAACAACACGGCGTCATTTCGGCGATGTAAAATTACGTAGGCAAAGTGGATATTAGATCCAACATTATTTCAAAGCCGAATGTTTGTAGAAACTATGAAAGCTTCGTAAGTTGGCCTGAGAGCTTACGAGAATACAATCCTCGGCATCACGAGTTGCCTTAGCTTGCACTACTCGACTCAAATAGGCTAAGGCAACTCGAGGTTTCCCATGAGTGTATACTTAATATCCACTTTGTCGATGTAATTATGAATTGTTTATTTCTGGAATTCTCCATTTAATATTTTTTGGACCGAGGTTGACAGCGGATAAGGGGAGGGGGGATGACTACGGTATTTAACTAAATAAACGGAAGGAAGTTGTTTGACTATCTACTACATCTACTAGACTAGTTAAAAGGAAACGCTTTTTTTTAATAGTCTCGTTGACTGAGTGGATATCGAGCAGTGTGGTAGTCTGATGGAGATATCACGTGACTCGAGAAAAAAAAAGATAAATACTCAGCGAAACAAATGAAATTCCATATTGTTGGAACAGTTTACAGGCAATACTGGCAATTACCACCCATTACCTTTCATAGGTATTGGATCAATGAATAATGAATCAATCACCACATCCCACTGAAGTTGAACCAAGCCAATAGATATAAGAATGCTATATAATTTTTATAATGGTATCTATATGAAAAATGCTATAAACAATTTAAATCTTTATTTTAAGAAATTTATTAGTTAATTTTTTTATAAAATATATTATACGAAATATTAAACTATATATATATATTTAAAATATTGTGAAAGTTTTATCTTATTTTGACAATCAAACTAACTCAGTTATTAAATACATTTAACAAAGTCAAAATCACACGTTCATAATAATTAAAGCAAATATTACGAATATTAACCTGTTCTCAGATATCTAAGATAATATATGGCTATTTAAGTTAGAGAAAAAAATCACGATAACTGTGTCGAAAATATTTCTGTTTGTGGAATTATTTTAAAATTATTTTTAGATTATTGACGAATTTAGGCAAAACTCTATTTTCATAAGTCTTAGACAAAACTTTTTATTCTATCAGTTAGTTTGATCAGATTATTTTTTTACCTCAAGAAAGACATGAAATGCTGAGAAAAAAAAGTACAAATAAAATAAAAAATAGCTAATCCAATTTTACCTTGCCATCTGATAAAATCGTATTAGAACAACTTCTTTTGAAAGTGTATATAGAGAATTGCGGCAGCGTTCGTATAAGACAAAAAAAAAAAAGGATGATGGGAATATGTATTGAGAATGGAAAAGCTTTAGGTATTTGATGTGAGCTTTTAAAAAATGGACTTTAAGCTGTCCCACTTCATTCGCTTAAACGAAAGTGGTTGATAATAATCAATACTGATTCCAACCACGGAATAAAAAAGAAATGAAATGTGAAAATTGAATAAAGATTTCCATTTTATTTCTTTAATAGAAAATAGAAAACTAGTTTCACATTTCACTGTGGAAATACGTCTTTACTGAAATATGGCTAAAGACATTGGTGCCATTTGAAGGGTTAAAGCAAACATGTGAGGATAGGTAATTCTAAAAAAAAACTTTTTCCAAATAATAATAATAATTATATATTTTTAAAAATATTTTATTATGTCTCAGATAAATTACATACAATAATAATAATAATAATAATAATAATTTTTTTTTATTGATTTCTAAAAGATTTACGCAGTTACAGTAATCATCTTTAGTGACATTCCAACTTGTAATTAATACAAAATTCAGCACTAAGTACTGCATATGTGATTCAATTTCTACATTTCATTTCAATTAAAATTTTGATAATCATACTTTTTTGCATCTAAATTTACAACGCGTGTTTCTTCTGATATTAACAATGAAGATTACACGGAATATTTGAATAATAATAATAATAATAATAATAATAATAATAATAATAATAATAATAATAATAATAATGTCTCAGATAAATTACATACATATGATTATTATAAATGATTATTACAGACATTTTTAGCATGTTTACACATATGTATAAAATAACAATTTTTCTATTTTCATCGTACAGAATATTTACATATTTACAATTAATGCATATGACACTTGATGCTCTGTACACTAATAATAATAATAATAATTTTTTAAACTTTTTTTAAACATTTTATTATGTCTCAGATAAATTACATAGATAGATCAGAAATAATTATATATACACGTATATATATATATATATATATATATATATATATATATTAGGATAACCAAGCAATTTTATATGCTTGGTTATTTTAGCTCCTAATCCCAAGTATGCAAACAATTAAGTTTGCGCCTGAAACAAAGTTCAAGTCTAAAGATGGTACAACACCAGGGCAACTCATTATAAAGGTGGTTAAAGCTTTGATCACTATTCTTAGTATTTTCCCATAATGTAAATCACATCTCACTAGAAGATGTATACTGCAATGCATTATGGGTGGGATCACTACCCAGACCGGTTTCGACCTTTTTTGAGGTCTCCTCAGTGAGTAGCTAGATTACTAAATATTACTTTTTTTTACTAGATTACTTTGTATTACTAAATACCAAGGTTTTAGTAATACAAAGCCTTATCAACTTTACCTATATAAGTTGCAACAAGGTGTATTAAGTTTTAATAAAAATCTCTGGAGGAGATATTGATGGGAATAAATTTTTAACTTGGGTATATTGTATATTAGGATAACCAAGCAATTTTATATGCTTGGTTATTTTAGCTCCTAATCCCAAGTATGCAAACAATTAAGTTTGCGCCTGAAACAAAGTTCAAGTCTAAAGATGGTACTGAGGAGACCTCAAAAAAGGTCGAAACCGGTCTGGGTAGTGACCCCACCCATAATGCATTGCAGTATACATCTTCTAGTGAGATGTGCTTTACATTATGGGAAAATACTAAGAATAGTGATCAAAGCTTTAACCACCTTTATAATGAGTTGCCCTGGTGTTATACCATCTTTAGACTTGAACTTTGTTTCAGGCGCAAACTTAATTGTTTGCATACTTGGGATTAGGAGCTAAAATAACCAAGCATATAAAATTGCTTGGTTATCCTAATATACAATATACCCAAGTTAAAAATTTATTCCCATATATATATACTGTATATATATATATATATATATATATATATATATATATATATATATATATATATATATATATATATATATATATATATATATATATATACAATACATTACAATTGTGAATAACAGATACTTGCAAGTTAATAATATTTTTAAATAATAATAATATTAATAATAATCATTTTTTAATTAAAATTTATGATTACATATTCAAATTACATGTGATACTTGCATTGCATACATACATTTCATAACGTATGATACATACTTTACATACATTTGATTACATATGATGCATACATTACGTGCGTTTGATTCCATATGATACATACATTGATTACATTTTTTTTTTTTTAGATTTCAATCCTTTTTTTTATTATTAAAATTATGATTCTATATTCTGATTGCATATTTACAACATATAATATTACATATTTACAACAAGTTTAGTTCTGGTTTTTTTTTTTTTTTTTTTTTTTTGTAACAATGAAATTCTTACTAATTTTTTCTTTCTTTTCTTTTTTTTTTCTGTATAATGTATTATATTCTTTCTTATGGAGGCATTTCTGATTTCTTCCTCGAAGCTGACCAGAACTTATCTGAAGAAGATAATACATGGCGGTGGTTTCATGGTTATGTTTCTATACTGGTCGCAAGCCAGGTGTTGATTTTACTGTTTGATGGTACGTGCTTGGAAGACCTCAACTGCTATTATACAGTTTAACTTTTTTTTTTTTTTGCAAGTAGGGTTGGATTTGAACATGGTGTGTTTCTTTATTTGTGTTCTTGTAGTGGTGGGGGTTTGTCATAGGTTTTTGGATGAATTTAGGAGAATGAATATTGGATAGTGAGATATTTAGTTTCTATGGGCAGGGTTTGGTGGTTTTTGAATATCATTAGCTTTGTTTTTCCAGGGTTTATATATATGCCGTTTTCGGTTAACCAGTTAGTGATTTGATTGATATCATGTTGCATATTTGTGTAAGCGATATTTGCGTTGTTGTGAATGGATACTATGGCCGTGTCGTTGCGTACTGGAAGATTTTACTTTTTAGGTGAAAATGGCTTATGTCGTGCGTGTATATGTTAAATAGAATGGGAGATAGGACAGCTCCTTGCGGTACTCCACAGGTTACCTAATACCTCTTTGCTATACGTGTGATGTGCTTCCAGTTTTTCACGTATGCTTTAAACCACTGCGGTAGACGACCTCCAATTCCATATGGGTTAGTTTCGTTAACAAGGTTGTGTATGTTAGGGTGTCAAATGCTTTTGTTAGATCAATGAATACGACTAATGTTATTTGTTTTTATCCAATGCAGCGTTTATTAGGCCTGTGAGATCTTCTAGGAATGTTGCTGTTCCTTTATTTTTTTGAAAGCCATATTATGTTTTGGGCATGATTTGAAATTTTTCAATGTACGTGAAGAGTTTGCGATGCATGATGCGCTCCATGATTTGGATTTGGTTGATTACAGACAAAGTGGCGATGGGTCTGTAATTACTTATAATGTTTATTTTTCCATGTTTATGTATGGGTGTGATTAATGCAATCTTTAGTGTTTCTGGTATGTGTTCCGTTTCGAAGATTTTATTTAACACTTTTTGTATAACTGGACATAGGTTGGTTGAGTGTTTCTAGATGTCTTTTGGTCTGATTCCGTCTATCCCCAGTCCTTTGTTAGGGTTAATTTGTTGAATTGTCAGTGATAGGTCTTCTTTTGTTACTGTGCGTACCACATCGACTGGGTTGCTCGTGGACATAGTGGAGAATGTTTGTTTGTGTGAGGAAAGGTTGTTTCTTGTAGTTTTTGGATAGAGTTCACGAAGTGCTGATTAAAGTTGTTTGCCAACTGTTTGAGGGATTTGGGGCCACAAGCAAAGCTTTGTTTTATTGTTTCTGAGGCAGTGGTTCTCTGTATATTGTCCAGCATTTCATTAATCAGATGCCAGGTTTCCTTTATGTCATTCTGAGCTGTTATTAATTTGTTGCTGTAATGGTTTCTTTTTGCTGTTCTTCAGTTTTTAAAGCGATATTGTTTGGCGACTTCTTAAGTTGTTTCCATAGGGCATCTTTTCTTTGCATGTCTGTTAATATGTTTTCTGTTATCCATCGATTCTGTTTCGTCTGGGGGCGTATTTTTATTTTTGTTAATGCTTTGTTATATATTTTATTAAATGCAAGTTTAAGATTATTATATACAGCTTCAGCAGAGTCTAAAGATGCTATCTGCATCTAGTCTGTTTTTTTGATTTCGTCGTTTACTGTTGTTTCGTTTAGAATGCTATAATACTGTTCTGTAGCCTCAGTGAGTTTTATGGGTTCAGGTTCAGTGTGTAACTGTAATGCTGTGAAATAATGGTCTGTCAGTTTGCATGTTATGACGGCTGCTGTGTGGCTGTTCGGAGGGACCCGTATATTTATATGGTCAATACAGGATGAGGATGTCGTATTTCCGACGATCTCTTTCCGTGTATACGAGTGTATGGATGGGGTTATGTTGTATGCTGATAAGAGGTCTAGGTATTATTCTGGGTTGTTATTTATATTCCTAATGTTTATATTCATGTCTCCTTTTTCTGAGGCGCCTTCCTTCGTGGTCGAAAGCCATCTGTTTAGTTCATCTAGAAAATTTGTGGTGCTTAAGTTGGGTGGGCTGTATATTGCGTTTAATATCAAGGAGTTTTCTTGTTTGATGTTTTTAATTTCGATACATATGTTTTCTGCGTATTCTAATTTATAGTTTATTTCTGTTACTCCTAGTTTATGTTTCGTGAATATTATTATACCACCGCCTCGTTTTGTTTGTCTGCGGTGTTTGTGTTGTTGGAAGTGTGGCATTTAGTAGATGGTTTCCTCTTCGTTTGTCGTAGATACTTCAGTCAGTATTAAAATGTCTATGTTGTCTATATCCGTGCTTCATAAACTTATGGATGCCAAGGCCCCCTTTGGAAAAATTAAAATATTTCACGGTCCCCATCGAAAAAAAAAAAATCGTGATATAGACATATATTATTATAATATTTATTGTATTTATATTCAATACAATTTATATTCAAGATTTTGCGTTTGTAATCTTTTTTGTGTTTCTTATCCATACCTTTGAAATGAAACTTATACGAATAAGCATATATTTACTAATATTCATTAATCGCTGAAATACGCAAGAAGCAAAATTTGTGAACCAACACCAATGTGTGATTTTTTCCATTATACAAGGCCTCGGCCCACAGTTTGAGAAGCGCTGGTCTATATCTTCCTTCAGATAAGATTGCAGAGTCAGCCAGTATTTTAGGGATAGTCACTTATTTCCTTTCTGTTATTGATTTCAGAATGTGGCAATTATCATGTTCCGGGGTGATGACATCTGCTTGATGGTTTGCGTTCATGTAGGTTGGTGTGCTGTTCCTTCTTTACGAGTCATCAGTATTCCTTTTAATGTGGAAGCCTATTGAGGTCTTCTACAGATTTTATTTCGATTGGTTTTGCATCTTGTGTCTTTCTAGTGGTCTCATTTCAGATCCTTGACTATTGATTTTTTAATCCTGCTAGCTTTTATAAGTGTAGTTTTTGTTGGGCTATTGGTGAGTCGCACCACGACGGGAGGAGGATGGCAATTATTTTTTCTTTTCCTTTTTTGTGGTAACCGATGTACTGACTGCATATCTTTTGATTCAATGGGAGCGCCAATTTTTTGACTTAGTTGTATTACAGTGTCTCTTGAATGTTCCATAGCTATTTCTGGGAGACCATCTATGAGGAGATCATTTTTGTACTGGTGTTGGTTTAAGAGTTAGTAATGTTGCTTTAAAGAGTTTAGTTCTTGTCGTAGTTTCTTTGCCTCTTTTATTAGATTATGCTGTCTTTCCGTTAGCTTTTTAACGCAGTTTTTAATTTCTCTAACTGTCTGTAATACATCTTCTACCAAGTTATTATTAAATTTAATAAATTCCTCATATTGGTTGAAATTTTTTGTAATCTGCATGGTATGTTTTTGAAATAGTTCTCCAACAAAATCGATTAAACAGTCTTTTAGGTTTTGTAATCTATTTTCAAGCAATGCATTTAAAGTTGGCTCACCTGGGTTTCTGCTGTTGTTTTCTTTGTTTTCATTTCCCTCTGCTGTTAATAGCTCTTTACAGCCTGCGGTTGTTTTCTGCATTGGCTGTTTCCTGCCTGCGGTCGAAGGCGACATTCCTTTGTTGTCTCTGCAATGGGGACACTTCCACTCGTCACGTTTCTTGTTTGATTTTCGCTGCCAAGTGACCTCGGACAATCCCGATCATAGAAAATGCATGTTTCTCTGGCAGTTCCTACATGTTATGTGGTTTTCTTCCCCCGTGAAGTCTTCTTGGCATTTGTAGCACTTCATACTTCTTGTTTGACGATCTTGCTGTAATTTCTAATATGGCGACTTCCTTTGTTCTCTTCTCGCGTAGTTGACCAACGTATACTTCGAACTTTGAATACTTATAATTTACTTATTACTTAACTGATACTTACAGTTTTTACGTGAATACGTTCGTCTTGAAGAACGGAATTCACTGATGCACTTTAAATTTAATTCACAAGAAAAAATCTACTTTGCAACTCAAAATACGGGGGCATCGAAATAGCGTGCATGCTACAGCTTTATAATATTAACACCCGCTTAATAATAATAATAATAATAATAATAATAATAATAATAATAATAATAATAATAATGGTATGAAGAATAGGTTTCTTTACTGGTAAAAAAAATTAACAGGTCAGAGTGTGGTTGGAGACAGGACAAATGCTGAAAGGACAAGAAATTAATTTCTTAAAAAACTCGCATAATTAATACGATTAACAGTGATGAATTCATGATATTTGGGATTCTCATCTGCAATGGAGACCCGTGATTTATACTATTATTATGTAACCCTTTCGAGCAGTCCAAGGCCTGGTCGCTAAAAGGCCATCCATTCCTCTCAATGCTGTCCGTCATCTAGACCAGCGCTTCCCAAACTGTGGGCCGCGGCCCCCTTGGGGGCAGTAGGTTTTGTTGAGGGGGGCCATGACATAATGAAAACAAATTTAAAATGTTTTAAGACTAAGTGGATTTTTTTTTATTTTAAAGAAACGTATTTAACTTTTATTATTTATTATTTCTTTTTTGTTATTTTTTATATTTTAATGGAAAAATTCACACATTGGTGTTGGTTCACAAACTTTGCGTCCTGCGTATTTTGGCGCTTAATGAATATTAATAAATATTGCTTACTCATATGTTTCATTTCAAAACAGTGGTTAATTGTATTTACTTCGAATGCTCTCCAGGGAAGCTCCAAATCTTCCTGTCCCTTTCATCAGGCGTTCATAATCAGGGACTGTTGATATTAACTTTATATATATTATGACTGTCATCCGAGCTACTTTTCTGTTACCAATAAAAGTTTCGCATATACTTCATACATGAAAAAAAGCTTAAACAAGTTCATATGGGGAGATAGTAACTCGCTTGCAGTGGTAAACAACACGCCCTCCCTAAGAGCCACTATACTGCAGAGGCAAATAAAAACAAGTACTTTTATTATGCCAGTGAATAAGGTATGAGGAGTCTGTGTAATATATTTCTCAACAAATAGTGCAATTAGAGACAACTGGATAAAAACACACTAATTAATGAATCGCATGTCCCCCTCATACAGAAACTATGCTGTATAGACTGAAACAAAACCATATGTTGCATGGGCAAACACAGTATCTAACTAAAAACTATTGTTATTAATTAGATGTGTGGAGTTCGATTTCCCAAGGCAGCAATAAAATTCAACCGAGCGTGTTAAAATTCGTAAAAGTGTTAAAACTAAGTAATATATATATATATATATATATATATATATATATATATATAATGAATGTTATGGCAGTTTCACATATGGAATTCGGTTGAAGAGAGTTAGCATTTCAACTCAATTGTCAGCTATGCTTTTATCTTTCGGTTGCGCGATCTTTTGTTAATACTGCACCAATCATATGCACATTTTAATAACCTGCTTTGCTGTCTGTTTCGCGTTAGGCTTAATTACCGTAAAGGGAGAAAAGTCACAAAAGAGAAAAATGTTCCTGGTCCGGGGATTCCCTTAGTCAGGTAATATTCACTAATTTCATGTTATCAGTCTGTGGTGTGCCAGTATTGGTAAGTGGTGATATTATTTGATCGATTCTACGTTAAAAAATTTAACCCTGAGATGGATAAGTGGCTGATAAAAAATAAAAAAAAATTCCCGCGAACAATCAGAAGAAGCAGAAACAGACTCAAAAAAAAAAAAAAAAAAAGTAATATTTGCATTTGATTTTCGCAATATTCGCTGTGTATGTTTTGTATTGAATATAAATACAATAAATATAATAATAATATATCTCTCTATTACGATTTTTTTTCGAGGGGGGCCGTGAAATATTTTACTTTTTGCAAAGGGGGCCCTGACATCCAGAAGTTTGGTAAGCGATGATCTAGACCAGTGTTCTTCAAACTTTCCTGACCATGACTCACAAAAAAAGTTACATTTTATATCTCAACCTAGCAATGCCAAGCAACTCAAGCAAAAGTGGAGCAACCCCCCATTTCGAAAATGAGGGGTTTTCCCGTTTTATGGTCTCTGAAGAGAACCAACCAGTTCGAAACAGCCATGCCAGTGAAACCTACTAACCAACGCACTGATAAAAGGCAAATATATGGTTGCCTGGGAAGCGCTCGTGTCTTTTAAACGGTGTAAGCTAAGATTACTTCGATGCCGAGGACTATGTTCTCATAAGCTCTCCAGTCAAATGTTTGAAGTTTTCAGAGTATATACATATAATTGAATTTGAAATAAGTTTGGATCTTTAATATATCGTATTCTGTTAATCACTATAATATCTTGTAAACTGCAGATATTATTTTTTTGATTATTGACGAATTTAGGAAAAACTTTATTTTCATGTCTTAGACAAAACTTTTTATTCTATCAGTTAGTTTGATCAGATTATTTTTATACCTCAAGAAAGACGTAAAATGCCGAGAAAAATGCTGATAATAACAGACACTGCACTCTATCTTACCCAAAAGACCAAGAAACAAAAACTGTGGTAGCTCTAGTTGGATGGGATATCAATAACAATATTGATATCCCATCCAATCTCACTTATATATATATATATATATATATATATATATATATGTATATAATTTACACGCACGTTCGGTTCTGTTTCAGCAAATAAATAATATTATGCTCGTAAATAACCCTGCCATTTTTACATGAGATCAGCTAACTCACACTCAGTTAAAACATCATAATAAGCATCCTTCGTTTCCTAAACAGGATTCGAACTCAGCTCTGACCACATGAATATGGTCTTTGAAACCGAATGAGCTATGAAGGATCATGCTATTGTTATAATTCTTAAAAATTAATATATGCATAAATAAATAAACAAAACACGAATAACTACGCTGGTGCCCATAAACTAAGGAACAATGAGAAAAATCAGGATAACTCAAAAAATTGTTATGATGAATTTTTACGAAATTCTTTGAAAATCAGTAACGATATGAGATATGAAAGGAACATCCTCAAAAGTTATAAATAAATGGTGAATTCAGTAATAAAATGGGTTTACGAACAATGGTTGAACATAGGAATAGTTGATGGCAGGAGATCAAAATGAGATTGTTCAAGTGCTTCATTGAGGAGTTTGGTCAGCCCTCTTTCGCCGCCATACAGCTATCACAGCGATGTTTTTTACTGTTTAAAATGGTGATCAGTTGGTAATTATAACCATCGCCCCACTAAAGCTCTCCTAAGTCCCTTTTGAGTAGGGGAAGGGAAGAGTGGTAAGAGAAGCAACATGTCTACCTATGAGCATCCCAGACATTCTTAATAGGATTAAGGTCGGCATACCTGTCCATACGTACGATAGTTACTTCTTGAAGATAATGATCCATGGGCATTGCTCTATGAGGACTATTATTATCGTCTTGTAGGAGAAATATCTCCCTTATCGCACCCGCATACGGACCAATATAGATCCACATGCCGACGCATGTTGGTCCGTATAAGTTGCAGCACCATGTTCCCCTTTCATTGATATTAGAGGGATGATAAAGTGTCCCTGGTTCTGTCCGGATTAGAGCACCTGGTATCACTTTGTTGAGCGTATCAAGACTCGTCCGTAAACAATACTCCCTCTCCATTGGTCTTGGGTCCAGTTGACGTGGAGTCTGCCCCGTTTCAGATGTTCTCTCCTGTGGCGTGGGGCTAGGGGTCATGCAGACTACCGGTCGCATAGCATATACACCACCTTCGTGATGCGTTATATGCACAGTGGAAGAAGACATCATGCTCCAGTAGCCGACACAATGTCAGATCGTAGCTAATTAGAGGTAGCACTCCTGTTTTCGGCGTTTCGATAATCGGGGATATCAGTCACCACTGAGGTTGTAGTTCCTAGTCTTCCTTCACTGTATCTCCTAGATGGTGTATGTGACCGTTGGAATTAGTTTCACTGTCTTGAACCACAGAACGATTCACAAGCAACGATTTGGCTACCTCTCCTGTCCTCTCGCCACCTGAATTCAGTTAAATGGTGTCTTGCAGCTAAATCCAAGAAATTTGCTATCACAAATTGTCTTGTTTTTGCTATGGCTCATTTGCATATACTGTCGATGACACTCACTTGTATACGATAATCATCCTCACCGTTATTTTTACAGAATGTGCCTTGACTTTCATATGTTTTTCTTTCATCCTCAGTTATCGCGATTTTTTTATTTGTTCCTTAATTTATGGAAACAAGTGTATACTAATTTTAATATTAAAAAAACAAAACAAAAAAAAAACACAGTTCATTACTGAGTAGCCAATTTTATGAAGGCATAAGCGCTGATTTTTCTCATTTTTCGTGGTGTGTTTTCTAGCCATTCGAGAATGTGATCATTTTTATTTTTCACATTCTCATTAGGCTAGAAAATCACATAACAAAAAAAAAAAATATTTTTTTTTCCTGAGTTTGTGTGTGAAGTAACTTCACGACTAGGCTACTTGTATATAGAGGCTAATGACTTCACATCAATTACCTTAGCATGTATCCCATAATGCAGTAGCACACACCCTTTCGAATGTGTATAATAATATTATGCATAATGGGAAAGCCCACTTCGTCCTAACTCAAATTAACATTCCATGTTACCCAATGTCTATAAACAAGCAGTATATATTCTATTTCTCATTTAAATGTGGCTATTCAAGATTTAATAAACTCAATACCCAGAGAAAAAGTGAACAGAATATCTCTAATTGTAGGGTTTTTTTTTTTTTTTTTTCAAACAATGCACTAATTACGCAAAAATTGACGTGTTGTAAGGGAAGCAAATGGCATGTTTCCTTAATCGTTCAAATAACTGTGCTATCCAGTCTTTGTATTGTTGGCCATCAATAATGTACATCGTTCAAATACAAAGAGATTAACGAATGCTAAAAAAAAACCTCTTCGACGTATGCGCATATATGTGTATTACGTTACGGTTAGGTGTGCTATTCCTTTCATTTTATAATCCAGTAAGCCAGTAATAACTGCACTGAATAACAAAAAAAAAAAATAAAAATAAAAAATACAAACAAATAATTAAGGCAAGCATATTAGATGACTTGAATCCAGTTAGAGTTGAATCCTACTTCAATACAGCAGATTATCAGAGAGACGACGCAAGAATGACAGAAGGTCGAGCGGTGTTTTGAGGGGAAAAAAATTAAACAGCAAAATAAGAAACACTCTCGCCTTTTCCGACATGAAAGAGTTGTTGGAAAAGACGAGAATGAAGAGTGAGAAAGTGAAAATAGTAAGAATATTACCCCTATATGATAAAAATCAATTGAGAAGAAGGGCTATGATGGCAAATGATTCGATGCTTAATCCGTGTAGAAGAAATGGATGCGAGTTTTTGGATGTGTGTAATGAGTTTGAGGGAAGATTAGATTGGTATAAGATGAATGGCCTGCACCTGAATGCGTTTGGCATCAGGAGTTTCGAAAAACTAATAACAGGTATTACACCTAACACAGGAAAACTAAATTATAAAGGTGAATGGTAAGAATGTGAGTGTTAGAACGACAATATAACTGTGTTAATGAAGGAATGGGCTTTGTCATGGAAATGTGGCGAAGGAACACAAAGTCAAAATGCTTTTGACTTTGTGTTCCTTCGGTCACCATCAAATGTCCAACGATGTCTACGTGTATTAGGCACTAGAGAAGGATACAGATCTGCAAGTTGTCTAACTGTGTCATGCAGACTGCAGACAAGAGTATACATTTCCCTTACTAGCAGTAAGAGAAACAAAAGTGCAGAATTTGTTGCCTTGGTCAATATGTTTAGCAATATGTCCATATGGCATTGGTCAGATTGTAAGCATTAATGAGACCTAGCTATCATAATCAGACATACTAACCGGTAGGAAGGAAGGATTTAGGAAGGAGAGGATTGGGCGTGCTGCTAATAATATTGGATGACTTGAATCCAGTTAGAGTTGAGACCTATGATTATAGTACTACTACTACTACGAATAATATTTCATGTGGCAGTGAGTTTGAAGCCATCTGGTGTGAGGTGGAATTCAACAAGATCAATTACATAGTGGGGTGTTGTTACAGATCTGGTGGATCGGTTGCTAGTGATGAAGAAATGCATCACCAAATAGAAAAGATGAGCGCCAAAAGAGTAATCATAATGGGAGACTTCACTTATCGAAATATCGATTGGGTAACAGAAAAATCCCACGAGAAGAATGAAAGTGAATTCATTAAGCTGTTGGGGACAACTTCCTCAAGCAGCATGTGACAGAAGCAAGTCGAGATCAAAGAGTATTAGAATTTGATTATAGATAGAGTCAGAGGGTGTTTCAGTTAAAGATGTAACTATTCTGCCTTAGAAAGTGACTACGTTTTCATGCTAAACTACAAAGCAGGAAATTACGACCAACTGAGGAGTATACTGAGTTCAGTGGAATGGGATCGGTTGCTGGATGGTAAAATATAGACAGTGCGTAGGATGAAGTATTTCAAAAATACAGGGTAGCCATAAAATAACTTTCCCTCTTTGGAGGCATCTGTAGCTAAAACCAATAAACGGAAGGAGACCAAATTTTATATTGAGACTCTTGAAAGAATGGGGAGATGATTTCCGCGAAAAAAAAAAAACAGTACCAAAAGTTGCCGACGGGAAATTTTGACGCTGGCGGAGCCTAAAACAAGCGGATAATTACATTAAAGGCAAATGAAATGGAATAATAACATTTCGAGTATAAGCGCCAGCCGTGTCACTCATTCCAGCTGGATATGTGGCCCGTTATAATGATAATAATAATAATAATAATTAAACTAAAACAACAACTTGCGAGAGACACAAATTAATGTAGTGATTGAACTCATAGGAAATAATGTTTTATTCATCAGAATCAGGGTCCCCTGGACCACATACACGATTTTCAATGTGTTGACCTTTCTTGTGTACAACAAATTGCATCCGGTGTGCGACATGCTCTAATACTGAGCGTAAGGAGTCGGATTGGATGTTCATAACAGCCCGTTTTATGTTCTTTTTCAAAACATGCAAGTTGGGAACGCCACCAACATACACAACGGATTTCAAATACCCACACAGCCAAAAGTCACATGGAGTGATATCAGGGGATCGAGGCGGCCATGCCGTCGGAGAGAACTGACTGATAACCCTCTCATTACTGAAATGCTAGCGTAAAAGGCGCTGTACTGAACGTTCAATGTGTGGCCGTGCTCCATCCTGCATAAAAATTACGGAGTCCAAACATTGTCTTTGCTGCAATGCAAGAATGACAAAAATTTCCAGCATTCGTCGATAAATCTCTCCAGTAATGGAGCAGGTTACAGGATCTGTAGGGGTAATACGCTCAAAAAAAGTATGGTCCTATTATGAAATCGGCTGTGAAGCTACACTACACGGTTACTTTTGGAGAATGCAGTGGTACTTGCTGGATCGCTTGAGGATGTTCGGATGCCAAAATTCTGCAGTTGTGAATGTTGACCGACCCATTCAGATAAAAATGAGCCTCATCAGCCCACAATGTTCTCCAAAGCCAGTCATTGTCGACCTCCATTCGGACAAGAAAAGTTAGCGCGAAGATCATGCGCTTATCATAATCTGTGATAGTTAGTGCTTTCACACAACTGAACTTATACGGAGTGAAGTGAATCATTTTCCATAAGATTTCCCAGACCGTACCATAAGCCATATCAAGTTTGCGAGCTATGGCACGAGCGCTTGGACCAGTACTGGTCCCTGTGTCTTCGAACACCGCAGTAGCAACGTCTGTTACTGTCTCTTCTTGCACTGCTTTCCATCCTCTGCCAGGTCTAACTCCTACTGATCCAGTTTCTTCAAACTTCTTAATCATAGCTCTCAGTGCTACAGCTGACATACGACCTGTACGCAGATTATGAAGCCTTCTAAATTCCCGAAGGGACGGCATTGCACTGTTTAAAGCAAAACAACTTAACAAGTAAAGCATGCTGAGGCAACGTAGGACGCATATTGAGCACAATACGTCAGTCATTCGAATAACTGCCTGAACGTTCCCAGTCCCTTTTTAAGTGAAATTGATGGCGCTGCTGTCACGTACGCACAGTGAAATTTGCATAATCCTTTTTACCTGCTTTTACTGCAAATATCGACTGCTTTCAGCTCCGCCAGGGCAAAATTTCCCCTATCGGCAACTTTTGCAGTTGTGAATCTTTTTTTCGCGGAATCCATGCCTTCGAAAGTCTCCGTATAAAATGGTCTCATTCCGTGCATGAGTTTTAGCAACAGATACCTCCAAAGAGGGAAAGTTAATTTATGGCGACCCTGTACTTAAATGGTGCAATCAGAATCAGAATGTGTTCTGAAAGTTCAAAGAATAAACATGGAAGGAGTCAAATGGAAGTGTAATCTTATCAAGCAAGAGATTCATAAGAAAAGATGATATGGAAAGAATATCGTGTGCATAAGGATGATGTTCCTCATGCAAGCGCCGGCGATGGTCTCACACCAAGCCAGACCAACATCCTCGATTGGTTTAAAATTTATCTACCACCTAAACATGATTACAAACATCCGTACCTCTGGTTGGATCCGAACCCATAGCCAGTTGGCTGGAAACAGGATACGCACTTGACCATCCCCATCCAAGGCCAGCAAACTGTAACTATGATGGTTCAGCTGGGTCTTGGGGATATTGCTTTCATGTATTCGTTGTACTTTTCGTTTCTTGTTCGTTACTTTTCTCATGTGACTGTTGTTATTTCTCTAAGCCTACTTATGTGGTGCAGGCAAGGTTCTTCCAAAGGTAAGAGTTTATTTGTCGTACTTGATGTTGAATCCTTTGCATTTGAGAAAATGTTTTACACGTCAGAGATTTGTGGTTTCAAGAGAATGTCTTATGAGTTATATTGTGATTTTTTCTAACATATTTAATTTGAAAATAAGGTAGGTAGCGACCCACAGTTTGAAAAAACACTGGAGACAAATTTAATCCTCCATCGACTGTCCATCATTAACACACAACGCCATCTATCGCTTACTGGTTGTATTTATTTATTGTGCGTATTTATTCTGGTAGATGTGCCTGTGCGCGTGATGAAAAATCGGAGTTTCCGGGAGAAAATACTCCGTTACTTCCATGATTTATATTTATAAAATAAAATAAATATAAATTTATATCTATGAAAAATAAATAAATAAATAATTTTAATGGAGTTTAATTTATTGACTACACTTTTAATAAATGATTAAAATATATAAATATATTTATAAAATAAAATTAATTTACGTTTTTATTTATCAGTAAAGAGAGAAATAATTAATATAGATATTTCATCACAATTTAATTTTATTTAAAGAACTATTTAAAAAAAAACAACTGAAATGAGAAAATATGAAAATTAACAAAAATGCTGCGAATGGTTTGTTGCGATGTTTTTCTTCAGTGCTGAAGTGACTTCGAAAAAGCTGAAGTTAGACTATATCAATAAAATAATGTTTATTGTGTCATTTCCTTATAGCTACGCTTTGTGTGATGAACATAAACCATTCTCCAGCCAAAAAGACTACAGTATACGTGTAATCACAATCCATTTGGAACGTATAAAATTTTGTCCTAAAAAAAAAAAAAAATAGCGGTTAGCACGGAAGTCGTCTTGAGTTTGTATGCCGAACGATCTGTACGGAAAAGAATTAACGGCGTTACATAAAAGGAATAATAGTCGGAAGTCATTTGGAGAAAATGTCTGTACGTGTTACAGCACAACAATTAAGGTGTCTAAAGCTAATGGTGGACGACATAGCCGAGAAATGGAAGTGCGCAGGTGATACTGAACCCAAAATACGACCAAGTAGCCCTGAAATATTGACTGATAGAAGCTAATGCTACTTGCAAAGACTGTTACCCCATTTCGTTATCAGACCCCCCCTTCCCCCGCCCTAGAGAATGTGTGTTCGGCGATGTGAGGAGCCACAGACAATACTACAAGTAGGGAGCTGCACGCAGTGAATTTGCAAGGAAGTTTACAGGCCCTGCTTAACAACATTGAATGTATATTGTCCATTGGCATAGGTCAAGGTATGTTTGAGTATAAAGAATATCTACAGTACACTTTTTTTTTTTTTTTTACGTTAATGCGTTCTCCGTAGGGGCCAAGTTTACAGGTGGCAGTGTAATACTATGGAGGTTGCGTTTCGTAGCTTGACTTAGATACAATGGTCATGTAGTACGGATTCACGACTTCTTGGTTCTGCGTTGATGTTCTGGACATTATTATAAGTGTCCTAAATTATGAGTTATCAGCTTATTCCAATATGATAACGCTGAATGTCACAAAGAAGTGATAATGAGCATCCAGTTTGAAGAAAACCATCGAGACCCGACCTGAACCCTACGGAAGAAAACGCATGTAGGTTGAACTTGGACTCAAAATTAAGACTATTACAAGTGCCCCTTCATTAGTAGAGCTTACTAATGCTTCATACGAGAAATAAAGCAGCCCCACTAACTTTTCACCAAGAATTAATCGAAAGGTTACACAACACATTGATTGGGTTATTTCTTGCAGATGTGCTTAAAGAGAATATTGCAGCTTCTTAATCTTGACTAGTATTATTTGTATACATCTTGTATGATTAACTCTGGCGATGGATAGCGAAATGCTTTAGTGACTAAACGACTATTTGCTGCTTATCCAACTAATTACGCCTTTCTTTGTCAATATATATCGATCGCCACGGAAGTTCATAATCATTGGCATATATAATAGTGGTAACAAAAATAAATAAACAAAATAAAAATATGAAAATCTTCACAAGAGGGATTTGGTATAAGATACTACTGAAATAATATATAATATGTAATATAAAATAATATAAAATAATAAAATTTATATATATTATGTTAAAGATACCAAGCAATTTTATAAGTTAGGTTTTTTTAATCCTTTTTCCCAAGTAAGCAAACAGACAAGTAAGTCACGTTTGCGGCTGCACATAGTGCAACACTAGGCAACTCGTGGTAAAGGTGAGAAAGCTCTGATCACTTTCCTTAGGTAGTGACTATTACCTTAATGCATAGCATCATACATTTCCGTAAGGAAATGTGCTTTGCATTAGGGGAAAATTCTAAGAAAAGTGATCAGAGCTTGCTCCACCTTTACCACGAGTTGCCTAGTGTTGCACTATGTGCAGCCGCAAACGTGACTTACTTGTCTGTTTGCTTACTTGGGAAAAAGGATTAAAAAAACCTAACTTATAAAATTGCTTGGTATCTTTAACATAATATATACCCAAGGTAAAAAACCTTCTATATATAGATATATAATATATATATATATAATATTTTAGTAACTCTATAAATTTTAGTATTTTATTTTTTGTTTTGAAAACCAAGTTTTTATAATTATTTTATTAATAATTACTAATAATTTTATATTTGATAGTAAACTAATTTTAGTAGTTTAGTAATGTAATAAATTTTATCGTAAAACTGAGATATTAAAAGAACACCATTTATAATTTATGAAATGTGTTATCCAAAATTGGAATTCTAGAAGCTCCAACAGTTTTTCAATAAGTTGATAAATAAGTTGATATATTGTACATAAGATGCATTGGGATTAAGTTCTGATAACATTTGGATGAGCTTTCCTTTGGTACTGCATGTATGAGAGATTGTGTGTGTGCGTGTGTGTGTGTGTGTTTAAAAAAATTGAACCATCATGACATTTATGTTTTTATTAAAGACTCACTCATTCTTTGCTTATATGTAACTGAGACATTTAGCAATATTATATTATTATTATCTGCTGAATTGTTTGTTTAGTTTTAATTAGACGAGTAAATAAAAAATGGGTTTCTGCTTCAGTATCATTTTATGTTTTCTGACGAAGTCTCTCTTTCTCTCTCTCTTGGTTTATCATCTATATAAAGTGTAAAGTTTACATTGCTTTTTTTTCCATGCAGTGCCATGTCAAATGAAGCCAACGACCAGTTTACGTGCTATGACATATATACACACTATACAATATTCAGCATTACAATGTTGTAGGCCACCTAGCCCTTGGTGACCTAAATTTTTTTTTTTAAATTTAGATTCAGTTTTTTTTTTTTCAATTGATGTGTGTTATTACATGTTCCCAAGTGAGATGAAATGAAACAAACAGCTTCTGAATTATGTCTTACATTCAATATTTAATGTAACTTCAAACCATGTAATATGTTTATGTGAAAGCATTGATAAACTGCTTAACAATTAAAAAAAGCTTTTCAATCAATGCAGTAAAATAGAGAAAATAAATATTATATTACTTCCATCTATATAAGGACTGGCTTTAAAGGAGCGAAGCAAGAATGCTTTTCATCTTCCCCGTTATCTGTAGAGGACAATGTAGGAATAAGGTGTTATTAAGCTATTAAAGCTCTGATCATGGCAGAAGGGTAACAGCGATAGCCGAGCCTCAGTTAGAACTTCATTGGCTACAACATTGCCATCCATTACCCTCCAAGGGTATTATTAATCACCGTATGTGTAAGTAAAGGTGATATCTCAAAAATATATCGGACGATCTCTAGGCCACTCATTCGTGGGCGAAAGACCGTCCAAATCTCAGCGTTGGTTCTACTCAGTGAAACTCGAGTACCGAGCAGAACCGCTCACATTCCGAGGAAAATAATTCACCGGCAAGTACCCCTCAGCGGGCCGTGCCGGAGAACACTTTCCCCGGAGACTCAAAGTGCTCCCTTAGGGCAAAACCTAAGAGAGCGAACTCATTAACCCAGGATAACAGCAACAGCCGACCTCAGTTAAACTTCATTGGTTCAGCATTGCCATCCGTTACCCTATATGGGCATCTCATAATAAAATCAATCACCGACTATGTAAGTAAAGGTGAAATCTCAAAAATACGGACGATCTCTAGGCCACTCCATAGTGGGCGAAAGACCGTCCTAATCTCAGCATTGGTTCCACTCAGTGACGGGCTCCCCGACCACTGAGCAGAACCGCTCAAATTCCGAGGAAAATAATTCACCGACAAAGCCCCTCAGCGGGCCGTGCCGGAGAACACTCTCCCCGGAGACTCAAAGTGCTCCCTTAAGGCAAAAACCTTAAGAGAGCGAACTCAAAAACTCCTCGCCCAAGTGGGTAAGAGCAACAGCCGAACCTCAGTTAAACTTCATTGGTACAGCTTTGCGTTGCTATCCATCACCCCCAAGGGCATTAATGAATCAATCACCGCATCTCACGGTCGATTAATTCCAATCCCGTCGATTATTCCAGTTTTTTTTTTTTAATTTAAAATATAATATTCTTTCTAATTAATGGTGTTTTAGTATATTCTTGATTTAATTTTGTTTACTTTTTTTTTAATTTAAATCAAAAATTATTTTGAAATTTTAAGTTAAATCATATTTTTTATTTATTTTTCTTCTTAATTTATGCTGTTTTTTTTATCTCATTTCAGAACAATAGCATTCACAGTTGCATGCTCCTCATGTTCTGCTTTTCACTTATTCATATATAACAAAAACGATAAAATTTTCATAATTAATGTAGATATAATTATTTAAAATTTTATGACATTTTATATAATTATTCTATTTTTTTTTCTAGGTGCAGTATACGCGTTGAAAATATCAAGATACAAAGTGAAATAAACATATTACGAGAGAATAGTTAATGGCTAATAAATATGGATAGAGAAATATTAAATTAGAAGATCGATGTTAGTGTAACACGCAGTAAACCAGCAATTATGTATACAGAAGTTACGTGGCTAATTAAACACTTTCAGGTTTCTGACTTGATGTCTGTTTGCCCCAAGCTAACATTCGTTATATCAGTTATGCCTGAATTACAGCGTTCTAAACTACTTTTACTCAGAGGCACAAAACAAAATCACCGAATACTGTACGTTACTCCAGTATACATAAATTGCTTGTTTGAAGGAAATGTCTTCGAGGAAGAATTAATTCAAAAAGTATAATAAATAAATAAATAAATTTCTATTTATGTTTATTTTTATATATAATATTCATATTAATAGAAAGTTATTTACTTATTGATTTATTCATTTTTACAGTAACTAATCGAAAAGCTAATTTCATAATATAAGAAAAATTTTCAAAGCAAGACGTGAACTTAACTTGCAAAGTTTTATGGTCCGTCCCTAATTAAAATGTTCTGTCTCACTTAATCCAATAAAAACATCAAAAATCGATTGTGTCGACAAATATTTGTTAAATGCATAAAGTGATTAAGCGTTATAGTAAAAAATACGCATGTCACAAAAGATAGGACATTGTAAAAGATGGCGGATCGTCGTCTGATGAAGAATGCCACTTATTTACAATGGTTATGTTTTAGATATGTAGACTAAGAAGGTCTTTATGGCTTCATGGCTGCTAAGAAGGTCGTGGAAACATCGCTTAATACAGATGATGGTAACATTTTCAACATTGAATTATTTTGTCTATATTGCTATAAATAAAGAAGAACTTTAAAATAATATAAATAAACCCTCGGTTTTGCCCACACACCTCCCGAATATGGAACACCGTTCAAACACTCATGAAACACAAAGAACCCATTACAGAACACACATTATTCTGGTTAAACGAAGGTACCATTAACACAACTAAAGCAATCATCATCATAACAACCATGTACTCCATATGGACATACAGATGCCACAAAATTTACGGAAGGGAAACAGGACCAGACATACTCAGGAAAATAAACAACATATTAAAACACACAATCACAGATACCATAAACAGAAACAAAATAACCAAACACCAATGGCGGCAAATGGGTCTCATCTCAGAATTCGAAGAACAACTGCAGATCATAGAAATAAAAGACCCACCATAAATACAAAACTTAAAACAAAACCATACAAAACTTCTTGTAGAACGCAAAGAAATAAAATAAATATACATAAGCAAAAGAAACACATATTAATTGCTAAACACATATCAATTGTTAAAACGTATATTAATTGCTTTATACTATAATTGGTTGTAGCCTTGTGCATAATAATGGTCAATTATGGAGATTGTAGTTTAGTTTTATGTTTGAAAAACATCAATGACAATATATATATAATGGAAGAGCGTGACCACATTTTAATGATGTACGATATGTAAAGTAATTATATGTATTTGTTTAAATATGATATATGTAAATAGCACTTAAAGTCGTAATATACTACCAGCAAACAGTTAAATGTAACTACATATAGAAACAAATAGGATTTATGAAATAGTAATCAAAATGTTAATATGAGTGCTTAAGATAAAATGATAACAATAACTCCTAGAATGATAGAATGTATGACACACTAAATTAAAAAAAAAATCAAAAGCTCCGACGAAGCATAAGGACTATAGGAAACAGAAAGCACTGAGCAGATTATCATGCAAAAAAAGATTGTATGAACACAGATAATAGACACAATGTGAAAAAGAAACTATAAAGAAATGTCAAAGAAAAAATGCCAATTAAAATGAGCATACTATGTACAAAATGTATATAATTGTAAATAGATGTATATATATTTATTCCTTTTCAGATTGTACATACATGCTTTGTTGTTTATAAAATAAAGGTAGTATAGTGGTTAGTATCCAGGCAATAAACCAGCGTTCGATTCTCCACTGGGGAGGATACCTCATTTTTTTAATGTTTATATGTTTGTTATATGGACGTTATGAATGTTATTAGGTATTTAGATGAATGTCGTCACCTCTGATCTCTGTAGTGTTATATACTACAGATTTACGATCTATGGTGAGTAGAATTCGCGTATCTGTGAAAAAAAAATAGTAATTCTGCAAGCGTTCTTCTAACCGGAACACGAACGGCAATAAACTTTTATTCTTCTTAAAAAGTTATATTCTTATATTAAAGTTATATTAAGCCATATTGTTTCTCATTCATCCCAAGAACGATAAAAGTGACAAAACAGAGTAAATTTAAACAACTAAAAATTTTGTTCATGATTGATTCTACTATAAAACACAAGACGACACTATCTGAGGATGGAGATGGCTTCTTCTGGAGGCTATGCTTCTGTGGTAAATAAATGATGCAGATAACTAACAGTTGAATTATGGATATTCTTTCTGTTCAAAGTTTCTTTTTTATATATATGCTATTTCTATTATGATATTTCAGCTCAGTGATGATGACAATAAATAGCAACTGCTTTTATGACAGGAAAGGGGAAACCAGTGATAAAACATCTACTGTCATGACACCCGACTACAACAGATTTTTTTAACTCTTACCACACGTAAAAAAAGCGTACAACTATAAAAAAAGGTCATATAGCATTTCCATAATGCACGACAGACCGTACGCCCTTCGATTGGAAATGACTTGGGTTCCACTGTCATCATAATGCAAGGAATCTTTATATGGGCTTTTTCAAATAAGGCAAAGTTAGCCAATCTTACAGCGATAGTATGAATTTTTCGCCCAGAAAAACGGGTTTTCATCTCCAAAATAAGCAAACCAGCCAAAGAAGACAAAAATACTATGTAGTGCATAATAGTGGTATCAGGGGCGAGTCGTGCATAGGCACTGCGGAATTTTTCTTGATACATAAATATATTTATTAATTTATTTATATTTGCTTGTAATATTTATTTTTATCATCAACAATCCTACACAATTCTCTTATTTTGTATAAAAAATAACAAAAATCCATCTTGTAGCATTTAGGAGGGCGAAGGACGCTAGTGGCACTGTGTTTACCACAGTGTCATATTGCTACGCGCCCAAGCATATGCACGTCATAGTGAGATGCGAGCTACTAGCGTGCGGCACTGTCCGTCGCGCAGTTCCATTGTTGTTTATATGCAGTTTGCACGAGTAGTAGAGTGTTCGTAGTACTTATCGTGTTTACTCCGTCTCTTTAAATATTTGGACATTATAATTAATGGATTTAATTGTAATGTCCAAAAATTGTAAATCCATTCCTTTAATTACAATTAAAGGAATGGATTTTATTTTTACGTAATTTTGAATTATACTAAACTGTATACTTTAATCGATAATAAACAATATTTTTTCATGTTTAATTTTTTTTTTAACCATAATTTTGATATTTTATCCAAACACGTATACACTGTACTTACAGTGTGTATGTATATTTCGAATGTTGCAGCACCCCAACGATTTCAAGTCACGAGCCGCCACTGGATGGTATGGTCAAGAAGGTGGATTGCCGAGCGCATTGAAGATGGTAGATTATATAGCGGATTATTCAAGTTTTACTTAATAACATTCCATATATAATTTTATTTGTATTTTATATGAAATATCTAATTCTATTTGCTTGAATGAAATGTTATCTTACCTTTTTATTTTGTTTGTATAATCTTTCAGAAGTCGAACATGGCGCCATCTTATATCAGATATGGTAATGAAGCCGTTAAAAAAATTGGAAAACGGATATGTTCCAGTTTTTGGTATCAGCGAGATTCAAACATTATAAATTACTATAAACTACAAGAATAATTATAACTTATTAAATAGACAGTAATAAATAAGTAAAGAAAAAGGAATATGCAAATTAAACAACAAGTTGCTGAAATTGAATACTATTTCTTCCAGCTTTCTGCATTCAGCTAGTAGCGCACTCTACTGGTCACAGTGGTTTCCTCGTGCTTTTTTATGCATTTTGTAATAATCAATAATAATACGCATTCTTTGACTCTACTCTTGAATAATGAAGTATATAATGTGAGATTTTATATTCTGTTACTTATTGTATAGCGAAATAAATGTATACTAATCAAAATTCCTTATTTAGTTTAAATATCAACTCTCTGCGATATATGTTAATGAGTTGCAATAAAAGTCTAATTTCATTCGCTTTACTAATTGAAGAGATAAAATTAGCCTTGATAAGTCGGAATCGGTTAGTTCGTTACTAAGATTATTATTTTAAACGGTTTATCTCTTCAGTCAAGCTCGTTCTTTCTCTCCCTCTTCAGGCTTCTAATAGCAGATCGCCACTTTTTTTTTGTTTAACCTTCATTGCATCTATTACCTTTCACTCGTTCTTTGTACTTCGTTTTAAATACGCTGCTCTTGTGTTGTCATTATA
This sequence comes from Typopeltis vanoorti, assembly GCF_054136105.1. Lineage (NCBI taxonomy): Eukaryota > Metazoa > Arthropoda > Arachnida > Uropygi > Thelyphonidae > Typopeltis > Typopeltis vanoorti. The sequence goes on along the minus strand of NC_143555.1, from coordinate 109,414,014 downwards.
ATGGATTATTGATTTGCTGTAACACATTATTCTGTTGCGCTCCAAATTCTCTTTCAGACTTCGTATTTCAACTGGATGGAGACTTTGATTGCCGCCTCTTCGGTATTCGCTAATTACCTTTATTATCGTTTTGCAAGCTTCATTTACTTACTTTGCTTTTGCTTCGCATAGACGAAAGACATCTGTCTTGTATCGATCAATTTTAATTGCTCTCTCTCTCTCTCTCTCTCTCTCTCCAGGGAAAAAATAGAAAATTTTACTTGAACTTGTAATGTAATTCAGTTGAAAGCTATTTCGAAAAAGATAATATTTAATAATAATAATAATAAGTTCGAACAGCTGAAAAATACTAAGTCGTGTTATAAAGATTAATATTATTATAAAGATTTTTAGTTAAAGAAGTGGAAATCAAACCACAATAGCTGAATTCAATTTCTAAATAATATTAATTGAAAACTATCGAAACAAAAGCAGTTATGAATGGAGAAATACTTAGATACAACATGCAGAAAGTGAATACGGATGATAGCAAACTCATTAAGATGATAATGCTTATCTCCCAGATGGTCCACAATGTCTAGTGCATGCATGCTCGTTAAAATAGAAACACTTATCTGAAGATGCGAACGCTTATCTGAAATACTTATCTGCTTAAGATAAGTATTTGAATTTTCTAATATAGGAACCAAGCATCTTGACAGAGAAGAGGCTCTAAAGACCGAGGAATAGTCAAGACTGTATTGTAAGATGCAAGAAATTGAAATTCCAATTACGTAGGAGGACACAAAGGATTCATCTCCGACTTCCCCACATCACATCCTGAACCATCAGTACACCAAAACAATAATACCATTACTCACTTTCATTTTAAAGAATTTCGCTATTTATTATGTTTTGTTAGTGGTATATATTGATAAAGGGTAGTGGAGAAAGTTAATCTAATGAAGGTAAGTCCTCTCCTTAAGAAAATCAAAGAGAAAAAAAAAGACGAAGACAACAAACATAAATAAAATAAACAATGAAATTCAATAAGGAATTGAAATGTTGGACATTTTGCTATTATTCTACTAACGAACTACAAGAATAAAACACTAATTAAATGTAGAAAACCTAATGGTTAACAATTTTTACATAATATTTTCTCCTTGTGGTTCATACCAGAAGTATGACCGTTAACAATTCCAGCTACAGGAGCATAACGTATGTTGAAGAATACAGTATTTACTCAAATATAATTGCACATTTCCCAAAAAATTAAAGTTAAAAGCTTGTGTTGCGAGATATATACGGGGATTTTTGGAAACTAAAGTTTTTCAGGGAAAAAAAAAAAAACTAAATTGATGTTTATAATTGAATCCTCAGTATTCACCATAATTTATAATTGCTCACATTATTTATAAAATGAGTGTATTTAAATTTTAATTATCAACGTTATTTACGCGATGGGCCGCTCACCTTCATCACGCGATTTGTTTGAATCTTTTAGCGACAATGCTTCTGTAATTAAATAAATTATTTTGGACGAAATCATTTCCAAAGCTCTCACAATTCAGTTACACATTCTAATGATGGTCTCTTCATCTTAATCCCCCACACAATCCAAGATCGAATAGAAGTCAATGCTCTCACGCCCATATTTCCTCTACTGGTTGCTTCCATCTCTAAGCGTATGATTGGCGGTATTAACAAAAGATTGCGCGACTCAACGACAAAGGTAAGCCGACGATTGTTGAGTTGAAATGCTGATCTCTTCAGCCGAATTCCGAAGTATCTGAAACTGCCATAACAACATTCATTATCTATTTCTTAAAGTTTTAATTTTTTTTTCTTGTGAGAACTATATGCGAAACTTTTTCATTTCTTTTTTTGGTAAAGTAAAATCAGGGGTGCCCTGATATACGCGAGGGCGAGTTATATTCGAGGAAATACGGTATGCCTAAATATTAGCATACCAATAGATCCAAATTTTTAATTAAAACTTCTTAATTCTTTCTAAAATTCGGAATGATAAGTGTTAAGGAAAGCAGCAGAAAGTCAACTGAGTATAGTAAGGAGACATCAGGAGATGGTTAATAAACGGAATCTGCTATGATTAAATCCTAACACGGTATAACGGACAAGTGTTTTTATTTATATATATTTTCGATAGTAATTTGCATCTATTATTAAAAATCTGTTGGTAAATATAAAATAAATTCGCGCTATTCTTTAACTTGGATGTTGCACTAATAAGCAAAGTTGGTGTCAAAGCTCAATACTAAAATAAAATATAATAATAATAAGTTCCTAATTATCATAATTGACAAATGATCACACCCTGCTATGCTTCTTGGAAGGACATAATGTATGACCAAATTAATATATGCTATAAATAAAGGGGATATACGGAATTGCTTAAAAAATGTTTCGGCAAAATCATCTTCTTCCTCCTTACCATTTATAATCTTCTCTATGCTTACGGCTCTCGGTGGAGGAAAAATAAAGCTGATTGCCAAGTCATATAAGACTAAGTCAACTGAAAATTAAATTGAAAAGCCTTTATAGATGTTTCTTGTAGACTCAAACCTATGTAAAGCATTATGATTACGTTCAGTCCGGTGTATTATCTAACCTGTTCTTTTTTTGAACTGGGTAGAGCACATAGAAAAAATCTTGTTCGGAAATGTCTATTAAAATCCTTCAAGATATCCATCATGTTGTTTAAACCAAGAGACGTGTGATGGGATGGATTGAAAATTTTAACAAACCTTGACTATTTCCTGATACGTGTGTGTGTGTGTGTGTGTGTGTGTGTGTGTGTGTGGCGTAATTAACAGATTGATATGCCACTACAAAGCCCTAGTTTGCATCGTTCGCAATTCCTGATAATAACAACAACAGAGCCAACCGTTCTTGCACTATATTATGATTCTCTGATTTTCTTTGTGCTCCTTCTTATACTATAAATGCCAATGATGAGAGATTTTGACTGGGGACGGGGGGGATAACTGCCTCTTGATGTGTATACCCTCAACATCAAGCAACGTGACAACTTTTATTTACAGTATCCAGCCAATGACTGGGAACTAATCCGCTAGTTTTGAAACTCGATGGGACGACTCCTCATCAAAGAGGGAGAAAAGTAAAGTCTAGTTTGCTGGACTACGGTGGAACTTTTAACTTCTTTATCCCTTCCTTCCCCCACTTCAATGTCTGTGAAGAATTAGTCTTGTTGGACCGTCCCTCTTGCATAGTTCTTTTTCTATTTTTTTGTGTTTTGAAACTTTTCACAGGTAAGTTTGTTAACTTTGATATCCTTGAAGGAATTCCACATACCTTAAGCTCTTGGATATCCATAGAACAAAGACTGAATTTCATTTCAGGCTACTTTCCACGTTTCCTTTGGTTCTCAGTTCGTGACCACTCCAAACATAATTTCGTAATGAAGTTTTGATCCATTTCGAGTCCAAAATGAGTAGGAGAGATCGGTTTAGCTCTGTCTAATTTGGAGGCTCACTGGGCAGTTCAGTTTCCACCAGCAGCCAGTCAAAAAATAGCTGATCCAAGACCATCACTAATTTTAAGCAGCATGCAGTGAAAACGACGGCTAACAAATGCTGCCATCTCGCGGTCCCTCAACTTAACACAATATATTATTATCTGAAATAGTGTGTTTTATGCTCGATTTTATTGCGTTTATGGGAGGGAAAAAACTCAGTTTCTGGGAGAAAGAAACCAGCTTGCTCCTGACAGAGATCATATATTAGTATTTTAAATATAAAGAGATATATATTTAAAATTTTTAACTATCCAATTAAGTCAAGATAATACACCACTTTAAAAAAAAACAAAAAATTCCTTTCAAGTGTTTATAATGTTTTGTTGATTGTGTTTGTGAGATGCGAAACAGGGGTGCACTCGTTTCCTGTTACTGTGCGACCACAGATACGGGGTACCTCGACACTTCTGCGCATGTCAAAAGAAGGCGAATCCATTCCGATAATAGGGTAATCAATGCGTTTAGTGAGATGAGTGTTTATTATTATACGTCGGAAAATTAGCTTTTCTTTCATGAAAATTGGTAACTATTTAAAGTGGTAACTATTTTGCTTGGACAACAGTTGGAAAAATGTATGCATAACGCACGTGATTACGCGTGTTACCAACACGCGTAAATAAGACGAAAAATACAGCTCTCCGACACTCCATTGAAGTGTCGGATAGGTGTATTTTTCGAGAAAACTCTTGGTCAGTGCATAAAGTATTTACTAAAATAAACCTCGAGTTTCTTAGTCCTGAACGAGAGTTTTTGCTCTCTTAATGTTTTTCTGCCTGGTCTCTGAGGAGAACCCATCAATTCAAAACAGCTGTCAGGCTAGTGAAACCTTATCAATAGGAGAAGAATATATGTATGCTTAAGCAGCAATCATGTCTTCTATAAAGTTCACTCTAGGGCAACTTGTAAATGCCAGCGAGTGTATTCCAGTAAACTCTCTGGTCATATTTCATTTGAAACTTTTATAGTTTCTGCATTCTGCTTTGATGTAATGCTAGATTTGATATCCTCTTGATTTATATAATTTTGCATTGCCGAAATGAAGCCTTTTGGCTCTTTATTTTAGTAAAAACATCAAGTATTTTCTCTATGGAGAACCAATAAAGAAAATAAACATAAGACTCGTGTAGACCTCTGAAATGGCTTTAACATCCATAATGCTAGGCTGGCCAAAGAAAGACTGGTTCTACGTTCAGTTCTAGTCGCTAAAAGAAGACAAACTTCGATTTACAAGGTTCCTGAGTAAATCGAATTCTAGCACAGGTAAACACCCCCCTCTGGGAAACTCGGATTTTTTTCTCTCATAAACTCAAGAAAATTGACAGTAAAATACACACTTTTTCAGACAATAACATATTCTGTTATGGTTATGAATCGCAAGATGGCGGCACTTGTTTGCCGTCTCTTCACTGGACGCCGCTAAAACTTATTGATAGTTGTGCTAGCTATCGAGACTGACTTCTCCTCTGTCTCCAAAAAGTTAGTGTTAAAATTCCCTCGCCAGGGAATAAAAGGATTTAGCGGATTTTTGTTTCTTAATAAAGACATAAAGAAAATGATGAGCAGTATATTTATTATTAAATTTTTTTTTTATTATTATTATCAGAAGTTTTGTGTTGTGAATCCTCACATTTTAGCGTTTTTAACTAACCCCAAAGCAAAGCGATGGATAATATACAGTCTACTGGTAATCGTCGATAAAATGAAAGTTAGGGATTAAAATTACTTTGAACTTGTTTGATTTTTAAGAAATATAATTTCCAAAAGCATTGCGACACTTGTACATAGTCACGTGATGTGCAAATATATACGGTAACATAGAAATCTATATCACTTAGGAATTTCAATGGTTGCTGGATACAAATGACTTCTCGGAATGAAATTGTTAGTGAAGACAAATTTTTGCAGAAGTCAGAAATCGTTTATTTATTTTTTGCTTCGGGTATGATAAAAATACTTCTGGATGGATATTTTCAAAATCAGGCAGCTTGTGATATCGACTGTTTAGCATTTGATTATTTTTATAATTGCAAAGAATCGTTGTAGATCTCTAAAGACTTGTCTAAGACAACACACGAAGAAACCTTTGTAGGCCTTTTCAAATGTCGACTGAAGGTGAATTAGCTTGGGCTCATACGGAAGCAAGACGTGATGTTGTTCCTTCTGTAATGCAGGTTCCCCATCACACAAAACAGACGTCCACAAAATATTCACAGATAACAGACCAACTGAATAAGGGCTAGCCAATCTGTTCAAAACTGGTTTTAATTGACCATTGGTATAGTGTGAAACAGCTTATAAGAGTAAAAACTAATGATGATTACAAATGAATACGAAGAGCTTTCTTGATTTAAAAGCATAATTAATGTAATAAGTACACGTTCAAACAATCCAAGAAAGCATATATCAAAGTTGAGAACGTGCTGCCATCTGTCGTCGGAATTTTATAACTCCTTTTTACACCAATAATTAAATATAAGCAGATTGCTTCATTTTGTATATTTTTATGAATATGGCAAGAATGTACTGCAATCTATTTCATGTCGAAGTTTTTTTTCTCTAATTAATGTACAAGAATGCTTAAAAAAATTTGAAATCCTTTCAAATATATATGTATATAATCAGTATGAAGAATACGTGCGTTTGGTCATGGACCTTGTCCCACTTCGCAAACCGAATGCAAGCTAGCAGTACAATGGCGAAACAGCGTTGTGTATACAGTGTGTTGGCACCTTTTCTGATATTGCAAAAGACTGTGGTGGCTGTAACAAAAAAAAAAAAAAAAAAAGGAGCAATTGTTGTTTGCAGCATTTGCAATACGTAGCTTGTGTGAAAATAACAAAAGAAGAAATGGGGTGTACTTTTGTAATTCTTTTCCGTTTTGTGAAATATGTATGACTACCCACTTCAGAATTAAAAATTCAATAACAAAAATGCATTCATTATTATTATTATTATTATTATTATTATTATTATTATTATTATTATTATTATTATTATTATTATTATTATATGGATTTCAAGGATAGCACATTATCATAGTCAATGAAAAAGCGAATGGAAAGTAGGCTGTTAAAGGTATTTCGTAACCAAAGATAGAATTTATTAAAAAGAATGTAAATGAAATTTAAAAATGTATAACATTTTTTTAAATATTTAATTTCTTGAAAAAATTAAATATTTATTAGTTTCTTTATTTACTGATCACTGAAAAAATTGAGACACCAATTAAGATTAATAATAACTGTATTTTATATGAAACAAAACAAAGATGTAATTTTATGATAAGAGGGGAGCGAATCAATCGACCGTGAGATGCGGTGATTGATTCATTCAATCCAATACTCTTGGAGGGTAATGGATGGCAATGCTGTAGCCAATGAAGTTCTAACTGAGGCTCGGCTATTGCTGTTACCCTCCTGCCATGATCAGAGCTTTAATTGCTCAATAATACCTTATCCCTACGCTGTCCTCTACAGATAACGGGGAATATGAAAAGCATTCTTGCTTCGCCCCTTTAAGCCAGTCCTTATAAGGATTATAAGGTAATTATGATGCACTGACAGATGCCGCTAAAAATTTATTTTGATTGATTATTTTGTCTGATTATATTTTGACTGATTATATTATATATTATATATGGGCCAGTTTAAGTAAGCTATTCTGCTACATGTTATACAAATGTTACATATGATATATGATACAAATATAAAGCGGTAATCCGTAAAGCAATTCCGAAGGGAAGAGATGTAAATCGAAGTTGAAATGAATAATTTTGTCCACACCAAATTTTGCACCTACTATTAAATTACTAACGGGATTTTTTTTAGTTCCGTTTGTTTAGCTGTATAACTGGACTATATTGATTTAGTTCTTCAAAACAATTACTATTTTTTTTAGGAAAAACTTAGGTCACCATAGCAATTCATTTTAAAGATTACGAAATTTATGTATAACGCTGTTTTCGTAATACTGTAACCGATTTCAAAAAGAAACAAACAGACTAGAAATGTCAACGTGGTACGTAGTATTACATGTATACGTGAGCATGAATTTTATAATCGGAATAAAAAAAAAATGACAAAGCGAAAGAACTATTGCAATAGATCACGGTTAAGGAAAGACATCAAAAATAGTGTGAAATCTTTAAAGCTAATTTCTGTATACTGTGTGTGTGTGTGTGTGTGTGTGTGTGTGTGTGTGTGTGTGTGTGTGTGTGTGTGTGTGTGTGTGTGTGTGTGTGTGTGTGTGTGTGTGTGTTAAAGATACCAACCTATTTTAAACCTAGTTTTACTCCATTTCCCAAATAAGCAAATAGCCAAACAAGTCAAGTTTGCGCCTGCACGTATTGGAAGTCTAGCTGACCCTCAAAGTAGTGCAAGTCAAGGCAACTCATGGTAAAATTATAATAAGCTCTGATCACTATTCTTAATATTTACCCTTAATGCACGGTCTATCTCCTTGAGGAGATGTATGATGCTATGTATTAAAGGCAAGGGGCCACTACCCAGACCGGTTTCGACCTTATGAATAAGTAAAGCCGTCTCTAAAAATTCGGACGATCCCTAGGCCACTCAACTGTGGATGAAAGACCGTCCATCTCAGCGTTGGCTCCACCACATATATATATATTACATATATAAAATAGCTTGGTATCTTTAACATTTATTATACCCAAGGTAAAATATTTTCTACATATATATATATGTGTGTGTGTGTGTTACAATAGCACAGTTTTTGGTGTTATTTTAATGCTTCCGATAAGGTAGAAAAATTTATTTATTAAATAAAGTTTTTCAATTACTTTCAATTTTTTGACAAACTGATAGACATCAGGTTTGCGCTTAATTTCATCTTGTTTACGTGTGTGTATAGTCATATTTGCTGAGTTGCAAAAACCTTTGTAATATGCTATCCTAATTAATTGATTCAAATAAAATTAACTTTAATTAATTTATTTAAACGTGACATATTTTATTATTATTTTATTATATTATTATATTAAATTAAAGAAATTTAATTTAAAAATTCAATTTCTTTAATTTTTTTTATTTTGTTTAATTAATATATTTATTTTATTTTACTTGAACAGGTCAAACGGAGACGAAAGCAAGGAATTTTTTCCCCCGCAGTTCTGAATGCAAAGAAACCATTAACCATTAACGTTACTGACAGGATGGGTGAAGCACTAGTGCTTTTCATATTCCCCTTTATATGTAATGAGAGTTGTTTGGGAAAGGGAGATTTGTGAGCAATTAAGCTCGCCCTCTGAGGGCAGTAGTGTTAGCTATGATCAGTTGAGAGAAGAAATCGGTCTTTTGTGTTTGTAGTAATCAGTGTAATTGACAGCTTGTACGATCAGCGGGTTTGAATGTGAACTTGACTTCATGAAGAATTTTTATGCAAGATCAAGAAGAAGGGAGGAGATGTTGGAATGCCGGTTTCTCGGTGAATCCATGAATTTCTGATGAACCAAGGTGCATCCAAGATCATCCTTTGTTTTGGATTCTCTGCAATTTTGAAATGCTTGATCTTGAAGTGCGACTCCATGCTGGCGAGGCTTAGGTAATGACTTCACGTATTACCATCCGGTAAAGAAGCAATTTATTATGTAAGTTCAATTTGCTCTTGCAGTTGATCAATGGGTAGAGATGTGTTATTACTTTGGAAGATTTGGAGCCAATGAGATTGATGTGCTTGTTAAAAAGGAGTTTCCTTTCCATTAATACCCAAAGATATTTGGTCTCTGATTGCCATGGGATCTTTTGAGCAGAGAGCAGGATGTCTTCTTTGTGGCAGACCTTTCTTCTTGAAAACAACATGGCTGAGCTTTTGAGGGGGTTCACTTGAATCCTCCAGTTGGTGAACCAGTTTGCTAGCTCATTGATACTTCCTTGGAGTCTAGTGATTGTTAGGCGAGGGCTGAGCGATCTAGCTAGAATAGCGGTGTCGTCGGCATAAAGGGTCGTAGTAGTTGTTCTTGAATTGAGAGGAATATCTGCCATGTAAGTTGTGAAAAGTATTTGGGCCAGAAGAGAACCCTGAGGTACTCTCACCATAATTTTGCGCCTTGATGACACAATTCCGTTGAGTATTACTTGCATGTATCTTTCACTAATATATGAGTATATGAGTTTCACTAGTTTAATTGGGATATTGTTTTCAATTAGTTTGAAGATAAGGCCTTGATGTCATACCTTATCAAAGGCCTTGGCAACATCTAAAAATACAGATGCAGTGTGAAGGTGCCAGTTAAAACCATGCTTGATATGTTCTGTTAATCGGTGAATTTATTGTACTGTGTTGTGAGCTTTGCGAAACCCAAGTTGCTCATTTGGAATTATTTTCTGTTTGTAGTCTTGATAGGATGACCTTTTCTGTTACTTTGCCGAGAGAAAGAAGACTGATGGGCCTGTAGCTTTGGGGAAGTTGTGGATTATTACCAGGCTTTTTCAGAGGTATAATGTCAGCGATTTTCCAATCTGTGGGAATCCATTTTAAGATGAATCTTAAAATGGAATTGATGATATTAACTAGATGAATTATGGTTTTCTGTGGGAGTAGCTTTATTATTCTATTGGTAATGCCGTCGTGGCCGGGAGCCTTTTTGTTCTTTAGATGGGAAATAATATTTATTATTTCTGTTGGAGATGTGGCGATGATGGTTTCTGAATCATCCTTATGCTGTCTTAATTCTTTTCTAACTTTACGATGAACGTTGTAAATGAGATTGGTATTTAAGTTTTCGTAAGATGGGCTACATTGATTTTCCAGATTGTCAATTAGGGCTTCTACTTTTTCTTCATCTGCATGTGCAATTCCAAGATTGGTCTTCAAAGAGGGAAGGGGTTGTCTTTTGAGAAGATATTTTACAAATTTCCACATGGAGTTATCATCTGGGTTGATTTCCATGAGTTTGGATTCCCATTTGGAATTCCTGTGTATCTGGAGGGCTTCTCGAACCTGTCTGTTCAGGTTGTTTAAGGTTGTTTTATCCTGCGGGGCTCTAGTGTTGTGATATCGCCTTCTGGTTTTATTTTTGACCCTAATCAGGTCCATCATCTCTTCTGGGATCCAGTTAGGAGCGTGGAAGACAGTGGTTTGAGTGACTGATGCTATTGCTGTGTTGATTTGCCTAGTTAAACTTACAGCTTGATCTATGTCTTCTTTTTTACGAATGACAGGGGTGGACCGATGTGGACTGGGAGAACCTTAAAGAGCTTGTCCCATGGTAAGAAAGAATGATGGGGAGAGAGCTGATCTTGAAGTCCTAGCCTGAGCAGGATGGGATTATGATCTGAGTTAAGCTCTTCTAATGTCTCCAGCTGGTATTGATATTTGATGTTTCTGAGGATAACTATGTCTAATATATCAGAACTTCCTGATGGGCTATAGTGGGTCCAACTACTATTGATGAGTTGAGTGACGTGTAGTTGAATAAGGTACAGCCTTTGGAGTTGATTGACGAACTGAACCAAACCGTATGTTTGGAGTTGAGGTCTCCTGTTATAATTATGGAATCCGTGGAGCCGAGGATGGAGTCTAAGTCTGCTATCAATAGTGGAATGCTGGGAGGATTGTACGCTGAATAGATTTTGAGTTTGCCTGCGTTATTAGTGTGCTCGTCTACACCTGTGACTGCAAGGTTTAGAGTTTGGGGGATGGTCAGCGAGTTGTGGCTCAAATAATTTTTAATAAAAATAGCTGTGCCTCCTCCACTAGAGTTAAGTCTGTCTGTCTTATATAGAATATAACCTCTTAGTCTTGGGTTGTTTGATGGTCTGAGGTGGGATTCACTGATGAAGATTATGTCTTGCATCTCTTTGCGATTTCTTGCAGCTCAAGAATTTTATTTGTTAAGCCATTGGCATTCCGTGCTGTTATCATGAGGGGATTCGGTTTGAATTTTTTAAATATTATAGAAAGCTGTTAATATGGATTGGGTTTCTAGATAAAATCTCTTTCTGGAAGATGGTGAGGTGCTTGCTTTGCTGAATTCGTGCAGCATTGTTGCAAGTGAAGAGGTTAGAGCTGACGTGAGTTTGGAGCTTGTTTGCTCTTGCGATGAAGGAGTCTGAGTTCGTACCGCCTCCACATATGATTTTGACATAGATGAAGGTCAAGTGCCTTACTGTGCTGCTGAATGTGAGGTATTATGATCAGAAGGGCCACCTGCTTGGTTGTTTATGGTGTCATTGCTTGGAGGAGCGTGGTTCGTTCTTGTTGATCCACGGTTTTTTGGATGGAAAAGGCATCCCTTGTAATTAGCTGGATGTGGTCTTCTACAGTTGGCACAGCAGGCAGGTGTGGATCTGGGCTTGGTGCAAGAATTGGTTTGGTTACCCTCACTGCATTTTAGGCATCTGTAGGCATCTCTGCACAGTAAGAAATTATAAGAACTGGGCGATGGACTGAGTCCGTAACTCTTTATCCCGTCATCTGAATGAAGTAAATCTGTGTGAATGGAGTGTTATTGAGCTAAAAAGCTCTAGTCATGGCTGGGTAATGGCAATAGCCGATCCTCAGTTAAAACTTCATTGGCTACAACATTACCATTTGTTACCCTGGAAGTCCTAAAAAGGACTTTTCCCAACCCGCACAGTAAGAACAACAACAACAACAACGTTACTGGCTTGCTGGGTGAAGCATAAAATGCTTTTTATTTTCCCCTTTATCTGTGTGGAGAAGCTTGATGGGGGAGGTTGTGAGACTTATGCTTGCACTTTGTGAACTATGGAGTTAGCTCTGTTCTGCTGAAAGCAGGATTGCCTTGGGTCTTTTGTGTTTTTGATAGTCATGTTCACTATAACTGGAAGCTTGTCTGATTAGTGGATTGGGATGAGAATGTGCCTTGCTGAAGAACTTTTCCGCATGGTCATGAAGGAGAGAACGGATGTCAGGGATTCTGGTTTCTCTGTGGATCTGCGTGTTTCTGACGAACCATGGGGCGTCTAAGATCATCCGCAGGCATTTGTTTTGTATCCTCTGTAGTTTCTGGATGTTAGATTTGGATGTGTGACTCCATGCGGGGATGCATATGTGATTACTGGTCGAATTACCATCTTATATAATAACAGCTTGTTGCGTTTATCCAATTTGCTGTTGCGATTGATCAAGGGATAGAGTTGGGCTATGGTTGTGGATGTCTTTGTGCCTATGAGCTTGATATGGCTGTTGAAATTTAGCTTTTTGTCTAGCTGTACTCCAAGGTATTTGGCTTCTGTCTGCCATGGTATCTTTTTTCCGAGAAGTTCAATATCATCTTGGATGAAGGCTTTGCGTCTGGTGAACAGTATAGCTGAGCTTTTGACGGAGTTTACTTGTATCCTCCAGTCGGAGAACCATTTCTCTAGCTTTGTGATAGTATCCTGGAGACGACTGATCGCCAGGTGTGGGCGGAGAGATCTTGTCATTATGGCTGTGTCGTCAGCATATAGGGCTGTGATGGTAGTCCTCAGGTTCTGTGGAATGTCAGCCACGTAGATTGTGAAAAGTAAAGGAGCCAAAAGAGATCCCTGTGATACTCCTGCCAGGATTTTGCGCCTAGTTGAGATGGTGCCATTTATTTTTATCTGCATGGATCTGTCAGTGAGGTATGATTTTATTAGACGGGTAAGGTTTGTTGGAATGTTGGCCTGAATGAGTTTATAGAGTAATCCTTGATGCCATACCTTATCAAAGGCCTTGGCAATATCCAGAAAAACTGCAGCTGTGTGAAGGTTCCAGGTGTATCCTTGAGTGATATGCTCCACTAGTCGGTGTATTTGTTGCACTGTGCTGTGCATACGGCGGAAGCCGAATTGTTCGTTTGGAATTATTCCTAATTGGTCTGATTTTTCTTGTAGTCTTGAAAGGATAATTTTTTCAGCAATCTTTCCCAGTTTGGAAAGCAGGCTTATTGGACGGTAGCTTTGCGGGAGTTGCGGATTGTTTCCTGGCTTTTTTATTGGTATGATGTCTGCTGTATTCCATGTAGAGGGGAAGTGTTGTATCCTCAATATTGCATTGGTTATGTTAACCAGGTGCATAATAGCCTTTCTAGGAAGTAATTTGATGATTCTGTTAGTAATTCCATCTGGACCTGGAGCTTTTTTGTTGTTTAGATGTTTTATGATGTTGGTTATTTCAACTGGAGTAGTGGTGGTGATGCTGGCTGGTTTGTCTTCGGACTTACTTAAGGTAAGCTTGACCTGCTCGTGGACTTTATATATGTCGGTGATGTTTATATTATCATATGACGGGCTGCATTGTTTTTCTAGGTTTTCTGCTATTGCTTCTGCTTTTTCTTTATCAGTGTGCGCCGTTCCATGAGCAGTTTGCATGGGCGGTAGGGGATTGTGTTTAGTGCGCAGAATCTTCAGAAATTTCCATATTGTGTGATCTTCTGGGTTTAGTGATGATAGTTTATTGTCCCAATGCTGGTTCCTGTGGATTTGAAGTGCTTTTCTTTCTTGATTGTTCAAGTTGTTCAGAGTTTTCTTGTCCTGTGGGGCTCTTGTGTTGTGGTATCTTTTCCTGGCTTTGTTTTTTGTTCTGATGAGGTCCATTATGTTTTCTGGGAGCCGACCGGATGGGTGGTTGGTTGTAGTTTTGGTGACTGCTTCTAGTGCTTTTTTAATTTGGCTTGTTAAATTGCTTATTGCTTCATCTATGTCTTCTTTTTTGTGGATGATTGGTACAGGACCAATGTATTCTGGTAGGATTTTAGCTAGCCTATCCCACGATATGAAGGTGTGCTGGTGGGCCAGTTGGTCTTGCGTGCCAAGTTTGATCAGGATTGGGTTGTGGTCGGATGATAGTTCACTGAGCGTCTCTAGTTTGTATTGATAACTGATGTTTCTAAGGATAGCTATGTCAAGTACATCTGATCTGCCATGAGGGCTGTAATGGGTGTGCTCAGTGGGTCCTGCTACCACAACTGAGTTAAGTGTTGAATAGTTGTGTAGTATGCGACCACTTCTGTTGTTGGTGGTGCTGAACCATGCTGTGTGTTTGGCGTTCAAGTCACCTACTATGATGGTGGGGTCTGTGGTGCCGAGGACTGCATCCAGGTCTGTTGTCAGTAGAGGATTGCTTGGTGAGTTGTAGGCAGCAAATATCTTGAGGCTTCCAGCATTGTTTGTGTGGACTTGTATTCCTGTGGTTTCCAGGTTTGTAGTCTGTGGGTTTGATATGGCATTGTGGTGGAATTATGGTTTGATGTAGATGGCAGTGCCTCCCCCTCTGGAGCTGAGTCTATCCGTTCGGTATATTGTGTATCCTCTCACTTTTGGGTTGTTGGCAGGTCTTAGGTGGGTCTCGTTGATCAGCATTATGTCCCAGTTGTGTCTTTGTGCGAATTCCTGTAGTTCTAATGTTTTGTTGGTGTGGCCATTGGCATTCCAGGCTGCAATTAGAAGCGAGTTAGGTTTTAATTTTGTTTTATTCATAGTTGAGTGCTGTGAGTATGGAATGGGTTCCTTGCAGGAATCTCTTTGTGGAGGATGGAGTTGGGTTTGTTCTGCTGAATTCCTGCAACTTAGTGGCTAGCGAAGCAGTCAGTATTGCTGTGATGTTGGAGCCTATTTGATTGCTTTGTATTGTGTCCGTTGGGCGGGCTGCTTCTGCATAGGTCTTGGTGGAAGGTTGAGCCCTTTCCTGACTTTTATGGATTGGGTTTTGATGGTTTGATGACTGTGCAGCAGAGATGCTTTGAGTGGTGGTCCAGATTGGGGGAGGTTGGACGGGTCTTGTAGTTCCGTGATTTCTGGGATGGTGGCTGCATCCTTTGTAGTTTGCTGGGTGGGGACCTCCCCAGTTGGCTGGTGTGGTTCTTGCTTTTGTGCATGTAATGGTTTGATGCTTCTCGCCACACTTCAGGCATCTGAACTCGGCTTTACAGAGTCTTTGGGCATGGCCAAACTTTTGGCAACGATGGCATTGCCCTGCTGATGCCCTTTTCCTGAGTGGCTCTGTTGATATTTTAAGTCCACAGACCGCAGTTATGTCATAAATTTGTCTTTGTGTGTTCTGTATCTCAACGAATACTAATGGCATCGGTTGTTTATCGGATCTGTACATCCGGCTGACTTTGATAGGTGTTAGGCCCTGCTGGGTAAGGTCAGCCGCGATCTCCTCGGAGGTAATGCCTTCGTTGACACCTCGCAGTACAACCTTTAGATTTCTTTCGCTGCTTAGCCGCACAGTAAGAAGTCCTTATACTTCTTACTGTGCGGCTAAGCAGCGAAAGAAATCTAAAGGTTGTACTGCAAGGTGTCATCAAAATTTATTGTTAGTAAGATTTATATCATTTTGATAAGAAATAAAAAATGGTGTTTAGAGGACTGTTTACAAAATAATATTTTTACATAATCAAAATTTACTTAAATTTTAATTAAAATAGAAATTATAAGAAATATTTATAAACTTACTTTTTATATATATTTTTAAATATGTTCATTCTTCAAAAAAAAAAAAAAAAAAGTGCAGAACAAGTCAATGCACATTGGTATTGATTTTGAACAAATGATAAATTACTGTACTAGTCCTATTCGTCCTTACAGACGATTTCAGTTATTCTTCCCGTAGTGTATATGGAACGTTTATACTAGCAATCTATAAGAACTTCATCTATAAAAGCAGCTGCTTCCAAGAAAGATCGAACGACAGAGTGAAAAAAAACAAAAAAAAAACATAATTACTAGTTTCTATAGTTGGACAACAGTGACTTGGAGAAACCGATGCAAATCCTTACTGTGTTCCGAAAAGAAAAACGAACATAAGATACAAGCCATTTAATTTTCATGCCATTCTCATTGTTAGTACGATGAGAATATCAAAACCATTATACTGAATATAGTCAATGCATCCCTTAGGCTAGCGCTTCCCGAACTGTGGGCCACGGCCCCCTTGGTGGCCGTACATTTTGTTGAGGAGGGGGGGGGGGAGTGAAATAATGAAAACAAATTGAAAATGTTTTAAGACTAAGTAGATTTTTTTTATCTTCAAAGAAACATATTTAATTTTTATTATTTCTTTTTTCATATTTTTTATATTTTAATGGAAAAACACACATTGGTGCGGGTTCACAAATTTTGCTTCCTGAGTATTTCGGCGCTTGATAAAGAATAGTAAATATATGCTTATTCATATCAGTTTCATTTCAAAGCAGAAATGTAAGAATTGCAGTTTCAAATATTTCACCTGATATTGACTTTTTGTGTAGCAGTATTGGAACACATCCATCGCATTAAATTGTTATTGAACTTCTTTTATGTTTTTAATTTTTTCTTTATTATTAATCATTTTACGTTTCATGTGGTTGTACTGCAAATGACAATAACAATACATCTATCTATATAAAAATATGAGATAATTTGCCATGTCAAATGTGTATGTAAGATGCTAAAAATGTAATATTCGTATTTGATTTTTGCAATATGCACTGTGTATGTTTTGCATTGAATATAAATCTAATAAATATTATAATATTATTTGTCTATATTACGATTTTTTCGAGGGGGGGCCGTGAAATATTTTAATTTTTCCAAAAGGAGTCCTGATATCCAGAAGTTTGGGAATCACTGCCTTAGGCTACAGTTCGTCGCATGGATAGTTAAATACAAAATACGGAAAGCAAATTCCATTTGGTGTGCATGGAGTACGTTTGCACGAGATCAAATCGAAGTGAAAATACAGGCAGCGAAGAGAAAGAAGTGAATCCGTATTGTTTCCAAATGTCCAATTATATGAGTTTTTAAGATAATTTCTATATGAAAGGGTGGAGAGAGAGAGAGAGAGAGAGAGACGTTAGCATCATATTTACTTAGCAGCTGGTGCAAATGGCCACACGCAGCAAATGCATTTTATAAATAATGCTTGATCAATAAAATAAATAAATTTGGCTATTACTTTTAGCAATATACGGCTGTTATGATCAACTGAATCTACTGTGCAGCCAAGGGTAATTTAAAATATTCTTAACATACGATTAGCATAAATTTAACTTATTCATATGACCATCTCTGCTGAAGTTTGTTCTTTTATATTTTTGAAGTCCGATATTAGTTTCATATGGAGGAAGAGGATTTTTTCTCTCAAACATCGTTTTGTTTTTGTCTCTCAAAATAGGCAAATTGGCCAGAAGCCACTATAGATATAGATTTGGTTTCGAATACCTGCATAAAGTGTATGCGTGAACACAAAAAATGAAATATATTACTATATTTCATATATATATATATATATATATATATATAATAATAATAATTTGTGAGTTCAACAAATCTTCATCATCGGCCTGTAGAGTAAGATAGGCTGAGAGTCAGCAGATAGTATGAGAGGAAATAAAGATAAAGTGCATAGTGGTAGAATAGGTAAAAGAGGCCTCAGTTGACCTGTTTTAGTTGTTTGCCCCCCCCCAGGGGAGATTCTAAAACGGTCGTTGATTTTTCACTATATATATATATATATATATATATATATATATATATATATATATATATATAAATATATATATATATATATATATTTATATATATATATATATATATTTATATATATATATATATATATTTATATATATATCATCATCATCATCATCATCATCATCAGATTCCTGCCATGTACCCTCAAGGGGTGTACAGGATATGACAGTACTACATGAAAAAATTACATCATTACTAACTTCCTATCTACAATTTTCCTCCAAATCAGTCTGTTACTTGTCAAGACTCCAACATTATCAGATCTTATATTTCTATCGTCTAAGGCACTTTGTACCGTATCAATCCACCTATATCTTGGTCTTCCTCTGGGTCGTTTTCCTGCCAACCTGGCAGAGAACACTTGTTTTGCTAATCTTTCCTCTCCCATTCTATTTAAGTGACCATACCATCTGAGATTAGCTCTGCTAACGCATTCCTGGATGCTGACAATGTCAAGTTCTTTCCTAATATCCTCATTTTTAATATGATATTGCCATTGATGCCATCTGTTCACGCCTCTAATCTTTCTCAGGACTCTCATATCTGCGGTCTCTAGTCTTTGGTCAAGTGTTTTACTTCTGACCCAGCTCTCAGATCCATAAGTTAAAATTGGTTTGAACACAGTCTTGTATACAGCTAATTTAGTGTTCCGACTAATTTCTTTCTTATTCCATATGAATTTATTCAATTGACTTCCCACGATACCAGCTTTGCTGATTCTGTTGTCTATTTCTATATTTAGTTTACCATCTTCAGTAAAAATTGTGCCTAAGTAGCTGAAATGTTTTACTTGTTCCACAGGTTTTCCATTCACAACACAGTTGACATTTTCAATGATTCTGCCTATTTTCATTGTCTTTGTCTTTTTATTGCTGACCTTCATACCATATCTATTACAACAGCTATTCAATTTAGTCAGAGAATCTTGCAGACTTGTAGCGGATTTATTTAGAAGTATAACATCATCCGCATAAAGCAAAGAGCTGACATTAACATCTCCAATTTTGATATCAGGTTTAATACCACATTCCTTCATAATGTGATCCATATAGATAATGAATAACAGAGGGGATAACGTACATCCTTGTCTCACACCAGATTTAACATTAAACCATCTTCCTGTACTTCCTTCAATTCTAACTGCAGACTCACAACTCAAATAAAGACTAAGTATTGCTTGATATAATGCCCCATTGACACCATATAACTGCAGCGTATTGAATAGCTTCTCTCTTGGCACCTTGTCATATGCCTTTTCCAAATCGACAAAACTTAAATACAGATCTTTGTTATATTCCCATGCTTTCTCGACTATTTGTCGTAAAGTGAAGATCTGATCCTGACAGCCTCTATTTGGCCTGAATCCAGCTTGTTCTTCACCAAGCTTTTCTTCCACAATTCTTCTCAACCGCTTCTCAAGTATACTTGCATAGATCTTGCCAGGAACACTCAGTAGGGAAATACCTCTGTAATTCTCACATTCAGTTTTATTTCCCTTTTTATATATGGGTACTATGAGAGCTCTACTCCAATCATCGGGAATTCGTCCCTCTGTCCAGGCTTTCTGAACTATGCAGTGCAGCCACTGTAAGACTCTTATACCACCATACTTCAGCATTTCTGGTCGAATATCATCTACTCCTGCTGCCTTTCCACATTTCAAGCCTTTGATGGCTTTTTCTACTTCAAGTATGGATATGTATTCCTGACTGCATGCCTGGTCAGTGTTTTTTATCACTGTGCTGTCATCACTGCTTGTTTCATTTAGCAGTTTTTCAAAGTAATTACTCCATACTTCAAGGATATCTTTTTCTCCTGTTTTCATTTCACCTTTATCATCTCTAATTCCTTTTACAGCACTCTTTCCTCCATTCCTAAGCTTCTTCAACAACCTCCAGAATATTTTGCCACCTTCTTGATATTTATTTTCTATATTCTTGCCAAAGTCCTCCCATGACTTTTGTTTAGCTAGTTTTACACACTGTTTAGCTTTCTTACATTTGTCTCTGTATTCTGTAAGAGTAAAAGCTGACTTATTTGCCAGGAACTTTTGATATGCTTTCTTCTTTTCCTTCACTGCCTCTTTAACTTCCTGTGTCCACCAGGGAGTTCTGATTTTTTTATCTTTGCACACAACCTCACCACATGCCTCTCTGGCAGAATCAATCAATGTTTCCTTTAGAGTTTGCCACTGAATCTCCAAGGTTTGATTCCTGTTCTCAAACTCTTTCATTTTCTTTTCAATAATATTTCTGTATTTTAGTCTACAGTTTACATCTGAGAGCTGCTCAACTTTTATTCGCTTTAAAACTTTCTTACATGTTATTCTTTTCAATATGAAATTCAATTTTATCCTGCTCAAGACTAAATAGTGATCACTTCCAATTTCAAATCCTCTGTACACTCTGATGTCCTGCACCAGGGAGAAAACATCACTATCAACAATAACATAGTCAATGAGACTTTTCTTATTCCTAGCCTCTTCTCTCCATGTGAATTTGTGCACATTTTTATGTTGGAACATGGTGTTAGTAATAACCAGTCCATGTCCTGAGCAGAAATCCAACAGATATTTGCCATTATTATTAGCTTTGCTCTTTTCTCCAAATTTTCCCAAAATATTTTTGTATGTCTCACAATCATTTCCTACTCTACTATTTAGATCCCCAACAAGGACCAACTTTTCCTTTTTCATTGTGTCAGTTGCTTTTTCTAAAGCCTCAAAAAATTCCTCCACTTCTACCTTAGTAGAACCTTCTGTGGGACCATAGGCACAAATAAGTCTCATTGTCCAGTTCCCCATTCTCATATTTGCCCACATTACTCTACTTGAGACTGACTGCCATTCAAGAAGATTAGCCTCGTATTTTGTGTTGAATATTATGGCTACTCCTTCTTTTCCTTGATTGTTATTGCCTGAATATAACATTTTGTATTTATTGCTCAGAAAGATCTCACCAGTTTTGGTCTTTTTTGTTTCAGTCACCCCTATTATGTCGATCTGGTACTTATCTATTTCCTCAGCTAGCTCCATTTCTTTGCCATTCAGGCTTCTTACGTTGATAGTACCGATCTTTAACTCTGGTGATGTTGAGTTGGGGTTTGTTTTCAGATTTGTTCCAGTAGCTGACTTTTCGCTGTTCGCCCTGGTTCCCTGGCAAAAACAACGGGGGCCTTGTTTAACCGGGCGACGCCCCAGCCGGCATGAAATTTTGTCATGTTGTACCATCATTTTTTATTTTGGTTTAACCAATAAGAATATACAATTTGGTCGGCTAAATCCCAAATTGCCAGCCCATCCTCGTTCGTTCAGTATCAAAGTAGATACCCAACAGGGTGCACCACGAGAAGGTGAGGATTGGACATTAGGTCAGAAGCCCTGGTCGGTTCTCCGCATTCCTTTAAAGGCTATGTGGAGGTCTCCTCTCAGTTATACAGCTTTGACCCTTAAGCACCCCTTATATATATACATATATATATATATATATATATAAATATATATATATATAAAGCTCTGATCATAGCAGAAGGGTAACAGCAAAATATAAGAAAGCTATATTAATTAATATAAATGGTGTTGCATTATTTATTCCATTTTGCTTCATAACAGAGCGCATATATAACATAATTAATTATCTTCAGTTAATAAATTATAATATTAATAGTTTTGTTTAAATTAAATCTGAAATTATCTTATAGTAGAGGATTTGACAAAATCGTACCAACCTGGTGCGACCATAAAGGATGTAACTGAGTCTATTAGAGAGCAAAAGGAAAGGGTGAAAGAAATGATTGTTGTGGCAGGTACGAATGATTTGAAAGGAGACAAAATGGAAATGATAGAAGACCTGAATGAATTGTTTGAGGTAGCAAAAGAAAAGAGTGAGAGAGTTAGAATGATTAGTCTTTTGCCACGGTATGACAGTGAAATGTTTAAAAGGAGGGCCATAATTGCGAATGACTTTATGCGTGGGTTATGTATGACGAATGGTGTGGAATTTGTGGACGTGTGGAGTGAGTTCGATGGGGGAAAGGATCTATATAAGATGGATGGCTTGCATTTGAATGGTTACGGTGTAAGGAGACTTGAGAAAGTGTTGCTAAATGTGGTGGATGTGCAAATTATCGGAAACTAGATTTATTAGGGGGGAGGTAGATATACAGTCCTTAGGGAGGCAGTTGAATGTATGAATGAATATAATATGCCCGAGCGAATAAGGACAACAAATCAGAGTGGGATAGTTAATATAAGGCATCAAGGTAGGGTTGGGGCTAATGGGGGTTTTAAATTCATGTACACTAATGCTAGGAGTATTAGGAACAAGAAGGAAGAGTTTTGGGCCATGGTTGGCACTTCCAGACCGCAGGTTATTGGTATTAGTGAATCACGGCTGACTGTAGATGATATAGCTAGTGGGATTGAATGTGATGGGTAGAGTGTGTTCAGGAATGACAGGGAGAATAAAATGTGGGGAGGAGTATTGTTGATGATAGCTGATGAGCAGCAGCCAAGGAGAATAGAAGTTGAATTGCAGGATAGAGAAAAGAGCACATTTGAGGCTATTTGGTGTGAGATTGAGGCTAGCAGAACTAAATATACAATTGGGTGCTGCTATAGACCAGGTGAGGGAAAAGATGGTGGTGACAGTATGCACAAGCAAATAGAAGAAATGAGTGGAAGGAGGGTGATTATTAAGGGAGATTTCAACTATGGTCGCATTGATTGGAGTGAGGAGAGGACACACGGGAGGAAGGAATTGGATTTTATGCGGTTATTAAGGGATAACTATCTGCGACAGCATGTAATGGAAAATACTAGGGGTCAGAGAGCGCTTGACCTAGTAATCACATCTGAGGATTTGGCTGTAACAAATATGACCACATTGCCACCAATCGGTGAGAGTGATCATAGGGTCTTGACTTGGGAGGTGGCTAAAGGTGTAGAATTTTCAATTAAGACAGGGTACGTGTGGAATTATCGGGCTGGAAAGTATGACAAGCTTAGGAGTTTGATTGGTTCAGTGCCGTGGCATGTACAACTGCAAGGGCTAGAAGTCGATAGTGCATGGGAGGTAGTTAAGAAGTGTTTGTATTAAGCAATGGCTGACTGTATACCTAGAGTCCGAATAATAAATCAACTAGGGGTTAAATGGATGAATAACACCATTAAGCTTGAGCTGCAAAAAAAGAAACAACTATGGAGGGAATTTAAGGAGAAAGGTGACTGGCAAGCACACGCACGGTATAAAGCACAGGCCAGAAGGGTAACGAGTGTGATAAGAAAAGCAAAAAAGGATTACGAAAGAACATTGGTCATGCAGGCTAAAGAGAATCCTAAACAGTGTTTTAGATATGTAGCAAGTAAAAGGAAAAATGTACATGGCAGAATGATTTTAAAGAATGCCGATGGTAGGGAGGTAACTGAGTCAGTTGATATAGTTGAGTTACTGAGTGAGCACTTTGCAAGAATATATCATCCAGGTGGTGACATTGCAGAAACGAATGTACCAGTAGATTATACGGGAATTATGGTGAATGAAGTGGAGGTGAGTAGTCCATTGCATAACCTCAATGTCAATACATCTGTGGGATTGGATGGTATACCAGCGCGTGTTGTACGAGAAGCAGCTAAAGAATTGTCAGTACCCTTGACCATTTTGTTTAATTTGAGTCTCGGGTCTGGGTTAGTCCAGAGGGGGTGGAAAGAGGGGAAAATAGTTCCACTGCATAAAGGTGGTTCCAAGACTGTTGTTGTAAATTACCGACTGATTAGCATATCAGGAATCATTGTCAAGGTCTTAGAGAAATTAGTCAAGAAAAGAATACAGGATTGGATAGATGAAAATGGGATATTGTATGGGGGACAATATGGTTTTGTGAAGAGTAGATCATGCCTCAGTAACTTGCTCATTTTATAACACAGTGACGGCTAAACTGGATAGGGGTAATGGGTTTACAGTAATACTACTGGACCTTGCCAAGGCTTTTGATAGGATACCACATGGAACCCTAATCAGTAAACTGGAGCAGACGGGGATAGATATAGGGTTGGTGAGATGGATAGGAGGTTGGTTGAAGGAGAGATACCAGAGAGTGGTTTATTCAGGAGTGGAGTCTAAAAGACAGCTTGTGATTAGTGGAGTGCCACAGGGCTCTGTTCTTGGACCACTGCTTTTCAATTTGTTCATCAATGATATAGGAAATGATTTGAGAGGAAGTGTTCACTTGTTTACTGATGATGCAAAGTTGGGTAGAGCAATTATGAGTGCACAAGATGTCAAAATTTTACAGGATGATTTGGATAGTTTGGAGGACTGGGCTAGGAAAAATGGATGTCAATTTAATGTGCGAAAGTGTAAGGTTATGCACTTTGGGGTGAAAAGAATAGCAGCAGTATATCGCATTGGTGGAACCGTACTCCAGGAGATTGATGAGGACAGGGATTTGGGAGTGTTGGTGGATAGGGAATTGAAGTTTAGGAGGCACATTGCAAAAGTGACTAAAACAGCTCACCAAATCACTTGGCTTCTGAAAAATACTTTAACATGCAGAGACAAACAAGTTGTTGTTGTTCCTCTGTATCGAGCCTTGATAAGACCCCATCTGGACTACTGTGCCCAGGGTTTCTTCGTGATGGGGAGGAAGTGGAGAGGATCCAGAGACGAGTGACCAAGATGATAGCAGGTCTGTGGAATGAACCTTATGAGAATAGGTTGAAGATTTGTGGGTTGCAGAAATTGGTCGATAGGCGAAGCATGGGTGATATGATTGAGACATTCAAATTACTGAAGGGTTTCTATAAGATTGATCCAGAAGATATTTTCGAAAGTATGACTGGTGGTGGGAGGACTAGGGGCCATGAATGGAAACTGGGCAAGAGCGTGGTTGACAAGGGTGTTAGAGCTAGGTTCTTCACTTGGAGAGTAGTGAATGAGTGGAATAAGCTTCCAGAGTCTGTTGTGGGTGCTACGACTGTGAATGAGTTCAAGGCAAGGTATGATAGATACTGTGTGAATGTCGAATAGTTGTTCTTGACATGATGTTAGGGCCTCCCTCGATGAGTCTGTCGACTCCTTGGAGTTGCCCGGAGCAATAATAATAATAATTATATTTCTTACTTTATAATGATGATTAAAATGCTTATTATTGTAATATTATCATTAATATTGTTAATTAACATTAATTAACAATATTAATGATATTAACATTAATATTTATTAATGTCACTGTCATTAATAAATATTAATATAATGTTACCTAATATTAATATTAATATTTATCATTAATATAATTTCGTGTATTAAATCTTGTTATCCATAATTTTATTCTAAATTATTATTTAATTATGATGATTAAAATTTTAATCCTCAAAAAAGATCCACCAAATAAGATTTTTTTTTTGTTTTTTATATTAAACTTTATTTTACCATTCTTTAATTATCTAATTGGATAACTGTCACTCACTATCTCATTTTAAAATTCCTTCTATGCTTATTTCGTGGATATATTTAAAATATTTATTGTCATTTCATCGCCAGCCGAATCATAACAAACCCTACTTTGAAGGCCAAACAAGTTTCATTTATGACACGTCTTGAATTAAATAAATATTTAATTATCTTTTCTTTTTGTATAAATAGCCAAACAGTGTGGTCGCCTGACAGGTTTTGTAACCTATTAATTGGCAAATGCTACTCCTTTAAGTTGCTATAGATCGCAACCACTTATTACTACAAGGTACCAATTTATTATTATTATTATTATTATTATTATTATTATTATTATTATTATTATGTTGGCAATTCCATGGAGTCCGTAGTCTCATCGCGAGAGGTCCATCAATATTTCACCAAGCAGAAACCATTATTCGTACAACACTTGTTACTTCTTTTTGAACTCATTCACCGACACAAACACAAGCGACTGACTCTGGCAATAATTCATTACAATTGTTCACCACTCTCCACTTATTAATGATGATAATTGCTAACTACACTCTTGATCCCACTAGTGTTCCTCATCCTAGTCAATACCGAAAAATTCCACTGTCAATCCTCCTCCTCCTCCTCCTCAACCTAATAGTTAACCTCCATATGAGACCGGCTAACTCACCTTTGATTGAAAAATCCTGATAAAGTTTCTTCATGTCACAGCAGGGATTCAAACCCAGGTCGTTCCAACCAAAGGGTCCCTTCAAAACCATCCTAGCTAAGATACCAAATTTTATTTTACCATTCTTTAATTATCTAATTGGATAACTGTCACTCACTATCGCATTTTAAAATTCCTTCTATGCTTATTTCGTGGATATATTTAAAATATTTATTGTCATTTCAACACCAGGCGAATCATAACAAACCCTACTTTGAAGGCCAAACATGTTTCATTTATGACATGTCTTGAATTAAATAAATTTGCTTCAATCACCTCCTTACTATTAGCATTCAGCAAAAGTTTATTTATTTAAGCATATCGCTTTGTGAAACTGGCAAGTGAAATGTACAATTTCCAGAAACAAATGATGAAAATCTTAACAAGTAAAAGTTCATTATATAAAAAGTACAAACTGCTTTCCAAATCTTCCTTTTTTTTTAAAAAAGCAAAAGTAGTTTGTTATAATCAAGCCAGGGAAAATTATCATCCTACTGCACCAAATATGACAAGACCTTGATCTTCTGTTTCCTCCATAACCACCACCATACCAACTACAATGTCCAGTCTTGAAAGCCAATCCAAGGCCTCGTCCGTCACCTTGTCGATGTCCTGTAGGCCATCACCGTGGAATTCGTGCCTTGGGCAGTCGTACACAATATGAATAATCGTCTGAGTCACTGGAGAACAATCACAATAAGGATGGTCTAACAGCCCCCATTTATTCAGCAAAATCAAAGTTATTCTGTCATAGTCTTTCTTTCTTTTACTTATCGTATACCGAAAGAACTCTTTGGGGATTTCCTTTGACTTACACAGCTAATTTTCTCTCATAGTCTGATTTTGCCTTCCTTGCCATATCTTACATAAAGTCACGTTTTAATGAAGATGAACGACAATAGTTTTCAGAATATCATGTAATTGGTATATCCAGGAAAAGACTCCATAATAAAAGCACACCGTTATCTTAGGGAAAAAAAAAACTGTTTATAATTAGAAACATCGCATCTTTAACATATTTTAAAAATAATCAAAAAATTACTGAATACGAGTGCAGTTCAGTTTCTTGCATTGATGTATTTTATACTTTTCAAATCTAGTTATAAAGATATTAGTGAGTCGTGATTATCGCATGTAGAAATTATAAATATCTGATATTTTAATGGCAAAACGTATTAACATATTACATGCATTTTGTCATTAACAAAAATAACATGCATATTAATAATACTTCGCGTATTATTAACATACTTTTTTTTTATTATTATTGTGATTTGGGAGAGAGTCAAAAATATCGAAAGAAACGACATCGTTAGGCAGCGGCCTATTTATGAAGTGTGCAACCTGAATAACACAAAAAACTACTGATACTTAAGTAAAGCCAATCTCTAAAAATTAAGACGATCCCTGGACCACACAATAGTGGCCGAAAGACCGTCCATCTCAGCGTTGGCTCCACTCAATGATGGCCTTCCACCCACCACCGAGCAGAACCGCTCAAATTCCTAAGAAAAGCATTCACCGACAAAGCCCCTCACCGGGCCGGAAAACACTTTCTCCGGAGACTCAAATTGCTCCCATAAGGCAAAAACTTTAAGAGAGTGAACTCAAACTCTCGAATCTCAGCGTCCAATTAGTCGACTCTTACGACATGCTTGATTTGCATTGGGGCTATTCTTATCCCGGCAACGACACGTAAAAAGTGCTTTAGCTATCGGTTTGTAGCCTACAGACGACAACCATTCGAAGTCCTTATAAGGACTGGCTTAAAGGGGCGAAGCAAGAATGCTTTTCATCTTCCCCGTTATCTGTAGAGGACAGTGTATGGATAAGGTGTTATTGAGCAATTAAAGCTCTGATCATGGCAGGAGGGTAACAGCAATAGCAGAGTCTCAGTTAGAACTTCATTGGCTACAGTATTGCCATCCATTACCCTCCAAGGATATTGGATTGAAACTCAACCATTCGAAGTTTTTCAACATAAAGCTATTTCATTTCAATAACTATTAAAAATAATAAGGTGTATTGTGTGTAAAAATTTATATTAAACAGAAAAAAAAAAGCTGCGAGTTTTTATTTAATAATGGCAATACTTTTTAAATATACATTAATATATATTAAAAAACTAGGTCGCCCTGCAGTAATTCTCTAAATATTGATCCAAACATTCGCCAAGGACAACATGGAGCTATGTTGCTGAATGGCTTGACTAGTTTCAATTTGCTAGTAGCCACGCGAATTTGCTTTAGTTGCACGAGAGAAAGAGAGAGAGAGAGAGAGAGAGAATATAAACAAATCGTAGTTTTCTCTTTCAGTTCTTGTTTGTCATTTTATCAGCGTTCATCTTATGAAACAAATTATATACCACAGTAGAAAATTTTAGACAACACACAATCTAATAACTGCTTATTAATAAATAATAACTAGTTATTTTTAATATGCAGTTATGCAATAGGATGTGCATTTTTGAAGAATTCATTCTTCATTTAGTCTTAACAAAATCTGCACCGTTTTGATTGCGGCTAGGAAGTCTTAAATTCAAAATAAATAAAAAAAATTAAGCATTTCTTAGTTCATATTTTTATGTATATTTTAAAACTCTATATCGTTTCACGATGTTTTGTGATTTCAATATTACACATGAAAGTGGATAAAGATACATAATTAAAATATATATATAAAATTAATAAGCCATATTTCTCAGCAGATATTAACATTCAGTGGAAGTGTTTTTTTTTTAACCACTTAGCATTCCTCGCTACAAGCCGATGCCTACCAAGTAATTGCATTAATTAATTAAATATCTTCGTATATTTTATTTAAATAGTGCCTAAAATATTAAATGATAACGAGAGAAAGAAGAACATAGTGTTGTCCACCTTTTATTGATAAAAGGGAGCGAAATTACGGACAGCTTCTAATGCTTAGTAATGTAAAATCTCAAACGGTTAATATGTAAAAAAAAAAAAAAAAAAAAAAAAAAAAAAAAAAAAAAAAAAAACTTAACTTTTCTGACTGGAACATTAGTGAAAAAGAAATAAGTGAAATAATTAATTTACTACATAATTAGTGATATTTTTAATATTTTTTAACAGCAGCATATGAACTCGATATGCATTGTAAACATTACGAAAATCAAATGAAATTAAATTTAAATTTAAAATCTTTTTGCAGAATTACACCTTAAAATATATTGGAAATTTTCGTTATATATATATATATATAAGAAGACCTTCAAACAGAACTGAACTTCCAGAAACGTACCTTCTTAAATAATGGATATTCTTCTCGTAACATCACTAGACGTTTGAGACAACGTCAACAACCTTGACAAGAAGAGGAATCCAACCCGATCACCCACATCCAGTTACCATATATATATAAGCTCTTTGACCCCAAAATTTGCTAGAATTTTGAAGAAATTCAGCATAAAAACCATCTATACCATTCTACCAAAGCTTCGTTCCTTTCTGAGCCGCCCAAAATCAAAACACAACCAGCTATATTTTCCAGGTGTTTATAAAGTTGGTGCGACTGTGGTAGACCTTGTTTCGGTCCAGACAGATAAATCTATTTCACTACGTCTTGAGGAACACAGACGTGACATCTCCTACAAAAGAACCCGAGCGAGCGCCCTCTCCAGTCATGTTCTTTTTCCCGCCAACTCTAATCTTGAAGAGCGTCAACACCAAATCGATTGGGATCATACGACCAATTTATATATATGCAATGATGAGTTTGAAAGACGCATTGTAGAATCCAAAGAAATACTCCTGGATTCTTCACACATGAACAGCAATCTAAGTTACAGTTTGCCTGATTCCCATAGCGCAGTAATCCAATACTGACGCTGTAAAATCAGCTATCACCCAACATCAATTCACGCTAATAATGCCACGCGGTCTCTAATTCAAATATGACTGTTGCTATTCTTCTAACTCTTTTGTGTTAAACTGAAAAGCCCATTTTTACCGTATTAGTTTTTGTAAGTGTTTCGATATTTCTCACTCACCTGCAGAAGTCGGAGCTCCGATGAAACTATTTGTGATTCATTTAAGTTTTTTTATGGTACTCCTCTGGTTCTAGTCAGTATAATTATCAATTCTAAATGTATACATCCCGAGTCAACTCTAGTAACAATATATATATATATATATATATATTGTTCGATAGATGTGAGGTCAGTGAAAGAAGCAGCTCTTCATATATAGGGGAAAAGGCTGAGAGAAACTGCGAATCCCTGGAGCCATTTGACTCTAAGAATACGACACCCGAATAGTGTACTTTGGTGTCAGAGCACTGCAGGAAGGATAAAGTATTTGTATGAATTATCATAACACTAAATACGGATCTAAACCTTCTTATGTATTTGCATATTCTATCCAGTTTTGTTTATTTTTGTTTAGTTTTTCTTCTACTGATTTTATTTTGTAATTCTTTTAAAATATTGTTGTGTCCCAATTTAATTATTAGGCTTTCAACTATCCTTACATGTGAAACTCTACTTGTCCAAATCTTATTTATATACGAGATATCATCCAAATATAAATATTCAAGCTTCTTCTCCCCTTAGTGTCCCTAAATATTTATTTTATACTGCACCTTTCAGGACATTTAGTTTAAGATATAAAATTCAAAAACAAGGAACAATTACCAAAATATGTCTGAGTGTAAAACTATTATGCCGTCGTGACCTTTATCTTGTAACTTTACAAGTTCTCCCCCCCCCGCATGATTAGGTTCGTACGTTGTTACAAGTGGTGCATTGAGCGGCAATCTCATTCAACTGTATTTTCAATGAACAAAAGTTTATTGAAAATACAGAAAATGAACTCATTGAAAATGAACTCTTAAACATGTTACAATTCATTCTTTATCAAATAAAACTCAATTCAGTACTAAGAATGCATAATACAATTTTCACTAGCTAAACACAATTATTAGGTTAAGATCCTACATGAGAATTGTGATCATATCGCCATAACAGATTCTATACATATAAACATTTATAATTCTAGAACTAGTTGATCCTTTGTCTAACCCCTTACTGGTTTGATCACACTATAATTCTGTATTTTCTAGGACATAAATAATCAGTTACTCTAATTTTCTCACTAAGACAATATGGATTAAAATTATCCCTTCGCTGAGCTAATACACACCTTTGACCTGTCTTAATTAAAATACAATGAACATGCGTAAATCTCTAGGCACATGAATTACGTATTAATTAATAGTAACAAGCTTACTTTTTTTAGATTGACATGTACTAAAGGCCTTGTATAATTCTCATTAATCCTTTCTACTGTTCAGTAATCGAACAATGACTACAGTTACATATTGAGTTTCGCTAGGTGTCGCACTGATATGCTCGTCGGCTTGTTGAGAGCTCCTGAAAAGATTAGTAGTATTTTGTGTTATCATTGGCAATTTTACTAGAATTTTACGTAGTATTGTTTGCTTTTTGTTTCTTGGTGTGTTTGTGCAATTTTTGTGTGTTTTCTGTGTTATTCGAATTATTATTTTTAAGATAAGATAGCGTACATATGGCACCGATAAAAAAAAATGGCGGCCAGGTCGCCATGTTTGTTTAAGAGTTTGATGTAAACGAATTTATGCAACGTGCTGTCTGTGAGATGTATGCTTTGCGAAGAGCGGTGGGAGTCTGGTTAGATGGTGATAGTGGAGTTAATATGTGCAGTAAGTGTAAGGAGAATGAGGATCTCAAGCGTGTTTCGGGTGGCAAGAGTGATATCGTTAACGATAGTCAGAATGTAGAAAATGACGGTGTGATAGAGAATTGCGAAGTAGTGCCAGATAGGTGTGAGAGCGTTGTTGAAAGTGTAAATGAAGGTGGAAATACAGAGCGAATGGATGATTTGATTGATAATGAAAATGGTGAGATAAATGCGAGTAGTGAAATCGCACTTTTGAAGGAGCGATACACAGAACAAAAAGACAACTGGAGCGTATGGAAAAATGTGCGTGCTGAACGTACCGACTAATAAACAGCGAAAGTCTGTTACGAAAAATAATAGAATGTTCGTAAACGTCAATAAAATGAAGGAGCGAGTGCTGTATGGGGATTCGCTATTAAGAGGTGTGATAGTTGAGAGTTTGACGAAATCGTACCAGCCGGGTGCGAACATAAAGGACGTCAGCGAATCTATTCGAGTGCTAAAACAGAGGGTGAAAGAGATGATAATCGTGGCAGGAACAAATGATTTGAAAGAAGACAAAATGGAAATGATAGAGGATGTGAGGGAATTACTTGAGGTAGCAAAAGAGAAGATTGAGAGAGTTAGGATGGTGAGTATTTTACTGCGGTATGACAGTGAAGTGTTTAGAAGGAGGGCCATAATTGCCAATGATTTCTGCGTGGATTATGCATGGAGAGTGGTGTGAAATTTGTGGTTCTGTGGAGTGAGTTCGATGGGCAAAAGGATTTATATAAGATAGATGAGTTACATTTGAATGGAGTTGGTGTACGGAGGTTTGAAAAAGTGTTGATGAATGATGTGGAATTGGATGTACAGACTCAGGGAAACTAGATTTATTAAGGGGGGAGGAGAGTAGATATGCAGACTTTAGTGAGGCAGTTGAGTGTATGAATGAGTATAATATGCCCGAGAGAGTACGGAGGACAATAAATCAGAACGGGAGAGTTAGTATAAGGCATCAAAGTAAGGATGGGACTAATGGGCTTCTGGAATTCATGTACACTAATGCCAGGAGTATTAGGAACAAGAAGGAAGAGTTTTGGGTCTTAGTTGGCACTTCCAGGCCACAGGTTGTTGGTATTAGTGAAACATGGCTGACAGAAGATGATAAAGCTAGAGGGATTGAATGCGAGGGGTATAGCGTGTTCAGGAGTGACAGGGAGAATAAAAAGGGGGAAGAATGTTATTGTTGATAGCTGATGAGTTGCAGCCAAGGAGTATAGAAGTTGAACTGCAGGATAGAGTAAAGAGCACATTTGAAGCTGTTTGGTGTGAGATAGAATCTAGCAGAACAAAATATACAAATGGGTACTGCTATAGACCAGGTGATGGAATAGATGGTGGGGATAGTATGCATAGGCAAATAGAAGAAATGAGTGGAAGGAGGGTAATTATTATGGGTGATTTCAATTATGGTAACATTGACTGGAAAGAGGAGAGGGCACATGGGAGGAAGGAATTGGATTTTATGCAGTTATTAAGGGATAACTATCTGCGACAGCATGTAGTGGAAAATAGAAGGTGGAAGAGAGTGCTTGACCTAGTAATTGCAACTGACAATGTGGCTGTAACGAACATGACCATGTTGCCACCAATTGGTAAGAGTGACCATAAGGTCATTACTTGGGAGATGGCTAAAGGAGTGGAATTTACAATTAAGACAGGGTACATGTGGAATTACAGGGCTGGTAAGTATGACAAGCTTAGGAGTGTGCTTGGCTCAGTGCCATGGCTGTAACACTGCAAGGGCTGGATGTTGATAGTGCATGGGAGGTGGTTAAGAAGTGCTTGCAGGAGGCACTGGTTGACTGTATACCAAGAGTCCGAATAAGAAATCAAGTAGGGGTTAAATGGATGAATAACACTATTAAGCTAGAGCTGCAAAAAAGAAACAATTGTGGAGGGAATTTAAGGAGAAAGGTGACCAGCAGGCGCAGGAACAGTATAAAGCTCAGGCCAGGATGGTAACAAGGGTGGTAAGAAAAGCAAAAGCGGATTATGAAATAAAATTGGTCATGCAGGCTAAAGAGAATCCCAAACAGTTTTTTCAATATGTAGCAGGTAAAAGGAAAAATGTTCATGGCAGAATGATCTTAAAATATGCTGAAGGTAGGGAGGTAACCGAATCAGTCGATATAGTGGAATTACTGAGCGAGCACTTTGCAAGAGTATATCATCCAGGTGGTGACATTGCAGGAATGGAAGAAACAACAGCTTATACTGGAATTTTGATGAATGAAGTAGAGGTAACTAGTCTATTACAGAACCTCAATGTCAATACATCTGTGGGATTGGATGGTATACCAGCCCGTGTCGTAAGTGAAGCGGCTAAAGAATTGTCAGTGCCCTTGACCATTTTGTTTAATTTCAGCCTCGGGTCTGGGTCAGTCCCAAGAGGGTGGAAAGAGGGGAAAATAGTTCTGCTGCATAAAAGTGGTTCCAAGGCTGCTGTTGAAATTTACCAGCCAATCAGCATAACAGGAATCATTATCAAGGTCTTGGAGAAAAATAGTCAAGAGGAAAATACAAGATTGGATAGATGAAAATGGGATACTGTATCGGAGACAACATGGTTTTGTGAAGGGTAGGTCATGCCTCAGTAACTTGCTCACGTATTATAACACAGAGACGCCTGAACTGGATAAGGGTAATGGGTTTACAGTGATTCTACTGGACCTTTCTAAGGCCTTTGACAGGATACCACATGGAATTCTAATCAGTAAATTGCAGCATATGGGGATGGATATAGGGCTGGTGAGATGGATATGAGGGTGGTTGAAGGAGAGATATCAGAGAGTGGTTTATTCAGGAGTAGAGTCCACAAAATGGCCTGTGACTAGTGGTGTGCCACAAGGATCTCTTCTTGGACCACTGCTGTTTAATTTGTTCATTAATGATATAGGAAAGGATCTGAGAGGAACAGTTCATTTGTTTGTGGATAATGCAAAGTTGGGTAGGGCAATAGTGAATGCAGATGATGTCAAAATTTTGCAAGATGATTTGGATAGATTGAAAGTCTAGGCTAAGTAGAATGGATGTCAATTTAATGTGGCAAAATGTAAGGTTATACATTTTGGGGTGAAAAGATTGGCAGCTGTTTACTACATTGGTGGAACTGTACTCCAGGAAATTGATGAAGCATGAGATTTAGGAGTGTTGGTGGATAAGGAGTTGAAGTTTAGGGAGGCACATTGTAAAAGTGGCCAAATCAGCTCATCAAATCACTTGGTTGCTGAAGAATACGATGACAAGCAGAGACAAGCAGGTTATTGCTCCTCTGCATCGAGCCTTGATAAGACCCCATCTCGACTACTGTGCCCAGATTTGGTCATCTAGGTTTCTTTTTGATGGGCAGGAGGTTGAGAGGATCCAGAGGCAAGTGATCAAGAAGAGGAAATTGATGAGGCACGAGATTTAGGAGTGTTGGTGGATAAGGAGTTCAAGTTTAGGGGGCACATTGCAAAAGTGGCCAAATCAGCTCATCAAATCACTTGGTTGCTGAAGAATATGCTGACAAGCAGAGACAAGCAGGTTATTGTTCCTCTGTATCGAGCCTTGATAAGACCCCATCTAGACTACTGTGCCCAGATTTGGTCACCTAGGTTTCTTTTTGATGGGGAGGAGGTTGAGAAGATCCAGAGGCGAGTGATCAAGATGATAGGGTCTGTGGAATGAGCGTTATGAGAACAGGTTGAGGATTTGTGGGTTGCAAAAATTGGTTGATAGGCGGAGGAGGGGAGATATGATTGAGACATTCAAATTACTGAAGGGTTTCTATAAAATTAATTCAGAAGATATTTTTGAGAACAGGGCTGGTTGTGGGAAAACTAGGGGACATCCATGGAAACTGGGAAAACGTGTGGTTAGTGAAGGTGTTAGAGCTGGGTTCTTTACTTTTAGAGTGGTGAATGAGTGGAATGGGCTGCCAGAGTCTGTGGTGGATGCTGTGACAGTGAATCAGTTTAAGGCGAGGTATGATAGATACTGTATGAATGTCGAATAGTTGTGATGAATATGGTTTGGGGCCTCCCTCGATGAGTCTAATGACTCCGTGGAGTTGCCCGTAATAATAATAATAATAATAATAATAATAATAATAATAATAATAATAATAATAATAATAATAATGTGATTTGAATTGATGTGAGATTTTACAGAACCTTTTGACTTGGGTCTTCTACACTAGTCTCTACCTTTTTCCGATAATTTACCTTCCTAGGATGAACTCTTCTATAACTTATCACTCCTAAGTTCTTTTGGCACTAAGATGGGCTTTCACAATCTTTACCTTACATTCTGCAATCAAGGACATACATGGGATCATCTATTCTATGGCTGTGAAATTCACCACGTGGGCACTGACTCCTTTATAGAATTTTCTCTCATTACGATTACTGAACGATGAAACACACTGACATTATCTTCTCTCCTTTTAACTAAACGGCGTCCCTCATTTCTTACAATAGGAATACGGAATCGAAATCCTGCACACTTTGTTTCCTTATTGTATCGGATGGAGAAAACTCTTAACCCGTCACTCAGGAAAGCCGCGTGAGATCTATACGAAGACTCGTGAAGAAAAACTCCGAGAAAAAAACCCTGGGGGGGATTCCTAACCCTTTTATACGATGAACCCTGCCAGCACCCTCTTCAGTTTCCTTTCTTCACCCTCTTACTAGAGTCGATTTCACTGACTAATTAAAGTGGCGTTTTTCTGCCAAAACATCATGCGGTCCGTGTGCACGCGACTAACACGTGACGAAGTCTCAATTCGGGAATTATGATCTTGAGCTTTGGTTTTTGTTTAAGCTAACCTCTATGTCATCTATACTAAATTAATTCCCTTTCCAAAATTTTCTAAGAATTAATTGGAATCCATAATATCTTATTTCAAGTGTAAAACGTAGCCTTTCACATACAAAATCCTATGACCAATCTTCTTTGGTTTACTTAACCATATTTTATCATATCACAACTATAATAAATTTCCTTTCCCCCTTTTTTTTTTTTTTAGTTCAACAAACAATTTCAGCTATATTTTTCACTTGGATGCAAGCATGGTTTTCTTTCTTTTTATTTTTAGTATTCGTTACTTTCAAAGGCTCTTGACGATATCTGCTTAGGAACAAGCTTGCTTATTTAGTTATCTCTACAGGGTTTTTATTTCTTCTCTTGTTACATCATGATAACTGAAAATTTCCCATTCTTAAGTTATCAGGTTGTAACAATATCTCCAGTTCAGTTCGTTTTTTTTTTTTTTGGTCTAATAATTTTTCAGGTCTCATGAATCTCGTTTTTATTCTTGCCCAAATCTCGCTATCATAAACTTCTACTATTACTACTACTACTACTACTACTACTACTACTACTACTACTACTAATAATAATAATAATAATAATAATAATAATAATCTTACTTCATGGAATCCACCTTCTGTGTTTCATGACTTCTATATGCACAATTAAGACTTACTGTTTCGATTCTTGTCACTAAATAGAGGAGCATTTTCTAGGCTGTATTATTATTTTTTATTTATTTTTTTTTCAACGGTGTTCGAAAGTTATCCATTTTGGCTCAGGAATTACTGAGCTGGATGCAATTCAAGGTTAGTTTAATGTTCTGATTTTCAAGGATTACACAGGAATTACTGCAAATTCGATTAACTTTTTTTTTGTATTTCTATCTTAGAAGCAGAGCTATTTTCTGCAGATACATCTGGTGTGTTGAAAATATCCAATTTTATTCTGCAACTGAATTCTTATATGCTGATAAAATCTCTCTTAGGCCAAAAATTGGATTTGGTGACGAGAAATTGGAGAAGAACAGTATATGAGAAAGAAAACCTTCGACCTAAAAAACGAATCCGTTCTATGAAAATAGATTATTTTCTTTCTTGAATCATCGATAATGTACTAATATAATTTCTGCTATAATTTACTAATACCTAATTTGATGTTTTCTAATGCTTATGAGTAATACTACTAATAATTTCAAATATTATCGAGTAAAAAGTAATTATAAAAAGATAATAAAGTAATGGAACTCCAATTATAGTATTTGAAGTTCTCTTCCAGAGTATTATTTCTACGAATATATATATCGTTTAATTAAAAAAATAATAATTAAAAAAATACCATTCATCATTTTATGTTTATGCAGTGTTTTTGCGTGCATCATATAGCCTGAAAAACTTATAAAGCAGAAGCATTTTTAAATAATCTTCCGATAAATAATTACTCAAATATATGGAGCGCGAGAACATGAGGTTGTTCCTGGAAGTTATATGAATTTGTGGTAAACAAGACAGATCAGTGGTGCAAGTTATTACTATAGGATACAACAGAAATTACCATTGCTGGATTTATTTGTAGATTTATTGTAAATAACTATAATAACAAACTAAACTTTTACATGTTTCATCTACTAACTAACAGTTTCTTCAGGAAGATTACAAAAAAAAAAAAAAAAAAAAAAAAAAACCTGAACCCTTCTAGCAGCAGTTGTTTTGAAACGTATGACATTACTAATAACACAGATTAGTAAACATGCACGTCATTTGACATATGAAGTGTGAAACTTGACAGTTGCGCAAAGTCTTTAGGTGGTTATTAACATAACAGAGAGCTGTTAGAGCTCTTATTATATAAAGTTTTAAAAGATTTTCAAATATCATTAAATACGAGACCCCAGTTTCTGTTAAAGATGCCATACGATCGGATCACCTCTAAGTATTCCTTAATTCTCCTTGAAAAAATATTATTTTTCAGATAAAACATCCAAGCATAGGACCAAAACATTTCGTGATGTTCTGAGAAAATTTATGTATCGAGACCACTTTTATCCTTTATTTTATAATCAACGTCGCTCAGTTATTTCTTTTTTAAGGATTTACGCTTTGTCTTAGGTACATGGAATCTTAAATATCCCAGGATGTTTTTCAAAAGGAACACTGTCTTTAGGCGAACGTAGAAAATTCTGTAGAGTCTGCACAGGCTAAGAGCAATTCTAATATCGACCTGTTTTAGAAACTGTGCTGTGTATCTTGAAACTCTGCCAATGTAGGGTAAGCAATGGTATCATTAAAATCTATAAAATTTTGCAATCGTACGAGTTGGTTTCTTACAGAACAGTATGTTATTTACTAGCTTTTCTGAGTATCCATTTTGAAGAAAACGGTGGAAGAAAAGATTAAGTTTACTTTCTTTTTTGTTTCACCTTAATTTATTTATTATTCTTTATTATATTTTTCACAATAAACCCACGAATAAATTATACAATTGTAGTTTTTGTTAACTATCGCCATCATTCCTCCGTAGCTCAATTGATATAGACGAAGCTCTTTGGTTTCTAATCCCATCTAGGATTCAACGAACCTATATCAGGTCCTTATAACGGAGGGTGAGTTAGCCGTCATCCGTTAGTGGAAATGTTTTTCCTTCCAGGAAACTCGGGTGTTTCATCCCACGTCGTATACCGCCCCGTGAACATGTATCTACAGAGAAAAATGCAGTAGAGGAATGACAAGCCGGTTGCTAAAGCCCCCTAATCAGGGAACTCAACCCTTCTCAAACAAACGAGAATAGGATGGCTGGATTGGATTCATACTTTGGGATCAGACTATCCCTTCTCTTAATTATGAAATTTCTGTAATTTTCATTATTGCAAGCGCTTCAGAACGCGACAATATTTGCTTCAGTTGGAAAACGAAGCGCAAATATTAGGTTCGATATCCATTTCAGTACGAGAGGATTAATTATAAGGGCCTTTCAATTAACTGTGAGTTAGTTAATTGAAATTTCAGTCTTGTGAGGGAAAAGGTGGTTTCGTTCCTGCAATTCGGGTTTTCCAGTCCACGTAAACGATTTTTTCATCCCTCAAAGCAGGTACACTAGCCTTAGAGAGCAGACACAATTATCATACATATCTCACTGGCTTCATAGTCTTATTTGTTTCTGTCGTAATTTTATCAACCTAAATGAACTCAACATTTGTGTTATGAACACTGATAATGCAATCTTTTGTTCCTAGACTTTATTCAAGAATTATCTCATCTGTAGATTTTTTCTCACCAACAGAGTGTCTGTTTATACCATTCTCGAACATTTGGCTTTTTCCCCTCCCTAATTTTTGAAGAAATGTCTTCAATATACTAAGTGGTTTCTCTCGGCATTCAATAATGCAGTAACTTGAACTTAGCAACACTGAATTATAATCGCCGCTCATCTGCCCATAATTCGTCTTTTCAATAGCTCTTACAAAACTCTATATCCTCCCTATATCTCTCACAATTCTGCATCATCAGCAAGCGCTGAATATCAGCTTTCAGATCATTCAAAATGCACGTCAAACATTAATTGTTCCAAGCACAGGACCATGTGGAACTGAGCTGATCAATATTAATTTCCGGAACATTTCCCAACCACGCGCACATAATTCATTGATACATTTTCGATAACTACGCTCTTATTTAAATCAGTATTATCCATCTCTATTTATATCATACTCTATACACAAATTCATTTAAATATCAACTTGTATTACGAAAATCTACAAAATAATCTTTAAAAAACGCGAGAATAAAAAATACATTCTTTTCTGCTCCGATCTCTATCATCTGAAGACTAAAATGGTTTGAAAATTTTCGATGGCTCTATAGAAGAGTTTCTGGACTGTTTGGGCTTAGCTACTTCCGATCCTAATTGTGCGATAGGTTTGTACTCTTTCGTTAGTGCAATTTACATAGAAAAATCGTTTACATGGATGGGAAAAACAATACATGTGATTATCTAAAAATATTTACGTTCGATGATCAGGATGTCCATAAATTTTCCAAAGAATTTCATAAGACAAACAACAGAAGTTGAAACACATTATACTGTATAATCTTACATACTTAATCTGGCAGAACACCTGCCAAAATTAAAGAAAATTATAAGAACAGAGATATCTTTATAGCTCTTTTTTGTAACTGCTACACTTTTATATCTCCATTATGTTAGAAAAACCCCAGTTCAAATCCCTGCAGGGGGGAAGGAATTGTATTAGCACTCTTCGGTTAATTAATTCTCGTGACACAGATCTTCGACTTGGAAGGCCAAGGCGATAACTTAATTGCAAACCATCGGGCATCAGTTCATTTATGCCTGCTTCGAGGAATTTAAAACATAATAATAATAATACCATTCCCTTCACGTGTAGATATTAAATTTAGCCTCAGATGAAAAAAAAAAAAAAACATGTCATATCTGTAGTGGATGGAGACTCGAATCTTTGCAGAATTAGCGAAAACATTCGAACGTTTTGATCAGATATGCTTTAATGTATGGTGTGGAGCTCTCTTAAGCAAAAAAATGGGCTTATAATCACCAATAGAAACAGAGATGTGTAATAAACAGTGACACATTTGAACTTCTGTTAGTTTAAGTGCGATTTGCTTATTTCGTTTGAGCTAAATAAAAAAAATAACTGAAGATAATCGTTTAACGTCTCTTTATTCCAAGAGGAAGTAAGCAAAGCAACCCCTTTTAGCCTAAACTGACATTTTGGAAACTGCTGAGCAGCCAGCTACCACTTTACCGTAACCAACTATTAGCACATGGCTAAAATTGATTTTATATAAGAAGCTTCTGCACAAGAGTACGTTAAATAATTACTGCAATCTGATAATCTAAAATTTTAATCCTATTGTTTGAATAAATGTGAATATTATAGTCTATTTTTGAGATAATAAACAAAAGGCGAATTTTTAGAGCAAAACAATTATGTTTGACTGTTCCTGAGATCAACTAACTTGGGGGGGGGGGGGGGGCTTAAAAATTCCTTTAGTTAACAACTGGAATCGAATCTACAACGGTATTTCTTTCTTTCTTCTAGAGTCTAGCATTGAGATACTAGAAACGTTGCTAAAAGGTCATACAATAATCTTTCTAAATATTAATGTGTATTTAGCTATACATTGTATTTTAAAAAATTAATAATAAAACTGCACATACCTCAAAAGCGTATAATCCTCCTTTGGTTCTTATTGTATTCCCCCCATTATATGCACAATTTCCACCACTCTGCGAAAATATGCATCGGATATTTCAGACCACTCTTTCTTTCAGTATGACCACATCCACATGATGAAGTGATGCCCATTGTTCCACCATACAGAAGTAGATGGAATGAAAGAGAAGGCAAAGAAATTAATTCAGCAATTTTCAAGCTGGATTATAAATGGGTATTGGTAAGTATCAGCTCTTGTTCTTATGATTTTAGAAGAAAGTGGAGGAATGATAGTGACCAATTCAGCAGAGCAGTGTCCATGAAAGAATCTGCAGAACAGGCATAAAGCAGAAAGTGTACGTCTGTGGGAGAAGGACTGAAGCTGATAATTATTAATAAACCAACATTCTCTCTCTCTTCTAGATGGCGTCGAGCAATCTTAGAGAGATTTTGTTGCAACACTCCAAATATGCATACAATATTCCATGGCTGGATTTTTGATTTGTAAAGAGTTAGGCTGTTCAGGTATGAATTATAGTATCTTGAACGGAAAGTACATTACATTGTTTTTTGCGGCTGTAGAAGTTATGACTGAGATGCGTTTGTGCCAAGAAAGGTTGGAGGTGTAGGTCAGTACAAGGAGGGATATCTGATCGTGTTTAGATATCAGGTTATTATTGCAGGTAAGGGGGAAGGGATGTTAGCTCTTTCTGGCGAGAGATTAGACAGTACTGAGTTTTCGTGGCATTCAAGTTTACCAGGTTACCGTGCCCCACTAAAATATAACTAGAATTTCAGTCCATTGGTCATGGTGAATCTTGAGATTTCTAACAGTTGGGTACTCAGGGTTTGTCGAATGAAAATGAAGAGCAGAGCGTACTATCATTTGCAAAACTATAGATAGGATTTGAAGTCTAGGGGAGCAGATCATTTATATACAATGTGTTGTGTTGGGTTGAAGTAAGATCTTTATGTAGATCAGTAAACACTATGTTTTATGCTATTTTCCTTCTGATTATGTCTAGCTCAGACACGAGGTTTTTTCTCCTGGAAACTCAGGTTTTTCGTCTCGAAAACTCAAGAAAATGGATGTAAAACCCACACTATTTCAGATAATAAATATACTGCTAGGATTAGGGACCACAAGATGCTGTGTATAATCAGTGATAGTCTTGGGCTGGTATCTCTAATTAGCTACTAGTGAAGATTGAACTTTTCCTCGGTCTCCAAAAGTTAGATAGGGCTAAAACGACCTGGTTTACTCACTACAGGAAAATATAAGGTTTTAGCAGATTTCTTTGTTTTTAAATGAGAGTAAACTTGTGTTATCTTTAACACTGTCTCAAGAACTAGTATTGAATCGGGGCACCTAATGTAATACTAATCTCCACAACATGAAGGCTTTAAGATCTATGCGATGACCTGCCCAAATTGGTTTTCGTAACTAAAATGCAAGTTAAGGTGGTTAGTCATATACATAAATAATCTTCAGTGCAAAGAATGTTTATGCTCTCATGGCCAGTTTGTGTGTGTGTGTGGGTGTGTGTGGGGGGGGGAAATCAAGTTTCTGATCCCAATAGTTCTGCCACAAGATTTGATTACTCACTTTCAGTTTAAGGATCCAGATAAAGTTTCACTGCATCTTAAATGGAATTCAGTTTTCTCCAATGAAAAGGCTTCGTTGAAGGCAATTCATACACAAAAAATCTGGTCACCCGCCAAGCAAAATGTCAAAATGTTGGCTATCGATATCGAATTCATATTTTCTCTTTATTTCATTTATAATAGTATAAATATTGTTCATTTTCGATAGTTTTACTGATGGATCCAAATAACCATTAAAATACAAAGCAGTCTCAAAAGCACAGTTAACGTAAATGCAGACAACCAAAACCTTTGCCCAGCT
Source organism: Typopeltis vanoorti (assembly GCF_054136105.1). Classification (NCBI taxonomy): domain Eukaryota; kingdom Metazoa; phylum Arthropoda; class Arachnida; order Uropygi; family Thelyphonidae; genus Typopeltis; species Typopeltis vanoorti. Next base: position 109,370,249 of record NC_143555.1, on the reverse strand, counting down.
AAGCAAAATCATTGCAGCAATTGTTGATGATATAAGCGGGGAAAATTTCACATTAGAAATATCTCTATTAAAAGAAATAATTGGACAACCGACCAGAGAATTGGAAAAGTCGAAACATAATTTTAAAAAAAATTTAAAAGAAACTCAGAAAGGATAAGAAAAATTACCAGAATAAGAAGTGTCAGGAAATCGTCGATGTAGGTAAGGTAACAATGAATAATAATAACCAAAATAATGCAAATGAATTAGAACATAAGTTAAAACGAAGCAATATGATCATTGAATAAGCACTTACCGAACTTTGATAGAAATTGAAACTGAATATTGTAAGCTTCCCTCAACAAAAATTAAATATCACTACTTTAATCATTAGTTCTAAATGTAGTACGAAAAAGGGTACGAAATTGAGAAAGAAAAGTATGAAAACTACTATCTATTACGAGATACGACAGAAATGAGTCAAGAATTGGAGCTAAGCTATTCGATGCACAGACAGAAAAGGAATGGGTAGTATTTGAATTGTTGAATAAATTTGATTGTAGAAAAGACTTGCATAATAGTGGATGGCCTGCCCGTTAATGGATATGGAACCAGGAGCCCAGAGAAGATATATTTATTGGTTGAGATCTAACTGAGAGAATTAGGAAAACTAAATCATCATTGGAGGAACAGTAAGAATGTGTGTGTGTGTGTGTGTGTGTGTGTGTGTGTGTGTGTGTGTGTGTGTGTGTGTGTGTGTGTGTGTGTGCGTGTGCGTGTGCGCGTGTGCGTGTGCGTGTGTGTGTGTGTGTGTGTGTGTGCGTGCGTGTGCGTGTGTGTGTGTGTGTGTGTGTGTGTGCGTGTGCGTGTGCGTGTGTGTGTGTGTGAAGTTCAGCTATGACATGCAAATATGACAATGATATGAATTTCATTGCGCATGATTATGAATCTGACAAAGATGTCGAAATGTACGTTTTGGATCAAATTTTTGATTGTATCTAGGAACGAAAAAGAGACAGTCTCCCAGCAACCAGGCTAAGCTAACTCTACATGGAAGAACACGAAAAAGGCGAGAAATAACTTGTCAGATCTCTACCCTGTTACACTGAATTATTGTCATTATTGTCATTAGTGAAACTTGGCTTTCAGAGTCAGATGAAGAAACGGCAATCGAATGTAAAGTTCGTAGCATTATTAGGAAGGACAGAAGAGATAGAAGAGGAGAGGGGAATACTAATGATATCATATGATTTGTTTCCCGTTAGGGTTGAAATGAAAGCACTAACAGTAATACAGTAATGCCCTGTGTAGCTGTGAACTTGAGAATATTGGAATGAAATCTAGGTTAACAGATGACATACATATTGTAAGTATTGCTACATATCTGGCGCTACGCTTACTGGGGATGATGAAAGGCGTTGCTAAATTATCCTGATAGGTATTGAGTAATCATTATCTTAATGGCCATCATTGACTTAAATTGTCAGACATTCAGTGGATAGAAAAGAAATATCAAAACAAGAATGAATGAAATTTTATTCAGCTGTTTGGTGTGACAAACAAATTTTTCTAGCAGCATGTCAAAGAAGGAAATTGAGATCAAAGAGTATTAGATAAAATTAGTGAACATGCTCCACTCTACAGACTGGGAAGTAGATAACTGCATGGATATTACAATTAGGACAGGTTTCATCCCGAACCAAATGATAAAATTATGAAAAATTCAGGAAAACACTAGGAATTGATTTCATGATATCAAATACTGAATTGGAAGGAAATCCGCAATGCATGGGAATCTTTGAAAAGTGCTATATTAAGCAATAGCGTTAGAATAAGGTGAGAAGAATTATGATACATAAATAGCGCAGGCCACACAATGTACGTCTGTTGTACAGAGAAAGAGAGAGAGAGAGAGAGAGAGAGAGAGAGCTAAATCGGAGTATGAAAAATAAATAAATTGGTTGTGCAGGCTAAAGTCAATCCAAAATAATTTATAAGAAACCTACTAAATGAAGATTGTACTCTTGTGTCAGAAGCAGATAATATTGTTCAATTAATGAGTGCTCACTTCTTTAAGAAGTTCTCACCTCTATCAGCCAGGTATGTGTAACATGGTGCACAATACCACTACTCCATTGGATGAAGAAATAGAAATGCATCGGAATGTGAATCAAGAGCTATTGCATATCCTGTATAATTCGCTTCCATGGACAGTTGAGGTATCATCAGATAAGAGAAAGTAATTTTCAGCGGAATTGTCTTGGTATTTTTGATATGTTTCTATAATTTGAGTTTCAGCTCAGGAAAAATCCCACATGAACAGAGAGAATGTAAAATAGTTCCGATGTTCAAGTGTAGTCAGAAAACAATGTGTCTGATTATCGATGTATCAGTATCTTTGGAGTGGGTATTAAAGATTTTAGAGAATTTTGCAAAGCAGGAGAAAAATGTCAACCTCACACTAAGGAATGTATGCTTTCATTGGTTTGGTTGAGAAATAGAGTATCAAAATTAAATTGTGGATATCTTCTTATTGCTGCATAGCTCTTGGACATAATTTTATTCAACTGAGGGGAAAAGAATCTGTGACTTATGATATACCATTGTTTTGATGAGATCCAATAGATATGTAATAGATTGTTACTTCTCGTTAATTAATGTATCTGGATTTTCTCTTAAAAGCAAATACTTAACATTATACCTAAGGCTGGAAATCTCGCAAAAGACAAGTACCCCCATTCTTCAGATATTCCGGCATTGCTCTGCCATCACTGTACAATATTGAGGCGCTGCAGATGATGAACCTTCAGTTTCCAGTGTGGATAGATAGACATTTATTGGATGACAGCATTTATGAAGTTATCAACAGCCTTCCTCTGAGTGAACAGAAGGAAGAAAACACCTTGTTAGATATTTCAGTTTATCTGAACAACAAATATGAACTGCTTGGATCTCATTTTCAACAATGAAAACTATTAGGTCAAAGAAGGAATTTATTTATTTTTTTTAGAAATAGTAATACAAATAAATCCCAGATGCGTGATGTAAAGGGTGGAATTTGTTCCTACAGTGAAGTAATGGCATTTTTAGAGAAATTATTGAAGATTAGAGTTAAAGATTAATGATTCTTTGAACTCTTCCATATGAAGTTTAACAGCACTTTTGTTGAATAAAGATAACGACAATGAGGAATTCTTCTGGAAGATATATTTTAATTTAAAAGTCACCGCATTGCAGCTGTGTGTGAAATAAGTATTTATAAAACATTGCTGCATTTTATGTTCATGGGAACAACTAGAAAACAATCGCATAATTTGTAGTTAAAATATCACCTTCCTGAGTAGATTTCACACAAGAAGAGAATATGAAATAAAGCCCCTCATTGACTTAGGAAAATATTTCCCATAATCGCTTATTGAACTTCTCATGTGCTAAATCGTTCTTCACTCGTGAATTCATAAAGAAATATAAAAATATACATAAACACAGTGAATTGAAGTGCACCTGATCATGCAAATATTTCAATCGTCATCATTGCAATAAAAACAGCGTATTTCGAATTAAAGTACCGTATTCAGAGACATCTGCCGATAGAACCAGTAGACGACATAGCCTCAAACTTGGGTACCCTGACCAGATCACGGGGAAGAGATTTTGACAATAAAAAAATTCCACAAATGTCAGATAGAGAAAATATTGCGCTCTTAGTGAGAAAAAAGTGAATTTTGCATACCATCTGAGCTGTAAGGCTGTATAAACGAAGAAAAGCGAGACTGATTCCACAGTCATTCGTCTTGCGCGATGGGTCTCACTTTACTTGAACGTGCCTTGTTTGTGAAGTGTTTCTATAGGAATTGGGAAAATGATCCAGCAGCACTTGACGAGCGCTGGTGCCTAAATGACGATAAATAGTTCGTCGATTTTGAAGAAACAGGCAGTTTGACAGTCCAACCATGAAGAGCAAGTAAATTTGAAATTCCTCAAATGACTAAAGATTTGCTACTAACAATCAAAGGAGAATAATATAGGTTCATGAGGTGCGCGTGCCATAGCGAAACAATTGATTTCCCATACATAACAGCATGGAAAACTATGCGTAAAGCGTCGCGATGTTACCCATATAAACTCAGCCATACCCAAGACCTGCAAACGGGAGATTCAAGCGTCCGAGAAACGTTTGCATTGATATGTCTGGCTCGCATGGAGATGGACAAGAATTGGCTTTGGAACGTCCAATGGAGTGATGAAGTGCATTTTCATGTTTGTGGAAAAGGGCCGCCAAGAAGAGCTAAGTAATCGATGGAGGTGACGTTCAGTTCCATGTGTTGGCCTCTGTGCAGGACCAAGAGCTGATACTGCCATACAGCATGGTCGACAGTGCAGCGCAACTGATTTGTCGCAAGGTGTCGCACATGGGGTGCGACTTTGTTTTCCAAATCTGCCAGATGAACAAGTTTTTGCTCCGATACACCATGCTTTGAGGAAACAATAAAGAAAATAATCACAGTGGTTAAGGTCTTGTGAATGCAGTGGCTATTTCATAGAAAATGAGTGACTGATTGCTCTATCCTCTGTGAAACAGTGACGCAATGATTGTCGAACTTCACGTCCTACGTGGAGCGGTATCACATCAACATTGTTGTGTTCCAGCACCCACTTTGCTGCAATTGAGGGATGACGGACTTCTCAACATGTCCCGATAACGCTCAGCTGTGACCGTGCAGGTCACTGACCTGATTCGATGGGTTTCTTCGAAGTAAAACAGCCCGGTAACGAACTTGGGCAAGAAATCCGATCCATACTGTAACCAAGTTCGTTACCGGCTTGTTTTACTTCGAAAAACCCCATCGAATGAGGCCAGTGACCTGAATGGTCACAGCTGAGCGTTATCAGGACATGTTGAGCAGTTCCGTCATCCCTCAATTGCAGCAAAGAGGGTGCTGGAGCACAACAGTGCTGATGTGATACATCTACACGTAGGACGTGAAGTTCGACAATAATTGCATCACTGTTTCACACAGGACACCGGCGCTACCATTTAGGCAAACTTGGCGCAAGAAAGGAATAGAGAGAGTCAAGGACGTGGGGATGACATTTAGGTCTGGGGAGGGATGTACTATCAGTGATGATAGACAGGAATGGACAGAGGAGAGTGCAAACGAATCATGTCCAAGAAGTGAGGTTAGTGCTATTTTTGGGACGGAAATGGGTTAGTGTGTATATTTACAAATGCTAGAAGTATTCGAAACAAGGGGATTGAAATGACAGCTAGAGTTCATTCGCCCAAAGTTGTTGGTACAAGTGAGGCAAGGATGAGCGCGGATGATATTCTGACAAGAATAGCAATGAAGGGATATTGTGTCTTTTGTGAAGACAGACAAAGCAAAACAGATAGGAGGAGGAGTGTTATTGATTTGGGCCGAGGAGTTGTGCCCATCTATGGTGGAGATGCAAGGAGCAAATGCAAGCAGTTTTGAAGCAGTATGGGGTAAAGTGGAGGTAGAGAGGATGAAATGTTTAGTAGGGTGTTGTTATAGAGCTGTTAATGTGGGAGACGGTGAGAAGGAAATGTTTAGACACATTTTTCTGGCTAATTAGAAAAATCATTATGGGTTATTTCAATTATCATGAACATAGACAGGAATGAAGAGACACCATCAGGAACCATAGAGAATAAATTTCTTGATTTTTATGGGATAACTACCTTAAGTAACAGGCCAAACGTGGATCGAGGGTCATGGATTTGATTATCTCATCAGAAGATATTGTTTTAATTTGAGTGTCACATCTTCCTTCAGTTGGTGAAAGTGAAAATGAAGTGATCACTTGGATGGTGGCCAGCCATAACAGGACTTTTATGAGAAAGAACTTTAAAGTGAAACTTTAAGGCAGGTGATTATGGCAAACTCAGGAGGCAGCTTGCAGCGGTATCATGGAATGAGAAACTGCATGGGATGGAAATCAATGCTGCTTGGTCTCTACTCAGGAGAATCTGGCAGAGGCAATGACTTAGTGTATTCCAAAACTTAGGAGATTAAATAAGGTAGTTGTAAAATGGATGACTGAAGAAGTGAAGCGTGCAATCCGGAAGAAAAAAGGCATTGTAGAGGTATTACAAGGTGACTGGAGATAATTAGTTACAGGAGGAGTACAAAGAGCAAACAAGGAAGGTGATTCACTTAGTAAGGGCAGCAAAAGTGCAGTATGAGCAGAGTTAACAAATAACACTAAAAGAAATCCTTAGGTGTTATTCAAGAATATGAGGACAGATTGAAAGGATGAAAATTACAGAGTCTAATGAATAGAAGGAAGAGGGAATACATGATTGATTCGTATAAGTTAGCTACCAGATTAGCGTGGATTGAGATTTCTCATAGAATATTTGGAGACAAGGGGAGAACGTGAGGCCATCCTAGGAAGCTGTATAAGGGGTATGAGCAAGGGGATGAGGAGTAGTACTTTTGCATGGAGAGTGGTAGGTGACTTCAATGCATTGCCCAGGAGTGTATTTAAGTCAAGGTACAATGAACTGTGCATCCGAGAGTGGATTTCCCACGATGAGTCTCTTGACTCCATGGAAGACTGTTGATGATGATGATGATGATGATGATAGAGCCTGTGTAGCTCAGTGGATGTGGCGTTTGCATACCACGGCGCTTGGCCGCACGAAGGAAGACTTGGTTTCGAGTCTAGTCGGCGACCAGAGGAAATTTTTCTAAGCCTGATTTCGACCGGTTTCCGAGTTAGTCGATCTCTGGCACGGGCAAGCGGGTTTTTCCTCCCGGAAACTCGGGTTTTTCGTGCTGTAAACTCAAGAAAATCGACCGTAGAACCCACATTATTTCAGACATTAAGTATATTGTGTTCGGGTCAGGGACCACGAGATGGCGGCACATTTGAGCCGTCTCTCTTCACTGTGTACCGCTTAATTAGTGATAGCCTTGGGCCATCTATCTCTGATTGGTACCAGTGGAGATTGAACTGCCCACTCAGTCTCCAAAAGTTAGATAGGGCTAAATGGCCTCGCCTACTCCCCGTATACGGGAATAAAAAGGCGTCAGCTGATTTTTTTTATACTAATAATAATAATCTCTTTATAACCATGATTTTGTTTATAAAGTTCTGAAAAATATCTAAAAAAAGGTGAAACAGTCTCTGAAATTGTAGAATATGCATTTATTATTAGTATTATTATTGTTGTTATTATTATATAGGTATCTCCTTGGAGTCAGAAGACTCATCGCCTGAGATCCAGACTATTCACACAATACCTATCATATCTCTAATTGAACTCATTGACAGAAAAAAGCACTTGCAGCTGAGTCTGGCAACGCATTCCATCTATTCCCCCATTCTACAAGCGAAAAATCTAGTTCTCATACTCATGTTAACCACACTCTTAATTAATTTCCATGGTCGACCTCTTGTTCTTCCACCACTAGTAATAATTTATCATAAGATTTACCAAGTTTAGCTGATTTTTTAGCTGAAGTTTTTGGTATTTTCTCTGTTTTCGGGATTGTTATCTATTTCTGATATATGATATCAAAGCTAGTACTATCTCACTGCTTAAAGTTCATTTATTATCGATAATAATCTCTTGTAATTGCCCTCTTTATATTTTACTACATACCGTAAGTTTCGTTTAATAACGTGATCGTTAGATTTTAATTTGCACATGAATAAATTTGATCTGATGGTGTAACAAATCTTCTCTACAAAATAGGCTAGTTTTTTATGAACTATTAAAATCTCGCTGTATCAATAGTATATGTTTACTGATATTTTAAATTACTTTTGTTTGTTTTTAGAGTTTGAAGTTTGCTTGACGTAATAAATGGCGATACACATGCACACAAAAAATACCGTAGTTCAACTACAGTGTATTAGGAGTGGTCAAGTGCGTGGCGCTAGGGATTGCTTTCTGCTATTTCAATTTTCGTAATGCTGCTCGACTGATGCAGCGTATACATATGCATTTGAAGAATATTGGTGAGGTTGACTGACACTCTTGACATGTTATCTATGAATTATATTATGTGAAAGCCAAGTTTATTTTAAATCATGGAATATATATGGATTTCTTATAAAATCATCGTTGAAAAGAATTATACACTTCATGTTCAATATGAGCGCCAGCAGTGATATTTTTATAAATCGTGATATTTCTGCTTCTTAATTGGAATTAGTTTTTCTGAAAACTAGGTAAGCATATAATTATTTAATTTGAATCTGATGAATAGCTCTTCAAAGCAAAATGTGCTGTCATATTATTCGAATTTAAGATGAATTTGAATGTATGACAATAATCATATGTTTGATCCCCTGTTGAATTGCTTAGCTGAGAGGACATTGTATTTTGATATTTTTAGTCGTCAGGCATGCATCAAATAATATCAGAGTATGCAAATGAAGGTCAGTTATGTATGTAAAAACGGGCTGAGCCGTTTGTAATTGTACTCACGAACTTGATAAATTTGACAAAACAAAAAAGGATGTAGATGACATCATTAAATTATGCAACTCATTGAAATGGGCAACATCATTGCCCATTTCCAAAGTTAAATAAAGCTCAATTATTGTAATGTATTTCTGCTCTTATCAAAAGTCATTGATATCACCATCCACATTTATATTACTCAGCCTTCGCTATACTTAAAAATGGACTACTTTCAACTATCGAAAAACGATTTTCCACCTGTTTTACCTGCTGAAAATTAAATAATTTTTTACCCCTGTAATACGTATGATTAATGTAAACATCTCCGAAAATTTTGTAACCTCAGAAGTGCAACACAGCAAATCATTAAAACAGAGGAGAATTGGTTGCGATATGATTCAAGCGTATATAATACTAAGTTAAAAATCGTATGTATGAACATATTCCAGTATAAATATACAGGAATTGTGTCTATAAATATATATTCTTTTATGCAGGGTTATTATTGAGAACTGAGTTCTCTTCTATAAGATGACTGTAGGGATTTCTTATTAAAGTAAGTGATTTCTGGCAAGGAAGCTTCTTGAAATTATAGGAGTTAAAAATCATACAGTGACACTTTTGATGTATAAAAAGTCTAGCTTGGCTTTTTTTCGCCTGTTAACTCTGTCATTATTTACTCCATTGAGGCTTAACCATTTATTTAAGAATAGATAAACATTGCTCAGAAGTGTTCTTGTGTTGATGCACTAAATTAAAATGGATGGCTTCTTTTTACATTATTTTATGATAAAATTTTGGCAGTAGTAAAACTAGCTTGCTCATTATGTTATGTTTAAAATTGTAATACAAATTTCTAGTTATCTATAAATGTTATTATATAATTGCTGAGCAATATACAAAAGAATGTGGGAGAAAATCAGGGACAAAAATAAGCATCAGTGGGGTAAGGGATGCCAAGTTAAAAAGGATCAAAAAAGATATTGTGCTGTATGGGAATTCTATAATTAAGGGTGTGAAGGATGGTAGAGTAATTAAAGCGTGTTATCCTGGGTCAAAGATTAAGGATATAACTGAGGCTGTGAAATTGCAGAAAGATACAGTGAGTGAGATTATTGCAGTTATAGGGACGAATGATCTAGGTAGCGAAAGATTTTCTGTGAGACAGGATTTGAAGGATTTAATGATAGCAATGAATGCAAAGAGCGAGAGTGGAAAGATCATGAGTGTGCTACCAAGATTTGATAGTGATGAATTAAACAGAAGAGCAATTATAGTAAATGGAATGATGTCAAGATTGTATAAAAGCATCTGCATGAAATGAAACTGAATATTCATTTTATGAATGTCTGGAATGAGTTTGATAAAAGGAAGGAGTATTTTAAGAGAGATGGTTTGCACTTAAATGGATTGGGCGCTTGGCATTTAGAACATTTATTGATAAAGGATAGAGTAAATGGTCAAAAAAACTGGGAAACGGGATTTGCTAGGGAGACAGGTGATAGTCAACTGTAAATATTACTGAGGTTATTAATCGCTGTGAATTTGGGATTAATTTAATCTGTTGCCGTTGTATGACAGAAAAGAATTGAGAAGGAGTTCCATAATTGCAAATGATCTTATGCGCAGGTTATGCAGGAGGAGTGGTGTGGAGTTTGTAGACGTATGGAGTGCGTTTGATGGGCAAAAGGACTTATATAAATATAAGATGGATGGTTTGCATCTGAATGGATTTGGTGTGCTGAGACTGGAAAAAGTGTTGCTGAGTAAAGTGGATGTGCTGAATTAGGGCAACTAGAGCTATTAAGGGGGGGGGGGAGTGGGTATGCAGATATCAGGGAGGCAGTGTATAAGAATGTGTATAATATGCCTGAGCTGGTACGAAGGACAACAGATCAGAATGGGATAGTTAGTATAAGGCATCAAGATAGGGGTGGGACTAACAGGCTTCTGCACATCATGTATACTAATGCCAGGAGTATTAAGAACAAGAAGGAAGAATTTTTGGCCTTAGTTGGCTCTTCCTGGCCACAGGTTATTGGCATTAGTGAGACATGGCTGACAGAAGATGATATAGCTAGTGGGATAGAATGTGAAGGGTATGGTGTGTTTTGGAAGGATGGAGAGAAAAGAATGGGGGGGGGTGTTATTGATGATAGCCGATGAACTACAGCCAAGGAGAATTGAAGTTGAACTGCAGGATAGTGAACAGGGCACATTTGAGGCTATTTCGTGTGAGATTGAGACTAGTGGAATAAAATATACATTTGGGTGCTGCTATAGACCAGATGATGGAATAGATGGTGGAGATAGTATGCATAGACAAATAGATGCAATGATTGGAAGGAGGGTAATTATTATGGGGGATTTCAACTATGGTAACATTGATTGGAAGGAGGAGAGGACACATGGGAAGAAGGAATTAGATTTTATGCAGTTATTAAGGGATAACTACCTGAGACAGCATGTAATGGAATATACTAGGGGTTTGAGAGTGCTTGACCTAGTAATTGCATCTAAGAATTTGACTGTAACGAATATGACCATGTTGCCACCAATTGGTGAGAGTGATCATAATGTCTTGACCTGGGAGGTGGCTAAATGTGTGGAATTTTCAATTAAGAAAGGGTACATGTGGAATTGCCGGGCTGGTAAGTATAACAAGCTTATGAGATTGCTTAGTTAAGTGCTATGGCATGTACAACTGCAAGGGCTGGAGGTTGATAACGCATGGAAAGCGGTAAAGGAGCGTTTGAAGGAGGTAATGGCTGACTGTATACCTAGAGTCTGGATTGTAAATCAAGTAGGGGTTAAATGGATGAATAACACCATTAAGCTTGAGCTGCAAAAAAAAAGAAACAACTGTGGAGGGAATTTAAGGAGAAAGGTGACCTGCAGGCCCATGAACAGTATAAAGCACAGGCCAGAAAGGTTATACGAGTGTGGTAAGAACAGCAAAAGTGGATTATGAAAGGAAATTAGCCATGCAAGCTAAAGAGAATCCCAAACAGTTTTTTCGATATGCTGCAAGTAAAAGAAAAAATGTATATGGCAGAATGATTTTAAAGAATGCCGATGGTAGGGAGATAACTAAATTAGTTGATATAGTGAAATTACTGAGTGAGGACTTTGCAAGAGTATATCATCCAGGTGGTGATATTGCAGGAATGAAGGAACCAATAGCTTATACGGGAATTGAGGTGAATGAAATGGAGGTGAGTAGTATATTCCAAAACCTTAATGTGAATACATCTGTGGGATTGGATGGTATACCAGCTCAGGTCTTACGTGAAGCGGCTAAAGAATTGTCAGTACCCTTGACCATTTTGTTTAATTTGAGTCTCGGGTCTGGATTAGTCCCGAGGGAGTGGAAAGATGGGAAATTAGTTCCACTGCATAAAGGAGGTTCCAAGACTGCTGTTTCAAATTACCGACTGATCAACATATCAGGAGTCGTTGTCAAGGTTTTGGAGAAAGTAGTCGAGAGAAAAATACAGGAATGGATAGATGAAAATGGGATACTGTATGGGGGACAGCATGCTTTTGTGCAGGGTAGATCATACCTCACTAACTTGCTTACATTTTATAACACAGTGATGGCTGAACTGGTAAAAGTAATGGGTATACAGTGATGCTGCTGGACCTGATTAAGGCCTTTGACAGGATCTCATCTCATCTCATCTTCCTTATACCCTCTTTTACCTTGGGTGTCGAGGGTCCATTGATCATCGCACCTCACTCCGTTTACAGGATAAGGTGGTCAGCCTTATGCCCCGGTGTATCCTATGGCCTGTAGTGTTGAGTTCTCAAGGCCAGTATGCCTGCTTTGTGGGATGAAAAACCCCAGAATAAACTGGGGAAAACCCTGCTGTCCACGCCCAAGACTGGCTAACTTGGCTATGGCTGAGGAAGATCCTTCAGCTCCTCACGTCACCGACGGGAATCGAACCTAGGACACTCCTTCCCCAGGCATGTGGTTGCGAAGCGCATAGCCACTAGGCTAACCGCACGGACGCTTTGACAGGATAGCACATGGAATTCTAATCAGTAAACTGCAGCATATGGGGATGGATATAGGGTTGGTGAGATGGATAGGAAGGTGGCTGATAGAGAGATATCAGAGAGTGGTTTATTCAGGGGTAGAGTCCAAAAGATGACCTGTGACTAGTGGTGTGCTGCAGGGTTCTGTTCTTGGACCACTACTTTTTAATTTGTTCATTAATGATATAGGAAAGGATCTAAGAGGAACTGTTCATTTGTTTGCTGATGATGCAAAGTTGGGTAGAGCAATAGTGAATGCACATGATGTCAAAATTTTGCAGGATGATTTGGATAGATTGGAGGACTGGGCTAAGTAGAATGGATGTCAATTTAATGTGGCAAAGTGTAAGGATATGCATTTTGGGGTGAAAAGATTAGCAGCAGTATACCACATTGGTGGAACTGTACTCCAGGAGATTGACGAGGCCAGGAATTTGGGAGTGTTGGTGGATAGGGAGTTGAAGTTTAGGGGGCACTTTGCAAAAGTGGCTAAATCAGCTCATCAAGTCACTTGGTTACTGAAGAATACTTTGACGAGCAGAGACAAGCAAGTTATTGTTCCTCTGTATCGAGCCTTGATAAGACACCCCATCTTGACTACTGTGCCCAGATATGGGTGCCAGGCTTTCTTCTTGATGGGGAGGAGGTGGAAAGGATCCAGAGATGAGTGACCAAGATGATAGCAGGTCTGTGGAACAAACCTTATGAGGACAGGTTGAAGATTTGTGGGTTGCAAAAATTGGTTGATTGGCAGAAAAGGGGTGATATGATTGAGACATTCAAATTACTGAAGGGATTTTATAAGATTAATTCAGAGGATATTTTTCAGAACAGGACTGGTGGTGGGAGGACTAGGCCATCCATGGAAACTGGGCAAGAGTGTGGTTAACAAGGGTGTTAGAACTAGGTTTTTTACTTGGAGAGTGGTGAATGAGTGGAATAAGTTGCCAGAGTCTGTTGTGGGTGCCATGACTGTGAATGAGTTCAAGGCAAGGTATGATAGATACTGTGTGAATGTTGAATAGTTGTTCTTGACATGATGTTCGGGCCTCCCTCGATGAGTCTAAGGACTCCTTGGAGTTGCCCGTAATAATAATATTATATAATAAAATTGGTGGGATTACGTGTGGAGTAACTGATGAAGCTACAGATCTTTGAATTTTGGTAGATAGGAAGCTGAAGTTCAAAAGTTGCATAGCAAAAATTGAAATACATCTTAGAGGGTAATTGCAATGTTGAAACAGACATTGACATGTAGGGATATAGAAGTTATTTTGCCTCATTACACAGCTTTGATACGACCACACCAGGACTGCTGTGCACAAATTTGGTATCTTCTTTTTCTGCAGCTTCTCCCACTTAAGTGGGGTCACTGTTGATGATGGGTCTCCTCCACATCCGCCTGTCTTGGGCTCTCACCACATCCAAGTTCTTCATCCTCAAGTCCTCTTCTACCAGCTCTGTCCATCTCTTCTTTGGCTGCCCACGCTTCCTCCTTCCTTGCACATCCATTTGCATGACCCTTCTTCCCACACATTTGTCTTCCCTCCTCAGCACATGACCAAACCATCTCAACCTTGCCTCCTGTATCTTTGCTCCTAAGTTCGTAACTTTCACTGTTCCCCTCACATAGTCATTTCTCAGACGATCCTTTCTGGTCACACCGCACATCCACCTATGCATTCTCATCTCTGCTACTTCCATCCTGCTGATGTTATTTTTCCTCAGGGCCACAGTTTCCATAGCATACGTCATAGCTGGCCTCACTACTGTCACTTCCAGCTCCAGATCTGTTTCCTGGGTGCTGCCCACTGTGCAACACATATACTCTGCCTTACTTCTGCTCAGTCTCATACCTCTCTCTTCCAGTACTTTTTTCATCTTTCCAGTTTAGTTCCCGCTTCTTCTCTTGAATCTGCACACAGCAAGATGTCATCTGCATACAACATTGTCCAAGGCACATCTTCTCTCACCTCCTCCGTCACCACCTCCATCACAATATTAAACAGAAACGGACTTAACGCTGACCCTTGATGCAAGCCAACTGTTACGTGAAAACTTTCTGTCTGTCCCAGACTGGTCCGAGCTCTTGTCTTCACATTTCTGTACATCTCCTGCACCAACCTGACATATTTCTCCGGAACCTTCTTCTCCCTCAGACACTTCCAGACTTTTTGCCTTGGCACTCTATCGTATGCTTTCTCCAGATCATTAAATACCAGATGTAGCTCCTGTTGTTTCTCTCAAAACTTTTCCATCATCTGCCGTAACCCAAAGATAGCATCTGTTGCTGATCTACCAGGCATGAAGCTAAATTGTTCCTTTGCAAACTCCACCTCCTTCCTCCATCTTCCATCAAGAACCCTTTCTAGGATTTTCATTGTGTGAGACATCAACTTTATTCCTCTGTAATTCTTACAGTCTTGTGCATCCCCTTTACCCTTGTAGATGGGGACAAGAGTACTCTCCATCCGTTCCTCGGGTATATTTTCCTTTTGGCAAACTTTCATGAACAGGTCCCACAGCAGATCAATTCCCTCTTCCCCCAGTGCCTTCCATGCCTCCACTGGAATCCTGTCGGGGCCTACTGATTTTCCATTCCTCATCCTCTTCATGGCCTCCGTCACTTCCACTCTACTGATGTTCTGCACCATCCCCTCAGAAGGCTGCCCATCTTCTCTGTGAGTCCTTGCATTTTCCTCATTCAAAAGTCCCTCAAAGTATATTCTCCATCTGTTTCTATGTCCACATCTCTCTCCATAATACTCTTCCTTCAGCATCTTTGATCTGCCTCACTTGTAAGATGTCCTTTGCTGCTTTATTTCTACATTTCGCTAGTTGGTAAAATTTTTCTCTGTCCTTCCTTTGTTTCTAATTGATCATACAGATCTTGATATGACATGGCCTTCGCCTGTGCCACAACTATCCTGGGTTTAAAAAGGATAAAAGAAAGGAAAAAAAAAAAGCTGTGGAAAAGATACAGTTCTGTATTATGCAATTATCATGAGGATAGATTGAGAGTATGTGGATTGTAGACACTGGTAGATAGGAGAAATCACTTGATGAAATTTTTCATTATATGGAGGTGGAAGAGGGGACAATGTGGAAGTTAATGTACATGCACTTAAGGGGTGAGAGCTTGATTTTTCTCTTATAGCAGGAGTGAGTTTTCCTGAAGTGGTGAATGCATCTAGTGTGAATGAGTTTACGAGAAGGTATGACAACTGGTGTGGGTGATGTATGGTCTTCCTCGATGACTTCTTGACTACCTGGAAGCCTGATGATAATAATCTTAAACTAATAATATTAGACTTTTGCTTTTAGAGTAGTTGGGAAATCTTGGGAATATAACAAGGGCTTGTATTTAAGTTTTGCCTATTTTCACTGCTTTTGTCTTTTATATGGTGTACATGGGACATTATATCAAGCAATACATAGTCTCTGTTTAAGCTCTAAGTCAGCGGTTAGAATTGAAGGAGGTATAGGAAGATGGTTTGAAGTAAAATCAGGTGGGTGACTGAAGGTGCACATTATCTCCACTGTTATTCATTATCTATATGGTCACATTATGAAGGAAAGTGGTATTAAATCTGATATATAAAAATCGGTGATGTTAATCTTAGCTCTTTACTTTATGCAGATGATGTTATATGTCTGAATGAATTTGTTACAAGTCTGCAAGATTTTCTGAATTCAGTGTTTTTTCCTGAGTTCAGTGCTGATTTTCATACCAAATAGGTTTGGTTTGAAAATCAGCAATAAAAAGACAGACAGTGAAAATAGGCAGAAACATTGAAAACAGCTGTATCCTGAACAGTGAACCTATTGATCAAGTAAACATTTCAACTATTTAGGCACAATATTTAGTGAAGATGGTAAGTTATGGTAGGATGTCAGCTGAATAAATTTATATGGAATAAGAAAGAAATTAGTCAAAACACTAAATTAGCTGTATGCAAGACATTGTTCATACCAATTTTAACTTATGGATCCAAGAGCCAGGTTAGAAATAAAACACTTGATCAAAGACTAGAGACCTGATATGAGAGAGTTCTGAGAAAGATTAGTGGAGTGAACATATGGCATCAATGGGAGTATCACATCAATGAATGAGGATATTAGGAAAGAACACAGAATTGGAAAGGAAACATTAGCAAACAAGTGTTCTTTGCTATGTTGGCAGGGAAAAAGACCTAGAGGAAGACCAAGATGTATATGGATTGATACAGTAAAAAGTTCCTTAAAAGATAGAAATATAAGATCTGATAATATTGGAATCTTGACAGATAATAGATTAATTTTGGGGAAAATTATTGATCGTAAGTTAGTAATGGTGTAACATTTTTATGGAGTACTATCATAATTATCCTGTTCATCCCCTGAGGGTACATGTCAGGAATGTGATGACAATGATCTAATAATAGTGACAGTGTTTGAATTTTAGTTCTATCATTTATACTGTGCCTTATCATCAACAGTTTACAAGCTTACATGATATTTTCCCATTCATTGTAATTAGGCCTAGATGCTAGTTGAAGCTCACAATATGTTCACCAGTATCCTCTTTTCTGACACCTTAACTTTATTTTAAAATGTCCCCCACTCCACCTGAGACATTACTAATCTCTTCAGTGTTGCTGTCCTTGCTAGCTAATTGGGTACTGCAATAAACTCTTCCCTAGCTAATTTCTATGTAGAGCATTTCAAAAAACATGCATTTTGTACTGCACTTCTCATACCCATCTAGCTAAGATACATTGATGTGTTTTCCATGTAGCCAAACAGACACATTAGTCATTCCTTCTCACTTTGACAGCCAGAACCTCAGAATCCAGTTCACTATGAATTTCTAAACACTTTAATCATAGGTCTTCCTAGCGGTGCTCTCTTTCTCAGACTATAGACAACCTGTCTATATCATTATTATTATATATTATATCCATGGTGTCCAGAAACTCATCTTGGAAGACTAACTGTTCCTATTCCTATCATACCTCTCAATTCCTATCATACCTCTCCTTTAACTCATTCACTGTCAGGGCAATCACAACTAATTCTGGCAATCCATTTCACTCATTCACCACTCCCCAAGCAAAAAATCTGGTCTGCACACCCTTACACAACTTCCACAGATGGTCCCTAGTTCTCTCACTACTTGTCATATATATTGAAAAATTTCCTTTCCATCAATTTTATAAACCCCTTTAATAGCTTAAAGGTTCTTGTCATGTCTCCTCTTTTCTGCTTATCAACTAAACTTTGTAACTCACAAACCCTCAACCTGTCCTCGTAGGGAGCATTCTACAGACCTGTCACCAGCTGAGTCACTTGCCTTTGATTCTTCTCTACCACCTTCTGGTCCCCAAGAAACCTAAGTGACTAAATCTGTGCACATTAGTGAAAGATGTGGCCAAATTGTAGCCTTATAAAGAGGGATAATAATTTCCTTATTTTGGTTAGCATGTTTTTCAACATTCAGGTAATCCTTTGAGCCATTTTACCAACTTTTGCAATATGCCCTTTGAACTTCAATTCTCTGTCCACCATTATCCCCAAGTCCCTAGCCTCATTAATTTCTTGCAATCAAATACCATCAGTATGATATATATATATATACAGGGTGTTCGGGATAAATTTGACAGTTTCGTAAGGAAAAAGAAAATCTTCTTTGTATCTATTAAATTTAATGAATTGACAAAAAAACATTACAGGCAGAGTTAATTACAATACTATCAACAAGATTTACTCAAAATAACCACCATTAGCATCGATCACAGCTTCAATTCTGCTTCGGAACCTCGAACAAGCTGATGCTACAGTCTCCCTGGGAAGGGCCGCAAAAACTGTTTTAATTTTATCCATTAACTGGGCTTTTGTATTACTGGAAGTGCGATTGGTGTCTTTTTCAACTGCGCCCCATACAAAATAATCCATGGGGTTAAGGTCTGGGGAGTTTGGAGGCCAAACATTTGGACTGGTGAAGTCGTAGAAATTTTCAGACAACCATTTTTGACTTTTCCCAGAGGTGTGGCAAGGGGCCGAATCCTGCTGCCATACATACGGCCTACCATTGGCTACCCTTGTTATCCAGGGCTTGACTACAGTTAGCAACTCCACGAACAAAGCCCGAATTCCAATGCCAGGGTTCTTCAACACCTGTTCCTGCAGATTTGCGAGGAATTCTGCTGTACGAACGCAATCAGATCGTCTGCTAGGGATCTTTCTTCTTGCTACATCCTCGTAGTCACCATTGCAAGTCTCTAGTTCATGCCTGATTGTTTTTACTGTATTCAGGGAGCATTGGGCAGCAGTCGTAATATCCTTATTTTGATGGCGGGCACGAATCATCATGATACAAGTTATTCTCTTCCATGATTCAGGTGGGTTCCAGCTATCCATCCTTTCTGACATCTTGTATATGAATGAAGAAGGGTCCAAACTTTTAAATGAAGAGAAGTGTGTGTTAATACATGTAACTTACGGAAAAATATAATTAATTATAAATATGTCAAATTTATCCCGAACACCCTGTATATATATACTGTATGCAACCTTTTCAACCCGAAGTGCTTAACCTTACATTTTTCAACATTAAATTGACATTAGCCTTTGCCCACAATGCCAATTTATTTAATATATTAGCAGTAAAAAGAACACATTTGGTCTTGTTTGTTTCCATTTCCATTCTTGCGTTGTGTAGATTAGTTACACAATTCCTATCATACCTCATATCAAATCACTTGGTATTAAGAACTTAATATTCTGCTCATCGGTCATCTCTGCTATCAATCATTCTGATGATGAACTAACAGCTGATAGCGCACCATGTAATCAGTTATTATGGAAATTACTGGTTTGTAATATGATCCATATGCAAGTTGCATATGAGCTAGTTACCTTGTGATTCATGGTAATTAATTTTATCTTTAGTGTATCAGGAGAATTGAATGACTGGATTGACATGACATACGGTATTTACTTCTCATAACTGTATGCAGTATACTCTTTATTTTTGTTGGAAGTTTTTTCCCACTTGGTTAGACTATAATAAATATAGTTTAATCCTTTATCCAAGTGTAAGCCAACAAAATTTGCGCCTGAAGTATCTTCAGGACTGAGGCAACTCGTGGTACAGGTGGAACGAAGCTCTCATCACTACTTGTCTTAGTTGCTGTCACTTGTTGGCTGTTGCTGTCACTCAGGACCTGGGTGACAGCAGCTGTTGAGCCTCAATTAAAATTTCATGGGCTACAGCATTGCCATTCATCACCCAAGCTTCCAACTGGTTTTGACATTTGTTGAAGTCTCGTCAGCGGGAGCCAGATCCAGAGGTGGTGATACTAAGGTGGAAGCAATGGAGAAGTCATATTTAGAGAAAGATGTTGGAAGTTTTTCCCCACTTGGTTGGACTATAATAAATTTAGTTTAATCATTTATCTAAGTGTAAGCAAACAAAGTTTGCGCCTGAAGTATCTTCAGGACTGAGGCAACTCATTGTAAAGGTGGACCAAGCTCTCATCACTACTTGTCTTAGTATCTCCCATAACAAAACACATCTCCTTCCAGACATGTATAATGCTATGCATTAAGGGAAGGGCCACTACCCAGACTGGTTTCAACCTTTATTGAGGTGCATTATGGGAGATACTAAGACAAGTAGTGATGAGAGCTTGGTCCACCTTTACCACGAGTTGCCTCAGTCCTGAAGATACTTCAGGCCAAACTTTGTTTGCTTACACTTGGATAAAGGATTAAATTAAATTTATTATACTCTTTATTCATTGGCTGCCATTATGCTAATAATTTGCTAATTTGATATTTTATGGTAACTTTTATGCACTAAGGTTCAGTTGCCTTTTAGAATGGTTAGATCTGCTTCAAATTTTGCTATTTTTTCTGGAGTGGTGTTTCTTAAACTACAATTTATTCTTTCTCCATTCTATTGAATTTCTGTTGCTTCTAAGGATAAATTTTGAAGCTTGTATCCATATTTGTTAGGCATATTCAATATTTGATCTTATTATGGAAATATATGTTATATTCAAGGTTTTCACATTTGCTTCCAATCATTACCAGAAATCCTCTTTAGTCTATTTGTCTTTTGCCTCTGAGGGTGATATATTTTGTATTTATCACAGGTCTAGTATAGTTATTAAGGTATTATAGTTAAGTTTTCGATACTGGTTAAATTTTATTGTTATACTATTGATTTTTAAATTTAATTTAAAAAATCTGAGATGGCTATTAATAGCGAATGTGTAAACTTCAGATTTGGAATGTAGAAGGTTTTTTACCTTTGGTTTATAATATGTTAAAGATACCAATGAATTTTATACTTGGTTTTAATCTTTATTCCAAGGAAACATTCATGTCTTTATTTGTGTATTTAGAATTTTTTTGTGAAGTCATCCAGATAAATTGTACAAAAGAATGATACTTAAAATTGTGCTTTGGGGAAGTCCTTGATTAATCTTAATTTTTGAGATAAGTTTTTATATCTTCTTCCTTGCTATATTAGGCTTGGTTTTGCCTGTCATAGCCAAGAACCTGCACTTTATATAACTGCAATACTATCATGATGGGGTGGGGATTAATCCTACTAAAGGTTCATGTCCTAGTTGGGATTTAAATTCATTATTTTCCAGCCAAACAGCATCATTAAGGAGATATAAAGGAGCAATCCATATAGTTTGGCATGTAATACATTATGTAATATAATGTGTAATCTACAAAGTGGATTGAATTGAATATTAAAAGTTTAACAGAAGAATCTGTTAAATAGAAATATCCAAAAAAATCTTGAGAATGGTGTCATAATATTATGAGAAATCCTATTTTAAAAACATGTTTGAAAAATAGGATTTTCATACCGTACTGATACAGTAAGAAGTGCCTTCTTAGAAGACTGAAATTATAAGCTATGATAATGAAATTGAAAGTTTATTTTTCACTTGGTCAGACTATAATAAGTTTAGTTTAATCCTTTATCCAAGTGTGTGCAAACAAAGTTTGCACCTGAAAGTATCTTCAGGACTGAGGTAAGGTGGTACAACACCAGGTGTCTCCTTGCAAAAGTGGAGCAAGCTACCAACACTTCTATCTCAGTATCTCCCATAATGCAAAACACATGTCCTTGCAGATATGTATAATGTTATGCATTAAATGGGAAGGGCCACTACCCAGACTAGTTTCGACCTTTATTGAGGTCTCTTCAGTGGGAGCCAGGCCCAAGTGGAAATACCAAGGAAGAAGCATTAGCAAGGTCATCTCCTCCTACAGGAGCTGCCTCCCACTGAAGAGACCTCAATAAAGGTCGAAACTAGTCTGGGTAGTGCCTTCCCATTTAATGCATAACATTATACATATCTGCAAGGACATGTGTTTTGCATTATGGGAGATACTGAGATAGAAGTGTTGGTAGCTTGCTCCACCTTTGCAAGGAGTTGTCCAGTGTTGTACCACCTTACCTCAGTCCTGAAGATACTTTCAGGCGCAAACTTTGTTTGCACACACTTGGATAAAGGATTAAACTAAATTTATTATAGTCTGACCAAGTGAAAAATAAACTTTCAACATCTTTCTCTAAATCCAGAGTAATGTAATAAAAAGGTGGCACACCGTTTGGCAGCTCCTATAGGAGGAGATGACCTTGCTAATGCTTCTGCCTTGGTATCTCCACTTGGGCCTGGCTCCCACTGAAGAGACCTCAGTAAAGGTCGAAACTAGTCTGGGTAGTGGCCCTTCCCATTTAATGCATAACATACATATCTGCAAGGACATGTTTTGCATTATGGGAGATACTGAGATAGTGTTGGTAGCTTGCTTCACCTTTGCAAGGAGTCACCTGGTGTTGTACCACCTTACCTCAGTCCTGAAGATACTTTCAGGCGCAAACTTTGTTTGCACATACTTGGATAAAGGATTAAACTAAATTTATTAAAGCTATGATAATATTGGAGTCCTGACAGTAACAGATTAATTCAGAGGAAAATTGTTGATAGATAGCAATGTAACCCCCCTCCCCCAAACAGAAAAAAAAATTACATATCAGGAATTATTAACATCAAGTCTCCATGGATTTCCTCAATGAATCAGAAGATTCATTGAGGAAATCCACACTCACATATGAAAAGAACATCCAACCATATCTTAAACACATTCACAGTTTCTGCACTCACCACACTTTCAAGCAATGCATTCCACTGATCTGCCAATCTCCAGTGGATGGAAAGAAACTCCTCACTCCCATGCTTACCCTCCTTATATAGCTTCCAAGGATGATTTCCTGCTTTATCTTTGTCTCATTCTATTCTACAAAAAGTTTCCACATTAATCTGGTAATAGTCCCTACAGAATAATGGGTTAAAAGGAAAAGATCTATGTATAATTTCAAATATATACTGGAATCAAATGGCCTCAATAAGATATAAAAATGCATATTCTGGCAACTTTGAAATCAAAAAAGGAGTAAGGCAAGGATGTGTCTTATCACACTTACTGTACAAGATATATAAGGAGCAAGTTTTTAAAAATATTTCAGAACTGAAGGGTGTAAAACTCAGAGGTAAGAACTTCAACAACTTCAGGTATGCAGATGACTGAATCTGAAGATGATGTTCAAAACTTAGTCACAGAAATTTACAACAGAAGCTTAGACATGGGACTAATTATTAACCTAAAGAAAATAAAGTGCATGATTATATCAAAAGAACAATAAATAAGAAATTAAACATAACTGTTAACAAAAATAAAATTGAACAGGTTCAGTCTTTTATATATTTGGGACAAATGTTTATTTACAGACAGAAGAAATTCCCTTAAAGAAATAAAAAGAAGAACAGAGATAGCAAGAAAAGCCTTTACTGATATGAAAACTGTTCTAACATCCAGAGACATTAATATAGACACAAGAAAAAGATTAATAAAATGCTATATCTGGTCAAGCCTTCTCTACAACAGTGAAACTTGGACTCTAAATAAAGAAGCAGAGAAAAAATTAACTCTCGAAATGTGGACTATCAGAAGAATGTTGAAAATACCATGGACAGAGAAAATGAAAAACGAAGATGTTTTAAAGAAAGCAAAAATGAAAAGAACATTAATGAAAATAATTAAAGAGCGAAAACTTAAATATTTTGGACATCTAACTAGACAAGAAGGCATTCAGAAATTAATATTAGAAGGGAAATTTGATGGAAAAAGAGGGAGAGGTAGATCAAGGAGAATGTGGTTTGAAGACATTAAGGACTGGACTGGCTTGAATTACCATAAATGTTCCAGAGCAGCAAAAAGAAAGAAAAAGGTTCCGTGACATGGTTACCAACCTCTATCTAGGGGATGATACTTGAAGAAGTCCCTCACCAACTTATGTCTCATATCCCTTCTCATATCTCACATTCCATAGGCCTGAAATTGCCAGTGAACCTTTTCTGGACCCTCTCTAATAAATCCTCATTCCCTTGATATCTGTGCACTGTGGTCTATTTGCAGCCTGATCAAGGCCTTATACAAGGGAACCATAACCTCTTTGCTTCTGCATGTCAAGGTCCTCTTCACCATTGCTATAATTCATTGTGATATTCTTACAATTTTATCACTGTGATCTCTAAATTTCAAGTATGTCCACAATCACTCTCAGATTTCTCATCTCTTTCACCTCCTTCAAAATTTCCTCATGAATTGTACACTCTACATTCCAGCCTTGCCTACCAAATTTCAAGATCTTGCACTATGTAACATTAAACTGATTCTACACTTGCCCACTCACATATTCTATTGAGATCCTCCTTCAAGTCTACATCTGCTCTGCTCCTTATAGTTCTTCCCAAATTTGTATCATTGGCAAACAGCTGCATATATCCAGTTAAGCATGTCCCAATATCATTAACATAAAGGTTAAACGACAGTGGTCTCAAAAAAGACCCTGTGGCATTCTGCTAGTGACCTTCCTCTTTTAGGATACCATTCTCTGATAAACAACCTGCTGATTACTATCCAATTCACTAATATCTTATCAGTACCATCCATCTCAATTTAGCATGTGTTGCAATCTGTCAAAGGCCTTTAAAAATTCTAAGTATACTACTGTGTATGCATCTCTTATCCAGCGAATTCATTATCTTGTATACATCAACAGATTGCTAAAAACATAACCCTCTCCCATTTAACAAATTCATGCTTACTATCATAGGGAATACCTCTATTATCCACTCCATTCAGAATTGTAGTCCTTGCCAACCTCTCACCTAACACCTTAACAACTCCAGACACAGATTGACCTATAATTTGTGGTAGCCTCAGTCCTATTTTCTCCCAACCCTTTGTGGAACAAATTTTCTCACTTTCTACTCCTTGGGGACTTACACTCTTGCAAGACTCATGTTAAACAAGTGTGCCAAAGATGCTGTTAATTCTCTTGAGCATTTTTTCGAGACATGCACTGATATATATAATGTCAAGTCCTACTGCCTTATTAACATCAAGTTTACTTAAGTCCTCATATACCTCTTGCTTACTCACCATTGTTTTTTCTCCATCATAACCTCTACATTCCAGCTTCTCAGATATTGCTGCCTTCACAGGATGAAATATTCTAATAAACTGATCATTGAATACTTTAACTATGTCCTCTGTATCAGTTATCAATCTACCATTTTTCATTAACTAACATCATTCTCCCATAGTCATTCCTTCTACTTGCCACATATTGAAAGAACTCATTAGGATTTTTCTTGGCTTGATTGACTAATTTCTACTCATACTGCACTTTTGCTGTTGTCTTTACCAACTGAGGTATCTTCTTGGTCTGCTCTTTGTACTCTTCATGCAACTGATTATTACTACCAACTCATCTTATGTTGCTCCACAGTGCCTTATTTAGCTTTTTCACCCTTGGAATACACTTTGATGATGATGATGATTGGAAAACAAAACCCATGAATTGCCACAGGAGCCAATTTCTGTGCTGACACTGAAGACTTTTCAGTACATGGCAGGAACAGAGAGAACAAAGGGTCACCTGTGGAAATTGTGTAAGAGTGTGGTTAGCCAGTTATTGAGTTTAAGGAGAGGTATGATTGGTATTATGTGAATAGTGGGTCTCCTGTGATGTGTTTTGACTCCATCCACGAAGATACCTATATAATAAGTTTATTTTGCATGTATCAAAATTAAAATTTCTGAGTACATTTTCAGTGATTATTTTAGGATCATACTTAATTTCTATTAACATCCATTAACACCTAACTGCATTATGTTTGCCTTAAGGTGGTAGGTGAATTTCTTCACCTGGAGTCTTGTTGAAGTCTTGAAGCAGTTTGTAAAATCTATGTTTGGACTTTAAAGTATTCTGGATTATCTCACTCATACTTAGCCTCTTAGCCCATCCACAGTACTAATGTACAATTGGTTTACAACCTTTAATAGGTAGAATTTACATTTAAAAAATTGTATACTGCACCATCATCATCTTGTAAAACACTAATTTATATAATATATTAAATCTTTAAACCAAACATTTAATCACTAGATTAAATGTTTGGTTTAATCACCAGAAGACTCGAGTACATCTAGGGGCCCCACCCTGGGTATACCAAATCCATTGCACCTAACTTACCTTATATTTGTGAAACTAGATGCACAATTCCTATCCATAAAGCATAACTCTCTGACCATGCCCTTAACACTCTACACCAAACTGATTAGAAAGGTACCTTTTCCTTACATCATACAAAAATATGCTGTGTGCAAATTTAAAGAAGCCTGTGAAATTTTAATCGACCATCCTAATATAAACAATAATGGTTCAGTAAAGAAAATTTGGATGGCACACGTTCAGCCCACTTAAGTTCTTCAAGTTTGCCAGCAAATCCTGACTTTAGAACTCGAAACAATAATTTCAGTCCTTATTGGCCACCATCTATACTGGTTTGTTCTAATTTATCTGTGCATGATTTACCGATCTGGTTGGCTGAGTGGTTACCTTATCCACTCTCAAGCCAAATGACTTCGGGGGCTCAAATCCCACTGTGGGCACAGATGTTTGTGATTGTGAAAGTACTAGTGGTGGTGGGTGCTAAATGGCATTGGTGTAGTTGCAGTTTGTTGTAGTAGGTGGATTGAGTGGTGGAGACAGAGTTGTAGAGTAGGTGCCCTCCCTCAATGAGTCTTTGGACTCCCTGGAGGTATCACGTAATAATAATAATTATGTGAGAGCATGTTGCTTAATATGTCTATTAATGATTTGTAACCTAACAGATTATAATAATATCAGGACTCTAGCTTCGATGTAGTAAGGTTTTTTCCCACCAGTAGTGTTAATAGCTGACTAAATTACTGTGACTTTTGCATACTATGTAGATTGTAATGGCTTGTTTTTTTGTACACACACACACACACACACACACACACACACACACACACACACACACACACACTAGGGGGGCTATGTCCCTCCCTGATGGCTACGGTTCCCCCCCTCCCGAGTTCCGA
Organism: Typopeltis vanoorti; assembly: GCF_054136105.1. Classification (NCBI taxonomy): domain Eukaryota; kingdom Metazoa; phylum Arthropoda; class Arachnida; order Uropygi; family Thelyphonidae; genus Typopeltis; species Typopeltis vanoorti. Next base: position 109,343,299 of record NC_143555.1, on the reverse strand, counting down.
ACTGGTAGGCCGGTTCTTGAATTCTGATGACTAATTTTGAAGACTCGAAAGGGGGATTCCCCCCCCCCCCCCCCCCCCCCCCCCGAGTTCTGGACTGGTAGGCCGGTTCTCCTTGAATTCAGATGACTTGAATTTTGAAAACTCCAAAGGGGGGTTCTTCCCCCTTCCGAGTTTTCACCCCCCCCATATATATATATATATATATATATTTTTTTTTTTATGTTGCTCCCACCCACAAAAGGTTATTTGCAAACCTATAGTACATTTTGTACCATGGGCAGGCTAAGGATTTTTTTTTTCTCTATTTTTATCAATTTTATATATAGTTTTTTGCATTTTTATTTATTTTTTTTCATACTCCTTGAAGCTTTGCTCTAGAGACCAAACATGAACTTTTTTAAGCCACTTCAGTTCTCCAATAAGTATATATGTGTATATATACTCCAGATGACGACCTTCATATGAAGGGCAAAATGTTGGGTGATTATTTTGGTTTATATTAAAGTGAAGTTTTACTATAACGGTAGTTCTTTCCATAATTTTTTAAAAATAAATGCTGATCATCGTGTAACTATGAAGTTAAGGTTAATGTTTTTTGTTGCATGGTTGATAGGATTTCAAAATGCCCTCATTTCATAATTGAAAGAAAATGTAATATGTATAAAAAAAATAGCAAAATATTTTTGCATCTATTACAGTTGTTTCCTTTGTACTGTGTAAACACACACTTAACAGACAAAATACACTAACACTAACCTTGTAGCTTTAGTTGCTTTAACCATAAATTCAAAATAACAATAACCTTTCTGCTGCTAAAGTTATTTTAAATACATTCTTAAGTTGGTTTTCTTGAAAGTATCATATATCAAATAGATGTGTATATTTATAATATGAATCCTTTGGGATAGAACTTCAGATTTTCAGTTTAGTTTGACAGTGTATGTTAAAATAGGTCACAACATAAACAGGTTTACACAATGAGTTTAGATCTGTACAAGCATTGAATGTCCTTGAACTTCTCTAAAATGCTCATGGTTGAATTTTTCAGTACTTTTGATATATGTTTATTTTAAAAAAAAATGAATTCCACATTTCATATATTTTATTGTATGTGGTGTAGTTTTTTAATAATCTAATAAAAGAATATTTGTTATTACTTGTAGCACTACTACTAATCACAAATGACAAATAGTCATGCATGCATATATGATTAAAGGCTAAAGGCTAAATATATGAATATATGGCTAAAGGCTGGTTCCATTATCAAGGTACCTTAATTGAATTAGCACCTGCAGAACAGAGATGAGTGACCAAGTTGAAAGCAGGTCTGTGGAATGAACCTTATGAGAACAGGTTGAAGATTTGTGGGATCCAGAGATGAGTGACCAAGTTGAAAGCAGGTCTGTGGAATAAACTGAAGATTTGTGGGTTGCAAAAATTAGTTGATAGGCAGAAAAGGGGTAATATGATTGAGACATTCAAATTAGTGAAGGGTTTGTATAGGATTAATCCAGAAGATATTTTTGAGAATAGGACTGGTGGTGGGAGGACTAGGGGCCATACATGGAAGCTGGGCAAGAATGTGGTTAGCAGGGGTGTTAGAGCTAGATTTTTTACTTGGAGAGTGGTGAATGAGTGTAATAAGCTGCCAGAGTCTGTTGTGGGTGACTGTAGATGATATAGCTAGTGGGATTGAATGTGATTGGTATAGTGTGTTCAGGAATGACAGGGAGAATAAAATGGGGGGAGGAGTATTATTGATGATAGCTGATGAGCAGCAGCCAAGGAGAATAGAAGTTGAATTGCAGGATAGAGAAAAGAGCACATTTGAGGCTATTTGGTGTGAGATTGAGGCTAGCAGAACTAAATATACAATTGGGTGCTGCTATAGACCAGGTGAGGGAAAAGATGGTGGTGACAGTATGCACAACAAATAGAAGAAATGAGTGGAAGGAGGGTAATTATTAAGGGAGATTTCAACTATGGTCGCATTGATTGGAGTGAGGAGAGGACACAGGGGGGGGAAGGAATTGGATTTTATGCGGTTATTAAGGGATTACTATCTGCGACAGCATGTAATGGAAAATACTAGGGGTCAGAGAGTGCTTGACCTAGTAATTACATCTGAGGATTTGGCTGTAACAAATATGACCACATTGCCACCAATCGGTGAGAGTGATCATAGGGTCTTGACTTGGGAGGTGGCTAAAGGTGTAGAATTTTCAATTAAGACAGGGTACATGTGGAGTTATCGGGCTGGAAAGTATGACAAGCTTAGGAGTTTGATTGGTTCAGTGCCGTGGCATGTACAACTGCAAGGACTAGAAGTCGATAGTGCATGGGAGGTGGTTAAGAAGTGTTTGCATGAAGCAATGGCTGACTGTATACCTAGAGTCCGAATAATAAATCAACTAGGGGTTAAATGGATGAATAACACCATTAAGCTTGAGCTGCAAAAAAAGAAACAGCTATGAAGGGAATTTAAGGAGAAAGGTGACCGGCAGGCACACTAACGGTATAAAGCGCAGGCCAGAAGGGTAACGAGTGTGGTAAGAAAAGCAAAAAAAGGATTACGAAAGAACATTGGTCATGCAGGCTAAAGAGAATCCTAAACAGTTTTTTAGATATGTAGCAAGTAAAAGGAAAAATGTACATGGCAGAATGATTTTAAAGAATGCCAATGGTAGGGAGGTAAGTGAATCAGTTGATATAGTTGAGTTACTGAGTGAGCACTTTGCAAGAATATATCATCCAGGTGGTGACATTTCAGAAACGAATGTACCAGTAGATTATACGGGAATTGTGGTGAATGAAGTGGAGGTGAGTAGTCCATTGCATAACCTCAATGTCAATACATCTGTGGGATTGGATGGTATAACAGCTCGTGTTGTACGAGAAGCAGCTAAAGAATTGCCAGTACCCTTGACAATTTTGTTTAATTTGAGTCTCGGGTCTGGGTTAGTCCCGAGGGGGTGGAAAGAGGGGAAAATAGTTCCACTGCATAAAGGTGGTTCCAAGACTGCTGTTGTAAATTACCGACCGATTAGCATATTAGGAATCATTGTCAAGGTCTTAGAGAAATTAGCCAAGAAAAGAATACAGGATTGGATAGATGAAAATGGGATATAGTATGGGGGACAATATGGTTTTGTGAAGGGTAGATCATGCCTCAGTAACTTGCTCATGTTTTATAACACAGTGAGGGCTGGACTGGATAGGGGTAATGGGTTTACAGTAATACTACTGGACTTTGCCAAGGCTTTCGATAGGATACCACATAGAACCCTAATCAGTAAACTGGAGCATATGGGGATAGATATAGGGTTGGTGAGAAGGATAGGAGGGTGGTTGAAGGAGAGATACCAGAGAGTGGTTTATTCAGGAGTGGAGTCTAAAAGACGGCTTGTGACTAGTGGAGTGCCACAGGGCTCTGTTCTTGGACCACTGCTTTTCAATTTGTTCATCAATGATATAGGAAAGGATTTGAGAGGAAGTGTTCACTTGTTTGCTGATGATTCAAAGTTGGGTAGAGCAATTATGAGTGCACAGGATGTCAAAGTTTTACAGGATGATTTGGATAGTTTGGAGGACTGGGCTAGGAAAAATGGATGTCAATTTAATGTGCCAAAGTGTAAGGTTATGCACTTTGGGGTGAAAAGAATAGCAACAGTATATCGCATTGGTGGAACCGTACTCCAGGAGATTGATGAGGCCAGGGATTTGGGAGTGTTGGTGGATAGGTAATTGAAGTTTAGGATGCACATTGCAAAAGTGACTAAAACAGCTCACCAAATCACTTGGCTTCTGAAAAATACTTTAACATGCAGAGACAAACAAGTTGTCGTTCCTCTGTATCGAGCCTTGATAAGACCCCATCTGGACTACTGTGCCCAGTTATAGGCACCAGGGTTTCTTCGTGATGGGGAGGAAGTGGAGAAGATCCAGAGACAAGTGACCAAGATGATAGCAGGTCTGTGGAATGAACCTTATGAAAATAGGTTGAAGATTTGGTTGCAGAAATTGGTCAATAGACGAAGGAGGGGTGATATGATTGTGACATTCAAATTACTGAAGGGTTTCTATAAGATTGATCCAGAAGATATTTTTGAAAGTATGACTTATGGTGGGAGGACTAGGGGCCATTCATGGAAGCTGGGCAAGAATGTGGTTTAGCAGGGGTGTTAGATCTAGGTTTTTTACTTAGAGAGTAGTGAATGAGTGGAATAAGCTTCCAGAGTCTGTTGTGGGTGCTACGACCGTGAATGAGTTCAACGCAAGGTATGATAGATACTGTGTGAATGTCGAATAGTTGTTCTTGACATGATGTTAGGGCCTTCCTCGACGAGTCTGTCGACTCCTTGGAGTTGCCCAAAATAATAATAATAATATCTGCATATAATTATAAAAGAGGAAAACATTTTAAATGCTTTCTTCTTGGTGCCTTTTCAAATGTCTTTTGAACTGTAGATCAGAAAGTTTCGTAGATTTCCAGATCTACAAAACTTTCAGAACTTTTTTTTTTTGTCTCTTCTCAATGAGGCTTGCAGAAAGTTTATTTAAAACAATCAGTAGAGAAATTCTTTAATTGACAAATTCATTTTCGTTTTTCTATTTTTATCTTATTATTATTTTTATTGATTGTTACTATGAGAGCTCTACTCCAGTCAATCAGAATTCAACCTTTGAAGTCAGGGTAAAACATTTATACCTCCATATTTCAGCATTTCTTACTTGAATATCAGTTACACCACACCTGCCTTTCCACATTTTAGGCCTGTGTTTTCTAGTCCTTAGACCATCCATGCTATTAATGTTTTGTATGTTTACAAACTTTTATGGCTTTTTTCTACCTCAGATGTTGATATGCACTCCTGACTGCATTTTTCTTGAATATTTTCTGCAACTTTTTTTCTTTTTTTCAACTTTTGATTTCACTTCTAGTTTCATAAAAAGTTCCATGTTTGTTTCAGCAGGGTTTCTGGATTTTCTGTCCCTTAGGCCAGCGCTTCCCAAACTGTGGGCCGCGGCCCCCTTGGGGGCCGTAGGTTTTGTTGAGGGGGGCCATGAGATAATGCAAACAAATTTAAAATGTTTTAAGACTAAGTAGATTTTTTTATTTTAAAAGAAACGTATTTAACTTTTATTATTTATTATTTCTTTTTTTTTGTTATTTTTTTATATTTTAATGGAAAAATTCACACATTGGTGTTGGTTCACAAACTTTGCTTCCTGCGTATTTCGGCGCTTAATGAATATTAGTAAATATTGCTTATTCATATGTTTCATTTCAAAGCAGTGGTTAATTGTATTTACTTCGAATGCTCTCCAGGGAAGCTCCAAATCTTCCTGTCCCATCAGGTGTTCGTAATCAGGGACTGTTGATATTGACTTTATATACATATCAAAACTCGTTTTATATTATCACTGTCATCCAAGCTAGTTTTCTGTTACCAATAGAAGTTTCGCATATACTTCACACATGAAAAAAGGCTTAAACAAGTTCGTGTGGGGAGATAGTAATTCACTTGCAGTGCCCTCCCTAACAGCCTGCATACTGCAGAGGCAATAAAAATAAGTACTTTTATTATGCCAGTGAATAAGGTAAGAGGAGTCTGTGTAATATATTTCTCATCAAATAGTGCAATTAGAGACAACTGGGATAAAAACACACTAATTAATGAATCACATGTCCCCTCATACAGAAACTATGCTGTATAGACTGAAACAAAACCATATGTTGCATGGGCAAACACAGTATCTAACTAAAAACTATTGTTATTAATTAGATGTGTGTGAGTTCGATTTCCCAAGGCAGCAATAAAATTCACCCGAACGTGTTAAAATTCGTAAAAGTGTTAAAACTTGTCAGCTATGCTTTTATCTTTCGGTTGCGCGATCTTTTGTTAATACTGCACCAATCATATGCACGTTTTAATAACCTGCCTTTGCTGTCTGTTTCGTGTTAGGCTTAATTACCGTACAGGGAGAAAAGTCACAAAAGAGAAAAATGTTCCTGGTCCGGGGATTTCCTTATTCAGGTAATATTCACTAATTTCATGTTATCAGTCTGTGGTGTGCCAGTATCGGAAAGTGATATTATTTGATCTATTCTACGTTGAAAAATTTAACCCTGAGATGGATAAGTGGCTGATTAAAAAATAAAAAAATCCTGCAAACAATCAGAAGAAGCAGAAACAGACTCAAAAAAAAAGGACAGTATTTCACATTTTACCAGAACAGCCCGCATCGTCTTCAGAACCAAACGGTAAGAGGCAAAAAATGTAATATATGCATTTGATTTTTGCAATATTCGCTGTGTATGTTTTGTATTGAATATAAATACAATAAATATTATAATAACATATCTCTCTATTACGATTTTGTTTCGAGGGGGCCGTGAAATATTTTATTTTTTGCAAAGGGAGCCCTAACATCCAGAAGTTTGGGAAGCACTGCCTTAGGCCACTCATGTTACTAATGTCTTGTATGTTTACAAGCCTTCATGCATTTTCTACAGCTGGTCTTTTTTTTTACTTCTGATTTTATTTAACAATCTTTAAAAGTAATTGCTCCAGTCATTAAGAATACCTTTGATTTATAATTTACAATTTTCATCTCTGACTCCATTTACTCTTGCTCAGCTTTTATGGCCTCCAGAATATTTTGTCACCTTTCTGATTTTTATCTTCTGTATTATTAGTCTTCCCATGATTTTTGTTTAGCTACTTTTACACACTGCTTTACTTTCTTGCATTTATCTCCATTTTTCTTTCAGAGTACACACTGACTTACTGCTAGGAAATTTCAATATGCTTTCTTCTATTTTCGAGAAATACCTTTTTAATTTCCTGAGTTCACCATGGAGTTCTGATTTTTCTTTCCTTACAAACAACTTCATTACATGCTTCTCTGACTATTATCAGTTGGCTTTCTTTAGATGCTCCACTGAGTCTCCAAGGTTGATTCTTGTTTTCAGATTCTTTCAGTTTTTCTTAAATAATGTTTGTATAGAGTGTACAGTTCACTTCTGGTTGTTCACTGTGTGATTAGTTGTACATGGCTTCTCATTGCAGAAGTATCCCAGGACTCTGTTCTTTCTCCTCTACATAAATAACTCTCATTGATCAATAATCCTATCTACAATTTGCTGATGATAGTATATTCCATTCATCCCACTCATTTGATGAACCATGCAGTGCATAAACTTTCAAGCTCCAAGATCATGCATCATAACTAGTACCTTAAACACTGATCTCTTTACTATGCTTGAATGTTGCAAGGATAACCTGGCCACCTTTAATCCTGCAATCCTGCCTACTTTCTTGGGGAAAAAAAAAAAAAAAAAAAATCAGCAATATACAAATCACCAAACAGGATCAGACATTTCTCTGTGGACTGACATAAACATATAATGATTCTTCCTCATCCCACTCGAGATGCTACATTTTATCCATTCACCTACAAACTCTGTACAGATAAACTATACAAAAATTGTACAAATGAATACTATTCATATGTTTGGAATGATACCTCTAAAATCTTCCTAACTTCTTGATGCTGTCCAGAAGAGAGCAGTTTAGGTGGTATATGATCCATCTCTCACTAATCGCTTCAGTTGCTATCTTTCTATTTTAGCTCTTTTCTAAGGTACTATGGACATTGCTCAACTGAACTGGTATCCATTATTCCCTCACTTTCTTTGTAGTTTTAAAATGTTTTATTTTTGTTTTATTGTATGCTGTATTATGATTATGAGGCATGGCACTGATGCACAAGATAATGGTGGGTGATTTTAGCGTGCATGATTTTGTTCGCTGCAGTATATGTGAAATACAGCAAAACCCCGTTTTTACGTTCCCACAATTTACGTTTTCCTGCCATTTACATGATTTTCCGTTGGTTCCATCTTAAGGCCTATTCTTACAATATATTGTTTTCCCACAATTAACAATGTGATGTGGACATTATTTCCCATGATTTGCGGTTTTTCTCGGGTGGCAACACTGATTTTTGAATTGATTTCCTCTCATTCAAATTGATTCAAATCTGTGCATTTCTGTTCCCAGATGGCATTACTTTTGGCTATAGTTTTTACGGTGACTTGTACGCTTGCAGTAGTGATGAGCGATACTGTAATTTTTCAATCGCAGTAAGAATTGATACCGTGAAGTTTTCATATCAGTAATTTTAAACTGTCAGTAGCTCGCGGCACCCGTAGCGTGTTGTGATGTGATTTCACATTCACAGTGCTGTATTGAAATCATGAATAAGGATCATACACAAATTGTGAAATCACATTTACACTTCTCCCAAGTAATAGTTGTTACTCCTTAATATTAGATATCAGTGAATAAACCACAGTTCGTGAAATATCGCTTTACTAGCTTGCAGTGTTGGTGTTTGTAGTCGAAATTCGGAAGCACGTGTGTTAGTTGCTTTCAAGTTGTGGTGGTGGATGATCCATGTTAGTAACATGGAGAAAAAAGACAGAAAATGTATTTCAGTAGAAGAACAGATGGCAATTCTGCAATGTGTAGATTGGCATGCCAGAACACGTGTGCAATTAGCAAAAGATCTTGGACTCTCCATGTCCACTTTGAAAACAATATTAAAAAAACAGGTCAGGCATTGAACTCAATGCAAAACAATCTGGTGCTATGTCAGAAAAACGAAAATATATCCGGACATCAACATATGATGAATTAGATAAACTTGTGGCGGAGTGGTTTGTTTCTATAAGAGCATCGGGTATTCCAGTCCATGGTACTATACCCCTTGAATTTGCTGCGAGGTTGGGGATTAATGGTTTTACTGTGTCAAATGGATGGATTGATCATTTCAAGACTCGTCACAATATTGCGTATAATCAATTGTATGGAGAAAGTAATAGTGTTGCAGGGGAAACTGTAAACCAGTGGAAACATGAACTAAAGACTATTATTCAGGATTAAGAACCGAAAAATATTTTTAGTGTTGATGAAACTGGGCTCTTTTATAACATTCTGCTAAGTAAAACATTATGTTTTAAAGGAGAGGAATGTCACTGTGGAAAACTCAGCAAGCAGAGGGTAACTGTTTTGCCCCTGGTCAATGCTGATGGATCAGAAAAATTACCTCCACTGGTAACTGGTAAATTTAAAAAGCCAAGGTGTTTTAAGAACGTGAAAAATCTGCCTGCTAAGTATGATGCCAACAGCACATAAATGACCAGCAGCATCTTCAGATCCACCATGCTTGCTCTGGATGCTAAAATGGGAATAAATCACTGCAAAATACCACTACTGCTAGACAAATGTGCACACCCTAAAGATCTGCAGCTCAGAAACATTAGATTAGTGTTCTTTCCCCCTAATTGTACAAGTGAGTTTCAGCCATTAGATCTGGGCATCATCCATGCATTTAAATGGAAATATAGAAAATTGCTTTTTGAAAAAGTTGTGTTTATGCATGATAATAGTATGGACCCAAAGCAAATGACCATATCAATCCTTGATGCCATGCATTATGTGGCCAAAGCATGGTTACATGTTACTCCTGAAACCATATCCAACTGTTTCTGGAAGGCAGGAGTTACGTTTGTGGAAGAGGAGGAACAAGTACAGAAGGAAGAAGAATATATGTCAGAGCCTAAAAACTGGTATGTGATGGATGAGTCTTCCTCATTTCAAGACTATGTTGATGCTGGTGTGATCACATCAATGGTACCAAGTGTAGAAGACTTCCTTTCCAAACACCTTGGTGAAGAAGACTGTGATCAAGAACCTACCATCCCTACTAGTAAAGAAGCAATGGAAGCTATCTCTGTTTTGAGGCGGTATATAGCATGTGCATTAGGAGACTATGGGGCATTTTGTAAAATTCGATGTAGCTTAAAAATACCAAAGCACTTTGCATAAGTTTTTACATAGGTCAAGTCTCATGAGAACTGTAAATAATCTTGTTTGTTTCTATGTATATTTTGCTAAATATTAATGTAGTTAACCCTATGGGAAGTGACTGTATTTACTGTTTTAACGTCAAAAACAAAGGCAATGCTTTGCCATCGGAACTTTGTATTTAGCTATGTGTAAGAACATAAGAAAGTTGTTTACTGTTTTTGTGTATGAGAAAATTGCTTACAAGCTCTGCGCATAACACCTTTAAAGTTAGTATCTAAGAGTGCCGCTAGGTTTAGAGAAGTTTCCACAGCCCAAAAGGACAAGTAAAGTATCAAAGAGGTCTGCTACTTTTAGAGACAAGTTTCCGCTGCCTCGCAAATTATGATCAAAAGAGTGCACGGAGAAGAAAAAAGAGCGTGTCGAACTTAAAAGAAGATGAAAGAGTCATGCCGAATTCTTTGGGGTTTACTACCCTTAGTGCAAGGTCCCGAGATCGCAAAATAAAAGAAGACCGAGCCAAGCATAAGGGACTTCCAGTCGTCGGCAGAGGAGAGGCAGTTGGAACCAGAGTAGTGGTGGCAGAGAGGCAAGGCCCCAGTTAAGAGATAGGAGTGTCCAGGTCCAGTTACCGACAGAGGTGAGCCGAGATCCAGTTGCCGAGAGAGCAAGGCGAAGTGCTGTTACCGAAGAGAACCAGAGATAGTCGGTGGCAGTTAGAGGCACAGTCATCGCAAGTAGTAGCAGAAGTGGCGGCAGTTAGAAGTAGAAGTTCCCGAAGTAGGATCCACAGGAGAATTTGCCTGTATGCTGAAACCTCTTATATGTGCTATTCAAGTACTGCAGATTGCAGTTCAAAAGCCCGCCAATATCCTCATATGATACCACTGAAGCAAGACACTCCTGAAGGAAGCTAAAGATCGGAGATGAAAAGAAATGCCATAAAGATTTTAGTGCAAAACTCTTGACTGAATGTGCGATACAGAGCCTCTGTAAGTTCCATCCTTTTGTACAATTTCTTTTATAATCTAGGAGATATGTTATATATGGACTGTTAAGAAATAGTTTAATAGTAGTAAGAAGTGTCCATAAGAGAGTCAATTGGCATGTTAGAAGTTGATATCAAATTTGTAAAAAATAACTTAGCAGAGAGTTAGCTAACCTCTTTGCGAGTAAACTAAAAGTTTAATAAGTTGAATTTGTAAGCAGAGAGTAAATAAGTTTTTGAGTTAAAGAGATTATTTAGTGTTGAAGTAAAAGGGTTCTAATTTTATGCTAAAGATTTTTAGATGGGTAGAGAAAGCAATCTCCCTGTCGTTTGATTCATGTATATTTCATATTAATGTAAATAAATGTGTTTTAATTATTTGTTAAAAGAATGCTGCCTGATCTTTTATTTTACAATGCACTGTTCTAAAAATAATCGGACTTGTGAGCAGGAAACAACTAAGGCATTAAAAGCGCAGTTTAATTACTTAAGAACCACGACTGTTTATGTAAACTTTGTTGTAGGAATTTATGCTAGTAAGAGAGAGAAAGATCTACTGGACGTTTTATTGAGTCTTATGCCGAATGTTGATATATTGGATGGCGCAGTCTAACAAATAAATTTTCCAGTGTTCATAGGCATACGAAAGGTGGATAAACATAATATGCAGTAGAGTAAGTGAGAAAGGTTACAAGAGAGAAAGTGCCCACTGCTAATCAGTAAATAATAGAATAAAGATATTACAATAATGCAGCAGACACCATATCGTTACAATTTAATGCCTTATACACTGTGGAGAGGCAGGTGGAACTTATAAAGAGTGCAGAAAAAGCAAAAATAATCAACAATTAAAGTTTTTTTAAATAGATAAATGTAAGTTTATTTTCAGTTATTAAATTTTGTAATCTTGTATGTAGAGTCGCATACTGGCAGTAATCATCTTTTAGCCTATTTTTAATATTTTTTACATTTCCTGCTATTTACACTTTTTTCCATCAGTCCCCTGGAAAGTGTAAAAAAAGGGGTTTTATTGTATATGCACTGTGCGCAGTGAGAGATTTCTGGAAGGAGAATGAAGCTGGAGAATGTTTCATAAGTGTTTCATGAGCAGATGCCAGCAGTGTGAAGTGAAGAGATAAGAAGGATAGCGGCACATTGAAAGACTAAATGCATGATAATGTGATTGTTGAGATTGGTGTTACAAGTAGTATGAGTACAAATGAAGAGAATGACCAGATGGTTAATGGAAAAGTAGTGCACTTACATGAAGGTGGTTGGAGACATATTTGGTAGATGGTATGACATAGAAGCAAAAGGGGGGTGCAAGGGGAGAGAAAGCAAAGTGTGAGAAGGATGGAATTTTGTATGGTGATTCATTGATAAGAGGAGTGCTTAAGGAGAGTGACAAAATCCTGTTTCCTAGTGCCAAGATTTAAGATGTTAGTGATGTTCTAAGGATGTAGAGAGTGAAAGTTTTTTTGCCATGTTTATTTTGGTTGGTACAAATGGTTTAGTAGGAGAGTGTTGTGTGAGAAGATATGAAAGAGCTGCTAGTGCATGCAAAAAGAAGAATAAGGAAGTAATAGTTGTGAGTCTGTTGCTACAATATGATATAGGCTAGCTGTGATGAAGAGTGATGATTGTGAATGAGTCAGTGCACAGATTGTGCAGGAAGAATGGTGTGGAATTTGTGAATGTGTGGAGTGAGTTTGATGGAAGGAAGGATTTATATATGGTAGATTCATAGCTTGCATTTTAATGAAATTGGGATCAGGAGTCTTGAGAAAGTATTGTTCATTGAGAGTTTGGAAATGCAGGGAAATTAGAATGTTTGGGGGAAGATGCAGGTGAGCAGGGAGTCTAGGCGACTTAGAGGTTAGTAATTGGGAGAGTGATCACATGATGCTAAATGGTGCATGCCAAGTGCTTAACTTTGGTGGGCTAAACAACACAAGGTGTAAAGGAGGTTATGGGATTAAAGGAATATTGCAATTTACATATACTAATGCCAGAAGTATTTGTAATATACTTCTTAATGATAAAGGAAATGATTTGACAGGAAATATTCAGTTGTTTGCTGATGCTAATCTGGGAAGAGCAATGGTAAATGAAGGTGATGCAGAGATCCAGCAGGAAGTATGGGCAAAGGTAAATGGTTGTCAGTTTAATGTGGCCAAGTGTAAGGTGATGCATTTTGGGAAGAAGAGATCACAAGCTATGTACTATATTGATGGAGCTGAACTGCAGGAAACTGATGAGGCCAAGGTCTCATCAGTTTCCTGATCAGGGTGATGAAGTTTAGAGGACATGTTGCAAATGTCACATAAACAGCACATCAGATTACGTGGTTGTTGCAGAACACACTGACAAGCAGGAATAGAGAAGTTATTATCTCCCCCCCCCCCCTGTATAAAACTCCAGTAAGGCCACATCTGGACTGCACACAGATGTGGTCTCCCGGATTCAATGGAGATGAAGTGGAGAGGATACAGAGGTGAGTGACAAAGATTGTGGCAAGTGTATAGAATGCTCCCTATGAGAATAGATTGGTGGTCTGTGGGCTTCCAAAACTAGTTGACAATCAAAAAAGAGGAGATATGGTAGAAGCATATCAATTAAAGGGGATTTATTGGATTGACACTAAAGACTTTTCTTCAGTACATGCAGGAAGGGAGAGAATGAGGGTCGGCAATGGAAATTGTGTAAGAACATGGTTAGTAAGGGTATTAGGACAAGATTTTTTGCTTGAAGGGTGGTGAGTGGATCTAATGGGTTGCTAGAGATGGATGTAAGTGCTTTGTCACTGAATAAGTTTAAGGTGACGTATGATATTGTGTGAATAATGGATCTCCTGCAATGAGTCTTCTGACTCCATGGAGATACTGTATAATAATAAAATGTGCCATCAACTTTCCTCATAGTGTTCTCCAACTTCAGCTTTTAAAAAAATATTAATAGATTCCTTCTTTCATAATATTTACTCATATTCTGCACATGCACTAATGGGCTGTAGGTTCTCTTCTCACAGATCTCACTGTTTTTCTCTCCCTGCATGTTCATCACTTCTTCAGTCTTACTTCTCTTCCTGCCCTTTTGTGTCTTTTGTTACTTTCCTCAGATTTTCTTTTGACCTCTCACATCACTTTGTCTTCTAATAACAGTCTTTCCAGATAACTTGAACCAAAACCATTCAAATACAGTTCAATCTGTCCTTCAGATTTATCCTGCATATTTTCAAACTGCACTCTCTTCTCATCACACAGTCTGCTAGATAATTCGTCTTTGTTCACCATCTTAGCTCATCGCCGTCATATGCAGGCTGCATACCCCCTTTCCCATCATATTATCTTTCATTCTATAACCTTCTCATAACCATTATAATCATATCCATATAATGCCAGTTATTACAGCTCAAACACAAAGCTGAAAAAGAAAATGCATATATGATGCTGTAATATATAGTCCATGACGCGGAAGGAAATGTCTTGCCCAACATTTCTCTTATTCACTACAGCAGTGAATACAGAAACTTTTGTATATCTTGGCTTCTTCATCTATTATAATTATAGACTATTATAATACTGTATTTTGTATGCATGTTTGTTTTCTTTGTCAGCACTTGTTATCAGATAGCCTACAATATAAAGAAACCCTGGTTTTTCTTAATGCATATTTTGTTTTTTCAACCAACATTAAGGTTAGTCATGAATAATTTAAATATATAATTTTTTTATTGCAACTCCTGCCCACAAAAGGTTTGTTTTGTAAACCTATAGTGTATTATACCATTAGTGGATTAAGGATTTTTTTTTTTCTGTTTTATTAATTTTATATATTTTCTTATTTATTTTTAATTTATATTTTACATAGTCCAGAATCTTTCTCTAGAGTAGGGGTCTTCAACTGCGGAGCTCTTTGCCGTGGCTTGCCGGCCATTTTGAAAAAATAACTACTTAACGTTAAAACGTGATTAAATAAAAAATAATTTCAATGAAGCCCACAGGCCACTAAGCTATACTGCAATATTTAGAATTGCAAGATGCTTTCCAGATTCACAAGGGATGCTGTGCATTTGATACTTTACATAAAATCCTATAAAAATAAATATTAAATAGACATGCTTCTTTAGCCATCTACCAGCACCAGTCAGTATACTTAAGTACTATTACTAACATCGCAGGTAGATGGCTGAAGCAGTAGTTCGTTCGAGTGGCTGTCTAGTGCCTTCCAGATACATCTCGAAGGTTCTCGATACCTCATTATTTTCATATAAATACAGGAGGATCTCGTCCTCAGTCAGTCGTGAAAGTGTGATATTCGTGTATAAGCTTGCGCAGGTTGTATCAGCCATAGCCTATTGTGGTTTTATATTGCCAGACTTTTTTCATTAGTGTGAGACATATTCATTGGATAATAACCGTTACATGGACATTTTGGATAATTTTTTGGGTTCACCTTCCATCACTATGGCGTCTATGAGTAAAAAGCATAAATCAAGTGTTTCTTGTCGTGTTTTTAATGAAAGTGGACCGATTTGTACTTTTTTGTGCCAATCGACGATAAGCCAGTGTGTTTAATTTGTTGTGAATCAGTGTCAGTATCAAAATAATACAATATAAAATGACACTATGAGACAAAGCATGCATCCAATTTTGATCACCTTCAAGGGTGGCTTCGTGTGGACAAAATGAACCATCTCCAAATTGATTTAAAATGCCAGCAGGGTATGTTTAAAAGGCAGAGGGAAGAGACCGAAGTGTGCATCAAAGTAAGTTATGTAATAGCTGAAAAAATTGCTAACGCGTGTCTGTGAAAGAGCGTCTCATCGCTGCTGGGGATATTCTGTGCCCAAATAATATGGAAGTGTTTAAAAAACTGAGTTTGTCTGGGGTAACTGTAGCACAACGTGTCAAAGAACTTTAAAAAAATGATCGTTCAAATTTACGTCATATTCACTTGCTTTAGATGAGAGCACAGATGTGAAGGATTACAGCACAACTGGCTATCTTTGTCCGTGGCATTGATCAACAATTCAGTGTGACAGAAGAACTGCTAGCTCTTGTACCTATGAAGGGAACGAAGAAAGGCACTGATATTTTTGAATCCACCAAGAAAACGCTCCAGTGTTTCGACCTCAACTTAACCAACCTCGAGGGTGTGGTAACTGATGAGTCCCTACTGTGGTAGGAAAGAACAAAGGGTTTGTTGCACTGCTATGGAAAGAACCGGAACTAGAAGGAAAAGATTTCGTCCATTACCACTGTTCAATCCACCAGGAGTATTTGTGCATGAAAGCTATTGGATTTGAGAATGTCATGAAAGTTATTGTGACTCTCGTCAACATTATTAGGGCAAAAGGATTGAATCAATTCCAAGAGTTTTTGACCCAAGAGTGCAAAGCGGGTTACGGTGATGTGATTTATTATAGTGACGTGCGTTGGTTGAGCAAGGGAAAGTTCTTAAAAGAGTCTTTGACTTAAGAAGCAAAATACAGCAGTTCATTCGAACCAAGGGGAATTCGATTGCAGAATTTAATGATCCAAAGTGGATGACAGACTTTGCATTTGTGACTGACATCTTGTTGCATATGAATGACCTAAATACGTGGCTACAATCCAAAGATCAACTGGTGCACACTCTATTTGATCACATCAAAGCTTTTGTGGCCAAGCTCAAACTTTGGGAAGTACAACTCGCAAAAAAAGACTTAACTCATTTACAGCTTCTCGCTGAGTCCAACTGTTCGTCTCTTGATGAATACGCTACAAAATTAGCCATGTTGCAAAGTGAGTTTGGAGAGAGATTTAGTGATTTCCAACAGTCTTCTTTAGATTTATTTTCAATGCCATTCAGTGTCGGTGCTGCCGAAATGCCAGGCTCAGTACAAATGGAGCTGCTTGAACTCCAAAACAACTCATCTTTGAGAGAAAAATTATTCAATGTGCCCTTGCATACATTTTACAGAGACTACATTTCTGAGAACGCATTCCCTAATCTTTGCCGGCATGCTTTGAAGATGTGGTTTGTTAGGAAGCACATACTTATGTGAGCAGTTCTTCTCCAGAATGAAGCACGTGAAGTCCAAGACAAGAACTCAGATTATGGCCCAACATCTCAAGAATATTCTGCGCATAGTGACTTCCAGCATTGATGCCAACATCGACAAGCTGGTCAAGGAAAAACATTGCCAAGTTTCCCATTGATATTGTAAAAAATGAATGTTTTCTTCATTAAATTATCTTTTTTCAAGTATTGATTGTTTACTTATCACGAACCCGACTCCTACCTATGCTCTTAAAGCTGAGTTTGTTTATTTTTATAGGATTTTATGTGAAGTATCAAATGCACAGCATTCCTTGTGAATCTGGAGAGCATCTTACAATTCTAAATACCGCAGTATAGCTTAGTGGCTCACTGGCTTCATTGAAATTTTTAATGCGGCCCGCACTGTCTGAAAGGTTGAAGACCTCTGCCCTAGAGCAAGCATGGAACTTTTTAAAGCCACTTTGGTCCTCCACTAAGCAAGGTGGTAGTCTCAGGCAGGGCAGTGAAATTAATCTCCCACCATCATCTATAGAGTCACAACCATCTATACCTACAGTCTTGCCATAAATATTGTTATAACCTTCGCACACCCCTTCACTGCTGACAGAATTTCACAAGTCCAGTTCTGTTAGTTGCACTGTGTGCAGCCAACATTTGCATGTGTATCAGTAGAGAGAGAGAGTTGAATAGCTTTATGGGTTAACATGCAGTGAAGAGATTATGAGAACTGTGTACCTGTAATAGCACTTCATAAAGTTGGAATGTACGCCTCCTCCATAATTCTGTGAGAATGCAGAAAGTGATCTCAGTGAGAGATGAATGTTTCACAGATAACTATCTCATATGTGCTAACTGATGACCTGTTGGTGTGAGCCTAATGCTGTCCTACTGGACACTTCCTAACACAACTTATGTGGCAGAGGATAATAAAATCAAAGGCACTTCTCTGGTGGTATGCAAACAACAGACACAGGGATATCTCTTCACAGGTGAGAAGATATTCATTTAATTTTCATTTTCAGAGTCCTTTACCACCAAAAATATTAGGTATATGCTCCAGATGGTTGTACAGCACATGCCATAGCACCAGGATTCAGAGAGGTCATCACCCCACTTCAGTAATGGTTTGGTAGTGGTGGTGGTGGGGGGGGTGATGTATCAGAGGATATCCAAGTTGCATTTCTGTGAGAAAGGGGTCAAAAACCTCTGCCAAGTGTATCAAGACACCATGTCGGAACCTGTGGTAGGACCCCTGAACAACACCTTGTTTCAAAGTAGGCAGCAGACCTTCCAACAAGACTTATCCCCTGTACAAGGCAAGGACACATAATAGTGGTTGGAGGTGAATGTGCCTGACCATATATCACCATCTGATTGGCTGTCTGGAATCCTGATCTGAATCCATTGGACTTTAAATTGTGGCCAGAGTTTGAGATAGAGTAGTAGCCTGCAAGAAACTACACACCAGCATCACCTGCATGAAGGTGGATTTGGAGCAAGCAAGCAGTGGCAGCATTTCTATTGGATGTTGTGTGTGTGTGTGTGTGTGTGTGTGTGTGTGTGTGTGTGTGTGTGTGTGTGTGTGTGTGTGTGTGTGTGTGTGTGTGTGTGTGTGTGTGTGTGTGTGTGTGTGTGTGTGCTGCCATCGATGTGTGGCCTCAGACTTTGGGCATCTGTGAAGGCAAAAGGGAGATATTTCGAACGTTGAGTTTTGCTATGTGCACATTATACATGTGGTTTGTATGTGCTGAAAGCCTTAAATGATTTACTGATAGATTAAAGGTTTATGCACTGTTCAAGTTGTAACAGTATTTATGGCTAGACTAGGTACAATGGGATTCAAACCCTGAGCCTATGGTTAAAGAGTAGATACACCAACTATTTTGTCAACAGGCAGCCACAAAACATTCTCCCAGAAACTTCATTCTGCAAAACAGAAGAACACATAGAATTAAATGCCTTCCTAATTAGTTAGTCAAGTTACTTAACATAACAGGCTCTTGAATCTAACACATTGAGGAAGATGGTATGCATTGGTAAATTAGCACAAATGCCTTGCGATTAATTAGTATGCAGTGAGTTTAACTCTAGGGACATATTGGAAAGAGAAAATGCAATTTATACATCTGCTAAGAAAATTACCTGAGACAACACATGATGAAGGAAATGCAGGATTTGTCAGTAACCAAAGTGATCAGGTTGTCTGCAGTTGAGAAAATTGATCACATAGTCTTCACCCAGGAGGTATTGCTGGAGATGTGGAAATTTCAGTTAAGGGGCAGAGTGCATATGGAAATGCAGAGAGAAGTTTATTATAACTAGCTAAAGAGATGAAGCAATTTCATGACATGAATCTGCAAAGGAAACATATCAGCATTGCATGGGAGATTGCCAAGGTTAAGGAAGGGAGGGAGTGTTTGAATGAACACCATTGAACTGTATACTCTGGGTTGAGTGTAGATCAGGTAAGAATTAGATGGACGGTATCATTAAGTAGGAGCTGCAAAGAAAGAAAAAGTTATATAGAGTGTGTGTGTGTGTGCATGTACGCACGCAGGTTGTTTCAGAATTCCCATTACAAACTTCTAGGGCATGTAGGGGATCAGGTTTTGATTAGCAACCCATGTCCCCAAATGCACTGTTACTGTTAAAATATTACAGGGTCGAAAATGTTTCCATGTCTGTGCTGACATGAGTTCAGCCACTGGTATGGATCAGGCTATTAGCATGGGGGGGGGAGTTTGTGGCGACTAGGGAAAGGATGTTTACATAATTTTATCTTGTACTCAACCACGACAAATGGGTGATTAGCAATCAGACTGACTCGTTTTGGTAGTCAGTTTGTTTCATCAATTTGATGAAACCATAAAAATCCTCTCCCTAGTAATGATGATGCAGTGTTGCATTGATGCACATCACATTAATGCACAGTGGCAAATTACATGAATGCTGACTATGCCAACATGATGTTAATGTAAATAGAAGCTCAATATAATGGGAAAGCTACCTGATGGTTGTACCCACAGTGTTTCCCACATTGTTCATCTCCAATTGCAAATTGATCCTTGGAGCTCACAGTCATGCTTGTTGGCACTGAAGGACTCGCCGTACCTCAGACTTCTATGAGGAGGTGCTTTGCTGGGTTGAGGAGAACCCTTCTGCGAGTATCCGTGGCATTGCACATGCCATGGGTGTCCCTCACTCCAGCACCTGGTGCACTCTGCATGTCGATCAGCTCTGGTATCAGAAAGTTCATGCACTGCTCCTAACTGAATTTGCACCATGGGTTGGGTTCTGTAGGTAGTCCAGTCAGAGTTGTGTAGAAGACCCTTGATTTCTGGAACTGGTGCTCTTCAATGAAACTGTATTCACTATGGAAGGTATGTGGAACTGTGAAAAAAAACAGCCACATTTGATCCGGGGACAACTCTCAGGTCACTCACCATCATGGATTCCAGAACAAGTTCACCGTCAACACATGGGCAGGCATTATTAGTCATGAGTTGATTAGACAGTATCTTCTTCCACCCAACCTGAATGGCACCACATACTTGACATTCCTTTAAACTATCTCTTTAGCTTGAGCATAATCTGCTCCAGCTACTTTTCTGCATATCAGGAGTCTGACGGCTTTTTCTGTCTTAAGTTTATGTACTTTTGATTGCATTCTTTTGAATATTTTTCTAACCACTGTTCTGTCACTTCTTATTTTATTTAGTAATCTTTCAAAGTAATTTGTCCAGACATCAAGAATATCTTTATCTTCAGTTTTCATGTCATCTCTATCATCTGATTCCTTTTTCAGGATTTTTTTTTTTGCTACATTTCTAAGAAAGTTGGAAATTTTCAATAGCTTGCAGAACATTTTGTCACCTTCCTGATATTTTTTTTCTCTTCTATATTCTTTTTGTGACTTTTCTATTCTTTCAGAGCATGCTGATTTATTTTGCTATGAACTTTTGATATGCTTTACTTCTTTGCCATGTCTTTACTGTAAGATTCCATTACAGAGTTTTAATTTTTCTATTCTTGCAGCAACTTCACTGCATATCTCTCTCTCTCTGGTTGAATTATTAGTATTTTCCTCATTCTGCCACTGAATCCATAAGGTTTGATTCTTATTTTCAGATTTGCATTTTTTTTCATGAATAATTGTATATTTATATATACAGTTCACTTCTGAAAGTTGTTTGACTTTAATTCTTTTTTTAAAACTTTGGTATATATAAAATTCAATACGGAATTCATTTTTATCTCTCTCAAAACTTAATTGTAATCACTTCTTGTTTTTGATCCCCTCTGTACTTTGCTATGCTGAAGTGTTATGATGATATCACTATAAATATTAGCATAGTCAAGGAGACACTTACTTTTTGCGAATTTGTGCACATCTTTGTGTTGAAATGGTATTAGTAATGACTAATCCATATCCTGAACTGAAATCTAGGCGTTATGGTACTTATTGTTATTATTAGTTCTACTCTTTTTCGCAAAGTTTCCCAAACACATTTCTGTATGTTTCTTATTTCATCACATTTATTTCTCAATTTCCTACTTGGGTGTTTTGATGTCTAATAAGGACCAACTTTTTCTTCGTTAGCTGCTTACCTTAAGTTCCTCTAGTTTTTTTCTTCTTTTTTTTTTAGCAGACACAAATCAATCTCTTTGTCCAGTTCTTCATTTTGATGCTTGCCCATGTAACTACTTGATGGTGTCTGCCATTTATGAAAAGAATTTTCATGTTTAATGTTGAATGCCATAGCTACTTTTTCTGGTCATTATTATCTGAATATAACATTTTGTAGTTATTTCTATGAATCACATCAATGTAAGAAGTATCAGTGGAACTATTGTGTTTGTTTCAACAACACCAATTATGTTGATATGGTACTTCTCCAGCTGTGGTAGTTCCATTGATATTTCTTACATTGATGGTGCTTGTCCTCATTTCCACAGAGGTTGATTTTTATTTGTTCTGGTAGCTGACTTTTTATTGTTTGCTATAGTCTCCCTTGTGTAAACAGATGGGGGGGGGGGGGGTGTTTAACTGGGCAAAGCCTCAGTTGGCATAACATTTCATCTTGTACTATCAATTATCACTTTGGTTTAAGTCAATGCAGAATAAAATTTGGTTCGCTAAAACCAAATTTCCGGCCCATTTTCATTTATTCAGTACCCAGTTAGTATCTGTTAACAGGATGCCTCCCAAAAGAAGGTGAGGATTGGACATTAGTTCACAGTCCTGGTCATTTCTTTGCATTTTGTATAAAGACCAGGTGGTCTTCCTACAGTTACCTGGCTTTGACTCTTAAGTAGTTGTGACAAAATATTCAAATTTTCAAGCTTTTGTGCTTATTAAAACGATTATTATTCATGTTGGTAATGTCCATATTTTTCATTTCTAATTTGCACAAAACGTGAATTTTCAGTTAAATCCGGTGAACAGCCAAAAATGTAATTGTTTCTTTCAGCCTGAACAATTATTTTTACTTTACATGTTAAATTTACAGGTAGTTCTCACTTTACAAACTCCCGCTTTACTAATTTTTTGGATCGGAATTTTTATTTTAAATTATATGAACATAATCATATGAACCTAATGATCAGTGAGAATGAGTCTCGGTCACTCACGAGCCTTGGAGACACGAGTGTATTATTTGTAGTTCTCTTCAATTACACCTGATTTTTTATTTTGTTTTCTTTTTAACTATAACCCTTTCACTGTGATTGCGACGTTTAAAGCGCATCATCTCAAAGAGACTTTTGAAATGTTAATAGAAGCAACTAATAAAGATGGAAACTTTTCTATCAAAGAGTTTTGAAAGAGATTTAGCATTTTAGATGCAATTTGGGTAACAGAGAGTGCCTGGCATAAAGTTTCAGAAAAATCTTATGAAAGGAGTATGGCATAAACTTTGTCCTCAGTTTAATGATAATTTCAAAAGCTTTGAAGACCCAAAAAAGATTGTGAATTCTGAAACTCAAGCGATCTTAGGTATGGTTAACTAGTTGCAAATGGAAGTTTCTGAAGGTGATGTTAATGAGCTGCTTCAATCTCACGCTTTAGAACTCTAACTCAATGATCTCCTTGAATTAGAGGAACAAAAAAGAAACGAAGAAGAAAAAGACAAAGAAGATAATGAATATGAAGCTCCAGCTCGGTTTTTCACTTGAAAAGGCCTAGAAGAATCCATCGCAGCAAGTTTAAATACGAAAGATTATTCAAAGAATCTTCAGCAGCTCTAAAAAACGTTCCTAACCTCAACAAATTTGGGTGCATGAAACTGCCCCAAATTTGGGAGACTTTCATTATGAGAACTTCAGCCCAACTGCCAAGACTACCAAATTAGCCCGCAAGAGGGCACCATTAGGACTTTAGGAACAAAATTAGTTTCTTACTTTCTTCCTCATTTGCTTTGTTAGTTCCTTAGTGCACATACCATATCTTTATGTTCCTGAAGATGGCAATGTGACATTGCCGAAATATAGAAGTGATTCATTAAAGTTATCTTTAATTAATATACTTTATATGCGTTGTTAATTCCGTAAATTAATTACCAGTTATGTCTAACCAACGTATAAGTCTTACTACTAGAGGCCTAGAAGAAGCATTTAAACTTCTTGAAAAAAAGCTTAAGCAATCTTTGAATCACAAGATTCAGACTTTGAATGATTTAGTATTTTCCTGCAAAATGAATAATGCTTCTGCTTGCTATCGAGCTATTTTAAACAAAAAGAAGTGAAAGTCAATGAAACATATGACACTCGAATCCTTCTTTGAAAAAAAGATGTACCAAAGCTTTCTATATGTCTCTTACCTCGACAGCTTCCGATTCACCCAGTGATATAGAAATAAGCAAATTTTTTTTTCAAAGAATCTTTTTTAATTAAAAATTTTTCTTACGTTATTTTTTAAATATGTAAATCTTTGGGCAGTAAAGTATTTTCCTCTCATTTAATATTCATTTTATATTTTATATATTCCTTCCTACGAATGTAATTCTCGCTTATAGCATTATTTCTAAGGCAAATAAACTCCTGCTTTATGAATTCTCGATTTACAAACGGTCACCAGGAACCGATTAATTCGTAAATGCGGGAACTACCTGTATATTTTATACAGGTAGTTCCCTGTATAATTTATGGTGAATCAAAGGTTTTTTCATAATTAATAAAAACCAAGCTATAATGGTAACTGAATATTACCATTATGGCTTGGTTTTATTGATTATGTAAAAGCCTTTGATTCAGTAAAAACTTGTGCAATACTTAAAGCATTACGAAATGAACAAGTGGAGGGGCCATACGTCAGCACCATCAAATCAACATACACCAATGCCACAGCAGCAATTCATTTCAATAAAAACATCTCTCCTGTGGAAATACAGAGGTATAAGACAGGGTGACACAATATCTCCAAAATTATTCACAGCATGTCTAGAATAAATATTCAAACTTCTTGATTGGGAAGCGAAAGGTCTGAAGATAAATGGAAGATATTTAAGCCAACCAAAATCATGGTGGATTGATGACTTCATCAAATTTGCTGGAGTGACATGGGAAAGGAGAGCCATGGACAAATAGTTTTGGAGTAATCTTGGAAAGACCTTCAATAAATTATCAATAAACTATCAAAAAGATTATCAATAAACTCACCCCTCCCCCTCCTTCAGAGCAAAGGTTACACAAAATCTATCATCATTCCATATCTGAAAAATTAACAAAAATCAGAAAGAAAAACCAAGTGTCTACCAGGTCTCCCTTGCAGTTGCAAATTATCCTACTGTGACCAAACAGGCAAGACAGTTAATATCAGAATTTCCAAACATGTGGACTACATCTGTTTCCACCATTACAGCCACTCTGGACTTGCTGACCATGCTTTTGACACTCACCACAGGATATGCTGGAAGAAGGCAACTCTTTTGCGCCGCTTTAAATACAAATATGAGAGGGTATTCCTGGAATCTTTCTCAGCCCTGAGAAACTTCTCAAACCTCAACATATTTGAGTGCATGAAACTGCCCCAAATTTGGGAAACATTCATTCTCAGATCTTCAGCCCAATGGCCAAGGCCACCCAATTTTAGTCCACTAGGGGGCACCATTTAGGATTCTAGACCAAACTTCGATTGCCTTTCTTCAGCATCGTTTACCCAGTGTTAGTGCATGCATGCAACAAATCATTGCTTTGTGATCCCTGATGATAGTATTGTAACATTGCCAAAATATAGAAAGTATTAATTAAAGTTATTATAATTAATATTTTGTATACATTGTAATTTTCTGAAAAATAATTGTTATGAATAGCTAGCACATAAGCCTTTCAATCAGAATTATCTTCACCTTAATTAAAACTTTTGTGCATGTAGTATACCAAAGTATCAGCTGTTTGTTCTTGTCAGTGCAATGTCTTTTACTCATATTTTGCTGCTGATTAACTGCACCACTTTGCATGCATAAATGAAATATTGCTGCCATGGAAGTATAATATCACATTCATCTTAGTCAAACAAAACTTTATATATAAAACTAGCATATTTATTTTTAAAATACAGTAATTCATGTACTGCACCGAGGTTTTTTTTTTTTTTTTTTCTGTAGTTACTCAAGTTTTGATTGTTGTGATAAAGCTTTAAGAAAATATCTTACATCAGTAGGTAGTTCACTACATAGATATCAAAAGGAAGGTCTATAATAATGATTCATTTGTCTTGTCTTAAGCTTTTCACGAACCATTGAGGTTCTTTAGCTGTGGGCTTCACAACTGTGGCAGTCTTGAGGATAAGGTGGTTGGCCCTATGCCTTCTGATGTGTCATATGTCTGTCAATGTGTGTGTTCATGGGGGCCAGTTTGCCTGTTCTGGGGGACAAAAAAACCTGCTGAGTTTCTCGGTAAAAAATAACCCATACCTCTGTATGAGACTGGCTAACTCACCTTTAGTCAAAAGAGATCAGATAAAGGTTCCTCATGTCACTGACAGGAATTGAACCCAGGTGTTTCTGACCAAAGGGCTTGGTTTACACTGACTGAGCTATGGAGGCTCCTAATAATGACTCATTTATTAATTATAAATGTATTAAGTATTATCTGTGATCATGAATTCAAGAGGAAAGAAATGTAACCTTAATATGAGAATTTATATAATTATATCGGTGGTATGGCATGCCCATTTCAGTTGCTTTCGTGTGGCTTATGCAACCCATGCTACAAAATTCGTCATTTTGACCATATGATTGGATTTATGTCGATGTATGAAAGGAGTGCATAGCACATCAGTGCTCATCATCAACAATAAAAAAATAGTAAATCTGAAAGAGGAGGACAAGGCTTATCTCCTTCGAATGCAATCATACAATCCGCAAAAGCTACATCAGAAAATGGGACATTCAGTAGATCGTCAATATGCTTTCCCATTCTAAATATGGGCAAAAAAGTAATAAATTATTTATAGACAATTATATATTAAAAACTTGTCTATGTTGGTGTCCTAAACACGTCAGCTCACACTTCACAAAAAACAGCAACTCATGACAAATGACATGGATTGGTTAACACAATAACCAATCATAACCACTGATTTCTGGATACTGTTGTCTCAATGCACACCCTACCTCACTTTCTGGATGGTTTAAAACCACTGAAATACAATAATTTGATCTGCTGTACCATGTACATCTGTTCAAGGTGTCCATATTTGTTACTGCACACCTGGGCTGTTAACGCGAATGTTTGCACTTCGAAGTGTCATCTTCATGAAGCATTAATGTATTGTTTTTAATTTTAGGAATCACACGAAGCCAAGAGGAATAGGGTATATTGGAGGGGGAAAGAGTAGATTGTAGAAGAATTATAGTATGGTTTATAGACAGGGCATAGTTGTAAGGTCAGAAATGAAAAGACCCCATGGCCCTTGAGTACTCTAATAGCATAAGGGTCATAAAATAAGAAGAGTTGGTTGATAAGGCCTTATAGGAAAGATTAAAGTAAGTAGATCTTCCTCAAAGTAGAAGAAGGAGAGGATAGATCCAGCTAGGGGTCCATGGGAGTGCCGCTTTCCTTACAATCAAGATGATTGTCCCTTATGGCCCTGTTGGTCCATGAGTCATTCAGTATATTCGGACCACCCCACCATACACACGCGTGCGCGCGCACACACACACACACACACACACACACATAGTGGGCTTCCCTATCTGCTCACAGGGAACGCGCTGTCTAGGGGTTATAGGATCCCCCCTAGAATGCATGATCACATATGAAAATGAAAAAGATATAAACATAAAAATTGCAAAATATTTAAAAATAACAGGTGTAATTAACTCTATATTTAAACCAAACCTAGTTCCAAAACAAACCAGACTAAAATAGCCCTACCAGTCTTAATGTATGGAAGCAAAATCTGGACCATAAAACAAAAAGACAAAGACACAATAGCAGAAATAAAGTTTATGAGAAAAACTGCAAAGTATACCCTATTTGATCACAAAAGAAATGAAGAAATTATGAAAGAATTAAACCAAGAACCAGTAATAGAAAAAATTAAAAATAATATAAACATAAGTGGATGGAATACGTTCAAAGAATGAAAACAGAAAGATTACCAAAACAAGCCATTAGGAAAAAGAAAACCAGGACGTCCTCTTAAACGATTCAACGATGACGTCTAAGGCCAGAACAGGCCATGCTAGGCCTAAATCCTTGATATGGATGATGATGATGACATGAAGCCAAGAAACGATTAGGGGAGTCTTTAACAGAATAAATGCAAAAATATAATACTAGTGATATTGCTATTCTGTGGGTGTGCACCGCACATATAGCACACCCTGAATATACATCCCTGATATATTCCCCAGCCATAGATAACTCATGAATTTAAAATATACCCTCATTAATATTCATCTTCAGATTTAGAAACTGCTTATTCTTAAATGAATAGAAGCAAAGAAAAAAGAATTGGCTTTTTTATTTTCAATAACTTTTCTGGATTTTTGCATATTGACCATACTTTTCTTTATCTTCTGTGAAGCCAGTTAATTTTTACTGTGAGGTACATACCTTTCTATTTTTGTATATTTTCACTATTTTTGCTAAACATGCTTTCGTGTATAAGTGCTAGTTTTCTTTGTAATTTTTAGATTCATTTGCATGTATTTCATTATACTATATAAACCGTTCTATTTTTATTGAGCTTTATATATATGTTCCATTTCTGCTGTTTGGTATTGAAATTCACTATACAAGTTTTGTGTTAACAGCTTACTTTAAATTATGTTCATTGTATTTTTTAGAGCATGCAGTCAAATGCAACACTAGAGGTAACAACCCTTGCCAGAAAACAATTCCTGAGCTTTACTAAATCTGGTACACAGGATGCATTGGTTGGGGATAATTCTAGCCATTCTTCTGGGATACCAATAGAAATACCCATTTTTTTACAGAGTGTTAAAGCTCAGGCCATTTCAGGTGCATTTGTGTGGACAGCACTTATTATCACATGCCATCAAGTGAGTTTTTTCCCTTTATAGACCAAGAGACAAACCAACAAAATAGACCATATTATGCTTAATATGGTCTGTTTGTATTCAATACAATTAATATTCATAAACATGTTAAAATCATTTCAAAATTAATGGTATGGTTTTGCCTTGTAAATAACTAAATAATAAATGGTCTTTCCATCAATATAGTAAAGAATAAATTATGTTAGATCATAAGTTTAGTTTCAGATATATCTGACATATTGGAATGTTGAAAAACCAATATTTTCAGAAAGGTTTCTCAATGGCAAATTTGAAACAATATTTGTAATTAAAGACAACCACAGCACACATCATTGATATAGAGAATGTGATGTTTAAGTTTTAAGGAATTAAAGAGAAAAAAAATCCATTCATCTACATGTTTTTTTTTACAGAGAAGGTAAAATTATATTGATTTTATGGTTTTGTGATAGTGTTATAGTCTCTGGCTGCCATCAACTTTCCATAGAAGATCTTTGTGGCCAGAAAATAAGAAGTCAAAATAATAATCATAATTATAAAAATCAAGTGGATATTAGATCCAGCATTATTTCAAAACGAATGTAGAAACTATGAAAGTTTCATAAAAAATAAGTTGACCAGAGAGCTTATGGGAATATGCCCACCGGCATTTACGAGTTGCCTTAGCACAGACCACTTTAGAAAACATGCATGCTGCCCAGGCATCCATATATTTGCTTTCTAATTTGGTCCATTTTTTAAGGTTTCACTGGCCTGACAGCTGTTTCCAACTGGTTGGTTCTTGCCAGAGACCAGGCAGAAACCTTAAGAGAGCAAAATCTCCCTTTCAATACTAAAGAACTTGAAACGTCGGAAAGGTGTATTTTTCTTAAGTGAACTTTCGGTTGGTAAGTAAAAGTATTTACTAAAATAAAGAGCCAAAAGGCTTCAGTTTGGTGATGCAAAAATTCAGGGGAATATTAGATC
Source organism: Typopeltis vanoorti (assembly GCF_054136105.1). Taxonomy (NCBI): domain Eukaryota; kingdom Metazoa; phylum Arthropoda; class Arachnida; order Uropygi; family Thelyphonidae; genus Typopeltis; species Typopeltis vanoorti. Next base: position 109,313,918 of record NC_143555.1, on the reverse strand, counting down.
CACCATTATTTCAAAGCTGAATGTAGAAACTATGAAAGTTTTATAAAAAATAAAGAGCTTATGGGAATATGCCTGCCAGCACATTCCAGTAATTCCTGTAAGCTCTCTGGTCAACTTATTTTTTACAAAACTTTCATAGTTTCTACATTCGCTTTGAAATAATGCTGGATCTAATATCCACTTGATTTTTATAATTTTTGCATTGCTGAACTGAAGCCTTTTGGCTCTTTATTTTAGTAATAATCATAATGTTTTTATAAAATGAATATGCTTATTGAGTTAGCAGATTATGTCTTCTGAGAGTTGAGGATACTTTTCTTTTTTATTGTCTATTTTTTTTTTTTTTTTCATTTGGTGCACCATGGTATTTTGTAGACTTTAATAATTTCTCTTTGTGCTGTTCATTCCATTAAATTTTACAAAATGGTGAACACCTATTTCTAGAGACCAAACATGGAACTTTTTCAAGCCTATTCAGACTTACAATAAGTGGGCTCTCATACTGAGTGATGAAATTCATTCCCATGTAAAGATGATCACAGTCCATACCCATAGCAGAATTCAAACATAAACAGCCATTTGGAGAGCAGATAATACATTAACCATTTAATCAGTCAGGTAGGCGAATCATTGTATAATTTATAGGCATTCTGGAAAAAATGTCATCTTTGTGAAGGAAAGCATTTCATAACATTTTTATAATACTTCGCATTCATGCTGGAAAGTGAAGTATTATAAAGGTATTGGGTCTCATTGTACTGAAATTGTTAGTGAACCATAGAAGGCTAATTTCTGTAAATAAGGTATACTAAAGCAAAGAAGTTGTCTTAATTTTTTTATTCGGTATTGATACTACTGAAATATCTAAAAAAAAGAAATTAGTTTTAGTTCATATGATAAGATAAGTTTATCATATGAGCATTTTTTTTTTATATGAAATTCATCCATATGTCAAGATAGATTTTGTCAATAATGAACCATAGATTGAAAATCTATGGTTCATTATTACTGTGGGTGGACTAAGTGTTATATATATTTAAAAATCCTTCTCTAGTTGCCAAACATGGAATTTTTTCAAGCCACTTTTAGCCTTCAGTATGTAGTTTAGAACCTGGATGAATTATACAAGTTGAGAAATCATGGTATCTTCCCTCAAACCAATATCTTGAACTACATCATCAATATATGAAATAAACAACAGTGGCTCCTGATGAGAACCCTGTAGTATTTTTTGCTATCCTTCTCTGCTGCATCGTACTCCCTCATACATTACGCTATCTGTTATTCAGCTATCTCTGCATCTTTTCTTATATCCATGCCCATTTATTTATCTATAACTGTCATGTGATATTCTCTTAAATGCCTTTTCAAAATCTGAAAAAAAAAAAAGTAGTACTGTATGTGTGGCTTCTCTGTCCATTACCATTGTCACTTGCTATAAAACTTAATCAGATCACTTAAACAGGACCACTATTTAACAAACCATACTACTCTCTATAAAAATTTCTATTTTGTTATGTCCAGTTTTGTATTATATGACTGTTCTCCTCCTCCTCTAAAAGGCTTGCTCTGGACATACCTAAAACAAAACTGGTCTATTGTTTGTACAATAGGGCTTCTTGATTTTGGCTTCCCCTGTCAATTTCTTCTTATATAATAATTTCTCCTCTCTGCCCACTCATCACTTTCCTGGCCTGCACACTGTACTCTTCTGCTGATGATTAATTTCATGATTACTCCATTTCCCCCCTTTCCCATTAGATTTATCCCTCTAACTTTAGGAATATGCTCTCTTAATTTCTTTTATCAAGATAGATTACTAGTTTGTCTCAATATTCTGCTTTGTCTTCCTCAGTGAAATTTACATTTGTCTGAGCACCTTCCATGTCAAAACCACATGATTACTGGCGGCAACATGACTATTATCACCTTCTGTTATTGCATGAACGATCCCTAGTATAGGAAAATGTTAGACAGCAATTGGGACATAGTTCAAACACAGTTGGATGGTGTGTTATGCAAAACAAAAAAAAAATTAAATGCATTAAAGGTATAAACTATTTGCTAAAAAAATCTTTCATCCATCCAAAGAAAATGTAATGTTCTCTCTTGCCTTTACCAGACAGAACATTATGTTTTTGAATCAGATTTTGTCTAACTACAGTTTGAATTAATATGAAACTTGTGCTCTTTATTCACTGTGATTGCTAATGCAGCTAGTAGATAGGTTTTCTTCTTACTGCCCACATGCTATCTAATTGAATTCAGTAATATGTGTTTAGAAAAGTCTAAAGGCAAGGCGGTCGCCAGATTAAATCATGCCCTGAGGCAAACAATTATATACCCTCCTGATGGATTATAAGACAAAAATATAAGAAAATCTCCAATTGCTATTTTGCTTTTATTACATTTTGCATTATTAATGCAAAATTGATTACATAATAATATCAATTACATTTTTTCTCTACAGGGATATTGCACAATAAAACTGTTTTATAAGCTCTTCTAAATTTAAATTATAAACTATGTCCGCCTCTATCAATATAGTTGCTGGACCACCAATCTTTCTTTGGTCATCGCTGTTCGCAAATAATTTTTAATCAGTTTAAGCTTTGAAAAACTTCTTTCCGCACTTGCTACGCTAACAGGAATTGTTAGCATAGTGACGGTGCCTACCGCAATATGACTGAACCAGTGCCCTTATTAATCCGTGCTGTGAGGCAGGCTGCCTCTGTGCTACACCCTGTCGATGGTACTGTCTAAAGGTATGCCCTCTAGGGTTTTTTTTCACCCAGAAACTCCGATTTTTCATGCCGCAGAATAGGCAAACTGGCCCTGTGAACACACATGGATTACAGCCATGAATACTTACAACAGTGTGGAAGAGATGGTGTCCTCACCACATTATCGTTATGTCTGTAGTCAACAATGAGCCACATCATGGTAGTTAACCACCTGGATAGAAATGACACATGATGATGCCCTCTAGGACACCATCCCACTACTCATTTGAGGTCTGAAGTAGCATAAAAAAAAAACATGTTTAATTTGTTAAGCAGTATTCCAGTTTATCTAATCTGGATCACTTAGAAAAGTTTGCAGCCTTTTTTTGGGCACAAATGTTATTTGAAAAATAAATCAAGGCTATATAAATGCAGTATCTCACAGAAAAAAAATTAATGCGATGTTATTGTTATAAGGGAATCTTAATATTATTATTACAAACATCAATAAAAGCAACATAACAGTGATTATAAAGACTGTAGCTTGACTGTAAAACTTATATGCATGAATGTTTGCACACAAAGGAAGAAAACCATTAAACAATCAGTTTGTGATAAATAGCTAATGTAAAGATTTGTTTAATTTACTAGTTTATGTTTTATGACATTCTATCCATGTTGCTCATTGCAAAGTAGAGATTCATTGTCAACCCATTTCTAAATGCGAGCCCTAACCAATTTTTACAAAATCTTCACCACCATTCCTGAGATAGTAATTGGTCAGTAGTTGGATATGTCAGTCTTTGCACCACCCATGTGCAATGGAATTACCTTACATTCTTTCCATTCCTGTGGAATCTTCTCTGTTCTGAGACTCATATTAAACAGCCAGGTCAAAGGAATACCAGTTCAGCTGAACACTCTTTTAGCCCATGTGCTGATATCCCATCAGTCCCTATTGCCAAATTCTTATTCAGTTTGTTCAATGTTGCATATACCAGTGTTGGATCCTACTTCTTCTAAATCTTTACCTTGGATCCGACATGTTAATCACTATTACGATGTTTTTAACTGATTGATAAGTTGTAAGTTGATTTCTAATTCAAATATAGAGAAAATGTATATTTATAGACTGCGCCACTCTATATCTGAATTAGTTCAAGAATTGAAGAAAAATCAACTCTCAACTATTTCTTCTTAATATGTTAATATATATACTGGCCGAGTATATTTAACTAACTTAATTCACCCGCTTTGGTCCGAATATTTTATGAATGGTGCAGTAAAAGAGATTCAGGCAAAATACAACTTTAGATAAACAAAAACAAACATTTAATTTTAAAATCACAAATTATACACTTAAGATCAAAATACTAAATAAGTTATTATAAACACTTCAGCCTTTCTGATAATAAAGTCATGCAAACTCAGACAATGGTAATTCTGTTATCTGTAATACAGTCTTCTCACAGTTCCTTTTATCTATTTAATAAAGTTCCTTAATGATCATTCACATCAATATCTCATAGTTCAAGTTTTAAATACAATAAAATTTCAGTAACACCTCTTTACAAACAAACACTTTTAATTTTACACTTCAGTTAATTCTCCGCAACAGTTACTGTTAGTATAGGGAATTTCTAGGATGAAACTCACACGCTTCTCTGTATAGAATTATTAAAGGTTGGAATAATCTTACCGATAATCTTTTTTCTTCTTTAACTTACACACAAACACTTTATAACTGTAAACACTTAAATGGTACACGGCACTCATTAAAATAATTCTTCTAAGTAACTGAATTAATCACCCATCGCAATACACATAAACAAACGTTGTTGCATAAAGTACTACTGATCACTCATGAAATAAGGCAATACACAATAATTCCTTAACTTGAGGTTTTATATGCACAGTTGTTCATTCCTCCGGCATTCGATTAATTCTTTAGGCACTATAATTCTAAGCACAGCTAATGGTAAACTTCAATTTTTACAGCCTCTTCTATTCTAGTAACTCCATGCTTTATTTCAAGATTCTGTGTGTCCTTGACAGGTCGGCCCTGAAATTAAATCTCAACTCAAATATCGCTAGTCTATTTAGTAGTCACTCGGCTGTCTTCCGTAGCCATAATTGTTATTCTACAACTTATTAGCTAACCGCCTCTCGACTAGTAGAGCTTATTTAGCTGCTTGAGTGACTTGCCGACTCGCTATTAACGTACTGTGATTTCCGAATGCCGAATGCTCCGATTCCAACCTAATGCTAATCCTCTCTCTCTCTGTTTCCTTATTAATAATTTCAGCGTTCCTTGCTTTTTATATCCATCCTTCCTGCCTAAATTCTTCTCGTGATTTCTTTCTCTTTTCAATAAACCTCACGTGGTGTTCCAAAACGTGCTCGCTCACTTACATACGTTTCCATGACAACAAAACAAAATATAATAAAATTGAGTTATTAAGTAACGTTAAACTTTACAAACAGGAATAAATAGAGAATATTTACATTTCAAATAATGCACAGTTAAATTATCAAATACAAGTTCTTATAATATTAACATAGTAATAATTAAAATAGCTTAATATTTAATACAGTCTTATTGCTATTAATACATATATCTTTGATTAAATAATTAAATACTAAATAAAGTTAAAGGTAGTTATATGAATATTAAATTGTAAAATAAGTTGTTTACATTAAATAATATTTACAAGTCTAGCCTTTGTGATGGAAGATCATGTTGGATTCTGAAGCAAATAATAATTACTCTAATCTCTACATAATCAGAATCCAACACCAGGTTAATAACTTTTAGAAAAATGGGTACTAATTTGTTGAACAACCTCCTCTGCATCTCTCACCTTCATCTGCATTTAGTAGAGTTATTCTTTTATATTCGTTTTTTATATTTTCTTTCTTTTACTTGCAGCATAAAGACAGAATTCTTTTGGAATGTCTTTAACTTGCAGAGCCAGTTTCTTTTCATACTCATACTTAGCTTTCTGTACCAAAGTTTACTCTTCTGGCCAGCTGCTTATAATTTTCATAATGAACATCATGCTTATGGACACAGTATTCCTTCAACATCATCCTTTTCTTACGAATCTCTTGCTTGATAAGATTACACATTCATTTCACTCTTATTTATTCTTTGAACTCTAGTGACACATCTTGATATTGCATCATTTAGGTATTTTTTAAACTCTGCTCATGCACTGTCAATATCCTTCCCATTTAACAACTGTTCCATGGTGCATAATCCAGCATACTCTTCAGTTGGTCATAATTCCCTGCCTTGTAGTGTAGCATGTAACCTGCTCATCAATAGCATGTTTTATGATAGTCACCATACCAACTTACCTGATTCTGTGCTTTTTTATTTCTTATTTTGCAGCTTAGTTTTGTTATCCTCCATTATGTTCATTTAAATGCTGCTTGACTTTCTGTAATTCCTGCATCGTCTGTATAGTAATCTACTTTAACTTCACAATTTTGAAGATTAAATTATTTTCAAAATGTTCAGTTATCTCCTTAGTGGGGCAAGCCTTCTTGTTCTTGACTTCGCTGTTCTTCGTAGCATTACATTTCTTGTGCATTTTTGGTACTATTTTAAGCTGTTTTTGGCACCATTTTAAACTATATTTAATATTGCAATATCTTAATAAAGATGTTTTAAAACACTAAATACTCGAGAAACACAAAAATCCACTAATATACTATAAAACACTAATTTTCATGAGTGGGTGAAAGAATGGAACCTTTTCTCCTGCTGAGGAGAAAAAAACCACCTGCCATGACACATAATGAGCGACTAGTAAGAAAGTTGGTGATCCAATTGCAGAGTTGGAAGGCAGACCATAGGATGGCAGTTTAGTAGGCCCTGTGCCAAACTCGATCAAATGCCTTTGAAATGTTGAGGGCAACCATGTGAGTTTCTCCAAATTTTTTCACTGCTTGATTCCAGAGGTGAGTGGTGAAAGCTAGATCAGCTGCACATTGTGAGTTGTGGAATCTGTACTGCTGGTCACTGATTAGTTGGTAGGTCTCTAGGCAGTGCAAGAGTTGTTGATGATCTTCTCCATAATTTTAGAGAGGTGAGAGCAATTTGATGGTAGTTCATTGGTTGAATTTTAGATGCCAGTTGAATAGAATAGATTCAAGAGGCAATACAAGATAGGTGTTAGTTTCTGGAGCATACGTTTTTAACACGATAGGATGGGATACCACTTGTTTGTATTCAGGTTATTAAGGATTCTTTGAATTTCTTTCTGGCAGAAGACATGCAGAGAGCAGTTCTTGGTGGAGGGAACTTTGTCCATGTCATTAATGCAGAAAATTGGAAGAATGATGCTGGTAAGTTGGCCTTGTCTTTAGGTAAGGTGACTACAGTACACATTCAGATGTGTGGTGAAAACCTGGGTGGGCAAAAGATGTGCCCAGTGGCCTTTTGCAAAGGACCAGAAGGAGCAACTGTCACCTGGGCAAGTGGCAAGTTTGCAGCATTTATCCATTTCAAAGTCTGATTTGGATTTGGTGATGATTCTTTTTGGTCTTGAACCATTTGTGATATGTAGAGGTTTTTTCTTTTGTGTGTTGGCACACGTTTTTGGGAACCAAGGCTTGGATAGTTATTGTGAATTTGGAGTGGAATAAGGAATGAAGGACTTCATTCCTGTGAGAATGATTTCTGTTATTTGTTCTAAACAAGTGTTTGCATTGGAAGAACTGAAGTAGTTTTTGGACCATGGGAAGGAGGAATAGAAGTCATGGAGGTCATCCCATTTCGCACCTTTGCAGTGCCAAAGAACATGAGACTGAGAACTGGTGGATGAGGTTGTTTTGTGGCAAAAGAGACTTGAATGAGTTTCTGATCTGAGTTATCAAGAGAACTGGTGGATGAGGTTGTTTTGTGGCAAAAGAGACTTGAATGAGTTTCTGATCTGAGTTATCAAGAGAACTGGCATCCACAGTATCCTTGGTAGGGAAGCTTGTTAGGAAGAGATCAAGTGTATTGACAAATTGGAGTGGGGATTGTCATGTATTATGGTAGGGATTGATGATCTGTAATAGGTCTTTGCTAATAGCAAACACCTCAGCATCCCTGCCTGCTTGATCAGTAAAACTGGAAAAGGAAAGTCAGTTTGAGTTTTAGACATTGAAGTCCACAAGAAGTATAACTTCACTATTAGGATACTTCAACTGTAGAAAGTTGAGCTTTAGAGAGAGATAGTTGAAAAGTGGTCAGAAGTGGTTAATGGAGTTTGGAGAGCAATAGAGAGAGAGAGCATATGAAAAGGGCTTGTTAGTTTGGTAGGGGAAGTTTGAGCCAAAGCAGACCATATGGGGGGGGGATGATTCAAGGTTGTGCAATCTCTGGCATGATATGTTGGTTGATGTGGACAGTGGTTGTTGAAGTTGTCAGATAGGGTTCTGATATGAATAGTAATTCTGGTTTAGATGATTGTAGGTAGTGGTGTGCACATTGTTTATATCTGTTTAGGCAATGGATGATGTTGCTGAAATGGATACAGAAACTTTTTTTTTTTTGTAAGAATTGGTTTTTTTTATGGATTTTTATTTTTTTATTTTTTAATGATTTTTTTTTTTTGAACTTTTGAGAATTTTTGTGATCTACAATGAAGTTGTATTTCCTTGAGTTGTGATCTATGTGGTGAGGAAGAAACAAAGCAGTGAGGGGGGTTACACTCATAACTTTCTGTTCACACAGAAGCAACCCAATGTCCTGTCCATACATGGCCTTGACAGTTCCCCCTGCAGCCACTCTTGGTCTCTTGGTTTTTAAAATCTTTTAAATTTTTGATGTGAGAAGTAGTACCTACAAAGAAAGGGCAATGGACAGATAGATGTTAATTTCAAATAGGTCTGGTGACAGAATTGGTCTGAGAGGAACTTTATTTAATACACTTTAGGGATACCATACATTTTAGGAGCTTTGTTGAAATTAAGAAAAATCCTGTTATTTCTTTACTCTAGGAATAAATTCACCTGGTACTTTATCCAGTAATTTGGGATGATTGTTAGATTTCTTGAGATATAATCTATAAGTTCCTAGCCCACTAAACTTAAACAACAGCATCAATTTAACTGCTTTATGCCTATGTCTCTGATAATATAGTGGTATATGGGGGGTGTGAGTCTGGCAAGATTTAAGTTAATCAGTGGTATACCACAAGGAACAGTCCTTGGTCCACTGTTATTCAGTCTGTACATTAATGATAGTGGGAGGGATTTGACAGGTGACATACAGCTATTTGCTGATAATGCAAAGATAGGTATGGTGATCAGGAATTCAGCAGATATGCAGTACTTAAAGAATGATTTGAATAGGCTGGAATTGTGGGTATGGGAAAATGAATGTCAGTAAATGTAAAGTCACACACTTAGTGTGATCAGATATTCAATGCCATATTAAAGTAGTGGGATATGCTAGAAGAAACTGAGCAAGCTAGGAATGTTGGAGTTTTAGTAGATAGGAAGTTCAAGTTCATTGGCCATACAGCAAAGATAGCAAATACAACTCAGATGATAACTGCAATGTTTAGCCAAACTGGGACATTAAAGATAAGGAAGTCATTTTGCCTCTTTACAAGGCCTTGATGAGAACTCACTTGGATTATTGTGTGCAGATCTGGTCTCCCAGTTTGTATGGTGATTCTGATATAGTGCAGAGTGTGTTAAAAATGATATTGGGATTGTAGAAGACACATGAGGATAGAGTGAGAATTTGTAGAATGTAGATACTAGCAAACAGAAGAAAATGGGGTGATATGACTGAGACTTCTCAAAGGAAAGGACAAGAGGGCATCCTTGGAGTCTGAGAATGAATTCCACCAAGAAGGGATGAGATATAGAATTTTCTCTCATAGAGTGGTGTGTGTGTGTGATTGGAATGGATTGCTATTGGATGTTGTGTGTGAAAGCAGCCTGAATGAATTCAAGAACAAGTATGATAGTTGGTTTATTTAATATGTGGCCTTCCTCAATGAGTCCCCGACTCCTTGGAGGTCTCTTAATAATAATATGCATTGGGCATTCCTCCATACTTTGCATGCACTTGTTGTACTTAATTATCCCCCTTCTACTTTGTTTTAATCCACCATTATAGTTTGCACTGAGGATGCCTCTTCAAGGAAATATTGATTCTGTTAAGTGTTTATTTTGGATTTATGGATAAAGCAACTAAGGTTATGAGCCCGGTGTACTATATCTGTAAATTGCATGCGTTCTTTTGGACAATTTCCCTGTTTTGTGGCATGAAAAACCTAAGTTTCTGGGTGGGGAGGGGCATAGAAAGAGAGAGAGTACCTTACCACCTGTGTATGAGAGAGACTGACTAGCTTACCTTGAATTGAAAAGCCCTGATAAAGGGTCTTTTCATCCTAGATGGGACCCAAACCCAGATCTTTCCAACCAAAGGGCATCATTGATATCCACTGAGTTACCGAGGCTTCTAATTCTCTTGTAATGTTGCAGAGTTGCTTTAGCCACTTTGATTATTTTATGTTTGTACCTTACTGACTTCTCTATTTTTCATCATATATGATTACATTGGCTATATAACTCTACCTCACAGTAAGGGTGTAGCTATAAGATTGGTCTTAATGAAGTTTAAAAGTTTAAGTGATCCCTTGTTTTTGTCCAGTTCTCCACTTTGGATAGGCACATTGATAAACATCGATTAAACAAAAAAAGTGCTGTAATTTCTTGCATCATCCACTATGTGGAATTAGGACAGGAGAAAATGAAAGTTATTATTAAGAGAGACCTCCAGGAAGTCAGGGACTCATTGAGGGAGGCCACATACCTGTTCTTGAACTCGCTTGCACTACCTGTACTCACCACATCCATTCCAATCACACACCACTGTATGAGAGAAAAATTGAGCTCTCACCTCCTCCTTGATTTTCAACTTCCAAGGATACCCTCTTGTCCTTTGCTCACCCTCCATAAAATGAATAATTCCATCTACTAATATTCTGTATAACCCTTTGAGAAGTTTGTCTGTCATATCATCTCACTTTCTCCTGTTTGTTAGTGTCTACATTCTGCAAATTCTCAATCTGTCTTCATAATCTATATTCTACAGTCTGATATTTTTAACACTCTCCACACTATATCAGAACATCATCATAGAAGCTGGGAGACCACGCGCGCACGCACGCGCACACACACACACACACACACACACACACACACACACACACACACACACACACACACACACACACACACACACAGTAATCCAAGCTAGTTCTTATTAAGGTCTTGTAAAGAAGCAAAATGACCTCCTTATAGATGTCCTAGTTCGTTTCAGCATTGAACTTCCTACCTACTAAAACTCCGTCATCCCTACGCTTGCTCAGTTTCTTCTAGCATAATTCCACTAATATAATATGGCACTTGATATCTAATCACACCAGAGTGCTGGATTTTACATTTACCAACATTTAATTGATAGCATTCACATGCCCACAGTCCTGGCCATCAAAATCATTCTACAAGTACTGGATGTAAACCATATTACTCTACCTGATAATAATAGACCAGGGATTGATCCTTGTGGTACAATACTGGTTCCCTTAACTCTCTCAGACTCTCATCCCTCATATACCACTTTCTGGTATCTGTCATCCATCCATCCATCCATCCTCTTATCCATGCCAATATTTTATAATCCAATCCCATATTCTCCAATTTATGCAGCAGTCTTCCATGCTGTATTCTTCCAAAAGCCTTAGCCAAATCCAAAATTATCATGGTTTTGTCCATTTCCCTGTCTAACTCCATGTGAGGAGGTTTCTCAAACATGACCTTTCCTTAGTAAACCCATGCTCTTCATTGCAAAGTATAGCTTCTCTGTCAACCCATTTTTGTAGCTCTAACCAACTTTTCCAAAATCTTCACCACCACTTCAGTTGATAGTTGGATAGATCACATTCTTTACCGCACCCTTGTGCAATGGGATTACCATGCATTCTTTCCTTTCTTGGCATTCATTCTCCATGGAATCTTCCTTGTTCTGAGAATCAAATTATATAGCCTAGTCAAAGGAATAGCCAGTTCTGCTGAACACACTTTTAGCATCTGATTTCCCATCAGTCCCTATTGCCAAATTCGTACTCAGTTTATGCATCAGCTCTAGAACCTCCTCTTTATACACGGAATTAGAAAAAGTTTAAAAGCCCATTCAAGGAATCATAAGTTACGATATCAGCTCATCTCAGTCAAGGAGAAACAAAAAAATGCTAGCAATACATCTAAATTTTGGACAGCAATGTTTGCAAAACTTGCCATCAGCAGGCATGCTATGTCGGGTGTAATTTCATTAGGCCATCATATTGAATATGTAATGAAAGTAAACAATAAATAAAGTAAAACTTTGATTGCTAACTTTGAACTTTGACAAGATGAAATATCAAACTCTATATTTAAATTTTACTTAATAATTGCTTTCATTACATGAGTATCAATAGCCACATCTAAGTTTCATGATGTAGTCAGTTATCATCCATTAACTTTGAAACAGTTTTTTAGGTTGAGCATATTTTGGATAACTACAGCTGATTCTGAGACATTTTACATTTCACAAGTAGGTAAGCATTCTATCGTTTTGTTTTGTTCATCTATCTGTATATATATACATTTCTATTTTGGATGAACAGTTTTAATGAAATTTGGTATTTGCAATCTTTACTAAAGTTTGTTGAGCCATCCCAATTTTCGTTAAAATCTGTTTATTGTAATTCCCAGAATTAGGCAAAACAAACTGAAATTATAAAAAAAAAGTTTGATTCTACAAAAGACTGTAAACTGAAGTTATAGTATCTGGAACAAACATTTCTTTTGATTTTCACTGACCATTTCTATTCTTAATTCTGCTGTCTTCTAAGTGGTTTTTCTGACCCTGTTTGGAAAGACCCTGTGAATCACCATTACTCATGCCCAGCTTTAAGTTATACCTGCTCTTTCAATTTGAAATTTGAAAAGAGTATTTTTTTTTTTTTAAATACACAAATAAATAAATTACAAGTTGCTGTTCCTTAAAAGAGAATGCTTAGTAAGCCTTTTGATAATCATCTTGTTTGTTACTGCCATTTTTCATTTTCTTTTATTTTCAGCAGTAAATATAACCATAGCGTGATGTCGTACCAACTAGTCAACAAAAAATATTGATAATAAATCTTATTTGTTCCATTCTATATTTGCTTTTATTACCTTATGCTTAGAAGAGATATTTTTAATTTATCCAATTTTATTTTATTATTTTATTTTCTTGAAGTTTCATCATTACTCAATTAAATTTTAAGTGCTTATTTTATATATCTTGGTAAAAGTTAATATTTTATAAGAAGCCTTACTAAAACTTGTGTATAGCATCAAATTATATATAGATAAATTACTAGGGTAACTTCATTTATATTTATTCATTGCTTCAACTATCTCATTTTTCTTCTCTTCATATCAGCTTTTCTGTTTTTAATTAATGTAATTATTGTCATTTAAAAAAAAAAATGTCTTAAGGGGGAAAAAAGTATTTTTTTCAATTTATTACATTAAAATTATTCCTTCCTTAGATATACCAACATTTGAGCTACTATACTCGACCTTCTGAACAACGGTGGATTGTGCGTATTCTTTTCATTGTGCCTATATATGCTTTTGATTCCTGGCTAAGCTTGTTGTTTTTCCACGACAGCTACTATGTATATTTTGACAGTGTTAGAAACTGGTATGAAGGTATGTGATTAAAGTAATTATTTTTGTTGAAACATAATAAAGTTATGTGTTTAATAACCATTGAATGAACATCATCAAACAAAAATTTAAATAATAATATCATGAAAATAGACAAAAGTTATGTTATTGCTTTGAATTTAACTTATATTTGATAAGATTGCTACTAGTATATAAAGTTACCATATTTTAAAATCTTGTTATATATTATATAACAAGTTATATGTAAAATCACTGTAATATGTATGTCATTACATACATATTACAGTGATCTCAAGTATCGAACCATCAAATGACAGACCTTCAGTTAACCATCCCTTGAATGGATTAACACGTCATTTGACTTTGGTTAATTGTATTTTCAATAATCTGACCAGCAAATTGCTTTCTTAATGTGATCAGATAATTGGGGGATAACTGTATGTTAATGTCACATGTCATAAAATCATAATGATGTCTTTGGTAAAAATACTATGAAAGTACTCATTTTAAATTCATTGAAATATTATAAGATGTCAAATAGCATCTTATAATATTTCAGTGTTTCGAAGATGGTTGCTTCTGATTCTGTATGATCATGCAAAAATTTCTGTTAAATCTTTTTTTTCTATCAAAAGAAAAAACATACATTTGTGCACTCTCTGGGAAGTCTTACAATGATAGGTATAGGTTGATGCAACAATAAATTGCTTCACTAGCTATGATTATTTCACTTTCATTATTTTTCAGTTCATAAATAAGTTTAGGGCAGAGCTGTTCCAAAACGGTCAGTAGATGAAAAGAACTAACCATTGCAATGTTTCTATCCCAGTTCTGATTATAATAATAATAGTTGAACCAGTCAATCATCTAGTAGTGAAACTGAAATAGATAACAAATAGTTCATTAGCTGAATCAACATATTCAACCTTTTCTAATAGGATGCTTTGCATGTCACAAAAAATGAATTGGAACCACAAGAATGAATACCTTTTTAAGATTCCTCTACCAGCAATATAGCTCACAAGTGATAGAAGCAGGCAGCTGCTCCTGCTGTCTCATATGCTTCTCCAGAATATTCCAAATGTGTTTAATATGATTGAAGTAAAAGGATTACGCCAACAAAGATGTGTCAGAAACTGCTATCATACTGCCTAAGCTATTTTTGAATTCTTTTGGCTTTATTAATAGTTGTCATCAAGAGGACTCTGTTGCCCATGAAGACAGTGTATTATTCAGTGGCATTGCATGCAAATTTAGTTTGGATGTGCTATCATGTGGCTTATGCAATCCACCCTACAAAATTCACATCAATTTGACCATATGGTTACATTTTTATCAATGTATGAAAGTTTTTAAGAGTGGATAGCATATCAGAGCTCATCTTAATTGGTTCAGTTCAATTAATTGTAGGATAACTTTAAATACTTTAATTTATCAATTAATATAATTTTAAATATGGAAAGTATGAAGGTCAAATGAACATAGCCATGCTTCACACGTGCCGTTTATGTGAGAAGAACAAAGGATTTTATCTTCATGGTAAGAGTAGATTATTATTGGCAAATACTAGAGTAGAGACAAGGATAATTTGAATTGCGATAAGATTTTTAAATACAGCCTTATAATATGCACAGAAATCAGAAGTAATCTTTTGGAAAATCTGGATTGAACCAAAGAAAGGCTGAAATAACTCTTTTTATTTATTCATACACAAGTTCTCCAACCTCCTTTGATTATTAATCATATAATCTGCGAAAGCTCCGGGAGAAAATGTGGGATTCAGTTACATTGTAAATATGAGCAAAAGTTATAAATTATTTATATAAAATTATAAATATATAAAAACTTACTTGCAAAACAGATGAAACTCATAAAACAAAAACAGCAACTCATGACAAGTGACAGCATTCAATTAGATTGCTTACAACAATCACCAATCACAGCTGCTAATGACTTCTGGCTACTATTGTCTAAGAGCACGCACCCTGCCTTGCCTTCTGGATGGTTTAAAACCACTGGAACACTAAGAATTGGAACCACTGTGCCATCTGTAAGTCTGTTTTAAAGGGCTTAAAGGTGTCTGTATTTGTGACCGCATACCTGGGCGGGCTATTAATGCAAATGTGATACAATGTTTACACGTTGAAATGCCTCCTCTTCATAAAGCATTAGTAACTGTGTTTTAATTTTAGGAATCATGTGAAGCCAGCAAACACTTAGGGGATTATTTAACCGAAATAAATGCAAAAATATAATATCGATGATATTCCTATTCCATGGATGTGCAATGCCCACCGTGAATATATGTTCCCGATGTTATTATAGACTATATGTATATCACATAGGAGTCAAGGCATTGCAGCAGTTTTAATCTTGTTGAGGTAAGCTGCTGCCTTAAACGTTCAGACTGGTGAAAATGCCTTGAGACATAATATGTACATTACACATCATATCATGGTAAATATCAAGAAATGATAAGTCCTCCATGGGTGTACAAATTAGTGAGGTAATACTACATACGAGAGTGGTCTGAAAAGTTCTTGGCTTAACAATGAAAAAACAAATTTATAATTTCAAAATTATTTTTATTTTTCAACATAATCTCGATTAAGACCAATACATTTATTTCAGCGATGCTCCACGCCATTATCCTGTCCCTGTAGTGGTTGTTAGTAAGATCCGTATAAAAAAAAAAAAAACCCTACAGCTGCAATCACCTCTTGATTCAAAGAAAAATGCTGACCAGCGAGGAAGAGTTTTAGTATCAGGAAGAGATAGAAGTCAGAGGGAGCCAAATCTGGGGAATAGGGTGGATTTTTCAACAATTCATAGTGCAGATCCCTTAATTTTCCCATTGCCAAAACGCCTTTGTGGGCTGGTGCATTGTCCTGATGAAAGATGATTTTTTTTCTTCTGGAAATCGAGTCTTTTCTCATGAATTTTTTCATCCAGTCTGGTTAAAAGATCGAAATAATATTCACCAGTTATTGTTTTACCCTTTTCAAGATAATTAATAAACAAAAAGCCTTTTGCATCCCAAAACACTGATGCCATGACCTTTCCTGCTTATGGAACCGACTTTGTCTTCTTTGGTGCTGAACAACTGGCTTCTGTCCACTGTTGTGACTGTTTGGATTCTGGTGTAATGGTGAATCCAAGTCTCATCCATACTAATAAATCAATGCACAAAATCAGTTTTATTCTTGTTAAAACCCTGCAAGCACTGTTTAAAGATTTTCATGGGAGTATGTTTTTGACCTGCTGTGAGCAAGCATGGCACACATCTTGCGCAAAGCTTTTTCATATGCAATTCTTCATGCAAAATATATCCTACACATTCTTTTGTAATGCCTATAGTCTCAGCAATTTCACGCACTTTGATTCGCCGGGTCATCCAATACCATATCGTGCACTTGATCAATGATTTCTGGTGTTGTTACACTTTATTGGACGTACTTCACGTGGATCATCTTCAAGGCTGGTATGGCCACGTTTAAATTCGGCAGCCCATTTCTTAATTGTTGAAAATGAAGGAGAAGAGTGTCCATAAACTTTTATGAACATCGAATGAATTTCTTTTGGCGTTAAACCTTCTTTTGCAAAGAATTTTATAACTGAATGATACTCAATTTTATCCATTTCAAGGTATACAGACAACATTTTTGCTTCAGACGGCTGTATAAAACAAACTACTTGATAGAATGACTTACAATTTCACATGGATGCTTATGACAGATGTACCAACTTAGGGGAAAAAAAATCTTGCCGATAGTGTTGCCATCTGTGGTCGAGGCTGAGAACTTTTCAAACCACCCTCGTTCCTCATGGCATCCAGGAATTAAACACCTGTTTTTAACCTTTCCTCTTTTATTGATGGAAATTTTTTCACTTGGCTATGCAATCAGTTATATATTTCATTTAATCCTTTATCTAAGTGTAAGCAAATGAAGTTTGTGCTTGAAATATTTTCAGGACTGGGACAACTCGTGGTAAAGGTGGTATAAGTTCTGATCACTTGCCTTAGTATCTCATATCCTTATGTATAATGCTATGAATTATGGAAAGGACACTACCTGGATCAGTTTCGACCTTTATTGAGGTTTCATCAGTGGGAGCTAGACTCAGTGGTGATGATACTAAGGTGGAAGTAATGCAAAAGTCATATCACTATATACCTGTTGCCAAAGGGTGTCAACACCTTATTATTAAAATTCTCTGGATTAGAGATAGTTGATGGAAGTTTTTTCACTTGGCTATGCTCTACCAATTATATATTTGGTTTAATCCTTTATCAACTTTTACCACCTTTACCATGAGTTGCCCCTGTCCTGAAAATATTTTGGGCGCAAACTTTGTTTGCTTACACTTGGATAAAGGATTAAACCAAATATGTAATTGGTAGCATAGCCAAGTGAAAAACTTCCATCAACTATCACTAATCCAGAGAATTTTAATAATGAGGTGTTGACACCTTTTGGCAACTAGTATATGATGATACTTTTGCATTACTTCCACCTTAGTATCACCACCTCTGGGTCTAGCTCCCACTGACGAGACCTCAATAAAGGTAGAAACCAGTCTGGGTAGTGATCCTTTCCATAATGCATTGCATTATATATACCCATAAGTATATGTGCTTTGCATTATGGGATACTAAGGCAACTGATCAGAACTTATACCACCTTTACCATGAGTTGCCCCAGTCCTGAAAATATTTCAGGTGCAAACTTTGTTTGCTTACACTTGGATAAAGGATTAAACCAAATATGTAATTTCCTCTTTTATTCTTTGACCACATCTTCTGGACCATCAACACAGAAGATCTTGGTTTTAACATTAGACCATCCACCCACACCGTGCAAATAACTGATCTTAGCTTTGCTGATGATGATGTACTTATTGATACAGAACCAATAAATGCACAAAAACATCCTGGTCTACCTGAGGCACAGGCTAAACTTATTGGTCTGCAGATCAACATCCAAAAGTCCAAATTATTCTCAATAGGTTGTTTATACTTCATATCAACAATAAACCCTTAAAAAGAGTAAAGTACTTTCAATATTTTCCATATTTGGATCATACATCAGCAATACAGAAAATGATATCAGAAAACGTAAACAGCTGGCTCTAGTTTTCCATAACAAACACCGCCCCATCTGGAAATCTTCATTAGTATCATTAAAGACAAAAATAAGACCTATACCATGTAACCAGTAGATCCATCTTCTTGTATGGTTCTCAAATTTGGACAATAAGCACCTAAAAAACTACAGATCTAATTAACTTCTTTGGAACTGCATGTCTCAGACTGATCCTTGGATACACCTGGATGGACCGCATCACTAACTCTGCTGTGCTAAATCTGGCTAAGCAAGAACCACTTGTCAGTATAGTAAAAAAACTACAACTCAGATGACTTGGGCATCAACTCAGATTTCCTGAAGTCTTGCCCATTTTGGAATCCCTCATACTGTACAAACCAGAAGATGGCAAACACAGTAGAGGAAGACCCATGCAAACAATTTTGGCAATACATATGCAAAACCATCAGTAGGCTGAACTGCAAAATTCCATCTGACATCTACCAGTTAGCTCAAGATAGAGAGACTTGGAAGACCATAATTTGCAATATTTAATTTTTAACATAAATCTCTTTTCCCTTTTCATTGTATCATATTGTGAATAAACTATGTATGTATTCTGTTCAAGCTTAATTATCTCTGCACACACAACATTCTTCTATTTTAACAATGTCCAGTTCCTTTTTTTGATATTTCCATTTTTAATGATTTTGATGCTTTCATTCTCTAAATTTTCTCAACTTTCATTTTTTAATAATTTTCAGATCCATAAATTAAATGGAGGGAGAGTACTCTTGTTCCCATCCACAAGGGTAAAGGGGATGCACAAGACTGTAAAAATTACAGAGGAATAAAGTTGATGTCCCACACAATGAAGATCCTAGAAAGGGTTCTTGATGGTAGATTGAGGGAGGAGGTGGAGATTGCAAAGGAACAATTTGGCTTCATGCCTAGTAGATCAAAAACAGATGCTATCTTTGGGTTACGACAGATGATGGAAAATTATCGAGAGAAACAAAGGGAGCTACATCTGGTATTTATTGATCTGGAGAAAGCATACGATAGAGTGCCAAGGCAAGAAGTCTGGAGGTGTCTAAGGGAGAAGAAGGTGCCGGAGAAATATGTCAGGTTGGTGCAGGAAATGTACAGAAATGTGAAGACAAGTGTTCGGACCTGTTTGAGACAGAAAGTTTTCAAGTAACAGTTGGCTTGCATCAAGGGTCAGCATTAAGTCCGTTTCTGTTTAATATTGTGATGGAGGTGGTAACAGAGGAGGTGAGAGAAGATGCACCTTGGACAATGTTGTATGCAGATGACATCTTGCTGTGTGTAGATACAAGAGAAGAAGCGGAAACTAAACTGGAAAGATGGAGAAAAGTACTGGAAGAGAGAGGTATGAGACTGAGCAGAAGTAAGACAGAGTATATGTGTTGCACAGTGGGCGGTGGCCAGGAGACAGACCTGGAGCTGGAAGGAAATGTCATCAGGAAGGTGAGAGACTTTAGATACTTAGGTTCGACAGTGGAAGAAGATGGAGGAGGTGAGAAGGAAGTGGGAGGCAGGATACAAGCAGGTTGGAGGAACTGGAGGGAGATGGCTGGAGTGTTATGTGATAAGAGGGTGCCGATCAATCTGAAAGGCAAAATTTATAGGACAGTAGTGAGGCCAGCTATGACATATGCTATAGAAACTGTGGCCCTGAGGAAAAATAACATCAGCAGGATGGAAGTAGCAGAGATGAGAATGCTTAGGTGGATGTGCGGTGTGACCAGAAAGGATCATCTGAGAAATGACTATGTCAGGGGAACAGTGAAAGTTACGAACTTAGGAGCGAAAATACAGGAGGCAAGGTTGAGATGGTTTGGTCATGTGATGAGGAGGGAGGACGAATATGTGGGAAGAAGGGTCATGCAGATGGATGTGCAAGGAAGGCAGAAGCGTGGGCGGCCAAAGAAGAGATGGAGGGAGCTGGTAGAAGAGGACTTGAAGATGAAGAACTTGGATGTGGTGACAGCCCAAGACAGGAAGGTGTGGAGGAGACTCATAACAAACAGTGATCCCACTTAAGTGGGAGAAGCTGCAGAAGAAGAAGAAGAAGATCCATAAATTAAATTTATGGATCTGTAACACTTGTCAACTCATATAGATTTTTTTATGTCCCTTTTTCTTTTTTTTTTTAGCTTATTTTATATTTTTATTTTCTGTCTTTTTATGTATTTTTGTTGCAGATTTTCATGATAGATTTGTTATACAGATATCATGCATCATACTCCTAAATAAAAAGGAATTTATTTAGGAGCATGATATCTGTATAAGTTAACAGCTGAGTAATATCTCTCATTTTGATATTGCACTTGATGCAACTTTATAATGTTTTCTATATAGATGTTGATTAATAATGGGGTTAATTGTACATCATTGTCTTACATTATGTACAGAAAGATGGTTTGATGCTAAATCAAACCATCTTTCTGTACATTCTTCAATTTTGTAGCTTTCTTAACTTACTGAAGTCTAGGCTATATACTGCACTTTATGATATCCCATTAAAACCTGTATAATTATTGCATTTTAAAGAGCTTTTCTTTTGCCTTTCCCACATCTACAAAACTTAAATACAGATCCATATTTCCATTATTTCTAAATGTAAAGTAAAAACTGGTCCATACAACCCCCTCCCCTTCCTCGCCCTCCATTTGACCCAAACCCAGCTTGTTTTTTTCCAAGTTTTTCTTTAATAGCTTCCATTTTTATTAGCCTCTTTTCTAGAACATTCAGTAAGGAAATCATTCTAATTTTCACATTTAGTTAATTTTGGTTTATT
Source organism: Typopeltis vanoorti (assembly GCF_054136105.1). Taxonomy (NCBI): domain Eukaryota; kingdom Metazoa; phylum Arthropoda; class Arachnida; order Uropygi; family Thelyphonidae; genus Typopeltis; species Typopeltis vanoorti. The sequence goes on along the minus strand of NC_143555.1, from coordinate 109,292,550 downwards.
TTGGATATTTACTGCAAGTTCTATTATATTCATCTGGAATTTATTCTTCTGACTCACCTGAATTATGCAGCATTGCTGCTGTAAAAACTTTTATAACTTTCGTTTTGAGTATTTATGGTTGAATAGGATCTGCTCAGCTGCTTCTTGACATTAGATTTTGCCATATTTTTCAATGAATTTTGGCTGCATGTCCATATGGATTGTAGAGCCAGAGTTTTATTGATAGTTATTGTGAATTAACAAGAATTGTTATTTCTCAGATCAAGCAACCTGCTAATAGTGTTGCATTCTAAAATACGAATTTCTCTAGGAAGCAGCATACTGCAAAAAATTTGGAGATTCTGGGAGGTATGCAGCTGTAAAAAAAAAAAAGCTTTTATTGATGATTTTCATACCAAATGTGTTAGCCTGAAGCCTTGTAGCAGATTTATTTAAGAGTACATGACATCATCTGCATAAGTAAACAGCTGAGTTTAATATCTTTGATTTTGATTTGTAAGATTATGTAAGATTGCAAAAATCTTACATAATCATTGATGCACTGTTCTCATTGAAAAATGGGCACTTTTGAACCTGCATTGAAAATATGCTAGCCATTTTGCTAAAATTTTCTTATTTGAATAACAAGGATTCATAGTTTATATAATAATTCACCAATTCTTCAGTCCACCCCCCCCCCCAGGTGGTATATAAGGATGCTGTATGTGTGTAATAGTTTCTTATAGTTAAGAATAAGCAGTAGTGATGAATAAAAACTTTTTATGCTATACCCCTTGAAAGTAGAGTATATTACACTTAATCAGGTTAGATATGTCTTTGGATGTGTTTTTTATATATATATAATATATAAGAAAGAGAGAAGAAGCCCTTAAAATAACATTTTTCTAACTTCTTGCAGCTTTTGTTATTTACAACTTCCTTAGTCTGTGCTATGAATATCTTGGTGGAGAGAGCAACATAATGGCAGAAATAAGGGGGCAACCAATAAAGTAAGTATTAAGAGCTACCAACTCTAATAAATAACTTGATAGATATTTGTATTATATTTTCCAGTAAATTTGAATTTACATTTTAAAAATGAAACGTATCACACTCATCATGTTCCCTTGTTGCTGAGGTTAACTATCAATGTTTGTAATTCTTCTTTCTACCTATTTCTAGTTTGTTAGGTAAAAAGAATGATATTGATTTTTTTGATTGCTGTAGAGTAATGCTTGATGAAAATACTATGATTTATGTAACATTAGACCTTTTATCAGTTAATCTTCCCATATTCTATCTCACTGTTGCTTATTTCTGGCTTTGATTTTGGGCTGTGCTGTTAATTCCACTTTTGATCTTAAATGTAATAGGACTGCTGTAATAAGAGTTGCATGTGTTGCTCTCTGCTGATGGCTGAATTGTTAAATATATGCATTCTCATTTTAAGCATATTTATTTTATTCTTTCTGTTTGAGAATTAGTTCACACTTAACTAATTTATGGTTGAACGGAAAACTTTTCAAACCCACGTACCAAACATGAATTGCAACATTCATTTCTTAGCTTTGTACAGTCATAAAGCTGATAAATGAATTACTGACATCCAGTAATATTTTAACTTAATGTTGTGATAATTTTTTTTTTTTTTTTTTTGGTATGTGGGTTTGAAAAGTTTGATAAATTTCCAATAGACAGAGTACCAGTATCAGCACATATAATCTTTTTCATGACCCCCTGGCAAAATTTTTGCCATGTGCAATGCATAGTTCTCGTTTGGCAAACATTTAAAATTACCGTGTTTGCATTTTTCATAAAAATGGAGAAAAACGAGTTTCGTGCAGTGATAAAATACTTTTATTTGAAGTGGACGGCCATGCAGATCAGAGTCCAGTTAGATGCAGTTCATGGAGATCCCTGCACCAGCATTAAAGACTATTTATTTTTGGATAAATGAGTTTAACCATGGTCGTAAGTCTATCGAAGATGAAGTGTGCTCCGGATGCCCAACTAAGGTCAACTACGAAGGAAATGATTGACAAAATCCATGGTATCGTTATGGAAGACTGCCGAGTGAGATTGCTGAGATTGTAGGCATCTTAACTGAACAGGTTTATAATATCCTGCACGAAAATTGCACATGAAAAAGCTGTGTGTGAGTGCGATGGGTTCTGCGATTGTTGACTGTTGATCAAAAATGCATTCGAAAAGCCATTTCAACGCAGTGTTTGGCGATGTTTAATCGCAATATGCAGGATTTTTTGCATCGATTCATGACTGTATACGAAACTTGGATCCACCACTACACACCTGAGTTCAAGCAGCAATCAAAACAGTGGACAGTGCCCAGTGAAAGAGCACCAAAAAAAGCAAAGACCGTTTTTGTCAGCTGTGAAGGTGATGGCACTGTTTTTGGGATTCCCAAGGAATTATCATGATAGACTATTTGGAAAAGGATAAGACAATAACAGGAGTCTGTTATGTGTCATTGTTGGACCGTTTAAAAGAAGAACTGAAGAAAAAACAGCCAAGATTGGTGCTCCAAAAAAGTGCTCTTTCATCAAGACAGTGCACCATCCCACACATCGGGCGTCGCAATGGCAAAATTGCATGAATTGAGGTTCGATTGGTTCCACATCCACTGTTTTCTCCGGACTTGGTCCTAAACTTAAAAATTTGACTCGGTGGGAAAATATTTTTCTTTGAACAAGGCTATCAGTGACTATTTTGCACAATTTGACAAATCCCACTTTTTAGATGGGATGAAAAAATTGGAAACTTGCTGGACTAAATGTGTAGACCTCAATGGAGACTATGTTGAGAAATAAAGATGATTTTTTCCAAAAAAAATGTGTTTAACTTATTTTTTTACCAAACTTTTCAAACAACCCTTGTAGTGCATAATTACTGTAGATAATGGTAAGAATTTAATAATGATTAAAAAACAACAACAGTAGAATGGTGAATATGTAGTTGCTGACTTCACGAGTAAATCTGTTCCTAGCAAGAATTTATGAATGTCTAGCGTTTCTCTTTTAATTACATAGTTTCAATTTTGTTGATGTTTGATACTTGAAAAAAAGAACTCACAAAGTGAGAACTGCCTGCACTCATTGGCAAATATAAGATTTGTGAAAAGGAAATATTAGCAGCTCCATCTGAGAGATCTTACTAAAGTGATTTAACATTCACAGATTTTCCTTGAATGAATTTATGCTGCTTACTCTATTCCTATATGCAGACAAGTAATTTCACAAATGTGCCGGGACCACAATATGCAAACCCCACATAACCCGGACCAACATGCAGTGTCATCTTCAGTGGTGCTAAGAGCGTGTACAGCGGGATGTGGAAACTTGGAAAGCTGCATTATGGAGTGACGTACCACTACCGAGCAGATAGTTAGATGTAGCAGATGCCTGGCAAATGTCTCTGACCAGAGTGTGTAGCCCCAACTATGAAATTCCGCAGTGGCAATGTGATGGTATGGTCTTTTTTTTCCTGGTTTGGCTTCTGACCACTGTTTGTGGTGCCACGAATATTGAACTCCGAGAGGTATCTGAACATTCTGGACAATACAATGCAATGCTTCCTATTTTGTGGAAGCATTGCAATGCACTGTGTCATAAGGCTAGTTCTGTAACTACTTAGTTTGTAGACATGAACGTCATTTCTTGACTGGCTCCACAGAGCTCTGATCTCATCCTATTGAACATTTGTGATATAAACTGGAGCATTGGGTGAGATCAAGGGATGTCCACCCCACAACCATCTAGACCTCATTATATGTCAACAGGAAGAATGGTCCAAAATTCTCATTAATTGGTATCGTATGACTTGTTGAAAGTATACTCTGTAGGATTGCTGCAGTCATCGCAGCGAAATTATCCTACATCTTATTAAGGTGGGTACCATAACTATATGTTTTTCATACTATGGTGTCTGTTGACTTCTTTCCAAGAAGTGTATTTGTCATATGCCCAGTTATGTCATTTGTCATATTTGTGAAAAAAAGAAAAAAAAGAAATCTGATCCACTGGAAATGTTAATTTTTTTTAAAAAAAAATTTCAGTTACAAATTTCTTGTTGACCAGTATGATAGTTTTGAAATCATTCTTGCTACTGCAGATGTTACTTCCTGCTAAGATCACTCTCATTGGAACAAGTAAAGAAGTGGTCAGTATGAAAACGCATATTGTATTAACATTCTTGTTATTGTAGCAGTTATTAAAGTAATTAATTTTGTCTTAGTTACTGCAGAAATACTTCATCATCTCATCTTCCTTATACCCTCTTTTACCTTGCGGTGTCGAGGGTCCATTGATCATCGGACCTCACTCCGTTTACAGGATAAGGTGGTCAGCCTTATGCCCCGGTTTATCCTATGGCCTGTAGTGTTGAGTTCTCAAGGCCAGTTTGCCTGCTTTGCGGGATGAAAAACCCCAGAATAAACTTGGGAAAAAACTCTGCTGTCCACGCCCAAGACTGGCTAACTTGGCTATGGCTGAGGAAGATCCTTCAGCTCCTCACGTCACCGACGGGAATCGAACCTAGGACACTAACTCCCCAGGCATATGGTTGCGAAGTGCATAGCCACTAGGCTAACCGCGCGGAGAGCAGAAATACTTTTATTTACTTAATTTGGCCATTTAACTGGCTCATCGAGATGAAGTGATCCTAAAAAATTATTAAATTCCGATGAGCAAGAGCAGAATTATTACATATCATTTTGAATTTTGCAGAATACTTCTGTATTCTAGTGGACATAACTATAAGGAGTTAAGATGTGGGATTCACTTACATTGGAAGTAAATTTAATATGATCTCATTTCATTTTCAATACATACAATTAAAGAGAAAATAAAATAGAATGACAGCTGAAAGTTGCTGTGTGTGGGTGTGTGGTATAATACATATTAAATGCAGGAGGACAGCTATTGGAATTCAAAGATGAAATGCTGAAATAGAGGCTAACCTGTTTTTTGTGAAATGTGAATCTGATTCTATTTAATTCTCTGGTAAACGTGGTGTGACTGGCAAGACCTGATTTATCAGAATCAAGGAGCGATAAGCAGATTGATTGAGACCACATCATAAACTCTTGGAAAGATGATTACATTTATTCTCTGGTCATTGTAAGAATGAATGTAATTTGTAAACTGGATGGAAGGAGACTTGAAGGTTTATCTGACATAGAACATCTGTCGAAAGTTTTCTTATCATTTATTGGAAATTCTCGAACATTTGTTAAAAACTCGGATTTCAAGAAAAAGATTGCTGGAATTATATTAAAACCTACAAATATTTTAATTAGTTTAGATGTATTTTCACATTTTATGTGGCACAGATACTACATAACAATTTTCCTCCAAATATTATAAAATTGTTCATGTTTGCTATGAACAGAAGATATTTTTCCTGCCAAGATCAACTATACAAATTGAAGGAACTGTAGTAGGTTTGCCTAGTCTCTCACCTTAGCCAACTATTTTATGGAATATTTAGAACGTATACTTGAGTTCCTCCATTCCCCAAGTCTTCTCTATGGCTTTCACTGATGTTTATGTGTTTTGCAGGTCTGAACTATTATCTGAGCTCAGTTTTTCTTCATGAAATTAATTCATTCTATCCAAAGACAACTTAATAGCAATTTCCGTATTGTATAGAAAAAGAAAACAAGTACATTATGCTGCTTCTCATCATCCATTGCAAGAGCTGGGCATATCAAAACTTTGGAACAACATGAAGTTATTGATAGTTTTAGCCTTCATCTCAGTTCTTAGAAGTTTCTACAGTTTCAATTTCATGTGTCAGAGGTGTCTGAGAAATTTGCCTGACTTCTATGCGATATTAACCTTCAAATCTCCTATCTGGTTTCTAAACTGAATTCATTCTTGCACTTTCCAAAGGATAAATATCTTTCACTTTCTTATCCAGGAGTTTACAGAATTCCTTGCTCATGCAGTCCCCATAATATGAGGGACTGCATGAGCAAGGAATTTTTTAAAAAAAAATTTTTAAATTTTAAGCTTCCTCAGTTTGGGGAAATTATCCTGCTTAATATCTCATCATCATCAAATTCCTGCCATGTACCCTCAAGGGGTGTATAGTTTTGATATCATGTTTAATACCACTTTCCTTCATAATGTGATCCATATAGATAATGAATAACAGAGGGGATAATGTTCATCCTTGTCTCACACCAGATTTAACATCAAAACATCTTCCTGTACTTCCTTCAAATACTAACTGCTGACTTACAACTCAAATAAAGACTACGTATTGCTTGATATAATGCCCCATTGACACCATATAACTGTAGCGTATTGAATAGCTTCTCTCTTGGCACCTTGTCATATGCCATTTCCAAATCGACAAAACTTAAACACAGATCTTTGTTATATTCCCATGATTTCTCAATTATCTGTTGTAAAGTGAAAATCTGATCCTGACAGCCTCTATTTGGCCTGAATCCAGCTTGTTCTTCACCAAGCTTTTCTTCCACAATTCTTCTCAACCGTTTCTCAAGTATACTTGCATAGATCTTGCCAGGAACACTCAGTAGGGAAATACCTCTATAATTCTCACATTCAGTTTTCTTTCCCTTTTTTATATATGGGTACTATGAGAGCTCTACTCCAATCATCGGGAATTCGTCCCTCTGTCCAGGCTTTCTGAACTATGCAGTGCAGCCACTGTAAGACTCATCATCATCATCATCATCAAATTCCTGCCATGTACCCTCAAGGGGTGTACAGGATATGACAGTACTACATGAAAAAATTACATCATTACTAACTTCCTATCTACAATTTTCCTCCAAATCAGTCTGTTACTTGTCAAGACTCCAACATTATCAGATCTTATATTTCTATCGTCTAAGGCACTTTGTACCGTATCAATCCACCTATATCTTGGTCTTCCTCTGGGTCGTTTTCCTGCCAACCTGGCAGAGAACACTTGTTTTGCTAATCTTTCCTCTCCCATTCTATTTAAGTGACCATACCATCTGAGATTAGCTCTGCTAACGCATTCCTGGATGCTGACAATGTCAAGTTCTTTCCTAATATCCTCATTTTTAATATGATATTGCCATTGATGCCATCTGTTCACGCCTCTAATCTTTCTCAGGACTCTCATATCTGCGGTCTCTAGTCTTTGGTCAAGTGTTTTACTTCTGACCCAGCTCTCAGATCCATAAGTTAAAATTGGTTTGAACACAGTCTTGTATACAGCTAATTTAGTGTTCCGACTAATTTCTTTCTTATTCCATATGAATTTATACAATTGACTTCCCACGATACCAGCTTTGCTGATTCTGTTGTCTATTTCTATATTTAGTTTACCATCTTCAGTAAAAATTGTGCCTAAGTAGCTGAAATGTTTTACTTGTTCCACAGGTTCTCCATTCACAACACAGTTGACATTTTCAATGATTCTGCCTATTTTCATTGTCTTTGTCTTTTTATTGCTGACCTTCATACCATATCTATTACAACAGCTATTCAATTTAGTCAGAGAATCTTGCAGACTTGTAGCGGATTTATTTAGAAGTATAACATCATCCGCATAAAGCAAAGAGCTGACATTAACATCTCCAATTTTGATATCAGGTTTAATACCACATTCCTTCATAATGTGATCCATATAGATAATGAATAACAGAGGGGATAATGTACATCCTTGTCTCACACCAGATTTAACATTAAACCATCTTCCTGTACTTCCTTCAATTCTAACTGCTGACTCACAACTCAAATAAAGACTAAGTATTGCTTGATATAATGCCCCATTGACACCATATAACTGTAGCGTATTGAATAGCTTCTCTCTTGGCACCTTATCATATGCCTTTTCCAAATCGACAAAACTTAAATACAGATCTTTGTTATATTCCCATGCTTTCTCGACTATTTGTCGTAAAGTGAAGATCTGATCCTGACAGCCTCTATTTGGCCTGAATCCAGCTTGTTCTTCACCAAGCTTTTCTTCCACAATTCTTCTCAACCGTTTCTCAAGTATACTTGCATAGATCTTGCCAGGAACACTCAGTAGGGAAATACCTCTGTAATTCTCACATTCAGTTTTATTTCCCTTTTTATATATGGGTACTATGAGAGCTCTACTCCAATCATCGGGAATTCGTCCCTCTGTCCAGGCTTTCTGAACTATGCAGTGCAGCCACTGTAAGACTCTTATACCACCATACTTCAGCATTTCTGGTCGAATATCATCTACTCCTGCTGCCTTTCCACATTTCAAGCCTTTGATGGCTTTTTCTACTTCAAGTATGGATATGTATTCCTGACTGCATGCCTGGTCAGTGTTTTTTATCACTGTGCTGTCATCACTGCTTGTTTCATTTAGCAGTTTTTCAAAGTAATTACTCCATACTTCAAGGATATCTTTTTCTCCTGTTTTCATTTCACTTTTATCATCTCTAATTCCTTTTACAGCACTCTTTCCTCCATTCCTAAGCTTCTTCAACAACCTCCAGAATATTTTGCCACCTTCTTGATATTTATTTTCTATATTCTTGCCAAAGTCCTCCCATGACTTTTGTTTAGCTAGTTTTACACACTGTTTAGCTTTCTTACATTTGTCTCTGTATTCTGTAAGAGTAAAAGCTGACTTATTTGCCAGGAACTTTTGATATGCTTTCTTCTTTTCCTTCACTGCCTCTTTAACTTCCTGTGTCCACCAGGGAGTTCTGATTTTTTTATCTTTGCACACAACCTCACCACATGCCTCTCTGGCAGAATCAATCAATGTTTCCTTCAGAGTTTGCCACTGAATCTCCAAGGTTTGATTCCTGTTCTCAAACTCTTTCATTTTCTTTTCAATAATATTTCTGTATTTTAGTCTACAGTTTACATCTGAGAGCTGCTCAACTTTTATTCGCTTTAAAACTTTCTTACATGTTATTCTTTTCAATATGAAATTCAATTTTATCCTGCTCAAGACTAAATAGTGATCACTTCCAATTTCAAATCCTCTGTACACTCTGGTGTCCTGCACCAGGGAGAAAACATCACTATCAACAATAACATAGTCAATGAGACTTTTCTTATTCCTAGCCTCTTCTCTCCATGTGAATTTGTGCACATTTTTATGTTGGAACATGGTGTTAGTAATAACCAGTCCATGTCCTGAGCAGAAATCCAACAGATATTTGCCATTATTATTAGCTTTGCTCTTTTCTCCAAATTTTCCCAAAATATTTTTGTATGTCTCACAATCATTTCCTACTCTACTATTTAGATCCCCAACAAGGACCAACTTTTCCTTTTTCATTGTGGCATTTGCTTTTTCTAAAGCCTCAAAAAATTCCTCCACTTCTACCTTAGTAGAACCTTCTGTGGGACCATAGGCACAAATAAGTCTCATTGTCCAGTTCCCCATTCTCATATTTGCCCACATTACTCTACTTGAGACTGACTGCCATTCAAGAAGATTAGCCTCGTATTTTGTGTTGAATACTATGGCTACTCCTTCTTTTCCTTGATTGTTATTGCCTGAATATAACATTTTGTATTTATTGCTCAGAAAGATCTCGCCAGTTTTTGTCTTTTTTGTTTCAGTCACCCCTATTATGTCGATCTGGTACTTATCTAATTCCTCAGCTAGGTCCATTTCTTTGCCATTGAGGGGTTCTTATGTTGATAGTACCGATCTTTAACTCTGGTGATGTTTAGTTCGGGTGTGCTTTCAGATTTGTTCCAGTAGCTGACTTTTCGCTGTTCACCCTGGTTCCCTGGCGAAAACAAGGAGAGCCTTGTTTAACCGGGCGACGCCCCAGCCGGCATGAAATTTTGTCATGTTGTACCATCATTTTTTATTTTGGTTTAACCAATAAGAATACAATTTGGTTGGCTAAATCCCAAATTGCCAGCCCATCCTCTTTCGTTCAGCATCCAGGTAGATACCCAAGAGGGTGCACCGTGAGAAAGTGAGGATTGGACATTAGGTCAGAAGCCCTGGTCGCTTCTCCGCATTCCTTTAAAGGCTATGTGGAGGTCTCCTCTCAGTTATACAGCTTTGACCCTAATTTTAGTGTCTTTTCTTTGAATTCTGATAGTTACAGATTAAGTGTTATACTTTTTTTGTAATATGTTCTGAAAATGGTTTTGAAATGTGACCAAAAATTCTGCTTGTGTTAAATATTTATTTCCAATGTAAGTTCTGTATTTTAGTTATAGTTACATCATTTTGAGTTGTTTTATAAATAAAAGCAGATTAAAAATAAGTAGTAGTAAATCTTTCATCAATCACTATTGAACTCAAGAAGTGATCCAGAATAAAAATAACTGCATGACTGTATATGCTTATGACAAAATATGCATAGGCTTCACACTCCCTTATAATTGTTTATATATGATACAATTTGAAGTTGTTCGTGGTTAAGTTTTCTATTATTGATATGTTTGTTGTTCTTACTTGAACTAACTATCATAATTATGGTCAAAGAGCTTCATATTGATACTTTTGTAAAAAAAAAAAAAAAAAAAAATCCCTCCATTTTTTCAAAATTTTTAGCTACTTCATGAATCATCGATCCTTTTTTTTATCTTAGGTATTTTGACTATATCATTTTATTTTGCTCTGATATTTCAATTACAAATGGTCCAGTTGAACAAAAATTGAATTGACAAATTTTGATATATATATACTGAATACCAGATTGCCTTCATTTCTGTCCAGTGTAGAATAATTAATACCAGTTTGAAAATATAGCAAAATTTTGTCATGGAAAAAAAAAAAAAATCAATTCAAACTCTTTATTAATTCTTGTGTTTTTTATTTATTTATTTAAAGGTCAAGTTGGTTGTATGGTACATGCTGTTTAGCTGGAAAGACCTACACCATTGGTTTCCTTAGATTTTGCAAACAGGTTAGTTTCACATAATTTTTTTAAGTTGACTTAAGTGATTTTGTGATTTTAATAATTTGTATGAAAAAACTATAATTATTGTTAGATTTTAAGTTATAATAAATATATAATTTTAATGTCACCTTGCTCATTGAGTCATTATCATATACAGATGTTCAGGCATGATGAAATGCTCAGTAGAGAGAAATTCCTCTGTAATTCTCACATTCAGTTGTATGAGTTCTGTGAGAACTCATAAAGATCATTGAAGCACAAAATATAACTTTTCTTGGCCATTTGACAATCCTGACTTCTAGTTGTATGACCTTTGATCACAAAAAGGGTGAATGACTGTTATAAGCATAACATATCTGTAGTAGAAGAAAATGTAAACTACCACTGTCTTATTAATACACTTTGCTTGAGTAGTCAGCATCATAGGGAACCGACCTGACCATTTAAACTAACTGGATCTGATTATAGTTTTGAATTTGAATGTGGAATAAACACTGCACTGATAGGCCTTTGTGTGAGAGAGAAGTCACCTTGTGTCCCTGTTTGCTTTGGCCACCTGATTTGGGTAGACACACACACACAGGATGCTCTTTCAATATCAGCTGGTAACTAATTAGGAACAGAGGCCATTGCAGATGCTTGGATTCCACTGCTTTTGGAAGTATCACCATACTTCAACTGACCTGTCATTAGCAAATTGGTTTATGTGGTTTAAACTAAAGGAGCTCGAAGATAGTTAATTGCTGTATATCTGTGATTAAAGGACTGATTTTGTTAGGTCTTGGAGCAAAAAATCAATTTTCTATGGACCTAGTCAAGACTTTTCTTTCCATAGGGACCTGGGAACTTTCATGGAGTCCTAAGACCGATTGTGGGAGAACCAAACTATCAACACAATATCTATCATACCTCTCCTTGAAACCATTAACATACAAAACACTCACAAATGACTCAGGCAATCCATTCCATTCATTCCCCACTCTCCAAGTGAAAAATTTAGTCCTCATGCCCTTGTTAACTACACTCTTACTTGAGTGGATGACTTTTGTTCTGCTCCCTATAGCCAAGAACTCATCCTTATTGTGGGATGAGTTGTTTATTATTACACATAGAAAAATTAACTTCTCTTTTATGATCATCGTAGTTTTTAAACTGGTAACTATTTTGCTTGTATAACAGTTGGAAAATTTTATGTACAAAGCACATGATTTCCCGTGTTGGTGACCAATTCGTACATCGCCTTATTTCTTTCTCCACTTCAACATGAATTAACTCTTCTTGGCAGTTTGCCAATGACAGCTCTCGTTTCTGTGGTCGGACAGTAATCCTGTGAGCTACCCTGTCTACTTTAGCATTATGCCCTCTAAACTTCAATTCTCTATCTACTACTACCCTCAAATCCCTGGGTTTATCATTTTCCTGGATTACAGTTCCCTCCATGTAATATACAACTTATAATCTTTGTATCCCAAAATGCAGAACTTTACACTTTTCCACATTAAATTGAGATCCATTATGTTTTGCCCATGCTGTCAGCCTATTTAAATCATCCTTCAAGCTCTCTACATAACCTTAATTAACTATTATATACCCAATAAACATGGAATAAACACTGCACTGATAGGCCTTTATGAAAGAGAAGCCACCTTCTTTCTGTTTGCCTTGGCTAACTGACTTGGGTAGGCTGACACAAGATTGAACCAAAACTTTATTACTTGATGTCCTCAAAAGTATTTCACAGGTACAAGTCAGGAGGTCACTTGAGGGTCAAAGCCAGATAAACTGGGAGGGGAACCTCCACATGCCTGTCAGGAATGCAGAGAACCAACTGAGACTGCTGACCTAATGTCCAATCCTAATTTTCATGTGGTGCGACCTAATGTCCAGTCCTAATTTTCATGTGGTGCACCCCATTAGTAGATGTCTATTGGTGCTGAATGAAGGAGATGGGCTGGCAATTTGGGACTTAACTGATCAAACTGTACTCTCTCTATTGGTTAAATCACACAGAAAAACAAGCTCCAACTCAACATCTAGAAGAAGATGAATAAACCAATCAAAAAAACTGAAGATAGTAACCATCAATATAAGGAATATTAATGGAAAGATTAATATTCTTGCAGAAGAATTGTTAAGGTACCATGTGGGCATAGTTGACATGACTGAGACAAAGAAGACAAAAAAAAGTGAGATCTTACTAAATAATAGGAAAGGAAGGAGTAGCTATAGCATTCAACACCATGATGATGATAAACTGCTTGATTGGAAGGCAGTTTCAAGTAGAGTGATGTGGGCACACTTCAAAATGGGGAAATGAACAGTAAAACTTATTTGTGCCGTTGTCTTACAGAAGTCCTTCTAAGGAAAATGTGGAAGAATTTTTCAACTCATTAGAACATGCAGCTGACATAAAGAAAATGAGGAAAGTGGTCCTTGGAGATCTAAATAGTAGAATAGGAAATGAATCCCACCAGGCATATAGGAACATTTTGAGAAAAGGGCAAAGCTAATAATAAAGGTAAGTATTTGCTGGATTTCTGCTCAGGACACGGACTAGTCATTACTGGCACCATCATCATCATCATCATCATCAAATTCCTGCCATGTACCCTCAAGGGGTGTACAGGATATGACAGTACTACATGAAAAAATTACATCATTACTAACTTCCTATCTACAATTTTCCTCCAAATCAGTCTGTTACTTGTCAAGACTCCAACATTATCAGATCTTATATTTCTATCGTCTAAGGCACTTTGTACCGTATCAATCCACCTATATCTTGGTCTTCCTCTGGGTCGTTTTCCTGCCAACCTGGCAGAGAACACTTGTTTTGCTAATCTTTCCTCTCCCATTCTATTTAAGTGACCATACCATCTGAGATTAGCTCTGCTAACGCATTCCTGGATGCTGACAATGTCAAGTTCTTTCCTAATATCCTCATTTTTAATATGATATTGCCATTGATGCCATCTGTTCACGCCTCTAATCTTTCTCAGGACTCTCATATCTGCGGTCTCTAGTCTTTGGTCAAGTGTTTTACTTCTGACCCAGCTCTCAGATCCATAAGTTAAAATTGGTTTGAACACAGTCTTGTATACAGCTAATTCAGTGTTCCGACTAATTTCTTTCTTATTCCATATGAATTTATTCAATTGACTTCCCACGATACCACTTTGCTGATTCTGTTGTCTATTTCTATATTTAGTTTACCATCTTCAGTAAATATTGTGCCTAAGTAGCTGAAATGTTTTACTTGTTCCACAGGTTCTCCATTCACAACACAGTTGACATTTTCAATGATTCTGCCTATTTTCATTGTCTTTGTCTTTTTATTGCTGATCTTCATACCATATCTATTACAACAGCTATTCAATTTAGTCAGAGAATCTTGCAGACTTGTAGCGGATTTATTTAAAAGTATAACATCATCCGCATAAAGCAAAGAGCTGACATTAACATCTCCAATTTTGATATCAGGTTTAATACCACATTCCTTCATAATGTGATCCATATAGATAATGAATAACAGAGGGGATAATGTACATCCTTGTCTCACACCAGATTTAACATTAAACCATCTTCCTGTACTTCCTTCAATTCTAACTGCTGACTCACAACTCAAATAAAGACTAAGTATTGCTTGATATAATGCCCCATTGACACCATATAACTGCAGCGTATTGAATAGCTTCTCTCTTGGCACCTTGTCATATGCCTTTTCCAAATCGACAAAACTTAAATACAGATCTTTGTTATATTCCCATGCTTTCTCGACTATTTGTCGTAAAGTGAAGATCTGATCCTGACAGCCTCTATTTGGCCTGAATCCAGCTTGTTCTTCACCAAGCTTTTCTTCCACAATTCTTCTCAACCGTTTCTCAAGTATACTTGCATAGATCTTGCCAGGAACACTCAGTAGGGAAATACCTCTGTAATTCTCACATTCAGTTTTATTTCCCTTTTTATATATGGGTACTATGAGAGCTTTACTCCAATCATCGGGAATTCGTCCCTCTGTCCAGGCTTTCTGAACTATGCAGTGCAGCCACTGTAAGACTCTTATACCACCATACTTCAGCATTTCTGGTCGAATATCATCTACTCCTGCTGCCTTTCCACATTTCAAGCCTTTGATGGCTTTTTCTACTTCAAGTATGGATATGTATTCCTGACTGCATGCCTGGTCAGTGTTTTTTATCACTGTGCTGTCATCACTGCTTGTTTCATTTAGCAGTTTTTCAAAGTAATTACTCCATACTTCAAGGATATCTTTTTCTCCTGTTTTCATTTCACTTTTATCATCTCTAATTCCTTTTACAGCACTCTTTCCTCCATTCCTAAGCTTCTTCAACAACCTCCAGAATATTTTGCCACCTTCTTGATATTTATTTTCTATATTCTTGCCAAAGTCCTCCCATGACTTTTGTTTAGCTAGTTTTACACACTGTTTAGCTTTCTTACATTTGTCTCTGTATTCTGTAAGAGTAAAAGCTGACTTATTTGCCAGGAACTTTTGATATGCTTTCTTCTTTTCCTTCACTGCCTCTTTAACTTCCTGTGTCCACCAGGGAGTTCTGATTTTTTTATCTTTGCACAAAACCTCACCACATGCCTCTCTGGCAGAATCAATCAATGTTTCCTTCAGAGTTTGCCACTGAATCTCCAAGGTTTGATTCCTGTTCTCAAACTCTTTCATTTTCTTTTCAATAATATTTCTGTATTTTAGTCTACAGTTTACATCTGAGAGCTGCTGAACTTTTATTCGCTTTAAAACTTTCTTACATGTTATTCTTTTCAATATGAAATTCAATTTTATCCTGCTCAAGACTAAATAGTGATCACTTCCAATTTCAAATCCTCTGTACACTCTGGTGTCCTGCACCAGGGAGAAAACATCACTATCAACAATAACATAGTCAATGAGACTTTTCTTATTCCTAGCCTCTTCTCTCCATGTGAATTTGTGCACATTTTTATGTTGGAACATGGTGTTAGTAATAACCAGTGCATGTCCTGAGCAGAAATCCAACAGATATTTGCCATTATTATTAGCTTTGCTCTTTTCTCCAAATTTTCCCAAAATATTTTTGTATGTCTCACAATCATTTCCTACTCTACTATTTAGATCCCCAACAAGGACCAACTTTTCCCTTTTCATTGTGTCAGTTGCTTTTTCTAAAGCCTCAAAAAATTCCTCCACTTCTACCTTAGTAGAACCTTCTGTGGGACCATAGGCACAAATAAGTCTCATTGTCCAGTTCCCCATTCTCATATTTGCCCACATTACTCTACTTGAGACTGCCTGCCATTCAAGAAGATTAGCCTCGTATTTTGTGTTGAATACTATGGCTACTCCTTCTTTTCCTTGATTGTTATTGCCTGAATATAACATTTTGTATTTATTGCTCAGAAAGATCTCACCAGTTTTGGTCTTTTTTGTTTCAGTCACCCCTATTATGTCGATCTGGTACTTATCTAATTCCTCAGCTAGCTCCATTTCTTTGCCATTCAGGCTTCTTACGTTGATAGTACCGATCTTTAACTCTGGTGATGTTGAGTTGGGGTTTGTTTTCAGATTTGTTCCAGTAGCTGACTTTTCGCTGTTCGCCCTGGTTCCCTGGCGAAAACAACGGGGGCCTTGTTTAACCGGGCGATGCCCCAGCCGGCATGAAATTTTGTCATGTTGTACCATCATTTTTTATTTTGGTTTAACCAATAAGAATACAATTTGGTCGGCTAAATCCCAAATTGCCAGCCCATCCTCGTTCGTTCAGTATCATAGTAGATACCCAACAGGGTGCACCACGAGAAGGTGAGGATTGGACATTAGGTCAGAAGCCCTGGTTGGTTCTCCGCATTCCTTTAAAGGCTATGTGGAGGTCTCCTCTCAGTTATACAGCTTTGACCCTTAAGCACTCCTTGACCCTTAAGCACCCCCAATTTCTAATATAAATATGTGCACCACTTCACATGGAGAGAAGACACGAGAAATAAGAAAAGCCTCATTGACTGCGTCATTGTTGATGGTGATATCTTCATGCTAGTTCAAGATACAAGAGTGTATAGAAGATTCGAAATTGGAAGTGACCATTACTTAGTGCTAAGCAGGATCAAAATGGAAATTTTAAAAAAGAATTAAAGTTGAGCAGCTTTTACTGGTAAACTGTACACTTGACTATACAAACATTATAGAAGAAAATTTGAAGCAGTTTGAAAACAAGAACCAAACCTTGGGGTCTTAGTAGCAAACTCTGAAGAAGACATATGGATAGAAAAAAAAGAAGAATCCCATGGTGAACACAAGAAGTTACAGAAGCAGTCTTGGAAAAGAATAAAGCATGCCGAAAGTTCTTGGGAAATAAATTGGCAAATGCCCTAAAAGAATACAAGGGAAAATGTATGAGAGCTAAGCTATGTGCGAAAATAGCTAAACAAAAGTCATGGGAAGATTTTGGTAAGGAAGGTGGCAAAATGTTCTGGAGGCCATTGAAAAAGCTTAGAAATGGAAGAAAGAATACTGTAAAAGGAATCAAAGATGATAAAGGCGACATGAATACTGAAGATAAGGATATCTTAGATGTCTAGAGTAATTACTTGGAAAGACTGCTAAACAAAACAACCAGTGAGAGAACCATACTAGAGTCTTTTAAAGAGAAATGCAGAGAGGAGTACATATCGGTACCTGAGGCCATCAAAAACTTGAAATGTAGAAAGGCAGCTGGAGTAGATGATATTTGACTAGAAATGCTCAAGTATGATGGTATAAATGTTTTGCAATGGTAGCTCATCCATAAGGGCTGCAGGGCTGCAGTCCCTCCAGTATAAAATGAAAGTTCCTGTTTAATTATCACCGTTCTTAAATTTTTATATATTTATCTAAAAACTGTTATTTTCTTGTTTATATAATTCATTTTGTAGCAATAGTTGTATTTTGCAATAGTCAATGTGCTGGGTGGGCTAGTATCACTACTGGCTAGTATACTAAATGCTGGAGCTGCATTCAGTTCAGACTGCACCAAACCTCTGCCTAGTGGGGATAATGCATGATTTATGTGCAGTTTGGGCTGGTAGCTTTGCAGCCCCACCACCATCACCACTACAAATCCTTACAAGTTGCCACTGGTGGCTAGCATTGCATAATTCAGAGAGCCTAGTGAGAAGGTCGAATTCCAGATGATTGGAATAGAGCTCTCATAGTTCCCATCTATAAAAAAGGGAATAAAGCTGAATGTGAGAATTACAGAGGAATTTCTCTACTAAGTGTTCCAGTAAGATTTATGTATTTCAAGTACGCAAACATACTTGAAAAGAGGTTGAGAAAGATTGTGGAAGAGAAACTTGGAGAAGAACAAGCTGGATTCAGGCCAAATAGAGGTTGTCAAGATCAAATTTTTACTTTACGGCAATTGAAAAATCATGAATATGATTTCTTTTCCTGTTTTGCCTTTTTTGTGATTTAGAAAAAGTATTTGACAGAGAAATGTTTTTCAAAAGACTACAATTATACATGGTAAATGGAACATTGTGCAGAGCAACACATGGTCTATATTTAAATTGTAAGTCAGCAGTCAGGGGTTGCATAAGGGTCAAAGCTATATAACTGAAAGGAGACCTCCACATAGCCTTTAAAGGAATGCAGAGAACCGACCAGGGCTTCTGACCTAATGTCCAATCCTCACCTTCTCATGGTGCACCCTGTTGGGTATCTACCAGGATACTGAATGAACAAGGATGGGCTGGCAATTTGGGATTTAGCTAACCAAATTGTATTCTTATTGGCTTAAACATAAGAAAGAAATTAGTCGGAACACTAAATTAGCTGTATACAAGACTGTGTTCAAACCAATTTTAACTTATGGATCTGAGAGCTGGGTCAGAAGTAAAACACTTGACCAAAGACTAGAGACCGCAGATATGAGAGTCCTGAGAAAGATTAGAGGCGTGAACAGATGGCATCAATGGCAATATCATATTAAAAATGAGGATATTAGGAAAGAACTTGACATTGTTAGCATCCAGGAATGCGTTAGCAGAGCTAATCTCAGATGGTATGGTCACTTAAATAGAATGGGAGAGGAAAGATTAGCAAAACAAGTGTTCTCTGCCAGGTTGGCAGGAAAACGACCCAGAGGAAGACCAAGATATAGGTGGATTGATACGGTACAAAGTGCCTTAGACGATAGAAATATAAGATCTGATAATGTTGGAGTCTTGACAAGTAACAGACTGATTTGGAGGAAAATTGTAGATAGGAAGTTAGTAATGATGTAATTTTTTCATGTAGTACTGTCATATCCTGTACACCCCTTGAGGGTACATGGCAGGAATTTGATGATGATGATGATGATGATTGGCTTAAACCAAAATACAAGATGATGGTAAAACATGACAAAATTTCAGGCCGACTGGGGCGTCGCCTGGTTAAACAAGGCTCTCGTTGTTTACGCCAGGGAACCAGGGCGAACAGCGAAAAGTCAGCTACTGGAACAAATCTGAAAGCACACCCCAACTCAACATTACCAGAGTTAAAGATCGGTACTGTCAACATAAGAACCCCTCAATGGCAAAGAAATGGAGCTAGCTGAGGAATTAGATAAGTACCAGATCGACATAATAGGGGTGACTGAAACAAAAAAGACAAAAACTGGTGAGATCTTTCTGAGCAATAAATACAAAATGTTATATTCAGGCAATGACAATCAAGGAAAAGAAGGAGTAGCCATAGTATTCAACACAAAATACGAGGCTAATCTTCTTGAATGGCAGGCAGTCTCAAGTAGAGTGATATGGAAAATATCAGAATGGGGAACTGGACAATGAGACTTATTTGTGCCTATGGTCCCACAGAAGGTTCTACTAAGGTAGTGGAGGAATTTTTTGATGCTCTAGAAAAAGCAACTGACACAATGAAAAAGGAAAAATTGGTCCTTGTTGGGGATCTAAATAGCAGAGTAGGAAATGATTGTGAGATATACAAAAATATTTTGGGAAAATTTGGAGAAAAGAGCAAAGCCAATAATAATGGCAAATACATGTTGGATTTCTGCTCAGGACATGGACTGGTTATTACTAACACCATACTCCAACATAAAAATTTGCACAAATTCACATGGAGAGAAGAGGCAAGGAATAAGAAAAGTCTCATTGACTATGTTATTGTTGATAGTGATGTTTTCTCCCTGGTGCAGGACACCAGAGTGTACAGAGGATTTGAAGTTGGAAGCGATCACTATTTAGTCTTGAGCAAAATAAAATTGAATTTCATATTGAAAAGAATAACATGTAAGAAAATTTTAAAGTGAATAAAAGTTGAGCAGCTCTCAGATATGAACTGTAGACTAAAATACACAAAAATTATTGAAGAAAAAATAAAAGCGTTTCAGAACAGGAACCAAGCCTTGGAGATTCAGTGGCAAGCCTTGAAGAAAACCCTGATTGATTCAGCCAGAGAGGCATGTGATGAGGTTGTCTGCAAGGATAGAAAATCAGAACTCCATGGTGGACATAAAGAGGCAGTGAAGGAAAAGAAGGAAGCATATCAAAAGTTCCTGGCAAGTAAGTCAGCTTGTGCTCTTCGAGAATACAGAGACAAATGTAAGAAAGCTAAACACTGTATAAAACTAGCTAAACAAAAGTCATGGGAGGACTTTCGCAAGAACATAGAAAATAAATATCAAGGTGGTAAGATATTCTGGAGGTTGTTGAAGAAGCTTAGAAATGGAGAAAGAGTGCTGTAAAAGTTGTTAGAGATGATAATGGTGACATGAAAACAGGAGAAAAAGATATCCTTGAAGTATGGAGTAATTACTTCGAAAAATTGCTAAATGAAACAAGCAGTGATGACAGCACAGTGGTAAAAAACACTGACCAGGCATCCAGTCAGGAATACATATCCATACTTGAAGTAGAAAAAGCCATCAAAGTCTTGAAATGTGGAAGGGCATCAGGAGTAGATGATATTTGACCAGAAATGCTGCACTATGGTGGTATAAAAGTCTTACAGTGGCTGCACTGTATAGTTTAGAAAGCCTGGACAGAGGGACGAATTCCCGATGATTGGAGTAGAGCTCTAATAGTACCCATATATAAAAAGGGAAATAAAACTGAATGTGAGAATTACAGAGGTGTTCCTGGCAAGATCTATGCAAGTATACTTGAGAAACGGTTGAGAAGAATTGTGGAAGAAAAGCTTGGTGAAGAATAAGCTGGATTCAGGCCAAATAGAGGCTGTCAGGAATAGATCTTCACTTTACGACAAATAGTTGAAAAAGCATGGGAATATAACAAAGATCTGTATTTAAGTTTTGTCAATCTGGAAAAGGCATATGACAAGGTGCCAAGAGAGAAGCTATTCAATACTCTACAGGTATATGGTGTCAATGGGGCATTATATCAAGCAACACTTAGTCTGTATTTGAGTTGTAAGTTGGCAGTTAGAATTGAAGGAAGTACAGGAAGATGTTTTGATGTTAAATCTGGTGTGAGACGAGGATGAACATTATCCCTTCTGTTATTCATTATCTATATGGATCACATTATGAAGGAAAGTGTTATTAAACATGATATCAGAATTGGACATGTTAATGTCAGCTCTTTGCTTTGTGCAGACGATGAATTAAATCCATTACAAGTTTGCAAGATTCCCTGACTAAATTGAATAACTGTTGTAATAGATATGGTATGAAGGTCAGCATTAAAAAGACAATGAAAATAGGTAGAATTGTTGAAAATATCAACTGTGTTGTGAACGGGGAACCTGTGGAACAAGTAAAACATTTCAGCTACTTAGGCACAATTTTTACTGAAGATGGTAAATTAAATATGGAAATAGACAACAGAATTAACAAAGCTGGTATGGTAGGAAGTCAATTGAATAAATTCATATGGAATAAGAGAGAAATTAGTCGGAACACTTACTTAGCTGTATACAAGACAGTGTTCAAACTAGTTTTAACTTATGGATCTGAGAGCTGGGTCAGAAGTAAAACACTTGACCAAAGACTAGAGACCGCAGATATGAGAGTCTTGAGAAAGATTATAGTCATGAACAGATGGCATCAATGGCAATATCATATTAAAAACGAGGATATCAGGAAAGAACTTAACATTGTCAGCATCCAGGAATGCGTTAGCAGAGCTAATTTCTGGTGGTATGGTCAATTAAAAGGTTTCCCGTTCACAACACAGTTGATATTTTCAACAATTCTACCTATTTTCATATTCTTTGTAATGCTGACCTTCATACCATATCTATTACAACAGTTATTCAATTTAGTTGGGGAATCTTGCAAACTTGTAATGGGTTTAATTAGAAGTATAACATCATCTGCATAAAACAAAGAGCTGACATTAACATGTCCAATTCTGATATCATGTTTAATAACACTTTCCTTCATAATGTGATCCATATAGATAATGAATAACAGAGGGGATAATGTTCATCCTTGTCTCACACCAGATTTAACATCAAAACATCTTCCTGTATTTCCTTCAATTCTAACTGCCAACTTATAACTCAAAAGGGCGAGTTAAGATTAGCAAAACAAGTGTTTTCTTCCAGGTTGGCAGGAAAAAGACCCAGAGGAAGACCAAAACATTGGTGGATTGATATGGTACAATGTGCCTTAGACGATAGGAATATAAGATCTGATAATGATAATATTGGAGTATTGACAAGTAACAGACTGATTTGGAGGAAAATTGTAGATAGGAAGTTAGTAATGATGTAAATTTTTCATGTAGTACTATCATATCCTGTACACCTCTTGAGGGTACATGTCAGGAATTTGATGATGATGTCAGCAGTCAGAATTAAAGGAAATACAGTTAGATTTTGTTGTAAAATCAGGAAGAAGACAATGATGCACATTATCACCACTCTTATTCATCATCTATATGGATCACATTATGAAAGAAAGTGGCATTAGAATTGGAGATGTGAAATTTATCTCTTTGTTTTATGCAGGTAATGTTGCACTCCTAAACACATATGGTGCAACTCCAAGATTCTCTAAATTGAATAACAGCTATAACAAATTTGGTATGATAATCAACAATAAAAAGACAAATTTCTGAATTTGAGAGCCTATAGAACCTGTAAATTATTTCAGCTATTTAGGCACATTTTTTAGTGAAGATGGCCAGTTAAATCTTGAAATGAACAATAGAATAAGTGAAGCTGGTATAGTGGGTTATCAGCTGAATAAATTTATATGGAATAAGATAAGATTTAGCCAAAACACCAAATTAGCAATATACCAATACAGTGTTCTAACCAGTTAAGTTATGGATATATGGATCTGAGAATTGGGTTAGAAATAAAGCACTTGATCAAAGACTAGAGACCACAGATATGAGGATTCTGAGGAAAATTAGGGGAGTGGAGTGAGCAGATGGCATTGAAATCATTGAAATGACTGTGGCAGAATCATTGAAAATGAAGATATTAGAAAGGAACTTCACAATGTTGGCATTCAAGAATGGTAAGCAGAGCTAATCGAAGGTGGTATGGCCTCTTAAATAGAATGGGTGAGAAAAGATTAGTAAAATAGATGTTTGATGGCAAGAAAGAAATCCAGAGGAAGACCAAGGTCTTCCTCTGCATTTCTTTCTTGAAGGTCTAGGCAGATTAATTCAATGAAGAAGTGCCTTAGAAGCAAGAAATGTTAATTATGACAATATTGGAGGGTGACAATTAATAGACTAATTTGGAGAAAAATTGTGAATAAGAGATAATAATTTTAACTTAATCATGTATGCTGTCATATTAGCCTGACATAGTACCATTCAGTAGTGTGGCACTAAATTCATATACTCATTACATGAGGATGAGAAATATCAACAAGGTGTAAGACTATTTCTTAATAGAAATTCTAGTAGTGCTCTTCTTGGATATAACTATTAATGCAAACCTCCTAACTGCTAAATTTAAAACTGGAATTAAACTCTGAATGTAATTAGCTGCTACTCTCCTTCTAAGGATTAAGAATGGAGAGAAAGAGTTAAAAAGTAGTTAGAACCAGTGCCAACATTGGCACTGGTTCCAAATACCGGTCAGGAGTAATTGGACCATTTGGTATTTCTAATTGCAGTAATTACAAGAGACTCCAATTATGTAAGCTAAATGGAGTGATTAGCTCAGTGTGGGATGTGCCCCCCCCCCCCCCAGGAGGTATGAGATTCTTTTTAGGAGGTACAAAACATTCGTCAATCATAGCATCAAAAACACTTGTCATTAATATCTGAATAAGAAATATAAAAATTGTCATTTTTAAAATAAATATCTCTGCATGCTATTTTGCATTTAGTTAGCTTGAAATATAATTGCATACTGTCAAGATACTTTAAAAACATCTTAGTTCTGCTAGAAAAATGCATGCAAAGAAAACTGTAGATCAGGCATGGGCAACCTTTCCTAGTTTGAGGGCCAAATCATCATTCTTTGAGTAAGGGACTGGACCAAATTATTAAATATAATAAATTAATATTAAATAAATTAAAACAAGTTGCTACTTCATATTTCATTTATTTATAATTATAATGCCTTGGTATAAAGCTCTACATAAATTTTATAATATAATGAACGACATAATAATTTAATGTGAAGATTGGCCTTGTACTTCAACTACGAGACTATCAATATTGATGTTAATATTACTTAAGGATAATCGCATAGAATTTTCAAGGTTTTCGTCTGTTATTCTTGTCTGAATTTTTGATTTATTGTATTTCATCCTCGAAAAAAACTATTCACAGTAATTGTTCCTTTTAACAGCCAAAGCGCCAATAATTCTTCTGTGATGTTGAAATCCGCATCAACTCCTCGAATAAATATTGCTAGTTGTGCTGTATTGGAGGCATCGATGCTGTCATCCAAAGCAATTGAAAATGCTTCCAATCTAGCAATCTTCTCTTTTAAACTTTTTTTGATATCATCAGCCATAATTTCTATCCGTCGGATAACATATATACTTGCAACATCCAGCAGACATTCTTTGATAAATTCTCCTTCACCAAATGACTTAGAATGCTTAGCTATTTTTTTCGCTTACCACAAAGCTGGCTTTGACAATGCTCTACTGCTGCGTTCTTTTCTTGTTGAACATTTGCTGTTGGGTATCCAAATTCTTCAACTTCTGTATTTCTTCTTTTCATAGTTGTCCATAAATTTTTGGGTGATCCGCATGTCTCGAAGTAAAGTGTCTCTTCAACTTGTATTCTTTGTTGATGGATACGGATTTATTGCACAGCAAACATACAGGCAAACCTTTATTCAGAATAAAATAATAATCCTCCTTCCAGTTGTCTTGAAATTGACGATTCTCTGCATCTAGTTTTTTTTTTTTCAATAACCCCTGACATTGTCCCAAATTTATAAGCGATATTCAGAACTATCAAACTAAACTGTCTTCTACACTGCAGACACTGAACAGAACACAACATCAACACAGGCACCGAACAGAACATAACATCAATGCAGGCACTAAATAAAGCACAACACCAACACAAGTACCGAACTGACACGTTGTAACACATTCACACACGCCGCTAGTCAAAGTGAGAAAGAGACCTTGGTTGGAGAAAACATAGTGTGTTCTGCACAAATCATATTAATGTGACTTAGTAGAACATGCCATGTTTTCTCCCACCATGAATCAGACAAACTTCGCTGAAATAGATTAGTGCCAGGGTTGCCCATATGTGCTGTAGATCAATATTGTGTTATGAAAAGTGGGCGGTCACATTTCTTTAAAAAGCATGAAACTCACTGGGTGAATTAGTCACTATTTATAAAATAAATTGTTTTTAACAAAAGTTATTAATACTTTTTTTCTTTAGTTCTAACTACAGTGCAACTTTTATCATTTTAATATAGGCAACTCTTCAGTTTTGTGCTGTGAAACCCCTTATGTCTGTTATTACTTTAATTCTTCAGCCATTTGGGAAATATTCAGATGGAGATTGGAGGTGAGTGAAATACATTTCAGTCTTATTAAAAATTTATTTTAATTGAATAGCTGTGGTTATTTGTTATGTTTCATCATAATCTGTTCATTGCACATCATTGGATTCTGTGATCACTCCTTAAAATGTAAACACAGAGTCTTCTTCTCTTCCGTCTAAGACGGGTTGAGTCTTCTCTTGAGCAGGATCTTCCAGTCTTCTCTATTCCTTGCTGTTCGAAAAAGTTCCTTATATGTTCTGCATCCCGAGATGCTCTTTATTAATTTCAGCCAGGTAATTCTTGGTCTTCCGGGTCTTCTTTTTTCAGTTGGAAAAGTATTGATTAGGACGTTAGGTAGTTTGTCTGCGTCCATGCGTACAGTGTGTCCAAACCATCTCAGTTGTTGTTTTCTAATTTTTTCTATTATTGTCTTTTTATACTATAGTCCTTGTCTGACTGTGATGTTTGTTTTCTTTTCTATCCAACTTGTTCTATTTATTTTTCTTAAGCATTTCATTTCAAATGCCAGCAGTTTTTTCTCCTCTCTTTTTTTTTTTAACTGTCCACGCTTCTGCTCCATAGATGACTGTTGGTATAATTATTGCTTCATATAATTTAATTTTGGCTTGCTTAGATATCTTTTGTTTTCCAGATTTTCTGTAATTTTCCCATAGTGGTCCATCCTATCGCTATTCTGTGTTTGATTGTTTTGATTTCATCTATTGTTTCTGTTAGTTTTGATCCAAGGTATATGAAGTTGTCTACTTGTTCTATTTGTTCTCCATTTAGGGTGGTTGAGACGGTAGTTCCGTTCCTCCCTATTTTCATCACTTTTGTCTTTTGTATATTTATTGTCATGTCATATGTTTTACAGGTTTCGTTTAGCTTGTTGATCAACTTTTGTAGTTCATTTGGGGTTCTTGCAAGAAGGACAAGATCATTTGCATATTTGATATTATTTATGTTTAAACCATTGACATTGATTCCAGGTTCATTGTCTATTGCCTTCTTTACAACTTCTTCTAGATATATGTTGCATAGGGATAATGGGCATCCTTGCATTACTCCTTTTTGGATCTCTATGGGTTCTGTTGTGAGTGTGTCCTTTTTAATTATTGCATTTGTCTTAGAGTAACATTTTATCAGAAACTGTATTATATATTTGTCTATTGCTTTTTCTAGTAGAATTTTAAGAAGGATTTCTCTGTTGATGTTATCGAAAGCTTGTTTAAAGTCCACAAAACAACAATATAGTTCTTTATGGTCTTCCCAGCTGAGCTCTGCTAGTTGGTGCAATGTGAAAATTTGGTCTATTGTTGAATAGTTTCCTCGGAAACCAGCTTGTTCTATGCCTATCATTTCTTCATAGGTGTTTTTTAATCTATTTTGTATAATTCTTATGAATATTTTATAGGTGTGAGGGAGTCAATTGATTGATCTGTAATTTCTGCAGTCTCTTTTGTCTCCTTTCTTGTATATTGTGATGATCTTTCCAGTCATCTGGGATCTCTCCTGTTTGTAGTATTTTATTGAATAGGGTTGTTAAATATTCTATTGATATGTCAATTAAAAAATAAATGTGGCATTTTTGTAATGACAATTCAATGAATGCCATGTTCATAAACTACAGAGATACTATTACTTACCTATCTTCTTCATCCTCCATGATAAATAAGGTTTGAATTCATTGATCTGTCTCTTGTAGTTGATTCCATCTCTGTCTCTTATATTCCTATTGCAGAAGAATGACTGAAATCTGTCTAACATTCTTAACCAGGTTTGTTTCCTTCTTCTTTCTTTCTGGGATTGATATCTAACTGCCATCCGAATTTCTTCTCTAAATATGATGAGCTTTTTTAGTGAAATTTGGGATCTTATCTGCTTCAAATGTTTCTATATACATTTATTCTCAATACTTCATGTACTGGAATCTCACGAATTACCATGTGACACACCATGGTGAGTTAAAATAGTTTGTTGCATTTAACATGGTAGATAAAAAAATTAACATCCTATTTTTCTTCCCACTGCAGGGTATAGGCCTCTCCCATTGCAGGAGGTTTTGGGTCTACTACTCCCATGGTGATCCAGTCCATATTGGGAGAAGACAATCACAAACATCCATGTCTAAGCGGGATTCGAATCCGCAGCCTCTTGGCTAGAGAGCAGATATGCTAACCACTCGGCCAACCAGGCTGGCATAACATGGTATATATACTAGATTATTTGGCCTCTTGGTTTCTATAATCAGTACATTTTTATGGAGAAGGGTGATTAGCAACGTTATTCCAATATTAACAATAGATTAGCACTTAATTTAGGGATGTGGCAAATAAGGATGAAAATAGGATTGAAATATACCAAAAAATGTTATAGGTAAGAGGGGAAAATGTCAAATGAAGATATAAACATTTGTGTTTATATGTAAATGTGTGTATTAACTTGGCATTTTGCCATTGCATCCTGTGGTTAGCATATTTGATTCCATGGTACAAGTTGATGCACCAAAGAAATACGAAAAATTCCCTTGGATAAATGATTTCCCTGTCAGATTGATTTGAGCTTCTCATAATTCGGGATTGAAATGATTGTTTGGCAGCTTTAAACTAAAAACTAAACTAATATATCTAATGAAACATGGAATTATTTTCCCAAATTACAAGAGACTTAAGATTTATGGAAAGGTGAAAAAAAGGTATAAAGTGGAGGAAGACATCAGCCACAATACTTTTTTAAAAAAGGGATAATTAACTGTTGATTTAACATAACTATAGAATAACACGTATGCTATAGTAAATAACTTTCTTTTATTATGTAAATATTTTGTCTTATGTATCATAAGATATCATCAGTACAACTAATGAACAATAGGAATTGAATTCAAAAAACCCATGTAGGATATGAAGATGGATGCGGCAAGGTTTTCTCTCCCAGAAACTTGAGTTTTATATCCTGCAAAAATAGGCAGATAATCTAGAAGAACATGCATGGTTGACCAGAGCATTCTGCATATTTAAAGAAGCTAATTCACTTGACTGACAGATCATTGAGCCTCACACACAGTACGGAATGAAGAGATATATTAGGAGATACGAACTATGCAGTACAGCTACTGTGAGACTTTTATACTGCCATACTTGAGCATTTCTGGTCAAATATCATCTACTCCAACTACCTTTCTACATTTCAGGCTTTTGATGGCTTTTTCTACTTCAAGTATGAATATGCATTCTTGACTGCATGCCTGTTGAGTGTTTTTTACTACTGTGTTATCACTGATTGTTTCATTTAGCAATTTTTTCAAAGTAATTACTCCATACATCAAGGATATCTTTTTCTTCAGTTTTCATATTACATTTATTCCTTATATTTATTTATTACAGCATTTATATTTATTTATTACAGCACTCTTTCCTCCATTTCTGAGCTTTTTCAACAGAATATTTTGCCACCTTCCTTATATTTATTTTCTATGTTCTTGCCAAAACCTTCCCATGACTTCTGTTTAGCTTTCTTACATTTGTCTCTGTATCAGCAAAAACTAGAGCACCTGCAATTTACTGTCCATAGAGGAAACAACCTACCTATCAAATGACAGACATCTGTAAAGTCCAACTCAGTCCAAATGGCTTACATCCAACCAACCTTCATAAACTCCAAGAATACATAGTTTAGAGTTTTTAAAGATTGGTTGGATCTAAGCTTGGACTGCTGAAATATCCCAAACTACAAGATAGTATTTAAGGCATTAGGCTCTTGTAGCTTGGGATATTTGAGCACTGCAAGGTTTGTCAAGTGAACAAAGAGAAATGGAATGAAGTGTTGTCAGCCAAAAAGTGAGAAAGATTTCAGATTATCAATAGGTCATTAATGATGAGAAAAGATGCAGTGCCCTAGAGAAGAGTCTGAGAAATTCATCTACCATGATGCATAGTGAACATTTGTAGAGGAATTTGTGATTCATTTGCAAAGAATGAGAAGTTGACCTTAAGATTGTGTAACACTTGATATGTCCTGGAATAATCAAGAGCAATCCTGAATTTCTTCACAACATTCCATTACATGTTACCCGAGGTGGGCAATGGAAAAGAGATACTGTATAATCCATATTGATGGTTGCTAATTAATTTGCAAGTCTCTATGTGGTGAAGAAGTTCATTGGTGATAACTTTCTCTGTTATTTTTGAGAGAAGTGGAGTATGAGAGTAATAGCTTAATGGCTGACTTATTTTTCTTCTTTGGGATGTGTTGAATATATTCTTGCTTCTATGCTGGAGGGTAGATGCCAAATAAGTGTGAAGGATTATAAAGATATATAGGAGGGTTAATTGTGAGGCACAAACTTTAAACAGGGTTTGGGGAGTACCATCAGGATGAGAAGGAAGACTTGGTGGAAGACCGGAGGAGTATGCAATGTAAACTGTTCTTGGTAGAGTGGATACTTTGCCTTGATTATCTGCAAGAGTTGGAGAAGGATAATGGTGTTGGAGGTCACTTTTGTCTTGAGCCTATGTTAGGATAGTACTGTCTGGATATGAGAGAGATGGTTAAATACCTCTCACATCCAGCTAAAAAAAATGAATAAAAGCTGTGCTTAGTGGCCTTAGAGAATAGAAGACTCTTGAGCAATAGACAAGGTTTCTTTACTTAGTCATTTCAAAGTCTGATTTGGATTTACTGCTAAGCTTTTTTTTTTTTTTTCATGTTCAGGGCAGGTTTAATGTGAAGCTACAGTTCTGGTTTCAGGCAAGAAGTTTTTCTTGGAGAGTACTGGCACATTTTTGGAAAACCAAGACTTTAGATAGGGATGTAGGGTTTGGGTTGAATGAAATATGGTCTTCAGGAGTAACACTAATCAGCTAAAGAAAAGAGAAATGGAAATCACAGAGGTCATCACTTTTTTTTTTGGCTCTCACCGACAAAACATAAATCTTTAGCACCATGGAGGACTATGGTTTTTATTTTTCACCATTGTAGTGCAAGAGGACACGAGCTACCTCATGTTGATGAGACAGTTGAGTGAAGGACATTAGAAAATGGAAACTTGTATGAGGATTGTTACGTCGTTTCTTTCTCTATATTTTACTGCTTTATATCTTCCTATTCTGTCTTTCAATCAATAATCAGTTCAGATATCGGGCCTAACATACATCTAGGATTGTTTCCTCTTCGGATACTGGCGAATTTATATTATGATGTGCCAGCCAGTATCCTACAGCAGAAAAGATCCTTGTTCAGGGAGACAGTACTAGATTCTGAGGCATTCTTACACAATGATTTATTTTACACGGCCGTATAGATTCAGACTGCAGTCTTGACCTAAATATATAATTATATACACATTCTAATTCCTTCCTGCCAAAATAGGTTCTATTTTGATAAGTGGTAAATCGGAATCGTAGTCAGGCATGACTCAGGTTTAGGTAAATAAAACATTTTTATTGGAATATCAAAGCAAAATACACTAAAGAAATTCATACATTCAATTTATCTCGATACTAAATAAGGAAACTCGAGTTAAGAGATTAACATACTCTAAATTAAATCAAAGGTTATAAAACATGTAATACACAGTAACTGGAAAATGGGATAGATTGCAATTACTATGTTAAGCTAAAATCCCCTTCTGCAAGCTATTCATAAGATGACATGACAAACATTCTAATGTTATTCAGTTGCTATAAAACTACAAGCCTAATCTCATTATTAATATAATTACGGCTATTATAGCCTGTTATTATCAGTTCAGAATGTTAATAATATATATATATATATAATAATATATATATATATATTATTATATATATATATATATATATATATATATATATATATATATATAGGGGGTGCTTAAGGGTCAAAGCTGTATAACTGAGAGGAGACCTCCACATAGCCTTTAAAGGAATGCGGAGAACCGACCAGGGCTTCTGACCTAATGTCCAATCCTCACCTTCTCGTGGTGCACCCTGTTGGGTATCTACTTTGATACTGAACGAACGAGGATGGGCTGGCAATTTGGGATTTAGCCGACCAAATTGTATTCTTATTGGTTAAACCAAAATAAAAAATGATGGTACAACATGACAAAATTTCATGCCGGCTGGGGCGTCGCCCGGTTAAACAAGGCCCCCGTTGTTTTCGCCAGGGAACCAGGGCGAACAGCGAAAAGTCAGCTACTGGAACAAATCTGAAAACAAACCCCAACTCAACATCACCAGAGTTAAAGATCGGTACTATCAACGTAAGAAGCCTGAATGGCAAAGAAATGGAGCTAGCTGAGGAATTAGATAAGTACCAGATCGACATAATAGGGGTGACTGAAACAAAAAAGACCAAAACTGGTGAGATCTTTCTGAGCAATAAATACAAAATGTTATATTCAGGCAATAACAATCAAGGAAAAGAAGGTGTAGCCATAGTATTCAACACAAAATACGAGGCTAATCTTCTTGAATGGCAGTCAGTCTCAAGTAGAGTAATGTGGGCAAATATGAGAATGGGGAACTGGACAATGAGACTTATTTGTGCCTATGGTCCCACAGAAGGTTCTACTAAGGTAGAAGTGGAGGAATTTTTTGAGGCTTTAGAAAAAGCAACTGACACAATGAAAAAGGAAAAGTTGGTCCTTGTTGGGGATCTAAATAGTAGAGTAGGAAATGATTGTGAGACATACAAAAATATTTTGGGAAAATTTGGAGAAAAGAGCAAATCTAATAATAATGGCAAATATCTGTTGGATTTCTGCTCAGGACATGGACTGGTTATTACTAACACCATGTTCCAACATAAAAATGTGCACAAATTCACATGGAGAGAAGAGGCTAGGAATAAGAAAAGTCTCATTGACTATGTTATTGTTGATAGTGATGTTTTCTCCCTGGTGCAGGACACCAGAGTGTACAGAGGATTTGAAATTGGAAGTGATCACTATTTAGTCTTGAGCAGGATAAAATTGAATTTCATATTGAAAAGAATAACATGTAAGAAAGTTTTAAAGCGAATAAAAGTTGAGCAGCTCTCAGATGTAAACTGTAGACTAAAATACAGAAATATTATTGAAAAGAAAATGAAAGAGTTTGAGAACAGGAATCAAACCTTGGAGATTCAGTGGCAAACTCTGAAGGAAACATTGATTGATTCTGCCAGAGAGGCATGTGGTGAGGTTGTGTGCAAAGATAAAAAAATCAGAACTCCCTGGTGGACACAGGAAGTTAAAGAGGCAGTGAAGGAAAAGAAGAAAGCATATCAAAAGTTCCTGGCAAATAAGTCAGCTTTTACTCTTACAGAATACAGAGACAAATGTAAGAAAGCTAAACAGTGTGTAAAACTAGCTAAACAAAAGTCATGGGAGGACTTTGGCAAGAATATAGAAAATAAATATCAAGAAGGTGGCAAAATATTCTGGAGGTTGAAGAAGCTTAGGAATGGAGGAAAGAGTGCTGTAAAAGGAATTAGAGATGATAAAGGTGAAATGAAAACAGGAGAAAAAGATATCCTTGAAGTATGGAGTAATTACTTTGAAAAACTGCTAAATGAAACAAGCAGTGATGACAGCACAGTGATAAAAAACACTGACCAGGCATGCAGTCAGGAATACATATCCATACTTGAAGTAGAAAAAGCCATCAAAGGCTTGAAATGTGGAAAGGCAGCAGGAGTAGATGATATTCGACCAGAAATGCTGAAGTATGGTGGTATAAGAGTCTTACAGTGGCTGCACTGCATAGTTCAGAAAGCCTGGACAGAGGGACGAATTCCCGATGATTGGAGTAGAGCTCTCATAGTACCCATATATAAAAAGGGAAATAAAACTGAATGTGAGAATTACAGAGGTATTTCCCTAATGAGTGTTCCTGGCAAGATCTATGCAAGTATACTTGAGAAACGGTTGAGAAGAATTGTGGAAGAAAAGCTTGGTGAAGAACAAGCTGGATTCAGGCCAAATAGAGGCTGTCAGGATCAGATCTTCACTTTACGACAAATAGTCGAGAAAGCATGGGAATATAACAAAGATCTGTATTTAAATTTTGTCGATTTGGAAAAGGCATATGACAAGGTGCCAAGAGAGAAGCTATTCAATACGCTGCAGTTATATGGTGTCAATGGGGCATTATATCAAGCAATACTTAGTCTTTATTTGAGTTGTGATTCAGCAGTTAGAATTGAAGGAAGTACAGGAAGATGGTTTAATGTTAAATCTGGTGTGAGACAAGGATGTACATTATCCCCTCTGTTATTCATTATCTATATGGATCACATTATGAAGGAATGTGCTATTAAACCTGATATCAAAATTGGAGATGTTAATGTCAGCTCTTTGCTTTATGCGGATGATGTTATACTTCTAAATAAATCCGCTACAAGTCTGCAAGATTCTCTGACTAAATTGAATAGCTGTTGTAATAGATATGGTATGAAGGTCAGCAATAAAAAGACAAAGACAATGAAAATAGGGAGAATCATTGAAAATGTCAACTGTGTTGTGAATGAAGAACCTGTGGAACAAGTAAAACATTTCAGCTACTTAGGCACAATTTTTACTGAAGATGGTAAACTAAATATAGAAATAGACAACAGAATCAGCAAAGCTGGTATCGTGGGAAGTCAATTGAATAAATTCATATGGAATAAGAAAGAAATTAGTCGGAACACTAAATTAGCTGTATACAAGACTGTGTTCAAACCAATTTTAACTTATGGATCTGAGAGCTGGGTCAGAAGTAAAACACTTGACCAAAGACTAGAGACCGCAGATATGAGAGTCCTGAGAAAGATTAGAGGTGTGAACAGATGGCATCAATGGCAATATCATATGAAAAATGAGGATATTAGGAAAGAACTTGACATTGTCAGCATCCAGGAATGCGTTAGCAGAGCTAATCTCAGATGGTATGGTCACTTAAATAGAATGGGAGAGGAAAGATTAGCAAAACAAGTGTTCTCTGCCAGGTTGGCAGGAAAACGACCCAGAGGAAGACCAAGATATAGGTGGATTGATACGGTACAAAGTGCCTTAGACGATAGAAATATAAGATCTGATAATGTTGGAGTCTTGACAAGTAACAGACTGATTTGGAGGAAAATTGTAGATAGGAAGTTAGTAATGATGTAAATTTTTCATGTAGTACTGTCATATCCTGTACACCCCTTGAGGGTACATGGCAGGAATTTGATGATGATGATGATGATGATGATGTCAGTTGATGTTAACCCTTGTCCCAGTTTCCACATAAGGATATTCTTCCCCTCTGTCCCCCCTCCTCCCCCCATAAAAAATGCGGCCCTAAACAAAATAATATATATATTATCCCCCCCCCCCCAGTTTATAAACAACCTTCAGCAAGATCTTGGAATTGGAAGGCATCATAGAACCAAAAACAAGGTATGTACAAAATTTTTTCCACCTCTTTTATTCTGCCATATTGCCTTCTATACTCACACATAATGCCCTAAAAATATATATATATACCCCTATTTTGAGTAATGTTAGCCAATGTATTAAAATAAGGAACACTCCTAAACAAAAACAGGCTATAATAGCTGTAATTATATTAATAGTGTTTAAGAGGAGTAACATGGGAATTTTCCCAGAAACTATACCTAATCTCATTATATTAATTCAATCACATACAACACAAAAGATCTCTTCTAAACAATTCTTATTCTCAAAAGGAGGCTAACTATTTAATTAGAGTCTGTCCACAAAGTTATCTAAAATAATGTTCATAATTTACATTCACAAATAATTTTCTCTCTTCTAAGGAATTTTAAACACATAATAGAGTAATTCTACTTTACCGAACTTTTTCCAATCTTTCAGCACCACATGTACATCTGGTTACCTCTTGTTTATTGGCTGTCCTTATGCCAGCGTAGGGGCTACGCTATCTTCATAATTACAGCCTATCACGGACTCGATTCTCTGCATCTCAGGAAACATCACTATTCCTTTCGATGGGACTTCTCTACGAGGGCTCGATTCTGCTAGGCTGGAAATTTTACTTTCAGCTCTGCTTGGAATCCTACAGCATTTTCAGGAAAGCTTGCCATCCGACATCATAGCACTGATGCTTTATCCCCCCCCCCCCACTCTAACCACCAGCCTAACTTCTGAACCATGAACCAGGAAAACGATGACAAGAGAGAGCCGATACGGCGCTCATTCGCTTATATTCTTCATTTAAGCACCCCCCCCCTTTTTTTTTTCCCCTATACACACGACCTATATCTTTTCTCCCCTTTGCTGTTATACTCTTGTATTCACTGAATTTATGTCGACGTACCTTCCGCATAAGCTATTGCCGTCGGTGTTACGCTGGACACGTGTAGTTGTATTCCTTCTATGAATTGTTACTTAATATCTATCTGTGACTCACAGTCATTCTATACAGCTTAAGTGAGGCTTAAAATAAGTTAAATTATTCCCCTTTTAAGACATTCTCTAGTGTGATCTTAATATGATCACAATAGATTAAATACATGGTACATAAAATGAATGCAATTTTATACATATGTGAAGAAGTTTCACTTTAATTTCAGCTGATGTGCAGGTATTTCTCATTGTCTGTGTAGTTTAATATGTTAGATTCTGAATGAATGATTTCTTTGCAAGATTCCTTCATTCAGGCTCTAACAAAGGCTTCTCCCTTTTTATAAAAAGTTTTTCTAATTCTTTTATAAAAACTTTTTGCTTCTCCCTCAATCCTCTGGGGATGAACCTTCCATTCTTTCTGGGCCTGAATTCTTCAAAAGGGTTAATCATGGTCTGCCTAACACCCACATAGTTAATTTCTGGAGTGTCCTTGCTGTTCTCACTCTTGTTGCAGTTTGTTACCTTTTCTTCAGTTTGTGTCTTTTCTTCCTCTGATTTGATTATCTCGGGATCCTTGATGGTGAGACCTCACTTAGTTTCGGATTTTTGAGTGTGTTAAGCCCAATTGTCTTCCTCCCCTTTAGCCTGCAATCCCTTTTCGCCTCCGGTGTTCACCTTTTTTCTTCCCTGAAAACAAACTTCCCTTCTAGTGTAATTCATCACAAGAGAACCGGAATTTAGATAGGAAATCATTCCCTAGGATCAATCTTAAATGAGGAAGAGAGTTCCTCGGCAGGACTATAAAATTGTGCCACGCGGATTCTAAATTTTGGCAAGTTCACCCTCAGCCTCACCAACTTCGTAGCTTGGGTAATAGAGGAGGATATTCCCTGAAGTAGTTTTCGGAGATAATAGAAGCCTGTGTCTATTAGTGCCCTAAAGTTTCTCCCACAGATCCTCCCTTCTACTTTAATTCCGTGTGTTTTTTTGATTTCGTCCTCCTTTCCCTTCCTCCTGCTTGCTACACACATGTGATTTGGCCTCAAAATGATAGTTCTTTTATGAATTTCCCTATTTGCTAAAGCAGTTACTGGCTAGATGTCCCAACTTATTGCAGCTATAGCATTTTGGGGCTCCCGGAAATAACTTTCAGAATTATCCCCATTCCGGGGACGAAGGAGAATTGGTACTGCATTTGGCTAACAGCTCTGATAGCTTATGCATCATTGTGTCCATTTTTTTCAAGAAGTGGTGTCTACATCCTTTCAACTTCCTGGTGGATCAAGTTATTTATTCTTTCTTCTGGTAATGAGGAGTTCTTATAGTTTGTCATAGAAGCTGATATCAGTTGGCTAAGTACAGCATCAAGATGCGCCATGATGGGCTGTTGTAATCTCTCCACTTCTTGCTTAATCAATGGGCGAACTTCGCTAAGACTTGGACTGCTAGTGGCAACCTGGTAGACTGTCTCACGTCTATTTTCTTCGCATCCTTTCTGTGCTCTCTGCTTTTCTTTCCTCTCTGGATGTTCTACCTTAGCATCTTGATCCCTAATGCTGTTTCTCTCTTCTCTAATGACATTGACGGACCCAATTGAGGCTGCGGGGCAAATGTCTCCAATTTGTTTTTGTTTTACTGCTGTAAAGCATTCTTCTAAATTTGATATGTCCTTCCCAAATGCTGTTTCCTTCAGTTCTTGTCTCAATCCCACCCTAAAATGTTTGAAGACTGCCCAGTTAAGATGGTGCCGGTCTTTGTCAGAGACACTTAACGTATTGGCAAGAGCTAAGACTCGGTTGTGGTAGTCTGACACACTTTCTTTGTCTTTTTGCACCATCTTCTGGAGCTTCCATAAATTTGGTCCCACATTCCTTACTTTAGAAAACTTGGATGTTACGATCTCTTTAAATTTATTGTAATCTCGAGTCTCTTTTAAGACAGGCGAGGAGTAAAAGTAAGTTTTTGCCTTCCCAATGAACTTACTACGGAGCAGAATTAGCAGATGGAACTTACTCCATCTACTAATTCTTCTTAGTTCTTCTGTATACTCAAAAAAACGCCAGAACGTCATCAGATTCCTCCCATCAAAACTGAGGAAAAACCTGTTGAGGATTTATCATCCTAAAGAATTTAGAGTCATCTAAATCTGAGCTCGATGGTTGAGACATACCTGCATTCATCTTACAAACTTAATAATTTACCCTTTTTTCACACTCTCTGTTATTCCAACAAATGCCTGACTGTCTGATACGAAACCAAGACCAACTTATAGTGATTATTCCCTATTAACCTTAAATTTTAGGGGCCCTAATCATATCCTGTCGGCTGCACCATTGTTACGTTGTTTCTTTCTCTATATTTTATTGATTTATATCTTCCTATTCTATCTTTCAATTGCTAATATACTTCTTCAGATATTGGGCCTAATATACTTACATCTAGGATTGTTTCCTCTTCGGATACTGGCGAATTTATATTATGATGTGCCAGCCAGTATCCTACAGCAGAAAAGATCCTTGTTCAGGGAGACAGTACTAGATTCTGAGGCATTCTTACACAATGATTTATTTTACACGACCGTATAGATTCAGACTGCAGTCGTGACCTAAATCTATAATTATATACACATTCTAATTCCTTCCTGCCAAAATAGGTTCTATTTTGATAAGTGGTAAATCAGAATCGTAGTCAGGCATGACTCAGGTTTAGGTAAATAAAACATTTTTATTGGAATATCAAAGCAAAATACACTAAAGGAATTCATACATTCAATTTATCTCAATACTGTTAGATCAAGAATGGGAAACTCTATTCACAAAAGAGTCACCCATATAGGATCTAACAGAATGTGCTTAACTCAATAAACATACTTGCCCCTTTTAGCAATTAAACTTAAAATTCACCGAGGAAATAATATCATATTAACATAGAAAGAATAAGATAGAAGAAGAAGTATTAAATCTGAGGTTTTATGCAATCTAAAACGATGTAATAGAATAATGTAATTTGAATATATGTTAAAACTTAACCATTAGAATTAAAACTGCATGCAAGAAGGTTAACACGTTACCAACGAAAGGTCAAAGGTTGCAGAAATACCACGGTTATAACGCATCGACTGAGGCTGAAGAATTCGTGGAAGACATTCGGGGACAAGCGTCCTGAAAATACAAGACTCCGTTAGGTGGCAGAATGATGTCACCCAGTCAGAACGAAGGAGGGGGCATCCGTGTTTGAGTTTCGAAGTCGAAAAGAGGGCACTGAGAAATGAAATAAATACAGCAGTGCAGGTCAGAATCCCCCCTGTTTATTTCTCTGTTCCGGCGATATCATTGTGCTAAGGTGGTGATGTCGAGTCTCTAAGTTCCCATAGCTGACTATCATAAGTCTCGGTGAGGCGATGCATTAGATAACAGCAGATCCAAATCAAGGGCCATCTGCGAGAGCAAGCCGATGTTAGATAGCAAAGACGAGTGCCAGATTCGTATCGTGCATGTGATTCTCACGTGGCAGCGTGTTGTAACAACAGTGAAATTCCACTAGAAGCGACAGACGAAAAGATCTCGATGCAGACCTAGCAGCGTATATAAGTACTGTGAATATCTTATTACATTGTTTAGATATTTGTGAATGGAAGAAATTTAGATCCTTTCTGAAGGGAAGTGAACTTTGACTTAAAATAGTCAGGGACACTCGAAAATCTCATTGGACTGTTTGTCTGAGAATCCTAGTATTGTGTGATTACAGCAGTTATTGTAATGAAACTGATATTAGAACTTGAATGATCTAAGAACCTGAATAATGTTTTGTGTCAAATATGCACCAGAGAATGTGTAATTAATGTAGAATTGCTAACAATGATTCTTTAATGCAACAATGAGTTGTATATTTAAAGTGAGAGAGTTGTGCGTGAGATTCTAAGCAATTCTTTATCTTAGAATTGTTTAACTTAATATTGTGTTTTTCTATGTAATCTTTAGATGTAAAATAAACATGTTTTCTAATTTATACTTATGTGGGTTCTGAGCATGTTGACTGACTTCACCACTCATAAAATATCGAACCTATTCATGCAGGGAATATCCAAAGTAAATTAAGAGTAAAGGGCTACAACTGCAAAGCTAAGGTATCCACAGCTCCCTGATCTAATTTAATATTATTGGTGACACTTGATCTCTGTGAACTTTCCTTAGGATAAGATATTTCTATCTTTAGACTTAGGCTGGCGCAGCAATAATGAAACAAATTTGCCTGAGTTAAAAAGGGGGTGTCTCACAGGAATCAAGTTAGTAGATAACCTTAGAAGCCCTATAGAGTGAATAAGATAGATAAATTACAGAGAGCAACAATGTAACAATACTAAATAAGGAAGCTCGAGTTAAGAGATTAAATCTCTAAATTAAATCAAAGGTTATAAAACATGTAATACACAGTAACTGGAAAATGGGATAGATTGCAATTGCTATGTTAAGCTAAAATTCCCTTCTTCAAGCTATTCATAAGATGGCATGACAAACATTCTAATGTTATTCAGTTGCCATAAATCTAAAATCCTAATCTCATTATGTTAATTCAATCACATACAACACAAAAGATTTCTTCTAAACAATTCTTCTTATTCTCAATAAGAGGCTAACTATTTAATTAGTCTGTCCACAAAGTTCTTTAGAATAATGTTCATAATTTACATTCACAAATAATTTTCTCTCTTCTAAGGAATTCTAAACACATAATAGAGCAATTCTACTTTACTGAACTTTTTCCG
This sequence comes from Typopeltis vanoorti, assembly GCF_054136105.1. Lineage (NCBI taxonomy): Eukaryota > Metazoa > Arthropoda > Arachnida > Uropygi > Thelyphonidae > Typopeltis > Typopeltis vanoorti. The sequence goes on along the minus strand of NC_143555.1, from coordinate 109,251,662 downwards.
ACGTCTTTCAGCACCGCGTGTACGTCTGGTTACCTCTTGTTTATTGGCTGTCCTTATGCCAGCGTAGGGGCTACACTATCTTCATAATTACTGCCGATCACAGACTCAATTCTCTGTGTCTTAGGAAACATCACTATTCCTTTCGATGGGACTTCTCTACGAGGGTTCGATTTTGCTAGGCTGGAAATTTCACCTTCTGCTCTGCATGGAATCCTACAGCATTCTCAGGAAAACTTGCCGTCTGACATCATAGCATTGACGCTTCATCTCCCCCCCCCTCCACTTGAACTACCGGCTAACTTCTGAACCATGAACCAGGAAAACGATACGACAAGAGAGAGCCTATACAGCGCTCATTCCCTTATATTCTTCATTTGAGTGCCCCCTTTTTTCAGAGTCCCCTTTGCACACGACATATATCTTTTCTCCCCTTGGGTTCATCCCTTGCTCTCCCTCCTTTGCTGTTATACTCTTGTATTCACGTCCACGTACCTTCCGCATAACCTATTGCCGCCGGTGTTACGCTTGACGTGGGTATGCCTTCTATGAATTGTTACTTAATATATATCTGGTGACTCACAGTCATTCTATACAGCTTAAGTGAGGCTTAAAATAAGTTAAATTATTCTCCTTTTAAGACATTCTCTAATTTGATCTTAATATGATCACAATAGATTAAATACATGGTACATAAAATGAATGCAATTTTATACATATGTGAAGAAGTTTCACTTTAATTTCAGCTGATGTGCAGGTATTTCTCTTTGTCTGTGTAGTTTAGTATGTTAGATTCTGAATGAATGATTTCTTTGCAAGATTCCTTCATTCAGGATCTAACAGAATGTTCTCTTCTTAACTGGTTAAGAAAGAGATCAAGGGTATTGAGAGGTTGGGTATATGAATAATGAAGTTACCAAGGAAAATGTTTTCACTGTTTGGGTATTTAGACTGCAGAAGTCAAGCTTCAAAAAAGGCAATAAAAAATGTCAGTGGTTATCATAATCTAGACTTGTAATGAATTGGTCAAAGAAATTTTGAATCAGAGCAAAAAAATTAATGTCGTGTTCAGTAATTTTTACAGGCTTGAGTTAGAGTTCAACAAATCCATAATTTTCTGATGGTTAGGATGATTTGTGGGAAGTTTCCGATATTGAGACCACAGTATGATGTAAATAAAGAATTTAATAAAAATAAGCAATTGAAACCCCCCTAACATTGGTTAGGATAATTCTCTTTAGAAAAAAAAGAAACAATTTTCTTTTTGCTGCTTCCTCAAGAAGATGTGTATAACTTGTGTTCCTTATATCCAAGGTTTTCTCAGAAGATAACCAGAGAGCTCTGAAAGCTTGCAGTTTGCTGTTTAGAGATATGTAGTTGGGCAAATGAGCAAACTAATGGACATCTTAATCATGTATCATCTGTATTCATCACATAGGATCTCACCATTTTGTCAGCTTAGAAAAATATCAGGGTGATGGATAACTTTCATCTCCTAATGGTGAGATCAGCTTCCTTCTGGATTCACTTGGGGGGGGGGGGGTACCAAGAGACTCGGCAAATTTCACAAAGTTCAGTAGACTACACCAAAAGAGGTATATTCTCTGCTCCACAAACTGAATTTAAACAGGAATGACTACCTTTTCTGTTTAACTCTCAACATTACTGCTCTTTTTTTTTTTTTTTTTTTTGCATTGTTTGTCTCTTACAATGCCTGTCTGTTTAAGTCCTATCAAGCTTGCTTGCTTTTATTATTTATCATTATTTAACTTAAAACATCAGTGCTTGTTTTGAACTATGTCGTAACCTCTCTCATTATGCTGATTATGGCCTTGATACTAGGTTTAAAATTTTGAAAGAAATATTTATCTGAGTGATATTAATTCATTATTTCTTTATCTCAACATTGCATTAAATTCAGGAATGATAATTATTCCTAATGGTTGTATAGCTTTCTTGGTAAAAGGCCAGAATTATCTATGTTTTTTAAATAGCCATTTCACAGAGGTTTTATCCTTGCAGAACAGACTCCGTGGAAAGAATGCATGCAATAAATAGGTACAGTTTACTCTCACTGTAGCAAAGAGAGACCACAAAAATAGTTCTTTATAGTGGGCACTTTGTTATAGTGAATTTCCTTTGGTTTAGATTCTGTCTCCTCTTAGGATAATAACAAGGGATTTTTTTCAGTGGTTTGTTATAGTGAACAAATTCTTATAATCGTGTTTGCTGTAGTTAGTCTTGACTGTATTCTATACTACTTGGAAAGAAGTCAACATGGTGTGAGGTACAAACAGCCATGGTGCCAACCTTAAAAAGATGTAGGACCTCCTTTTGCTTTGATAACTGCAGCAGTCCTACAAGACATACTTCCCACAAGTATGTGATAGCAATCATTAGGAATTTTGGACACCATTCTTCCTATAAATAAATAATAAGCTAACACCATTTATTCCCTTATAGGGAATAGACGAGGCCTTTAAACCCTATTTAGCTTTTGGAGACCTAGTGGGCAATTCAATCTCCACTGTTAGTCAATCAGAGATAGCTGGTCCATGTCTGTCACTAATTATAGGCAGTCACTGATGAAGAGACCGGCAAACAAGTACTGCCATCTCTTGGTATGTAACCCTAACAGGATATGTTACTGTCTGAAATAATGTGGGTTCTACGGTCGATTTTCTTGAGTTTTTTACGGAATGAGAAACCCGAGTTTCTGCTGGAAAAAACATGCTTGCCTGTGCTAGAGATCTACTAACTTGGGAACCAGTCGAAGAAAGGCTTAGATTAAGTTCCTCCAGTTGGTGACTTGACTTGAACTATAAGTCTATCTTTGGGTGGCCTGGCACAGAAGCACCACTTCCACTGAGCTACACAGGCCTACTCAGGCCATTCTTCCTAGTGGCATGCAATGAGTTCCTGGACTGTTGGGTGGATGTCCCATAACCTTATCTGACTCTCCAGGTTCAGTAGGGTTGAGATCAAGACTCTGTGGAGACCAGTCAAGTGTGGCAATGTTCGTGTCCACAAACTACGCAGTTACAGCAGCAGCTTATGACACATTGCATTGTTTTTTCTGATGTAAAAAGTGGTCAGCTCTGTAGAAACACCACAAAGTAGGAAGCATTGAATTGTCTAGAATGTTCAGATATCTCTCGGAGCGTTCTTGGTACCACAAACAGAGGTCCAAGGTTAAACCAGAAAAACAGGACCATACCATCACACTGCTACCTCCGAATTTTACAATTGGTGTTATGCACTCTGGTAAGAGACGTTCACCGGGCATCTGCCACACCCACAACCATCCATCTGCTTGACAGAGGATGTAGCATGATTCATCACTTCATAATGCAGCTTTTCAAAGTTCCACATCTCACTGTATATACATGTTGTTTGCACAACTGAAGATGATGCTACATATTAGTTCAGGTAATATGGGATTTGCATATTGCAGTCCTGCCATGGAAACCCATGTTATGAGCCTCAGTTCTGAATGTTTTTTTTAGCAAATTCATCTTCCATTCGTTGCCCAGAACTCTGCATTCAACATGTCAGCCAGTGAATGATGGTTTTTATATATTATCCTTCATAGCATCCTATGATCACATTCAGTGAGAGTGGTGGGTTGTCCATTGTAGGCAGCACTTGCATTGACCCCCTGTACTTCCATTTCAGTATGATATCACTGATTGTTGACCTGGGATTGCCCAATTTATCAACAATTTGCTGAACAGATAGGCTTGCAACAGAAGTATTGCAAGAGGATGCAATACTTCTTTCAAACTCCATCAGCTTCCTTCTTGCAGCTTTCACCCAGACAAAGTTGCACTTACTTGGGAACATCATATTTCTCCAGTTTATACTGGCTACAAACACGTGCTTCATCACATGGCACAATGCACCTTGCCCAAGGGGGGGGGTGTCCGTTGACTTCTTTCCAAGCAGTGTATAAACCTATGTTATGAGCCTCAGTTCTGAATGTTTTTGTGCAAATTCATGTTCCATTCATTGCCCAGAATTCTGCATTCAATATGTCAGCCAACGAGTGACTGTTTTTATATATTATCCTTCATAGCATCCTATGATCACATTCAGTGAGGGTGGTGGGTTGTCCACTGTAGGCAGCACTTGCATTTGACCCCCTGCACTTCCATTTCAGTATGATATCACTTAATTGTTTTATTTCCATACAGAATTATAGCACGAGCAAGTCATGCTGTAACTGTGTAGAAGTATACATAGTTACAGCATGAAACTGTGTAGAAGTACACCTACGTGGTTAACTATTGATCATCTCATTACAGATTATTGCAGTTATTTTATTGGTTTATTTGTGATGTATAGTTGATAATTTTGGAGAGCATCGAATCTGATAATAGTATCTGCAGCAGCAGCACCAACAACAACAACAGCTCTAAATAATCCAGTCATTTTTGAGGTTGTATTTGGCAATGTTTTCCAAAGAATATCTAATCAGATGTTAAGATTTCATTTCTTAACTCTATTAATGCACAAGCAACTGAAAAATTTTAATTTGGCTTTTAATTTTGTTTAACTTATATTAGAATAAGGTCATGTACACTGAAAGTTTAAAATATGTTTTAATATTTCTTTCAGACCTGACAGTGGATATCTTTACATTACTATTATCTATAACATAAGTGTCACATTTGCTTTGTATGGATTATTGCTGTTTTATTTTGCAACAAAAGATCTGCTATCCCCATATGAACCTGTCTGGAAATTCTGCACTATCAAGTCTGTTATTTTCTTGTCATTTTGGCAAGGTAGGTGATTGTGCTGTTCTATATTTTATTTCTGTTTTCTAAAATTTTTCAAGACATATTAACAACATCCTAAACTCATGTAATATTAAATATTGTATATGGATGATATAGAGTAATTTAAAATTGTTTAGTTTAGTCTTTCCTGCCTATAAGATCTTTCCGATACAATAAAGTGAAATTTCTCTTCTTTTTGGATAAATTAATGCTTCTTTCTTCCTTCCTTCCTTTATTGAGCCAGAAAGCTCTCTTTGTTCCTCCCAATACCTTTCATTCCTGAAGGTTGGAGGCAAAAGGTCCTTTTGCACTAACTGTTTGAAGATCGACGGTTGGCCAATCTCCATTCTTCAGTTGTCATGGATAGTGAGAATATTAATGAAGCAAAACTTTCAGTGGAGAAATTATGGCAGACAAGCCCCATCTTGTTTGTGGTGCCTAATGGGTATATGTCTGAAATAGTGAGTTCTGTTTTTTTTTTTTTTTTTTTCATTTATTTTATTTTATTTTATTTATTTTTTGAGTTTCAGGATTAAAAACCTATCTTTCCCAGATGAAAACTTACTTGCACGTGCCAAAGATTGACTAACTTGAGAACTGTCCAAAGAAAGGCCTAGAAAAAGCTAGTTACTCTGCAATTAGAATCAAACCTATAACGTCTTTCTTCAGGCAGCCTAGTGCTATGAAAACAAGTCATTTCTGCAGGCTACACAGGTGCCTTTTTTTCATTCTGTATATCTTGAAAGGTGAAAAAGGTTTATCCAGTAGTCTAACATGTCTTCATCTTGTTGACGCGTACATTCTTTCTCATTGGATACTGATTTCAACAACACAATCTGCAGTGCTATTGTGAACATCAAAAATTTTACATTAGTCTTCTTAATATGTGCAGGATTCCTCATGATTGAAATTTAGCTGAAAAACAGACTGATGCAATTGAATGTTATGAGCTGAGTAGACTTATGCTCATAACCATGCAATTGCATTTGCTACTCATGTTTTAAAACCCAACAAGTGGAGGAATGATAGTTACTGGTTAGTGAAGCAATGATCATTGAAGTACCTGCAGAATAGACATACAGCTGAAACATTGCATCTGTAGTTGAAGTGAATCTGTAAAAGAGGAATCATCTATGAGCAAAATTACTCTCCTGTGGACAACATCAAGAATTTAAGGGAAGTTTTAGGTACACCACCCCAAGCATGTGTGCAGTATTCTAAGGATGTATAGATTTGGGATTCGTATAAAGTTAAGAGTTGGATGAGTGAAAAATGGCATAGGTGGGAAACACAATGTTTTAAATATTGAGGAAGCGATTGATGGGGATGCCAGGAGAGACTGTAAGTAAATGTTAGACCAAGGAGAGAGAGAGAGAGAGAGATCTGGTTCTTTGTGGTGATATGTGTATTACCAAGGATAAGGGTAGGTGAGCTGAGATCTCCTTTTGCAAGAGAAAAGGCAAGACTGTGTTTTGGCGGCATTAAAGGTGACCAGATTGTTCTTGCCCAATTTCAAGGATGTATGGAGATCAATGTTTAAGGCACTGGTTGATCTGGAAGCTTGGGATGTCTGAGCATTTTGTGGTTTGTTAAAAGAAAATCATCAGCAAATCTGTGAATAGGCTTAGTGGGGTGATGTAGAGTATGCCATTTATGTATAGTAGAAAAAGAGGATGTGATGGAACAGAATCCAGAGCAGTGTATGGGGCCCTCCGATGCAGGAGGGCCTCATATGTGATATGTAGTGAGCTATCAGAGAGAAAGCTGGCTACCCAGTTTGAGAGGTAAGCAGGTAGACCATAGGATGGCAGTTTGCTTAGCAGGCCTCAATGCCAGATGTAATTGTAAGCTTTGGAAATATCAACAGTTAAAGCACATGTTTCTCTTAACCTTTCCATGGCATATGTCCAGTGTTAACTGATATTGGCTAAGAAGTCAGCTCTGCCAGAATCCACATTGGTGTTGTTGAGTAGTGGTTCTCTAGGTAGTGGAGAAGTTAACTGTTAATGACTATCCATTATTTTGTATAGAGAGGAGTGAGGTGATGGCAGTTGGTGAGTAGTTTAATTAGAATAGAAGAATTGAAGAATAGAATAGAAAATTGTAGATCTCTGCAATCTTCTATTCTATTCTTCTGTCAATCTGTACTACTCCCAAACCACTGGCTTTATCAATTTCCTGGAGTACAATTCCCTCAATGTGGTACACAGCTTGTAATCTTTGTATCTCAAAATGCATACCTTTACACTTTTCCACATTAAATTATCATCCATTATGTTTAGCCCATACTATCAGCCTATTCAAATCCTGCAAGCTCTTTACGATCACCTTGATTATATTAACCTACCCAACTTTGCATCATTAGCAAGCAACTGAATATTTCCCTTCAAATTATTTCCTATATCATTCATGTACAAATTAAACAGCAGCAGTCTAAGTAAAGAGTCCTGCAGCCCACCACTAGTCACCTTCCTTTTCCTTGATTCTGCTCCTCTGTGTACTAATTGTTTTGGTATTTGTCCATCAGCCACCTTTTTATCCACATGACCATCCTCATTTGTTGCAGTTTGCATAATAGAGTTCCATGTGGTATTTTGTCAAATGCCTTTGCAAAATCCAACAGTATCATCCTGCAGCCATTCCCTTTATCCAACTCAGTTGTCAACCTGTTATAAAAAGTTAGATTACTAAGGCATGATCTACCTTTCAGAAAGCCATGATGTCCCTCATAGAGTATTATCATATTCCTATCCACCCATTCCTGAATTCTCTTTTTTTGACCAACTTTTCTACTACTTTTACCACCACTCCTGAAATACTGATTGGTCTCTAATTTGCTACCATAGACTTAGATCTCCCTTTATGCAAAGGAATTAATTTGCTCCTTCTGCTCTCTTGGAATTTTGCTAGAGCTGAGATTTAAATTAAACAGCCTAGAGTCAAAGGCATCATCATTTCTCTTGCACGTCTCTTAAAATCAATCCAATATTCCGTCTAATCCCACAGCTGTATTTGTATTTAGATTCTGCAATATCCTAAATATCTCTAATTCATCAACCTCTGTTCTTACATCAGTCCCCATCACCTCTGCCATAACAGTATCTTCACTTAGATGATATGCCCTTGCAGAAATGGTCAGAAAAAACTCTTTGGGATTTCTTTTCATCTCTTTGGATAATTTCTTCTCATAATCTGATTTTACCTTCCTTATGATGCTATTCACCTTTCTTACCTGATCCTTGTGTTGTTAATGAGCTAGCGGGTCATCTTTCTCTTTATATACCCTCCACATTTTTTTTTTTTTTCTTCAGCTCATGTTTAATAATACTACTCATCCATCTAACTCCTACCTGATTTACCCTCCTGATTTTGGTCATAAGGCATAATAATGCTTCCTCCTGATATTAGGCTATCCCCAACATAATGTCGTTTTTTATATTGTACTTGTTCAAATGTGTCTCAGCTTGTCTAAACATGAATTTTTATAGCTTTATAAGTATCGCTAAGCTGAGGCAGCTGCCGTCTAAGGAATTCTACCTTGCAAGAACATCATAAGTTATTGTTTAAATAACCTTTTAATTCTGTGGCGGTCATTGAAGAACACATCATGCTTAGTTCAAAAAAGGCAACGCTGATAACACTGTAAAAAATGTGCAAAAAGTGTATGCCGATAATGTTTTGAATGTGCTAAATCGCTAGCGATGGTTCTAAACATTTCGACAAGGAGACTTTAGCTTGAAAGATTCCCCTCGCTCTGGGCACCATCTCTCTTGATAATGATAGGCTGGAAGCTGCTATTGCAAGAAATGCCAATGCACCAGTTGAAGATTTAGCAAAAGATCCTAATTCATCGTCATTGACCATCCATCGGCATTTGCAAGAAATTGGAATAGTGTCTAAGCTTAACAAGAGGATTCCTCACGAACTGACAAACAACAATTGAAGAGAGTTCATCGACATCTGCACTGCCCTTCATTCTTGAGAGGTTCAATCTCCGGTTTTGAGTTGTGTAGTTGCCAATGATGAAAAGTGGATGCTTTGCAAGAATGTTAAGTGCCAAAGGCAGTGGATTCATTCAGGGGAACAGGCTAAACCTCAGCGAAAACAAGACTTTCACCCTCAAAAGGCTTTGTTAAATGTTTGGTGGGATATGGTTGGTATTATATACTTTGAACTCTTGCCACAAAACCAAATAATCACAGCTGACTTATTCTGTGAACAACTCGATTGATTGAATGAAAAACCGAAAGAAAAGAGGCGTTCTCTGGTCAGTCAAAAGGGTGTTGTTTTTTCACCATGTAACGCATGTCCTAATAGTTCAAGAATCACCTGTACACAAGCTTGAGGAACTCGACTGGTAAAACCTTCCACATCCTCCGTACTCTTCTGATTTTGCACTTTCAGATTACCACTTATTTTGAAGTTTGCAATTTCATTAATGAGAAACAAATGATACATTAGAGGCACTGCAATTGAGTCTATGCAACTTCTTTGTCTCCAAACCTCCTGAATTCTATAGAAATGTCATTATGAAGCTTTCATAATGTTGGAAGAGCATTGATTCAAATAGAGAATATATACTTGATTAAATTAGCAAGTGATTTATCTTTTATATTCTTTCTAAACTTAATGGTAAAAATGACATTACTTTTGGGATGACCTAATATCCCTTGACTATCCCTTTACTGATTCAAACTGCCTCCTAAGTATATCACAGTCGCCTGTCTTATAGTTCCACACATACACCCCCCCCCCCTTCTTAACTGGAATTTCCACATGTTTTGCTATCTCCCAAGTCGACCATATGATCACCTTCCCAAATTGAAGGCAATGTAACCGCCTTAGTTAGAGACAGGTCTTCTGTCCTCTATAACAAGATCCAACACTCTCATACACGAGTGTCCTCTGTCACATCCTGCCTCAAGTAGTCATCTCTCAGTAAGTGTATACATTTCATTTTCTTTCTGCCATGTAATCTTTTCTCCTTCTAATCTATGTCAAATAAGTTGAATTCCTCATAATTACTAGATTGCATTCATTGTATTAATCTGCTGTTGCATGTCTTTCACATCATCCCTGGCAATCCCAGCCTATAGCAGCAACCAGCTTTATATTTTGTCCTGCTGGCCTCAATCGCACACTAGATTGACCAAGCCATCTTCTTGGCTGCAGTTCATCTGCAGTATCCCACTCTCTGTCCTGTGTACTCTATCCTTCCTGAAAATACTGAATCCATCACATTCTACCCCTGTAACTATGTCATTTGCTGTTAGCCAAGTCTCACTAATGACAGTATTTCTTAATATTATTAATTTTCATACCAGGGAAACAAGATTTTATAGTTCTTTCCTGAAAAACTCGCCTTATCATAGAATCAGCATAAATAAGCATTTGCTTATTATCTCAATAATTCTTACAGTTTTCTTTTTAGTGTCAGACCTCTTTTTTTCTTCTATTTTCAGTTCGACTGATCTCTCTCTCTTTTTGTTTTTCCCCCCCAGCCTTTTCAGTATCGTGCTTTGCCCTCTAAAGGACTACAACTGCAAGCATGCAATTTCTTTATTCAGTTCTTCTATGTTCTCCTGAACTTCTGCTGCTGCACTTTCAGTATTCTCACTAATATTTACATTTTCCGGTCTTGTATCAACATGCTCTACTCTACTCCACTGTACTCTCATGTAATTCGTTCTCTCTGCATTCACTTTCAAAGCATTTTTATTGCACTCTGTCACCAGTTTCATTCTCCTTCCACAAATCTTTCAACCTCGTGATGAATACATTTCACCAATTTTACACTGCACAAAATGACACAAATATAGTTTGCCCAGCAAAGATATCTTCGCTGCCATTATTCTGCTATGCATAGATGCCATACCAACAGTATCTAATTTAAGGAAATATAACATTTTACTTACGTCTAAATAACTCAGTCTATCTTGCTCACTTATTAAAAGAATAAATACAATAAATTAACTCAGTATCATTAGACAAAATTTGGAAAAAAAAAGTACTTTTCACAATGTTACGAATCAATGATATTTACTAGCTTTCCTTGAACCTTGGGTCAAAAATCATCATCATCAAATTCCTGCCATGTACCCTCAAGAGGTGTACAGGAAATGATAGTACTACATGAAAAAAATTACATCATTACTAACTTCCTATCTACAATTTTCAACCAAACCAGTTACTTGTCAACATTATCAGATATTATATTTCTATCGTCTAAGGCACTTTGTACCGTATCAATCCACCTATATCTTGGTCTTCCTCTGGGTCGTTTTGCTACCAACCTGGCAGAGAACACTTGTTTTGTTAATCTTTCTTCGTCCATTCTGTTTAAGTGACCATACCACCTGAGATTAGCTTTGCTAACGCATTTCTGGATGCCGACAATGTCAAGTTCTTTCCTAATATCCTCGTTTTTAATATGATATTGCCATTATGCCATCTGTTCACGCCTATAATCTTTCTCAGGACTCTCATATCTGCGGTCTCTAGTCTTTGATCAAGTGTTTTACTTCTGACCCAGCTCTCAGATCCATAAGTTAAAACTGGTTTGAACACTGTCTTGTATACAGCTAATTTAGTGTTCCGACTAATTTCTCTCTTATTCCATATGAATTTATTCAATTGACTTCCCACCATACCAGCTTTGCTGATTCTGCTGTCTATTTCTATATTTAATTTACCATCTTCACTAAAAATCGTGCCTAAGTAGCTGAAATGTTTTATTTGTTCCACAGGTTCTCCGTTCACAACACAGTTGACATTTTCAATGATTCTGCCTATTTTCATTGTCTTTGTCTTTTTATTGCTGACCTTCATACCATATCTATTACAACAGTTATTCAATTTAATCAGAAAATCTTGCAGACTTGTAGCGGATTTATTTAGAAGTATAACATCATCTGCATAAAGCAAAGAGCTGACATTAACATCTCCAATTTTGATATCATGTTTAATACCACTTTCCTTCATAATGTGATCCATATAGATAATGAATAACAGAGGGGATAATGTACATCCTTGTCTCACACCAGATTTAACATTAAACCACCTTCCTCTACTTCCTTCAATTCTAACTGCTGACTTACAACTCAAATAAAGGCTAAGTATTGCTTGATATAATGCCCCATTGACCATATAACTGTAGCATATTGAATAGCTTCTCTCTTGGCACCTTGTCATATGCCTTTTCCAAATCGACAAAACTTAAATACAGACCTTTTTTATATTCCCATGCTTTCTTGACTATTTGTCGTAAAGTGAAGATATGATCCTGACAGCCTCTATTTGGCCTGAATCCAGCTTGTTCTTCATCAAGCTTTTCTTCCACAATTCTTCTCTCCATGTGAAGTTGTGCACATTTTTTTGTTGGAACATGGTGTTATTAATTACTGGTCCATGTCCTGAGCAGAAATCCAACAGATATTTGCCATTATTATTAGCTTTGCTCTTTTCTCCAAATTTTCCCAAAATATTTTTGTATGTCTCACAATCATTTCCTACTGTGCTATTTAGATCCCCAACAAGGACCAAGTTTTCGTTTTGCATTGTGTCAGTTGCTTTTTCTAAAGCCTCAAAAAATTCCTCCACTTCTACCTTAGTAGAACCTTCTGTGGGACCATAAGCACAAATTAGTCTCATTGTCCAGTTCCCCATTCTCATATTTGCCCACATTACTTGTGTCAAAAATTACTTATATTTCTGATTTTGATATCATATTTAATGTCACTTTCTTTATATTATCTCTAATATAATTATTATCTAAGAATGTCATCTGCAATAAAGAACTAAGTTTAATATATCTGATTTTGATATCATATTTAATGTCACTTTCTTTATATTATCTCTGTAGATAATGAATAACATTAAATATAGTATGCACCATTGCCTTATACCTCATTTTACATAAAACCATCTTCCATTGTATTCCTGCACTTCTAACTTAGTATAGAACTGAATACAAAAATTGTTCTCTGTAGTGTCTCATGAAGTCCGTGCAGTTAGCCTAGTGGCTGTGAGCTTCGCAACCATATGCCTGGGGAAGGAGTGTCCTAGGCTCGATTTCCGTCGGAGACACAAATAGCTGAAGGATCTTCCTCAGCCAAGTTAGCCGGTGTTGGGCGTGGACAGCAGGTTTGTTCCCCAGTTTATCGTGGAGTTTTTCATCCCACAAACAGGCAAACCGTAACCGTGAACATACAGGATACAGCCATAGGACATATAGATGAAGACAGAAGAGAAGATGAGTGCCATCTGTCTTAATTCATCGCCCAGTAGACATTCATGGCTCAGCCATGAGTGACCCAACGGTCCATTAAGGACTATGGGATAGTATCTCATCATGTAATTGCAGTATTTTGAACTGCTTTTTTTTTTCTTGGCACTTTGTTATATGCTTTATTGATCTACAACATATAAATACAGATCTCTTCTATATTCTGATGATTTCTTGACTATTTTCTGATAATAAAAACCTGGTGACAACTTTATCAGATCTGAAACCTAGATTTTTCTTTGTCCCCTTTCATATGTGCTTACATGAATCTTATCTGGAACACTCAATATTGAAATTCCTCTATTAAGCAGGTTCCTCTATCCTTGACCTTTGGATAATGCTTTCTGAATTACAATGTGTAGGTCACTGAAAACTTTTTCTGCTTTCATATTTGAAAGCAGAAAAAGTTTCCTCCTCTCTAGCAGTAAACTATATTCACAACTCCTTTCCTCCTGGATATTTTTGCCAATAGTTGTCTCACTTGAAAATTTCTTAAAGTAAGTATCCAGTTATTCAAACAATCCCTTTCTTCAGTTTTTATGGTCAGTTTTACCATTTGTGAGTTGCTTCAGTAGCCTTAAGAATTTTGTGTTTATTGTATTGATCTTCTATAGAATTGTCTTTTCAGAGCTCAGCCTTTCCATGACTTTTATTTGGTCACTTTTACACAACTTAGTTTTCTTACTTTATGTGTGTGTGCGTGCACTTTGAATTGGCACATACTGGTTTACACTCTAGAAACCCTCATTATTTCTTCTTTCCTGAACTGCCTTAACGTTTTAGGTCCACCACATAGTTATAATGTTTCTCTTTCTCACAGATGATGTTCTAGTGCTTCTATCCTTGCAGAAGTTTTTATTTTTTTGTTTTGGAAATTAGGTATAGGTAAAACATAATGATGAATGGAGATATTCCCTTTTCAAGCTTAATTTTCTAAATTATATATACTGTATTGCCCATTACACTAATTAATTTAATAATTAGACATTGGGAAATTATTTAATAGATGATTGCAAGTCAGTGATTCTTCAGGGCATCTCTTGAAAATTACAGAAATATTACTGGAAATGTTGATAGTGGGAAGAAAGTGCAATGGTGTAGGGAAGACTTTGAAGAAGATACTGAAACAAAGAAAGCTCTCTTGAAGAATATAGTGAAAAGAGGATGGGATGCTAGAACAGATTCTTGAAGAGAAAGACAGGAATCAAGAGTTGAGTTTTGAATTTCAGCCTGAGCAACTAAGCTACAAAGCCAGTGTATTTAGGTCTGTTAATGATGTTCTTCTGACACCATTTTTCCTGTTTTGCAGGTTGATAAAGAGGGGAAACTAGTTTTTCCCTTTTCCAGGAGGGAAAATCCTTCCACCTTCATATGAAATGGGTTAACTCGCTTTCACTAGAAAAGACCTTATAAAGTATCATTCACATCCAAAGTGGGATTGAACTTATGTCTTTCCAACCAAAGCGCATTGTCGATATTGACTGATAGAGAGGCTTCCCGGAAAAAAATAAAAGGAAGCTGTTCATTCTACTCTTTACTTTCTTTTCCTACCATTACTTTTGGTTCTTAATGCATCTCCTTTCTGGCTTTCTCTTTCTTTCTCTTATTTTCTCTTAATTTTTTTTTCTTTTCCTGAACTTCCTCTTTATTATCCCTTCTCCACCTACATCAGTGGTCTTATTCTTTATCTTCAGTCTTTTCTATGCTGTTATACCTTCTTTGGAAGAATCTCCTGTTTTTCAGTCTACTAGTAAATCATTGTCAAGTGTCATCCTTAAATTATTTATTGTAATAATAAGCACAGTATCATAATAGGAAATTAAGCTTGGAAAAGGAGGAGGGAAATTAATTATTGGCTTTATCAATACTACTATCTAGTGATCAGGGCAACATGCATGTTCTGAATGTACAGAGTATTACTGGACATTTTCAGATTTTGGCACTGGGTCTCCAAGGTGTGTTTTCTTATTCTCAGACTATGTTTTGATCCTTTATCCAAGCATGAGCAAATGAAAGTTTGTGTTTAGGTATCTTCATGACTAGGCTACTTGTATGTCAAGGCTGTTTACATCAGATCACTTCACTACCTCATAGTACACAGCACACTCCTTTACAAACATGAAACATGTATATTGCCATGAATTATTCTCTCTCGAGCCCAGTTGAATTCTGTCTACTAATGGTGAGTGGAAGCAGGAACCATGAAGATATCGAGAATTAAATCTATGCAGAAGTCATAGTTTCCATATCCTAGTAACAAAATAGTATGTTATTATATTACTTTGGAGGAGATAGTTGTAGCAAGTGTTTGTTAGAAATTAAGTTATACTTGACAAGAAATTGTTCTGTTTTAAATCTATTACTTAACACGAAGAAAAAAAGTTTGTGTGAAATTACTTAAAAAAAAAAAAGCTGTTTCATTTCTTCCTCAGTAACTTTATTATATTTAAATTTATTTACACTAAATTCTGACTTTTCTAAATCTTGTGTATACATTCTTTTTCTGTGATACTCATTTTTACTTGAAACTAGATGGTGATTGCTCCTCTTTCAAATCTCCTGTATATATACATATACTCTTGTGCCTTGAACTAGTCTGAAAATATTACACAATGCATATTTTGAATATATACGAGATGTGGCTATTAAATAATGAGACTAGTTGCAAAAATGTGGTTTATTATTACAATTATACAACTTACTTGTTATCCCCTTCAATATACTCCCCTCCTCTATCTATGCACCGTTGCATATGAATTTTCCATTGTTGGAAGCAGTGCTGCTGCAAGTCATCAGGTGTTATCTGCTTCAGTAGTGCTGCCACTTTCTCTTTTATTTCATCCACTGACTGAAAATGGATGTCCTTCAATGAGATTTCAACTTTGGAAAAATAAAAGTTGCATGGAGCTAAGTCTGGTGAGTAAGTGGATGGTCCAACACTGGTATCTTCTGTTCAGCCAGATACTGCTTTACAGACAGTGCACTGTGAGCTGGAGCATTGTCCTGATGTAGAATCCAGGCATTCTTCTTCCTCACTCGTTCTCTCAGCTTGGGCAGAACCTCAAGGTAATAATGTTGGTTAACTGTCTGCCCCTCTGGTACCCATCCAACCATTAGCATGCCATTGATATATATATATATATATATATATAAAAAATCAGCATTGTTCGTGAAGAAGAAAATGGCAACGCTACTGAAGCAGATAACATCTGATGACTTGTGACACTGCTTCCAAAAATGGAAAATTCGTATGCAACGGTGTAGATTGAGGAGGAGGTGTATGTTGAAGGGGATAACAATTAAGTTGTACAATTGTAATAATAAACCACATTTTTGCAACCAGTCTCGTTATTTAATTGCCATACCTCGTATATATTTAATTTTTTTTTTTTTTTTTAAATCTCTATGTAGATAATTTTAGTTTTAACCAAATGTCTGTTAGTTTTTTTTTTTTTTTTTTTTTTTTTTTTTTTTTTTTTTTGAGGGGAGGGGGGGGGGTTCTAGTATATTAGAATTTAATTATGAATGTTTATAAGTCTACTTAATTATATTTGGATTTTGTATAATGTTTACATACTAGCTTGATTGGGCTGTTGGGCTAACAACTGTTGGATTTCATGCTTTTAAAATGATTAAAGTAGCCTTTAAACGTATGTCTTTATGTATTTGGCAGTTCTAATTGTATAATATATGCAATGGATATTTCTATTAAAACATTTACCTCTTTTTTTTTATTTTTAGGAGTCATTCTGGCCATTTTAGAGAAAGCAGGGGTAATTTCTCCTATTTATTTTACAAATGGAATATTTACAGCAAGTGCTGGAACAGTTTCAGCTGGATATCAGAATTTTCTCATTTGTATTGAAATGTTTTTTGCTTCATTAGCTTTGCGTTATGCATTTCCTTATCAGGTCTATATGCATGGATTCCATGCTGATGCTCAGGGTCGATCCGTAACAATGCAGAGCATCTCAAGTAGTTTGAAAGTAGGTATAAAACATTGCCACTTGTATAAACAAAAATTAAATAATTAATTAGAATTAGAGATATTTGAAAGATTGTTGATAATCCTTTATTTTAGTGTTGCACGGTGATCAGCATTCATTTTAGAAATTATGGACTTTACAACCGTGTTATAAATAACTTTTAATTTCCCGACGTTTTGATCTTCATATTAAGATCATCATCTGGAGTATATACAAGGACAAGCTGAGTTATATTACACACAGTAGGCTAAAGAAACAATGATTTGATCATTGGTTATTCTACTGGCATGACCTCTAGTGGAAAAAATGAAAAAATAAAAAAATTACGAATTAATTAATTATTTAGAAACTACATCAAAACTAAATTCTATTTAAGATAACATGAGAAAAACATTCTTTCTTTCTTATAGATAGTCTTCTTTCAGCAACAATGATGCCCTATTTTTAACATTACAATTGTTATTTTAGATTTAGGATTCTGGATTATCTACAGTCCTGTTTATAGTTTACTCTTAGAGAGAAAGGTTCCGTGGGTAGAATATGTGCCTTCCATATGCTTGAGATTTTTAGACTATCATTATCGTTCAGATTGGGGTGGTTGATAAGAATCTCACAGGCTTCCTTAAATTTGCGTTCATACCATGTTTTGGTGTGATGCAAAAAAGTGGTGCTTTTCCAGTCAATTCTGTGTAAAGTGTTCAGGGCATGATCAGAAAGGCCAGCTTCACCAAAAACAAAAACTAGGTGTCATTAATACTCTAAAAAACAAGGCTTTGAAGATTTGCTCCAATAAACATGTGCTGAAAGACAAATTTAAAGTTATCAGCAATACTTTTCTAAAAAATGGTTATAGCCAAAACACTATTAACAGAACTGGTAATTAGTTTACGGAATTAACAACGCATATAAAGTATATTAATTAAAGGTAACTTTAATAAATAACTTCTATATTTCGACAACGTCACGTTGCCATCTTCAGGAACATAAAGATATGGTATGTGCATGCAGGCACTAACAAAAGCAAATGAGGAAGAAAGCAAGAAACTAATATTGTTCCTAAAGTCCTAATGGTGCCCTCTGGTGGGCTAATTTGGTTGACTTGGCAGTTGGGCTGAAGTTCTCAAAATGTAAGTCTCCCAAATTTGGGGTAGTTTCATGCACCCAAATTTGTTGAGGTTAGGAACGTTTTTTTAGAGCTGCTGAAGATTCCTTGAATAATCTTTCGTATTTAAACTTGCTGCGGTGTATTATTTTTGTTTTCTTCCAACAAATTCTATGGTGGGTATCTAAGGCATGGTCTGCCAGCCCAAAAAATACGAAAACCTGACAAAGAATTCTACTTCCTTACCACAGCCGCCACTCAACACAGTAGTCAACCTCTCGTCTGTAGTTTTAAAGCCTGAGGCACTCACCGCACTTGCACGTGGTCACAATTTCGCCCTAGCTCCTAAAAGAATACCTGCCAAAGAAATCATGATCCAAATAGAACGTGGGATTCGCAACCTGCCAAACCATATCGCCAACAACGTCAGACTGGATGTAGTCGGTGTTCTCACTAAAGCCAAACGTCCAAAAACCAACTTATCCAAAGACGAATATGCAGCCCTACAAGAAATGAAGAATAACAAAAAAATAGTAATCACCAAAGCGGATAAGGGAAACGCCACTGTGGTGCTAAATCAAAAGGACTACGAAGGTAAGCTTAATGCTTTAGTACTAGACTGTACTACTTACCTCCCTATTGAATGTAATCCTACCAGCTCTCAGATTAGAACTCTCCACAGACTCCTTAAGAAAGTCACTTCTTGGCCTGTGGAAGTCACTAACAAACTAAAACCTTATAACTCTAGACCCCCCCCCCCCTGATTATATAGACTCCCAAAAATACATAAACAAAATGTGCCATTACATCCCATAGTGGATGGCATTGATTCCCCCACATATAAATTAGCCAAACATTTAGCCAAAACACTCACACACTATACTGGCAACACACCATCACACATAAAAACTCAGCCCACTTTAAAGCCAGTGTAGAAAACCTCTCACTCCAACACACTGACATAATGGTCAGTTTTGATGTCTCCTCCCTATTCACTAATGTCCCACTCAAAGAAACCCTAGAGCTCATCCATGCCAAGTTTCCTCCCGATATCTCATCCCTATTTCAGTTCACAATGAACTCGGGCTATTTCGTTTGGCAAGGAAAGTTCTACAAACAGATAGAGGGGGACAGCCATGGGTTCACCACTTTCCCCACCCTTGGCCAATTTCTTTATGGAGACCTTTGAAGAGAAAGCCTTAAACTTCGCCCCCACAAAAACCCACTATTTGGCTTCGTTACGTGGATGATGTGTTCACTATTTGGCCACATGGTTCAGACTCACTCCACTCCTTCCTAACACACTTAAGCAACCAATACCCCAGAGTCCAGTTCACCTTAGAAAAAGAGGAAAACAACACCCTCCCCTTCCTAGACACTTTAATCACCTGCCAGCTTGATGGATCTTTGGTTTTCTCTGTTTACAGAAAACCCACCCATACTGGCAGATACATTCACCAGCAATCCCACCCCCCCTCACAACAATATGGGGTTATGAAAACACTATATAACAGGGCAAAATTAATCTGCTCAGATGACAAGGCCCTAACTACTGAACTAAACCACATCCACAACACCTTCTTAGCCAATGGCTATAACCCCAAAAAAATCCAAAAAATACTCAAACCAGTAAACCACAACCCTCCCCCTCCACAATAAAGATTACACCAAATCTATCACCATCCCCTACATCCAAGGCAACTCTGAGAAAATAACCAATATCCTCAGAAAATATGACCTTCTTGTTACAGACCATATAAAAAAGTTGGCATCCCTTATCCATTCTACCAAAGACCAACCACTTCCCCTAGACCTACCTGGTGTATACCAGGTCCCTTGCAGCTGCAAATTGTCCTACTTTGGCCAAACAGGCAGAACAACAAATATCAGGATTTCAGAACACAAAGACTACATCCGGTTTCACCAGTACAGCTGCTCTGGGCTGGCAGACCATGCCTTAGATACCCACCATAGAATTCGTTGGAAGAAAACAAAAATAATACACCGCAGCAAGTTTAAATACGAAAGATTATTCAAGGAATCTTCAGCAGCTCTAAAAAACGTTCCTAACCTCAACAAATTTGGGTGCATGAAACTACCCCAAATTTGGGAGACTTACATTTTGAGAACTTCAGCCCAACTGCCAAGTCAACCAAATTAGCCCACCAGAGGGCACCATTAGGACTTTAGGAACAATATTAGTTTCTTGCTTTCTTCCTCATTTGCTTTTGTTAGTGCCTGCGTGCACATACCATATCTTTATGTTCCTGAAGATGGCAACGTGACGTTGCCGAAATATAGAAGTTATTTATTAAAGTTACCTTTAATTAATATACTTTATATGCGTTGTTAATTCCGTAAACTAATTACCAGTTATGTATGACCAACGTATAAGCCTTGCTACTAGACTATTAACAGAATTGTCTACAAGACCTCAATAAAAAACAAAGATAAACCAGACTACAATAAAACTGTAACCATTCCTTACATTATAGAGACATCAGATAAAATAAACAGAATACTACAAAAATACAACCTCAAAGCCACCTTTAAACCTCCTGCAAAATTGAAAAGCTTACTCAACTCATCCAAAGACCAACTCCCTCCACTGGCCCACCCTGGAGTATACTGTATTTATTGCACCTGTAATATGTTAAAGTCTACATTTATGTTTGTCAATTTTTCAGACTTTTTTATATATAAACATATTTATAAGTGATTGAATTACTGATGAAAATGTTTATACCCACCTTCCATGGGACTAAGAAGCTGAAACTTTGCACATAGCTCTCATTGACAAGGAAAAATCCAAAAATGTGAGATTTTTGATTTAAGTAGTTCCCATTTCCTTAAAGCAATTAAAATCACCGTCACAAGTTGTCTCCATGTGCATTATTAGAATAGCACACACACACACGCACGTACATATATATATCCCACACACAAAAGGCAGAAGAGCCTATAGCAAACAGATGCCATTTCAGGGCAGAGTTAGGAATAATCTGTTGATATTCTTCTTAAAATACTGAAGATTGTAATCCTTTGGAAATGCTTCATGAAGGAGGCTGTTCCACAGAATTGAGGTGGAAGGGATGAAAGATGACTGGGAGTTGCAGGTTTGGTGAGTATGTAGTTCAATTGCAAAAGGGTATTTAGTAGCTGCAGCAGAAGTAGGAGATATAATGGATGCTAGTTCTACTGAACAATTGCCATAGAAATACCTGGAAGTGACAATGCAGAAACCGAACTTTTATGGGAATGTAATTGAAGAGAGTCTTTGAGAGAGGTGTCACTTATCAATCATCCAGACTGCGTTTTTCTAAACAGCATCAAAATTTTTGAAGGAAGTTTTAGGTGCGCCATCCCATACATGAGAGCATTATTCCAAAGTTGGTCGGATTTGGGATTTATATAAAGTAACCATTTGGCAGAGAAGTACTATCTTGACCAGAAAAGGATGCCAAGTTTTTTGGAAGAATTTGGTCTTGACTGTTGAGCTAAGCATTATCAAAAGTAAGTGGAGAAGATCTGAGGCCTATTTTATAGGAAAACAAGCAAAACTGCATTTTGGAAGCATTGAAGTTGACTAGGTTGTTTTCACCCCAGTCAAGAATGCTGTGGATCAAGAATGCAAGTGTCCTGAATTGGTATTCAGGACACTTGTTGTATATGATCTTGAAGCTTCAGATGTTTGAACACCATGGTTTGTCATATGAGTATGACAAGTGAAGTGTGCTATTCAGCAAAACTATGAATAAGATTTGAAGTCAATGAGAGCTGGTCATTTATATACATAAGAAAGAGGGTAAGTGAAATGATGGAGCCCTGAAAGACACCAGCATTGATAGAAAAGTCTGAGGAGAGAACATCATCCATTATTACACATAGGATTGATCTGAGAGAAAATTGGCAATCCATTTCCACAAGAACAAAGACAGTCCAAATGGTAACTTGTTGAGAAGCTCTCAATACCAGACCCTATCAAAAGCCTTGGAGATGTTAAGAGCACTATCACAGTTTTCGTCAAACCTTTCCATGAAATGTGTCCAAATGTAAGTGATGTAGGGAAAGAGATCCAGAATGGCAAAATCCATACTGGTGATCACTAATTAGAGTTCTCAGGGTGTTGAAAAAGTTGACTGTTGATAACCTTCTCCATTACTTTAGACAAAACTGATATGAGTGCAATAGCTTAATGGTAAACATTTATCATCTTTTTTTTTTTGGGAACTGGTTGTATATAAGCTTTCTTCCATGCTGGAGGGTGGATGCCAGCTGAGTGCAGTTTAATGAATAGATGATAGAGAACTGGTGTTAGTTCAGGAGCACGTCTCTTAAGCACAATGGGTGGAATTCTCTCAGGACCAGCTGCTGTTGTAGTTTATTTTGTAAATAAATAAAACACTTTTTTTTGAATGGTTTAATAGATTTTTAATGTTGTCATATTGATATTCATACTGTATGCATGTGACCACTTTATAATTTTAGTAAACTTGATTATATATGAAGTGTGCTGCCTTATGAGAAATCCATGAAGTGATATGGTGCCTTCCACTGCCTAAGGGTTCCTCACTCCTAGCCTAACTCCTCCCTTGAACTTGATGTATAATTAATATTTTTCAATCATCATATTATCTGCATAATTAGAAATGCAGAAGTGCTCGACTTCATTCTCAGTAACTATATATATATATATTTTTTTTTGGAACAGAACACTCGTTTAACTTTAACCAGGCAGGTAATTGAGTGTTCTGATACAATTGATAGAATGTATCAAAGCAATATATTTAATTGGACCATACATCATCAAATTCCTGCCATGTACCCTCAAGGGGTGTACAGGATATGATAGTACTATATGAAAAAAAATTACATCATTACTAACTTCCTATCTACAATTTTCCTCCAAACCAGTCTGTTATTTGTCAAGACTCCAACATTATCAGATATTATATTTCTATCATCTAAGGCACTTTGTACCGTATCAATCCACCTATATCTTGGTCTTCCTCTGGGTCGTTTTGCTATCAACCTGGCAGAGAACATTTATTTTGTTAATCTTTCTTCGTCCATTCTGTTTAAGTGACCATACCACCTGAGATTAGCTCTGCTAATGCATTTCTGGATGCTGACAATGTTAAGTTCTTTCCTAATATCCTCATTTTTAATATGATATTGCCATTGATGCCAACTGTTCACGCCTATAATCTTTCTCAGGACTGTCATATCTGCGGTCTGTAGTCTTTGGTCAAGTGTTTTACTTCTGACCCAGCTCTCAGATCCATAAGTTAAAACTGGTTTGAACACTGTCTTGTATACAGCTAATTTAGTGTCCCAACTAATTTCTTTCTTATTCCATATGAATTTATTCAATTGACTTCCCACCATACCAACTTTGCTTATTCTGTTGTCTATTTCTATATTTAATTTACCATCTTCACTAAAAATCGTGCCTAAGTAGCTGAAATGTTTTACTTGTTCCACAGGTTCTCCATTCACAACACAGTTAATATTTTCAACAATTCTACCTATTTTCATTGTCTCTGTCTTTTTATTGCTGACCTTCATACCATATCTATTACAACAGTTATTCAAGTTAGTCAGAGAATCTTGCAGACTTGTAGTGGATTTATTGCTAAGTATAACATCGTCTGCATAAAGCAAAGAGCTGAAATTAACATCTCCAATTTTGATATCATGTTTAATACCACTTTCCTTCATAATGTGATCCATATAGATAATGAATAACAGAGGGGATAATGTTCATCCTTGTCTCACACCAGGTTTAACATTAAACCATCTTCCTGTACTTCCTTCAATTCTAACTACTAACTTACAACTCAAATAATGCCCCATTGACACCATATAACTGTAGTGTTTTGAATAGCTTCTCTCTTGGCACCTTGTCATATGCCTTTTCCAGATCAACAAAACTTAAATAGAGATCTTTGTATATTCCCATGATTTCT
Organism: Typopeltis vanoorti; assembly: GCF_054136105.1. Taxonomy (NCBI): domain Eukaryota; kingdom Metazoa; phylum Arthropoda; class Arachnida; order Uropygi; family Thelyphonidae; genus Typopeltis; species Typopeltis vanoorti. The sequence goes on along the minus strand of NC_143555.1, from coordinate 109,227,543 downwards.
CCACTATTTATCATAAAGTGAAGATCTGATCCTCACAGCTTCTATTTGGCCTGAATCCAGCTTGTTCTTCACCAAGCTTTTCTTCCACAATTCTTCTCAACCATTTCTCAAGTATACTTGCATAGATCTTGCCAGGAACATTCAGTAGGGAAATACCTCTGTAATTCTCACATTCAGTTTTCTTTCCCTTTTTATATATGGGTACTATGAGAGCTCTACTCCGTTCATCAGGAATTCATCCCTCTGTTCAGGCTTTTTGCACTATGCAGTGCAGCGCCACTGCAAGACTTTTATACCACCATACTTCAGCATTTCTGGTTGAATATCATCTAATCCTGCTGCCTTTCCACATTTCAAGCCTTTGATGGCTTATTCTACTTCAAGTATGGATATGTATTCCTGACTGTATGCCTGTTGAGTGTTTTTCACCACTGTGCTATCACTGCTTGTTTCATTTAGCAATTTTTTTGAAGTAATTACTCCATACTTCAAGGATATCTTTTTCTCCCGTTTTCATGTCACCTTTATCATCTCTAATTCCTTTTACAGCACTCTTTGCTCCTTTTCTAAGCTTCTTCAACAACCTCCAGAACATTTTGCCACCCTCTTGATATTTATTTTCTCTATTCTTGCCAAAGTCCTCCCATGACTTTTGTTTAGCGAGTTTAACACAGTGTTTAGCTTTCTTACATTTGTCTCGTTATTCTCTAACAGCAAACTCTTACTTATTTGCCAGGAACTTTTGATATGCTTTATTCTTTTCCTTCACTGCCTCTAACTTCCTGTGTCCACATTGGAGTTCTGATTTTTCTATCCTTGCAGACAACCTCACCACATGCCTCTGGCTGAATGAATCAGGGTTTTCTTCAAGACTTGCCACTGAATCTCCAAGGTTTGGTTCCTGTTCTGAAACGCTTTTATTTTTTCTTCAATAATGTTTGTGTATTTTAGTCTACAGTTCACATCTGAGAGCTGCTCAACTTTTATTTGCTTTAAACCTTTCTTACATGAAGTGCCTCTGTAGCACAATTTGAAGAACGGCAGTACGTTGTGCCCTTCAATTCGAAAAGGCCTAAGCTTTTCATGACAGGGGAATCTTTATATGGACTTTTTCAATCAAAGGTGAGTTAGCCAATCTCATACGGTGGAAGCAGTTTTTTTCTCCTGGAAGCTTGGGTTTTTCATCCCACATACAGACAAATTGGCCCTTCAGAACACATGCAATTTACAGACAAAAAATACTAGCTGTGGTGGGCAGTAGATGGTACTGATGTAGATGATTGGTAGCAGAGGTTCGGTGTAGTGGTGGAGACGGAGAGTTGTACAATAGGTGCCTCCCGCGATGAGTTTTCGGACTCCTTGGAGGTGTCACGAATAATACTGAATAATGTTATTCTTTTCAATATGATATTCAATTTTATCTTGCTGAATAATACTGAATAATGTTATTCTTTTCAATATGATATTCAATTTTATCCTGCTCAAGACTAAATAGTGATCACTTCCAATTTCAAATCCTCTGTACATTCTGGTGTCCTGCACCAGGGATAAAATATCACTATCAACAATAACATAGTCAATGAGACTTTTCTTATTCCTTGCCTCTTCTCTCCATGTGAATTTGTGCACATTTTTATGTTGGAACATGGTGTTATTAATAACCAGTCCATGTCCTGAGCAGAAATCCAACAGGTATTTGCCATTATTATTAGCTTTGCTCTTTTCTCCAAATTTCCTCAAAATATTTTTGTATGTCTGACAATCATTTCCTACTATGCTATTCAGATCCCCAACAAGGACCAAGTTTTCCTTTTTCATTGTGTCAGTTGCTTTTTCTAGAGCATCAAAAAACTCCTCCACTACTACCTTAGTAGAACCTTCTGTGGGACCATAGGCACAAATAAGTTTCATTGTCCAGTTCCCCATTCTGATATTTTCCACATCACTCTACTTGAGACTGCCTGCCATTCAAGAAGATTAACCTCGTATTTAGTGTTCAATACTATGGCTACTCTTTCTTTTCCTTGGTTTCATTTCCTGAATATAACATTTTGTATTTATTGCTCAGAAATATCTCACCAATTTTTGTCTTTTTTGTTTCAGTCACCCCTTTTATGTCGATCTGGTACTTATCTAATTCCTCAGTTAGCTCCATTTCTTTGCCATTCAGACTTCTTATGTTGATAGTACCAATCTTTAACTCTGGCAATGTTGAGTTGTAGTGTATATTCAGATTTATTCCAGTAGCTGACTTTTCACTGTTCGCCCTGGTTCACTGGCAAAAACAACACGGGCATTGTTTAACCGAGCGATGCCCTAGCTGGCATGAAATTTTGTCATGTTTTACCATCATCTTGTATTTTGGTTTAAGCCAATAAGAATACAATTTGGTTAGCTAAATCCCAAATTGCCAACCCATCCTCATTCATTCAGTATCCAGGTAGGCATGCAACAGGGTGGAGCACAACTTTAAAGGCGTGTCTCCTCTCATACAGCTTTGACCCTTATTAAGACTAGCCATTAGATAAATGTACTTTTTTTAATGCATTTTCAGGCACTGCATATGTCCAAGTCTTTTTAAACAAGATTTCTGCTTGATCTATGAATCACTGATATGATTCCAGATGACGATCATATTAGTGATCTCCATCTGGAATTTTATTCATATATTTAACATTTTATTTATCATCTTTCAATAAATGTAACTTATATTTTACTATCATCTCCCTTTTGATACCTGCAAGAAAGTTGAATGTAAAATTAAAATTGTTATTCATAATTCAGTATATAAGTCTGTGGTCTCTTCATCAACACATATCTTAATCTCTCACAAACAATTAAAAGCAAAGAATTAACATAATGATAGCTATGTAATATATTTCATCAGTGAGATTAACACTAATCAAAAATGTGCCCAAGAATTATACAGTGCACTACAAAACTTTAAATAAACGTATGTTAAAATATTTCATAATAAATTTGAAAATATTATTGAGAGGGATTTTGGAAATTATAATGTATTAATTTCTGTACATGGTACCCTAGGTAAACTTGGCGCCCTGTGCCATTTTAGAAAAGCTTTCTGCTTGTATAAATTTTATATAAATATAAATAAAGGCTATAAATTTTAAACCATTATGTGCAGTATCATCTAAAGCAAAGCTACATATTTGCAATAAAAGTAAATTATTTTTCTTATAGGAAACAATGAATCCTAAGGATATTATGAATGATGCTATTCACAACTTCCACCCTCAATACCAGCAGTACACTCAGTACACTGCACCACCACCAGCATCAAACTTGCATGCTGGTATGTCTGGAAATGTAGATGATGAGCATACAGATCACCCCTCAGGAAATGGGGTTAACCCTCCAAATCGTCAGGTTCCAACTGCTACTCCATACAGTGAGAAAATTATGCTGTTAAGTTCAGATGATGAATTCCAGTAAATAAAGTTTTGCCCCACACATTATGCCAAAGAGGTTTGTCGATTTTTATGCACTTTATGAACATTGGCAATTGAGCATTCTTTTAAAAAGTACTGCCTGTGTGAATTCTACAGAAATGTATCTTGCATATTCAACTATAGTACAAGCATAAAATTCTTATACAAGTTTTTATTTTATCATTTTTGTTGTATGAACATAATAGTTTAAGTTAGCAAAACAAGACAAAATATGTAGGGGTAGGTTTCTGTGGTTTAGCAGTTCATAAGAAAGATTCCGATAATTGGACCACATGTTTATTAAGATAAATAACAATAAAAAAAAAAACAAACCCAACAAGTTTCATAAGTCATTTGACTTACATCTTCAGGGGTGAAAGGTAACTAAAAGTTTAAAACACAAGAAATAAGAAATTACTCAAAATAGTCCATTCTATGATGTTATGGCCATCTAACTGTTCATTAAATTAAATATCCGAATGTAGATTCAGTGCAATGCTAAGTTTAAACAATGCTGGATGCTGTCACGTTCTGTTGTTCACGTTCACATTGTCGAGGTCTGACTTGGGTATATTTTTTATCAGTGATGACCAAACTTGGTGTAGAATTGGGCCCTGGTTTTTGTTGCATTGCGTTGGAATTCTAAGCATGTTTGCAGCTTCTTTAAATTTCCTTATGTAACAAATCATTGTTCCTGTGGCATCTGCTACATAGGCCAGACGGGAAAATCAGGGGAAATCTGCATAAACACCAAAAAGACATGCAAAAAAGAAGAGAACACAAATCAGGCCTAGCATACCATACAACTTCCACTGATCATAATGTACTCTGGCAAAAAACAAACATGTCTTACATTGAAAAAAATTGTTACATAAGGAAATATAAAGAAGCTGCAAACATGCTTAGAATTCCAACACAACGCAACAAAATCCAGGGCTTAATTCTACACCAAGTTTGGTCATCATTGATAAAAAATATACCCAAGTCAGACCTCGGACAATGTGAACGTGAACAACAGAACATGACAGCATCCAGCATTGTTCAAACTTAGCATTGCACTGAATTTACATTCGGATATTTAATTTAATGAACAGTTAGACAGCCATAACATCATAGAATATACTATTTTGAGTTATTTCTCATTTCTTGTGTTTTAAGCTTTTAGTGCTTCTGCCTCTTTTTTAAAATGTTTCTGAAAAACTGCATGGACTTTTCATTAAATAGATCTTCAGTTCTGATAAACTCAGATTTGTTTGGATTCCATTTCATAGCAACATTTTGAACTTCCTCCCACTTTGCCAAAACATTTTTGATTTCAGCAGTCGTAATTTGTTCTTTCTCTCCATCCTCATCTTCAGATGAAATTTCCATTTCCTTTTCTTCACGTTGCTGCTTGAAAAGTTTTTTAGCTCGTCAGTTCTCGGTTATGCATCTCCAATAATTCTTCAACATCTTCCTCCTCCACTTCCAAGTTAAGATCATAAGCAGTTGCCACAATATCCTTTACCAATTTGTGTCCTTCATCTGAAGTTTCTTCATTACCAAAGGAAGGACACAGTTTCCTCCATGCTGCTTTGAGACATTTCATTGTTACTTCTTGCCAAGCCTTTACAATTAGCCTAATTGCTATGACAATGTTGAATTCATCCTTCCAAAATTTTCTTAGGGTTATGTTGGTAGCCTCGCACATTTCAAAGCACCTGATAAAAAGTGCCTTGTGTAAAGTTTTTTAAAATTTGCAATTATCAGCTGATCCATAGGGTGAATCAGAGATGTAGTCTTGGGAGGAAGAAAAATCACCTTCATAAAATCTAATTCCTCTGGTAGCTCTTCTTGTATGCCCGTTGAATGACCAGGTGCGTTATCCAAGGTTAAAATGGCTTTTAGAGGCAGATTGTTTTGCTCAAGATAGGCTTTAACAGTTGGTCCAAAGTTTTTGTTTTGTTTTTGTTTTTGTCTGTAGAAACGTGTTCATGGGGCCAGTTTGCCTGCTCTGAGAGATGAAAAACCCGAGTTCCCATGAGGAAAACCTCACCATGAGATTGACTAACTCACCTTTAGTCAAAAGAGAATAGATAAAGGTTCCTCACTTTTTGAACCCAGGTCTTTCCGACCAAAAGGCTTCATCTATACTGACTGAGCAACAGAAACTCTAAGCAGTAAAAAAATGTTATATTTTATATCCTCGGCTGCGCCATTTGTAAAAAAAATCTTAATCTCTATTTTCTATCCGTGTCTATCTATCGTGTCTTGTCTTTGTCTTGAATTAGACCAGCATTTCCCAAACTTTTCCTACGACGGAACACTTCACAAATCCTGAAATTTTCACGGAACACCTTGGTTATTTTGTAATGTATTAATTAATTGTTAATTTAGTTGATTTTTTATTATTAATTAATAATTGCTTATTAATTATTAATTAATTAAAGATCAATTAAACATTAACATCATTAAATTAATTTGCTGATTTTCATTGACATATCCCATTCTGATCACCAAAAATTTATATCATTATAAGTATTTACAAGTGAATGCAGACTTTTTCTCCTGTGTGCGGATAGTTTTCCCCTCCTTTTGTACATCCTTGAGATCGCTTTGTAGCCTGGTGGTGGATGACTCACTATCTGTTGTGTCACAAACACCTTCAGTAAGAGATTTCTTAATACCAAAATTAAACCAAGTCCCTTGTAATTTAAATTTAAATCTGCAGGCCTATTACTTTTAAAAAATCATGGCACTACGGTTTCGAAACTTTCATCCTTTAGTAAGAGATTTCTTAATACCAAATTTAAATCTGCAGGCCTATTACTTTTAAAAAATCATGGCACTACGGTTTCGAAACTTTCATCCTACAATACTAACTTGCGAAGAAAGTATTCAGTATTACTAGATTTGAGAACTGGATACAGACTACCTTGATCTTCAATTTTAGTGGAAAAATTTTCTTTATACTTCCTTGTTGATTGGTCACTGGCATTTGCAACACAGATGTTATTTCTTTCAGTTATGAGAACAGAGGCTACACCGCCCATTGTTGTAATCGGCTTGCAGGCAATTTTTATGATCAGTCATAAACAGCAGTATTCTCTTTCCCAATTGTTAAAAGATTTTGATGTGTGAAAATTAACGATAAAAATTAAACATGGAAAAATTCATGAATATTTCCATGTTTAAAAATATGCCGCTTGGTCACTGACATTTGCTACGCAGATGTCATTTCCTTCAGTTTTGAGAACAGAGGATATGCCTCCCATTGTTACAATCCACTTGCATGCAATTTTTATGACTGGTCATAAACATCGGTATTCCCTTTCCCAAATGTTAAAAGGTTTCGATATGTGAAAATTAACAATAATTCATGAATACTTCCACATTTAAAAATACACGGCTTGGTCACTAACATTTGCTACACAGATGTTATAAGGCATTCTGGGTCTGAGCTTTTCGACATATTCACGATTATTATTCTCCTCAGAATATTTCCACTATAAAATATTTATTCATGAAAAATGCTTAGAAAACTAAAATGACAAATTCCAGGAGAACTTCTCGCGGAACACTTATTCACTTTCCACGGAACACTGTTTGGGAAACCCTGAACTAGACTATGCTTACTCTGGCTTATCTCTCATGCTCTATAGTCTAGAAAATTTATTTGTTTATTGACTGTTTAGTGACTGTGCCAGCTAGATTGTAATTTGAGAATGAGAGTGTAAGACTTAAAATACATTACAGGTTTCTGAATTCGCATTTGCATTCCCTGCTTTACTTTAAATTTATCCTTTCAGTCAGTCGTGGTAACTACATAAAAATTTTAAACATTACTAGCATGCAGGTTCGGAATTTTTTTGGAGATAGTGCATTGACACCTCACAGATGTCTTTATAACAAGATGTCTTGTTATAAAGTCTCCTTCATGTAGACAATAGCGAAGTTTCTCTTCTATTCCCTTTGATCACAAATGATAAAATGCTTCAAACATGGATACGTCTTGAGAATCTGGAAAGCAGACACACGAAGCCTTCTCTTTCTTTGTCAACCAGGGATGGTCAGCCATTACAGGCAAGAGTAAGCATTGAGAATCCTGTAATAATTTTGCTTACTGCTTGGGAGCCTTATGTGTGTCTAGTTTCCTTTGTCTTTACTTTTGCGTGCCTTTCGAACTCATCACGTGTTTACCTCCAGGTATGTTGACGTCGTGTTTGTGTGCTTTTTGACTCCTGTTTCTTTGGCACTTGCTGCCAAAGGATAATTTTTAATCAAAATGATAGATGTAGAGAGCTTGCAGGATGATTTGAATAAGCTGACAGTATGGGCAAAACATAGTGGATGTCAACTGAATGTAGAAAAGTGTAAAGTTATGCATTTTGGGATACAAAGATTACAAGCTGTGTATCACATTGAGGGAACTGTACTCCAAGACAAGAAATTGAAGCCAGTGATTTGGGGCTAGTAGTAGGTAAGTTTAGAGTGCATATTACTGCCAGGATAGCTCACAGGATTACTTAGTTAACAAGCAGAGATAAGGAAGTTATCATTCTGCTTTATAAAACCTTAAGGCAATCATGGTCGCTCGAGTTTCTCGGAAATGAGAAAGTGGTGAAGAGGATGTACAGATATTTGTACGTCCAGAGGCAAGTGGTCAGTGGAATGCTTGAGGGTTTGTGGATTGCAAACTTGGTTAATAGGTAAAAGGGGGGGGGGGATATGATAGAAATGTTTAAGTTAAAAGATTATAGGATTTAATCAAGGAAAATGTCCTAAATTTGTCCTAAGAATCTTATTTTCCCTGGAATCATCCAGGTGAGAGTGTCATCAGCAAAGGCGTGCCAACTAGATTTTTTACTTGGTGATTGAATGGAATGGGTTGCCTTAGTCAATTGTGAGCATGTTGTCTGTTAATGGTTTCAAGGAGAGGAATGATAGATATTGTGTTGATAGTTTGGGTCTCCCACAATGAGTCTTAGGACTCCATGGAGGTCCCTGTGCAATAATAATAATACTTGTAATGGAAAAATCAGTTCATTTTCATGATTTTATTGGTCAAAAGTATACTTCTTGTTGTGAATGAAAGTTCGTCTTGTCTTAATGTTTGTTTTGAACCGTGTTATCTTTCAGCTCATTTAAATCACAGGATTTAATTGAATTAAATTTTCACTTTTTCCTTCCAAACGTCTTAATAAGCAGTAAGACTTAATAAAGAGCTAATGATTTGAGAATTTAAAAAATTAAAACGGTCTTAGATCAACAGGTTTGTCCTAAGATTATTAGTGATACTTGTTGAAGAAGCATTCTCTTTGATATAATAAAAGAGAATTCGTTCAACTTTTTATGATGATAAATAGAGGGGAAAAAAGTTAGATCTTTCCTTTATTAACCTTAATCTAATCATTCTCACCCACTATTTATTATGATTGTTATTCTAAATCATATACACATATTTTAATAGTATTGTTTGTGTGTTAATATCAATGTGCTGAGTCATATTGCTAATATCTCGATTATAATCATAGAAATTTTTAAGTATATTGTTTTTTTTCATCCACCAAATTTGAAAGAACTCAGATTTACAGGTATTACTGATACTTTCACTCTATCTGAAACAAAAATTCTTATAATATCTCTTGTATATGGTGAAAGCACTTCCATATCACAGTTGTGAGGACACCATAATATTTGGCTTTCAGCTAGAAAATCCTGGGTTTGAATTCTGTGTGGAGTGCTTTTCAACTAAAGTAAGTTGACCAGTTCTACTTGGAAACAAAATGGTTTCCTACAATATAACTGAAAAACTAGTCAAAGAAAAAAAGTTAACAGGCATAAAATATTGAATAATCTTAGTTGTGTGCATCACTATGAAGTCAAGTATGCTGAATAATTTGATTGTTTATTTTTTTGTAGTATCTCAGTGTTATTTAAACTGATAGAATGCTGTTTAAACGCTAAAGAAAAATAGTTTTTAACTTAATTTCACATATGGTGTAGAGAAAGTGGCAAAATTTCACAGTTTTTCATGTCTGTTTTATTTTACAGCTTTGATTGTCAACACAGTGGTACAAGGTAACTGAAGCCACAGCAGATATTACTTCTCATCAGTGTATCCTGCTACCAGTGATTGAAAGAATTATGTGAATGCAATATTCAACTTTTTAATGCATTTCCCGACATAGTTCTGCCATTCTACAGAAGTCCAAGCTCTCTAAAAATGAACTCTTGCTACAAATACCTTAACTTTGGACCAAGTCAAAAGTTATTGGCCTGCTACATTTTAGTTGTTTGCTTTTGTTTCCTAGGCAAACCACAGCAACATACCGCCATCTGTTGTCATTTTAGTAGTGTAGCACAGTGTTCTGAAATTGCATATTTTCAAAGATTTAATTTTTGAAAAATTTTAAACAGCTTTGACTTAATTTGCGTCTAGTTTTTGTTTAAGATTGTCAAAGGTTTTACCATTTTTCTGAATCTTCCAAGAATTGACTGTAAAAGTGTTACATACTGTTGGAAAAATGTATTTTGTGCTGTTGTAAAATATTATATAAATAAATAAATAAATAAATAAATATATATATATATAAATATATACACATGCATAAATATATATTATATCTCGCTTCTAATAATATTGTATAGAAATACCAGTGTTTCATTATGAATGTAAATTGGTAAAGAGTGTTAAGAAATGTTATCAGTGATTGTTTGTTTTGATTTATAATTTCCATTTTCTTATATTTTTAGAAGTTGTACATTGTGCCTACAAAAGTAAACAAAGTATGGTCTTGGATTATTATGTGAATTCCTACAAAGGCATTATCATTTAATTTAGCATACTACTTATTTTCTTACCACAAAAAAAGTACTTAATTATGAATATTAATAATTTAATGAATTGGCAGTTAGTGCCTGAAGAAGATGCATTGCTTTTGAGTAGATACTTTTAATTGAAAATTATTTACTTCGGAAAGTGGGACAGTAGGAGGAAAAATATAATTCCATTTATGTTGCTTTTAATTTTTTTAAGTAACTTTAATAAGTTTGTTACTCCATTTTATTTGAGGTTGTATTTAAAATTTTTTATTTTAGACTTCTTTGCTGTACTTATTTTGCAGATGATTATAGCTCCATATTCAAGTATATGCTGTACAAAGATCAGGCTGTATTAAAAGAGAAAAATGTACCATTAAAAAATGTTGTAGAAAGACAAATATATAGCAATTATTTTTGCTGTTTTAGTTCTGTTATTGAAATTTGTGTTTAAGCCATTAAGCCAAAACACATCAATTAAATCTTATGAATGCATTTTTTAATTTAACAGTTTTAAATAGGAATATCATCCTAGAGCAAGTAAAAGGTTTATTGATCATGTTGCACATCAGTACAGTAAAAGGTAAGGAGAAAAACTCACTCATTCAAAAAAAAAAAAAAAAAAAAAAGCTAATGCCTTTTATTCTCTTATAGGGAGTAGACGAGCCATTTTAGTCCTATCTAACTGTTGGAGACTGAGTGCGTAATTCAATCTCCACCAGAGATTGAATTACACACTCAGTCTCCAAAAGGCCAGCTATCTCTGATTGAACTCAGAGATAACTGGCCCAAGACCATCACTAATTATAAGTGGAATCTGATGATAAGATAACTGGCAAGGAACCATCTCATGGTTCCTAATCCTAACACAGTGTTATTGTCTGAATTAGTGTGGGTTCTACGCTTGATTTTCTTGAGTTTACAGGACAAAAACAAGTTTTTGGGAGAAAAAAACATTGCTTATCTGTGCCAGAAATTGACTAAGGAACTGGTTGAAGAAAGGTTTAGGAAAAGCTCCTCTAGTTGATGACTAGACTTGAACTTAAGTCATTCCTCACACAGCCTAGTGCAGAGGATGCAAATGCCACTTTCACTCTATGTATAGGCCTCTAGCATACAGAAAATCATAAATTTCATTAGCATTGAAAATGTAATATGAATATCTTTAAAATGCAAGATGTAATTCAGCACCATTATCCTTTTGAGCGTTGCTATAGCAATAATACATGAACAGTTTAACTGAATTTTATTTCTACACATTTTTTGAACATTTGATAATATTTGTGGTATGAAATGACATCCAAATCTGTTTATTTTGGATATACAGTAAATTAACCTAAAACCATATATAAAACTTTTATGTATAGTTTTAGGCATTTATATGACAGTGATTTGCTTACTGTGGCTTTAGAACTGTGAATCTTTAAAAACTAACATGAGCTAGATAAGTAGATCTGCTCTTGGGAAGTAAATCTTGTACATATTTCTCTATTATTGTGAGAATATATATATATATATATATAGAGAGAGAATGATGACCAGAGTTCAAAAATTTCTTTTAAGCTCAATCTGCTTCAAGGTGCAATTTTAGATTTTTGAATCAGTGATATTTAATTGAGTATCTTCACAGTGCCTTTCTTTGCAAACAACATGCTGAAATAGGAAGTTAATTTTTTTAATTTAATGACATTCACTGCTGCTACATTTTCATTATTATAACCATCTTACTATGAAATGTAATAATACTGTATGAAAAAAAATAAAATCTTATTATTCAGCTCTGTGAACCATTTAGTTCATAAGTGACCTCAGTTCTGTTTGTTGCTTTTTATGGAGCAGTTATTCTGCTATAATGCAGGTCTCTAGTGCATAGTTAAAAAAAAAATGCGTATCTTTGACAAAATAGATAAAACTGATTGTTTTTGAATAAATCAGTTTAAAGATGTCCATCTTCAAGGAATTATGCAAGCAGTTTTCAGTTATCCAGAAGAGACTTAAATGAGAGGAAACAGTGTTTATGTATCATCAGATTTTTAAACCATAAGGAGATACTGTGAATCAACTTGCAACATGAAACAATGCCTCTTAAATTTTTAATGAAGTACTTCCTCACTTCCGGGTAGCAGTAACTGCTCCATCAGAGCATTAGGTTTATGAAGTCGAGTTACTTGCCCATGACAGGTCATTAAGCTTAACTTTTTAAGATGAGGTAACCACAGCAACTCATTTGTTTTTCCAGTGTGTTTTTCCAATTTGGAACTCAGTTCCTTCTGTAACAGATACATGCAACCATTTTTTTTTTATTTATTAGTGTTTACCAAATATTTTCTCTGCACTTAGCAATTTTATAAGTTTCAGTTCCCATCTCATCTTCTGAGATAGTTAAATATGTGGTGGAACATGTGCACTAGACATTTAAATTAATTTCACAACTTACATATGCAACAAAATAGTTAAATCTGCTTCCTTTAAGTAGGTTCAAACACTTGTTTCAATAAATAAACTTGACTTTCATAAACCTGTTGTTACTGGATAGTGCAGTTAATCTTTAGTTTACTGTCTGTCAATATCTGTATTTTCTGGCCAAGTTTGTATATTTTACAAAAAGAAAAATATTCTGGGAGGAGACACTGCCATCTCTGTTTTTGTTGCTTTCACTCACAAACGGTTGTCACAAAAGCCACTTCATTCTTCCAATAAATGGTGCAGTGGTCTTTCACCTGTTGATGAATTCATCTCCCACCTGAAGACAATCACAAATAACCATATCCATAGTGGGTTTTGAATCCACAGCCTCTTGGTTGGAGAGCAGGTATGCTAACCAGTCAGCAAATAGACCAACTAACTCATCTTCAGTTTGAAGAACTTATGTTTCTTGCATCTTAGAATTCATGCCTAGTTTTTTCTTACTCATGGCACTGTTGCTGTTGACTGTACTATGGAGAGAAATTTTCCTTCTGTTAATTGCAGTGTTATTGATATTTACATCGGGCAAATTGACCACCACCCCCACTTTTTAATTTGTCTTTCATTCTTTTTCTCTACTGATTTTAATTTATGATGTTGCTGAAACCTTTTTTTTTTTAGAAAATATTGCTTCTTTCAACTACATTGAGGTTGTTTCCTCCTCCCCTTGTGTGTGTCCAGTAAATTGATAAAGAGGAACATATAGGAATTTTGTATTCTTTAAAAATAATTAATATACTGACTAATTATTTTTATAAAGGAATTCAGAATTACCTAAAATAGCGTGGCTATTTCAGACCCAAGATAATGCTGAAATATTTGATTAGGAGAGTATTTGGTTTCTCTTAGTGTAGAACTTTAGTGGAGATTAGTAGTTATATTCTATAGAATGTAGTTACTAAAATTCATCACTGGTGAAGGTTAATCAAGTCTAACTAGCTGTTCAGGGTCTGCTATACTGAAAATCGGATTGGTGGATGAATAAACAACCATCTTTAAGATTTATGTTTTTCTGATGTATTCCTAATTCAGTTGTGTGCATGGGAAAATTAAAATGTATACCTGCTTTCTTTAAACGATTGCATTTTTCAAAAATGGAGGGAAAATAAATTCAAATGAGTAAAAATATTTCAGTGATCCAACAGTTTAAATAGAATTAGCAATTTTTTAAAAAATCTTTTCTGTGCAAACAGATTTTTTTTCCCTTCTCACTCTTGCTGTAGCACTTCATTTGCTATCTTCTAAACAATTTGTTCTCAATTCATATAATTTTAAGCAGTTCTTTAAATTTATGTCAGTCATCTCATAACAGTGGAATATACGGTGAAGCAAACCAGTGCCTAGAGATTTCAGAGGTCTGTACAGTACATTAAGCTAAAATAAAAGAAAGTATTCATTGAATTGACTGATCTCACTGTTACTGTTTGAATAAGACAATCCTTCATGGCATTTCTTAGAGATCAAAGGAGGACTTGGTCACCCTTATGTTCAATTTAAGAAAAAGGTATACTGAATTTGATAGACCTAGCTACAATTGAGTGCCTTTGTCTGAATGATAGTTCTATTACTATTTAAAACAAATTCTAAAATGCAAATACTCCCTAAGAGCATCCAACAGAACTAACATATTGCTTTGACATTCACACCATCTTCCATGGAAACCCCAGGTTCTTCAGAAAACATTTGAGGATTCCACAAAGATATTTTCAATAAAATTCTAATTTTTCCCATTTAAGATATTTTTTTCAAAAAAATTTTCATAATTTATAGTTAATCATTGAAACAGTTTAAAAATCTTAATTTTAAAAAAAAATTGCAATGATATTTTTAGATATTTGTACAAACTTTATGCTCCCTGGAATATATACTTCTAAGTAGTGAGCTACATTGACTGTAAACTGTTTAACTGCTTCATTCCCCTCTTGGATTTCTTATAATTTTTTTTTTTTTTTTTTAATTTTTTTAAAAAATTTAAATGTTACAATCCAAAAAATTTTAATTCATTTTTATACCTAAAATGTGCATTAAAGTAGGCTGCTGAATAGGATTCCATAGGTGCTGGAAATTTAAAGACCACTGTTGCTCTAAGAGAAAGCTTTATTTAAATTAAAAAATTAATACAACAGAAGACTTGTTAAAAATAGTGTTTTTTGTTACATTAATTTTTTTATTTAAATGTATGTTATTTGTGTTACAGTGTTAAGAATAAAAGAATATTTCTGTTGTACATTCATTTTGTTATAAACATTTTTCCACTATGAATATTACAGCACATGAAAATGTGTACAGGCTCACCTTGTGGCATCATTAAATATTGTTTCATATTCAAATGTGACAAATACTTTGATAATTCAGTATAAAAAATATCATTATGGAGACATGAATTGTGATAGAACTGTGTGAAAGAGATTTATAAACTGAAATATTCCTTGCATCAAACCCAGGTCTATTCCATCCAAAGAGCACAGTCATTGTTCCAACTGCATTATGGAGACAAGCACTAAATCAAGAATGATCTCAATTGGTATGTTTCTAACAGCCTATAGTAGCGAACAAATTAATCCGAACAAGCTATTTTCATCAAGTTTTGGTTTGTTTTTTGTTTCAGTTCACAATATTTGGTTTTAGTTCACTCTTTTGGTTGAGTGCTGGGTGTTTTAACTATCTATGATGTTTATTAATAACGTGCTTTAATAGTGTAAATGAATTGACATTCGTAGCGTTTTATTCATTTTGTATAGCTATGAAATGAATACATCTCCAAGAAAGCATTCAAGCTCTGTACTGTACTTTCTTTCAGCACATATATATACATGACTCAAAGATAAATTGCCAGCGAGTGTGGTGTTGGTCTGGATACTTTTAATGATTTTATAGAGGTTTAGGGAGATGGGTACTTTTTCTCCTGACAGAAAAGGAAAACTACACTTAAGATTGCTTCCTACTTTGGAACAGCAAAATGAATCCAAGATTGTCTGTTGAAAACTTAGATTTGGCAGCTAGTGGGATTAATGTTTCTGACCTGACATGACTGTCTGTCGAAGATTGTTAGAAGCAGGGAGGACTGCCCACTTACCAAAACAAAACTGTTGAAGGCTATGCAGAAAAAGAGGCTCCAGTGGACAGAATTGTACAATGATTGGACTGTTGAAAAGAGGAAGGTCATATTCTTAGATGAGAGCCATTTCTTTGTCCAAGAGTGAGTATCCTGTCTTTGCAAACCACCAACAGAAGATGTCTCCTTCCCACCTTCAACAAGCTAAACACAGCTAAAAATATATTCTGGGATTTTACATATGACAATTCAGGATCACTTGTGCCTGTTGACAGTATGATGAAAAGTGATCAATACATAAAAATATTGGAGAAAAGAGTGATCCCATAGATCTAGAAAGACAAAACTCATCTTCCAACAGAATCTTGCTCAATGCCACACTTCAAAAAAGAACTGAAAGAGTTCTTCAAAAATCAAATCAATTGCTTCAATGGCCAGGCAACTCTTCTAGCATTAACTCAATTGAAAATGTGTGGGCCATAGTGAAAAAGAGGCTTGGAAATTTAAATTGTGATACAAAGGATAATTTAATACAATCCATTATAAAAGTATGGTTTCGAGATGCAGAAATAAGAAAAATGTGTTATGTATTGGTCGAGTCCATGCCTAAACGAATTAACTTATTAGGAACAGAGAAGCACAATTAAATTTTTTCTTTTAAAATATAAAATATTTGCATTGTTTGCTACTGTAAATATTAATTTGGTACCTATTTTTAAATTAATTTTTTTGTAAATTGGCACTTAGTGAACATACACTGCTTGTTCTTCCCCGCTGTTTTCCTGATGTCGGTTGGTATGATATATATTTAAATAAAAACCAAATAATTCCTGCTAGAAATCATTTTCTCACTCATAGGAAGAAACCCCCATTCCCCTAAGCATTATGATACTTCAAATTACAATAAGTTCTATGCCATTTTATAGTCCTAGCTGTAGCATGGATCATTTGGATCCACCTGGGAGAAAGCTCTCAAATACACACCCTCCTCATATGTATATTATATTAGGCACTAGTGGCCTGTTACGTTCGTATTAAGCATGCCTATTACGATTCGAAACCGCATCTCCCTCGAGGATAAGGTGGAAATTGTACTTGAGCTTCAAAATCATTTTTAAGTCAAATTCTTCACACAAATTTAGATGAACAGAAGTGACATCAGAAAGAAATGGATTTATGATCCAACCGGGTTTTTTTAAGCTCATCAAGTCTCAGTGTCAGAAGATGGGAACAATACATAATCTGTATCTAATATTAAATCATCTATTATTTGTAGACTTGGGAACTGCAGAAAATCTCGCTTGCAATACTCTGCTTGTAGAATTAATTTCTGATAAAAGCATTTACAATTCCCTTTGCTTTAATAAGATTCATGTTGCTTCCCTGCAATTTGATGTTAACTTCATTTAATTTGGTGAAAATATCGAGTATTCAATGACAGTGGTTAATTTTAGTCACTGCTTTAATAACATCATCCAAAGTTTTATGTAGTTACTGCTAAGATGTTTTCTAGCTAACTGCTGTCTATGAAGAATGCAAAGAATTGTAAAGATATTTGGAACTGCTTCTTTAAAATATGCTATAAATCCATGGTGACGACCAATCATAGCTGATGCTCCATCAGTCATACGCAATATTTGTGAGGGAAATGTTTTTAGCATTAAAAAGTCTCTAATAACCTTAAAAATCGTAGAACCTTTGTATCAATTTTCAGTTGTTCAGCAAATAATTTCTTCATTAGTATATATATAACGCACGTAGGCTATTAACAAAACTTCGTTGTCACATAAGTTGTCTCAACGAGTTGCAAAGAAAATTCTATGGTTTTTAAATCACAAAGTTTTTTTTTTTTATGTCCTTTGCCATTTTGTCAATTCTTGTTGATACTGAACTATTGCTGAAAGGAATTATTATTATATGTGCCACCTCCATGGAGTCTGAAGACTCATCGCGGGAGGACATCCACTATACAACAATCTTAACCACTACACCAAACCTCTACTACCAATCATCCCCATCAACTGCCCACCACAACTAGTATTCTTTGTTTGTAAATTGTGTGTGTTCTGAAGGGCCGATCTGTCTGTATGTGGGATGAAAAACCCAAGTTTCTGGGAGAAAAAACCCTACTACCTCCATATGAGATCGACTAACTCACCTTCGATTAAAAAAGTCCACATAAAGATTCCTCCCGTCATGGAATTGACGTCATATTATTTTTACCTGGGCCAATCATCGTATCTAAAACTTCATTTATAGCTGGTAAGATGAGTTTCACCAATAGTATGTTGCTTTCCACATTTGGCAATTAATTTTGAAAGTTTGTAAGACCCCTTCACTTGTTGGTTTAGAGTCATTTAAAATTTATTCTTTAATATATATATATATATATATATATATATCAGGAGCAAACTTAGCTTAAGATAATCCACTAGCATTTATGTAAAAAGTATGGAATTAAAGTATCTAAAGACTATCAGGAGCAAACTTAGCTTAAGATAATCCACTGGCATTTATGTAAAAAGTATGGAATTAAAGTATCTAAAGACTATTGGAAGCATAAAGTTCACCAGAAAGAAGTAGAGAATGAAAAAGCTAAAATACTCGGGTTTCAAAATCCAGTACCAGGAGATAGGCGGGTTGACGACAAAGAAACTGAAAAAATTACAAAGTATCGCGATTTGCAAGTCGAAGTTGAACGAATCTAGCAAAAGAAAACGAAAGTTGTTTTCCCATAATAATAGGTGCTTTAGGCGCCATCCCTAAAACATTGAAGGAACATCTAGAAGCACTCGAGTTAGATGGATTAAAAATTGGGCAGCTGCAAAAGGCCGCTTTGTTCGGCACAGCATTCACTTTCAGAAAGTATTTCCACAACTCATAGGCCCTTGGGTAGGGCTCGAATTAGTGGAATATAATCAGCCTTTTACTTAAGACTGAGGAAGTAAATCAAGCTTTGATGAATATTATATTATATATATATATATATACTTAAGTCCTTTCTAATTGTATATATATATATATATATATATATATATATGTATATATATATATATATATATTATTATATATATATATATATTATTATTATTATATATATATATAATAAAAATTATTACAAACAAAGATTATTGATTTTAAACTGTAATTTTAATTTAACAATTTATAATTTAGAAGATATATTTTTTCTTGATTTTAAATCTGCAAACGCTTTTATTCTTTCACTAATGTCTATTTTCTGAGCAACAGAATTTTCAATAGATAACAAGGTTAGAAAATTTAATCTCTCACTCCCCATTGTCAATTGCAAATATGGTTGACAAGTTTTAATTTTCTAAAATCTCTTTCAGCTGTTGCTACCGTTATAGGCATTCTCAGTGCGACCCACGTATTTGGAACTATATTCTGTAAATTGCTTGCTTTTAAAAATTGTAAAGTTTCTTACGGCGAATTGATGCTTTCGGGAAGTAAACTGTTTAGAGATAAAAAAATAAATAAAAAAAATAGTTTAGCTTGCAAGGTTATTAATAATTTAATTACACGGTGGTTAATAATTTAAAACGTTTATATTCGGTCTATAATCTTTGATGGCGTGTTCTATGAAATTGTTCAATCGTGTAACTAAAACTGCACTTACCTTGAAAGTTTGCCTATTAGTATTCAAGAGAAGCGTTGCATCGTATAGATCGATAGACCTGCTAATTGCATCCTCTACAGCCCATACTTTGTGCAGGCAATGAACCTCTTTTAAGAGATCAAGTAATCCTTACGAGCTTTTGTGTTGTCCGATAAGATTCTTGAGAAAAGTCCTGAATAAGACATACTGTAATCCTCACACAAATGTCTACTTAATTAACTACCGTCAGGAGAAAAGAAGATTATGGTCCGATTGTACCCAGAAGAAACCTTATCAAGTAGCCCAATAAGCTATAACAAGACCAATTTGAACATACAACTAGCCATGTGCGTTCGCCATTCATCTTCGTGCAAATAGCCTTCATTATTCATTATCCACAAACAGACATTCAAAGTCACACAAATTGTTTTGTTATTAGGTTTTACGCATCACATGGTTTTCCTATTATTGCTTAATTCTAATCATTAAGTAAGACAAAGAAAGCCGAAAATTTTCTACAACAACAATCACCTTATTTGGTTAACTTGAGTATAACAAAGATCTATTCTCTGATAGTGTTGTTATTGAAATACGCAGTTATAAGAACAATAAGCAATCATTAAAACAAGGAAACGAAACAAAATTTAAATAAAAAAGCCCATTAGTAACGATTAAAAACGATTAGTATTTTAACGTATAAATGTGAACTCTTGATATGGTATTATAACGAAACACAAATCTTATTTCAACAAAGAAACTTCTGCTATTATATTTAAGAACCCCCCCCCCCCCACTTAGGAAAATAGACCATACCTGAAGGCGATCAGTTACTTAACTGCACTTTGCTGTATAAACCAGGCAGATAGCCATCCGGTTGTTCTGATTTTTGTGTTGCATGCGTCAGATAAAAGGTGTGACTTTGATGGTATGACTGTTGGTTCCAGACGTGCTGATGCCACAATCTCACAAATGTTTACGCTTTTGAGTTTAGGATGTATCAAGAGTGATGCAATAACCAGACAACTTCAAGCCAACGGCAATCCTGTGGCAGAAACAGCTCACTGATGCACGAGATCAGAGAAGAATGGCAAAGATTGAGAAACGAAAGGAGAGCCACAACCAGTCAGATCACAGCTCAATGGAACAGTGGTGGTCAGTCAGAACATCATCTCGAAGCGCACAATTCGTCGCATCAAGGATAAGATTTCCACGGCTGGAAAATGTTACCTGATCAAGGTAGCAACAGCTTAGACTGGTAGCAGGGGTGTAATGATGTAGGGAATGCTTTCTTAACACACGTCAATTACCTAATACTAGTTGAAAACCCCATGAATTCCACAGCATAACTTAACATCGCCGTTGATCATTTTCACCCATTCTTAGCTGCAGTTTATCCATGAGAAACATGATAGCAATTTTTTTTTACTTCATTGGCCAGTTCAGTGCCCAGACCTGAGAATCTCCGGGATGAGGTGGAAAGAGCAGTTCGTAGCAGCAACGTGCCAGCATCCAATTGGCATCGATTGCAGATTGCATGGTGCATCTGTGATACCATTATAACATCGTGTAAAAACATCCCAGAGAAACGTTTTAGACAGTTGAATCTATGCCAAAAAGAATACAGGTTGTGCTTAAGGGAAAAAAATATAGGGGGGTCCACTCGTTATTAATTGCTGTTCCTAATAAAGCAGCCACTCAGTGTACATTCGCCTTCGTTTAACATTTTAAAGGAGTCAACAATATAAAATTATAACAATTATTCAGTCACAAATCAAATTATATAAAATTAAAAAAAAAAAAACCACATGATTGAATGGATTCACTTTTACTTTTAGTTTACGAACTTTTAAAGTAATTTTCCATATTTGCTATAAAATATAAATGGATCTATAATATCATCGGTTGTAATATCTACAAATGTCTAATCGATGCTTTTGCAATGAACTCCTTTATAATTTATTATTTACTTTTTATTTTACAGAATAAATAGATTAGAAATAATCACTTTAGTGCTGCAAAAGTTGACATCATTTGATTGGGAATCAATCGACCGTGAGATGCGGTGATTGATTCATTCAATCCAATACCCTTGGAGGGTAATGGATGGCAATGCTGTAGCCAATGAAGTTCTAACTGAGGCTCGGCTATTGCTTTTACCCTCCTGCCATGAGCAGAGCTTTAATAGCTCAATGACACCTTATTCCTACACTATCCTCTACAGATAACGGGAGAGATGAAAAGCATTCTTGCGCCCCTTTAAGCCAGTCCTTATAAGGATAAGGACATGGAATAGTTCACTTTTATCTAAACAAAAAAACAAAAAAAAAATGTAATAATTATTTAAAAAAAAATAAGCTAACGCGTATTTTTGTAATATTTTTATTTTATTTGATAAATATTTATTTAATAAATATATTTATTTAATAAATACAGAAGCTGAGTTTGATATGTTTAGTAGCTCGTATTTTGTATAATTTGTAATAATAATAATAATAATAATAATAATAATAATAATAATATAATTTGCAATAATAATAATAATAATAATAATAATAAAAAAATAAGCTAACGCGTATTTTTGTAATATTTTTATTTTATTTGATAAATATTTATTTAATAAATATATTTATTTAATAAATACAGAAGCTGAGTTTGATATGTTTAGTAGCTCGTATTTTGTATAATTTGTAATAATAATAATAATAATAATAATAATAATAATAATAATAATAATAATAATAATAATAATAATAATAAAACTTTAATCCAACATCGTCTACTAAAGCCAATATCTTCTGACCTAATATTGACCTTACAAAAGTACAAATTATAAACAGTACTGTTTTCCAAAAAGCTGCAACCAATGTTATCAAAACTGAAAATGCAGAAGACAATAAACAAGAAATATTTTTATTCTAACTTATCGATGCACTTCATAAATCGATGGGTTCCACGAACAAAGGAAAGTTCATTTCTTAGAGCTTAGAAAAATATAGCTATTCAAAAGTGAGGCCCGAATTATAAATGACACATGAAATAGCGAGATATACTTAGTGGGTACTAAAAGCGCATATTTTAGCTGCACTCCTCTGATTTCAACGGCACAGAACGAACTTGCAATGGCATTCGCTTGGCAGGTTTTCTTTTCCTAGAAAGAATGAATTATGAACTTTTCATAAAAATCAATTGACATTAAATATAGTAGCAGATATGTGTTCATAAATGCCGATTCTTCAGCATAGGGTTACCATCTTTGATCCTTTCCAAATATGGACATGTGTATCTTCTACCCATTTGTGACAATGGGTGGGGTGATGGGGAGTGAATGTATTGTGAATGTAATCATTTAATAGTAGAATTGTCAACGATATTCACGTTCTTGAGTCACCCGAACACAACTTCATATTTTCATTTTTAATTTCAATTTCCAAATGATGTCTGTGTTTGTGTACAGTATATATAAACTTCACCTGGAATGTTATGCTTTATTATTTTAATAAACTGGAAGCAATTTATCATTAATTATTGTTATTAATTAATTATTGTCATTACTTGACATCCCATAGAATCCAGAGATCGCGAGAGGATACTCCTTAATACACCATGTACACACTTTGCCATTTACAGTGTATTAATATAATTTTTGTCTGTTAATTTTGTCTGTGTGTGTGTGTGTGTGTGTGTGTGCGCGCGCGCGCGCTCTGGCTTATTGGTTGGTATGTGGAATGAAATTGTGTGTTTCCAGGAGGGGGAAAACCCTGCTATCTCCATATGAGATTGACTAACTGACCTTCATTTGAAAAGTCCATATAAATATTCTTCTGGCCAAGACGACAATCAAACTTAATTCATTTTCCTTCGAAGGGCACATCAAGGGGTGTCCATCCGTCCCGTTTGTTTCAGTTTCAAATATCAAATGTTTTCGTGTAATATCCATAAAACAAGAAAACTGTTACAGGAGTATCATTATCTTTTGGTAACTTGTATGTGGTATAAATCTCATCTTCATTATACCTTCTTTTACCTTGCGGTGTCGAGGGTTTATTAATCATCGGACCTCAAACCTTTCACAGGATAAAATGGTCAGTCCTAAGTCCCGGTGTATCCTATGTCCGTAGTGTTGAGTTCTCAAGATTTGTCTACTCTGCGGGATGAAAAACCCCAGGATAAACTGGAAAAGAAACTGGGGGTAAAAAAAGCCCGGCTAACTTGAGGAAGATCCTTCAGCTCCTCGCGTCACGGGAATCGAACCTAGAACACTTCTTTCTCAGGCATATGGTTGTGAAGCGCACAGCCACTAGACTACATGTGGTATAAATTTATTTCTATTATCAAATGCTTGGCTGTTTTTTAGAGTAATAGATTTTTTTCTAAAGGACTTAAATCATATTTTTATTTGGGAATTTATCGAAGTCATAAATGCTCAACCGAACAGTATTAACTTTTTTTAAAAAAAATCTGCTTTATCTTATATGAATGTATTTCTTACACAGTCAATATAAATTCTTTTCATCTACAATTTAGAGAAATGAAAGACAAAACGCATCAGTATTTGAATTCAGCGCTGAGAATGAAATGTTTAGTAATTATAAATAAAATTAATGTTGAATGGAACAACGTTATTACTTAATGTACTTTTTTTTAAACGAATCAGTAAAATAATATTGAAAAGGCACATTATTTTGAAAAGTATATGAGTCATGAACACGCCAGCTGCATCATTCACTACCACAGAATTCCAAGAAACAGAACTGTTCGAAGAGTTCAGATTCGACAAGCAGGTAAATTTTGAATTATTGTTAAGTTATTTTTACTGGAAAATTCAATTTATTATTATTTTTAAAATATCAATTTATTTGTTTGTTTTTGTTTACTTATTATTAACCCATTTAATCCTTCATTATTTATTACTACTTAGTTATTTAATTAGCTGCTATTACAAACACCAAACTACTTGCTATCGTAATAGATGAAAATATTTTGGTACATTGTAAAAGAACCAAAATTTATTCAAATTTGCATCAACTATTTTATTCATATTTATTCATTTTATATATTTATCTTTTGAGGAAATCATGAACATCCCTCGACAGTAAATGTCTCGTTTTTCAATTTTTCAATTATTATTATTATTATTACGTGACACCTCCCTACAGGGAGTCCAAAGACTCATTGAGGGAGGGTACCTGCTCTACAACTCTCTGTTTCCACTACTCAATCCACCAACTACAACGAACCACAACTACACCAACACTGGCATTATGGATGCCCTAGCATTCTACGGACACGCTTAACAGTAGAACAAGAAAATATGTATCAGACCATATGTCCATAACAAGGGGAAGAATAACGTGGATAGAACTTAGACAATATGGACACTTTATTTCATATATGACAGGGCCATAAGGGGCAATCATCTTGATTGTAAGGGAAGCGGCACTCCCATGGACCCCTAGCTGGATCTATCCTCTCCTTCTTCTACTTTGAGGCAGACCCACTTACTTTAATCTTTCCTATAAGGCCTTATCAGCCAACTTTTCTTACTTTATGACCCTTGTGCTATTAGAGTACTCGAGGGCCATGGGGTCTTTTCATTTCTGGCCTTACAACTATGTCCTCTCTATAAACCTTACTATATTTCTTCTATAATCTACCCTTTCCCCCTCAATATACCCTATTCCTCCTATAGGTTTAAATTCGGAAGAAGGCGAGTTCAGAAGCCTTAAGGTAGCAGCCCTACCACTGAACTATTCCATCGTCAGGCTAGTCCCCTGACATGGAGAACATAACCATACTTGTAAGCTGACAGAAAAAGATAATCGGATTGAATCTATGGGAAACGACCCTGGAATGGAAAAGAGAAAACGAAAATGGAAACGACAAAATATAATACATATAGCAAACTGGAATGTAAGAGGAATAGCATATAAAGAAATAGAATTAGACCAGTTATTAAATGAAAGAAATTTTAAAATAGCAGTAATCACTGAAACAAAAAATAAATTAAAAGGAACTATGAGAACTGAAAATTTTAATGTGATATACAGTGGAGTCGACAAAGACCAAAGAGCACAAGCAGGAGTCATGATTTGGATTCATAACTCCCTTTCACAACTCCCTTTCATTTTCGTTATGAAAAACATTATAAATTATGGAATGAAAGAATAATAGAAGCTAGAATAAAAATAGCTAGAGGCTATTTAACAATAATTGATTTATATGCCCCAGAAGAAGGAAGAGAACAGGATAATATTGATTTTTATAATCAGCTACAAAACATATGTAATAAAATAAATGAAAATGATTACATAATTTTAGCAGGAGACTTAAATGCAAGAATTGGAAACACGAAAATTAATAATAATATAGGAATACATGGAGAACACCCTCTAAACAGAAATGGTAAAAAATTGATTGACATTGTAGTTTATAATAACCTAAAAATAATGAATTCCTTTTATAAACATAAAGACATAAATATACTTGGGCAGCAAGAGGATGGAAATCAATATTAGATTACTTCATATTAAATGAAAAGACATCAAAATTTTCACTAGATGTTAGAGTTCACAGAGGATATGAAATAAGCAGTGACCGCTTCCTTGTTAAAATAAAATTAAGATTACCACCTAAATGGCTACAAGTAACAAGAACAGAAAACATTTGTTTATAAAACTAGACTATTGAATGACACAAATGTACAATGGCTATATGAACAAAGAATTAACCAATATCTAGATAAGATAAAACAAAATGAAGAAATAGAAATAGAATGGCTTAATATAAAAACGATACTAAATGCAGCAGAAAAATGAAAGCTTAGGAAAGACCAAAAAATTCAATAAAAGAAAAAAAACTGAAGATCTGGGATGATATAATCAAAGAAATAATCAAAAAGAAAAAAAGAAGCCTATCACGAATGGTTAAGCAGTAAAAGATTAGAAGATGAAATAGAATATAAAAGAATAAGAGCCATAGCTAAAAGAGAAGTCAGAAAAAGACATAGAGAATCATGGAATAAATTTGTTTCTAATTTAGAACTTGATTTATATAAAATAAGACCCAATGTATATAAGATTTTGAAACACCTAAATGCAGATACCAAAGAAAACATAAAATTGAACACTGAATTGAAATTAGAAGAATTTCTAAATTACTACACAGAACTGTGGACAGACAAATATTTTAAAAAAGACAACTGGCAGACAATTAACGAAAATGAAAAGGAAATAACTGAAGAAGAATTAGAAATCAGCCTGAAAGAAACAAGAAACGGAAAATCACCTGGAGAAGATAAGCTAGGTTCAGAACTATATAAATACGCAGGAACAAGATTCAAAGGAAGACTCTTATTATTTTTAAATAAAATTTACCCAACTGGTATCCCCCCAATAGAATAGAAAAAAGCAATTGTGATTCCTATCTTTAAGAAAGGTAATAGAGATGACCCTAAAAACTATAGAGGTATCAGTATACTAAATTCCTGTTACAAAATATACAGCAGAATCTTAAATAACAAACTAATGAAATATTCCGAAAACTTTATTCTAGAGGTACAAAATGGATTTAGAAAAGAACGATCATGTATAGACCCAGCCTTCTGCCTAAAATTAATAATAGAGAAAAGAAGAGAATATAATTTAGAAACACATATTGCATTTATTGACTTTGAAAAAGCATTTGACAAAGTTAAAAGAAACATATTATTTAACATATTAAAAGAAAGACAAATACCAAATAATATCCTAAAAGCTGTCACAAGTATATATGAAAATAATCAAATACAAATAAGATTAAATCATGAGCTATCATATACAAGAGAGATAAACCAAGGGGTCCGACAGGGATGTCCCCTCTCAGCAACTCTTTTTAATATCTACTTAAATGAAATAATAATAAAATGGAGTAAAAATTTACATCAAGGAATTAAACTTTCACCTACAGTTAACTTAAACACTCTCCTCTTTGTAGACGACCAAATAATAATTACAAATTCTGAAGATATGTTACAGAAAGCTATTTTAAATCTAAATGAGATATCCAAAGATTATGGTATGATAATATCAACGGAAAAATCAAAAACTATGGCCTTTAAAGGACAAGATCCAGCAAGAACTAAAATAGTATTAGATAACAAGATCTTAGAACAGGTGAATTCATTTAATTACCTAGGATGTATGATCACTTATGAAAATGAAAAAGATATAAACATAAAAATTGCAAAATATTTAAAAATAACAGGTGTAATTAACTCTATATTTAAACCAAACCTAGTTCAAAAACAAACCAGGCTAAAAGTATACAATACATTAGCCCCACCGGTCTTAATGTATGGAAGAGAAATCTGGACAATAAAAGAAAAAGACAAACAAAGATTAACAACAGCAGAAATGAAGTTTATGAGAAAAACTGCAAAGTATACCCTATTTGATCACAAAAGAAACGAAGATATTATGAAAGAATTAAACCAAGAACCAGTAATTGAAAAAATTAAAAAATATAAACATAGATGGATGGAACACGTTCAAAGAATGAAAACAGAAAGATTACCAAAACAAGCCTTAAAGTACAAGCCATTAAGAAAAAGAAAACCAGGACGTCCTCTTAAACGATTCAACGATGACTTCTAAGGCCGGAACAGGCTATACTAGGTCTAAATCCTTGATACGTATGATGATGATGATGATATTTGATATATGAACAAGTGTCAGCTCTAGTTCAGTAGCAAATTTATTATATCCATACCGTACCCTGGTTAAAGCATATAAGGATGACATGATGTTCAAACCACAAAAGGATTAGAAAGGGATGTTATAGGGACATCAGTGATGACAAGCGATCCAATCATTAGACGAAATCTATAAGTGATGACAATATCAAATATCGAAATGTTTATAACGAAATAATAGCGTGTGGAAACTGAAAGTTGGAACAAAAACGTCTCAAATAAAACATTGTAAAAATAAAATCCTCTGAAATTTCTGGTTTTAAATATCAGTTAGGATTTAGGATCAGGATATGGTTGCTTTTCTAATGTGTCATAAATCCTAACTTATCAATAGTGAATAGTGACGAGAATTGCAACTCTGACGCTTTTTCTGCTGATATCCAGCTTTACGTTACTGTGAAGTTACGTTGTCACCATCATCAGTGTGGTGTAACAGGTACTTAGACACCCACATTCTTCCAAGTATCTTTGAATTTCGTAACCGTTATTCCAGGATAAGGTGGTGGTCAGCCCTATACTGTCTGTAAATTGTGTGTTCTACCTGGCGGTTTGCCTTGTTGGGGGACGCAAAACTCCAGCTTGCGAGAGGAAAATCTCCTCCATATGAGCCTGGTTAACTCACCTCCAGTTGAAAAGCCATAATAAAGGTTCTTCGTTTCTTGTCTTTCAATGTCTTTAAAAATTTCAACTATGATAGTGATTTTTGTGACCTGCACTCATTGAGAAATCCTGAATGAAACATGGGTTCAGCAAGGTAATGTAATAGTTCCTCGAAATTTTCAATGCAGGATATTCTCAGTGCATTGTATACGCATAACATACGTGATGCATGCCATTTCGTGCGTATAGATCTAAACATACGAGGGGGCTGAAATGTTCTGATAAACACTTAGAACAAAAATGATATTAAAGCAACTGATATAACTACAAGAAAGAACATATCTTAAAATCTTAAAAAGATCCGGGCCCTCATCAAGTTTTTCGTGCTGCAAGAAACGTCCGCAACTGAGATTCACCAAACTTTGTGTGATACTTCAGGAGATTGAGCCCCATCATATCCAACAGTTGCCAGATGGGTGGCCATATTTAAAATTGGGCATCGACGATTTAATTGAAAACATCGACGCAGTACATGCCATGATCCTTGATGCAAATACTCTGGCGATATCCAGGGAAAAGAGTTGGGATCATTATCCACCAACATCTGGACATGCAGATGCTCTCAGCGGGGTGCTGACCAAAATGAGAGAACGTGTGATGTCATCTCAAGGGATTTGGGGTCGTTTTGAGAAATTAGGTGCAAATGTTTTGGCTCGTATTGTGACTGTTGGTGAAACATGGCTTCATCACAATTTCTGGGATGCTAAGTGAACTTTTAGAAATCAAAATGGGTAATCAAATAACGGTGTGTTAAAATAGTTAACAATTCAATAGTTAATAAGAGATCAAACAACAGTCAGTGGAGTGGAGACGCAAAGGTTCTCCACTACCAAAGAAGTTCCGAACGCAAAAGTCAGCAGGAAAAAGTTCTTGCCATTGTCTTTTGGGATATGGATGGTGTAATCCTTATCAAGTACATCAAAAAAGGTGAAACTGTTACAGCAGCAGTTTACTCAACAGCTCTTCAGGAATTGAAGGATGTACCGAAGGAAAAAGGCCGCTGGAAAATAAGCAGAGAGGAGTTACTTTTGCAGGACATTGCACCTGCTCGCACTGCTCATGAAAACCAACAGATAATACACAGTTTGGGTTTTTAATGTCTGCCTTAACCATACGATTCACAAGACCTGCCTCCACCCCCATCTGACTATTTTCTATTCCCAAATTTAAAGAAACTCTTGAAAGGAACAAAATTTACCGCAGACGATGAAGTCAAATTTGCAACCGAGGACCGGTTTGTGTAACAAGGGAAAGACTTTTTTCTCAGAGCTTGCAAATTCTGAAATTGCAGAGATCGTAAATTATGCAGCAGCGTTCAAACAAGTGTATAACACTTCGTGGGAAATATGTAGAATAATGTGTAATTTACATGATTCTACCTCAGTTCCTTCATGGTGATTATCACAACTTTTCAGCACACAATGATTTGTTTGTCAAAGGGTCATTACAGACATTGCGTTTGAAAAGTCAAACAAAACAAAGGAAATACTGAACACGTGTATAAAAAATAAAGCACCTTCAGAGAATCCGATCCTCAGGTTCATTAAGTTTGTAACATTTGCTCAATAAATAATTTTCTGTAATAGTCAATTAAATTTGAAAAAATAATTATTGTCATCTTTGATAATCTTAGGTAGAATTTATTGTTGCTGTGTAAGCATTGGAGAATAATACTATGCCCATCTTAAAGTAACCAAACATTTTATTATATCATCATCAGTAAACAATTTATTATATATATATATATATAATTTTTTTTCTTTTTAATAATACCATTTCATATAATAAATACACCATTCTTATTCTCTCATAATATTACTACTTCAATTTCAATTAAAACATTGCTATTACTTGTGTTTATTTTCGTATTAAATGCTCGAATTCGAATAAATTAACGTATCGAAGCACTGAGCTGTCCTTGTGTGGCTGATGAAGATAATTTTGATGAAGATGAAGATATTACCGTGACCATTGGAAACATGAGAAACATGACATCTAGTGCTATCTGATGTTAACAACAAAACTATTGACGTCTGAATGCAGAAAACTGATATTAGCTGTGGTGATCCTGATCTCTCATTGCGATGGCATCAGCAGTAGTATTGCCAAATGAAAATTACTAAAAACAGATAAATCTTTAAAAAAAAAAGAGTTAAAAATAAAAATTTGAAGCTAAAATTTTAAAAGTAGTAGCTGATACTTTTAAGTTACTTACTGTATTCAAGTTGAAGTGATACTTGCATATAAGTGGCTAAATACATCTTCCACGTGGTCTTCTGCGCTTAATTCACCCACGTTTTCACTTAGATTTTCAGCTTTATTATATGTAGCCATCGTTCCAATATTACTCAGTGTACATGCTGGTAAATGATAGCATGTTCATCACTTGTTGTTACGCCTGAGGCCATACTTGACTGACAAAACAGCTGTCAGCATTGGCAATTCCATCTTGTTTCTTAATTTAGTTTTAACTACATTCATGGAACTAAAAATTTCGTTCAATTTCCGCATTAGAACTTGGCAGTATTAATAAATTTATTGCACACTGAACAATTTCTTTAAATGGATTCGTTCCAGATGCATCTTTATATTCTTGTATTTCATTGTTTTCTATATTTGTCCATTTATTTAAGTGGAGAGTATTGTACTGGTATTCAGCAGCCGGAACATCTTTTTCTGTTTTCAGCATTATTTCTAAGATGAGAGTAACAGGTTCTTTTATATATTTTAGGGTATTGTCAACAGAAAAAGAAGACATCATTCTTAAAATATTCCAGTTTTCAGGCAACCTTTGCTTAAGTTGTTTGAAGAGACCAAGAAGAAACTGTCTTGCTCTACTTCTAAGATTTCGCTCATCATTTTGCGTTATTTTCTTTTGTATCATCAACTCTGAAATTTTTCTTTCAAATTTGTAACAAAGATTTGGATTCGGATCCAAATAGCCATCAATCCCTGATTCTAGAGGGTCGACTGTGGATGATGGTAGCACTAACATATCAGCAGTAGCTGGAATCAAACGAGAAAGGTTTTCAAATAATCTCATCTTATCCACATTGTTAGATTCGAAACTTTTGTTAACTTGCTGAACTTGAACTAGAACAGGATGCAAAAGTAAAAGGTACAGCAGATTCCTTTCATCTTTGTACATCTCCCACAAAATTTGAGCTTTGTAATATTTCTCAGTCACACTCACGACTTCGAATTCCAACCACTGGCTGAGAATTCTGTCTACTGCAGGTTCAATGGAGAGCCCCTTGTTGCATAATTCCATCTGTCTACTGCATGTTCAATGGAGCCTGCAGTAGCACAAAATTATGTTGCACAAAATTATGCTCCTCTGAAAATTGTAAATTTTCAGAGGAGCATAATTTTCGTTGATAGTTCGATACAGCTCATTGTATGGTGCTTGTCTTTAAGAAGAATATGAAAACCACTTATGTTTCGGCAACTAAAAATTCTAATTTTCTTGGGAGAGATTCTCCACAGGTGTGAGCCATTCCTAGTTGTAATGAATGGCATACACATCTAATTAAAATTAAGGAGGGAATATATGCTGCCTTCAGTTGTTCATAAACGCCATTATTGACACCAACCATAACACTGGCATTGTCTGTACAATTGCAATGAGATTTTTAATGTCCAGTTTCTTGGTCAAGTGCTCTTTTTTCAGTGCAGCCACAATACCATTAGCTTCACACTTTTCTAGAACCACATGCTCAGAAATGTATGCATAATTTTGTTGAATTTCCTGCTATAATAAATGATGGACATTTCTAAAATCTTATTCACTGTGATATCATTCGATTCGTCTATTAGCAAGCTGAAATTTTCATCTCCAATGTCCACAATTAGATCTTCTTCAAAATGCTCACTTAGAATATTCTTTACAATTGCAGAGCAATTAGTTTGGTGCATTTTTACCTTTGGCATAATTTGACTGTCTGGGATGATATTTTTGCATAAATTTACTAGATGATCGCAACTGTTGAATGATGAGTGACAACAAAGAATTAATGCTAATCTATCTTCAAAGTTCGCGGTCTCATCAGATTTTTTCACAAGCATATTTGTAATAGGAACAGCCTTATATGGAACTGCAACAAGATATTTCTTAGTTTCGCTATGCTTTACAAGCTGACAATATTTAGCAGCTATATCACATCTGCAAAACTTGCAGTGGCCTTTTGTAGCGTCACCAGGAACTTCATACAACCATTTACTAAACACTCCTATTTGCAACCACTCCCTCCTAAATTTTTGCTTGTAAGCTTTATTTTTCTCTTTGCTCATTTTTGAAGAAGGGTATTCAACTCTTTACTGCAACGAATTACGATCAGTCTTTGAAAACTTCCCACTCGCTATCGTAACTACCAACCAGAACACCGTGCAAAGACTAACTTGTAGCGGTGCTATCAACTTTGAAACGACAAAATGGCAGACTGTTGGGTCACGTGACTGACTGACGTCATCATGCATTTGAAACGTATATGATGTTCGTACCAAACGTGCAATACAATTCCTTATCAAATGTGAATATCTGGAAAACTTTTAAAACAATTTCTTTAACAGTAAGTTATAAAAACAACTAAAAAGAACTGAAACTAGTTCTGAAGGAGCTAGATCTGGAGCTAGGTGCTAGATTAAACTTTTTGGAGCTAGGAAAGAAAAAAAAGAGCCAGATCTAGCTCCAAATGAGCTACACTAATCTGTAGACATGGAAAGAAACTTTCCATAATAATTAATATTTATGAAAGATGATTACCTGGGAAACAACATCCAGTTATCGGGGATGAAAGTATTCATTGCTATCACATAAATCACGGCATAATATTAAACTTGAATAATGGATTCCTGAAATAGCTGACCGTGATAAGAATAATGTGAATGGAATTTAAAAGTTGCAATTAAAGCTAAACGGTTATGTATAGATTTTTTTGTTTGTTTGTTTGTTTGTGTGTGTGTGTGTGTGTGTGGTGTGTGTGTGTGTGTGTGTGTGTGTGTGTGAGAGAGAGAGAGAGAGAGAGAGAGAGAGAGAGAGAGAGAGAGAGAGAGAGCATCAGCTAACAATTTCTGGGATGCCAAGTGAACTTTAAGAAATCAAAATGTGTAATCAAATAACGGTGTGTTAAAATAGTTAACAATTAAATAATTAATAATAGTAAAGAAAGGTATTAAGAGTTAAAACCTGAATGTAACTAATAATGTAATTAGTGTCATGTAACTATTCACTGTTAATGACTAAGAAAAGTAAATTCACAAAATGAATTTACTTGTAACAAATAGTAATACCCTTAAGGAGGTTAAAGCATATGTAAATATATGATGTTTTTATTTTTACTACTGCATATTTATTTCTTATTGGTTTAATAAAATAACAGAGAAAACATATCGAAAGGGATGGAGATATGATGAGAAAGTATATGAAAAGGTCTGTACAAGATGGCGATAGTGGGCTTCCCATTGCTAGGCCTTCTAATTGTTGGTATATGGTGTTGTTAACCTTGAAGAAATTAGATTGAAGGCAGTGTCTAAACATCTGTGTGATGTCTAGAGGAAAGAGGTCTTGGATGATGTTTAATACCTCTTCTACTGGAACATTGGTGAAAAGGGATACAACATCTAGGCTGGCTAGCATGTCAGTTGGTGCAATCTTAATGGCTTGGAGTTTATTTACAAAATGTTGGCTATTCTTGATATAGGATTCTGTTAATCTTATTTTATTATTTAATAAGTTTGCAAGATACTTTGCCAAAAGGTAGGTTGGTGATGATCTTCCATCAACTATTGGACGGAGAGGTATATCCTGTTTATGTATTTTAGGTGCCCCATATAGTCTTGGAGTGATAGGATGTGAGGATTTTAGTGTTCTCTTCACTTCTTCTGGCCAATTATTACAATTTCTGATTAGTTGGTTTGTTTCATTATGATTTTAAAAAAATGTTGCCGACACTATTAGATTCAAAAGTACAATAATCCTAGCCAAGCCAAACAACCTGTTATCAACACGTCTCCTTATGATAGAAAGCCACTTCTCAACTTGAAGAAAAATAAAGATATCATTATTACAAAAGCTGATAAAGGAAATTCTACAGTTATCCTCAACTCTAAAGATTATTATGATAAGTTAAACGTATTACTATCAGATACCTCAACTTATAAAATCCTAGCCAGAGACCCCACAATAAAAAATCATAACGAAACAAACCAACTAATCAGAAATTGTAACAATTGGCCAGAAGAAGTGAAGAGAACACTAAAATCCTCACATCCTATCACTTCAAGACTATATGGGGCACCTAAAATACATAAACAGGATATACCTCTCCGTCCAATAGTTGATGGAAGATCATCACCAACCTACCTTTTGGCAAAGTATCTTGCAAACTTATTAAATAATAAAATAAGATTAACAGAATCCTATATCAAGAATAGTCAACATTTTGTAAATAAACTCCAAGCCATTAAGATTGCACCAACTGACATGCTAGCCAGCCTAGATGTTGTATCCCTTTTCACCAATGTTCCAGTAGAAGAGGTATTAAACATCATCCAAGACCTCTTTCCTCTAGACATCACACAGATGTTTAGACACTGCCTTCAATCTAATTTCTTCAAGGTTAACAACACCATATACCAACAATTAGAAGGCCTAGCAATGGGAAGCTCACTATCACCATCTTGTGCAGACCATAGAAAAACTTGAAAAAGAAATTCTCTCTGCAAAGTATATGAAAACAAGGTAGACAACAAGTTATTTTTTCTCATCCTACATCTATTTTGTGTGTAGCTATCACAATAAAGGCATTAAAGAAGAGCTTGTGTAGCTCCGTGGAAGTGGTGTTTTTACTTCTCTGCGCTAAATCGCCCAAAGATGGACTTCGAGTTCAAGTCTAGTCGCCGACTAGAGGAACTTTTTTTTATCTAAGCCTTTTTTCGACCCGTTCCCGAGTTAGTCGATCTCTGGCACGGGCAAGCGAGTTTTTTTCTCCCGGAAACTCGGGTTTATCGTCCCGTAAATTCAAGAAAATCGACCATAGAACCTGTACTATTTCAGACATTAAGAATATTGTGTTAGGGTTAGGTATGACAAGATGACAGCACTTGTTGAACCGTCTCTTCACTGTGGGCTGCTTAAATTAGTGATAGCCTTGGGCCAGCTATCTCTGATTGGCTACCAGTGGAGATTGAACTGCCCACTCAGTCTCCAAAAGTTAGATAGGGCTAAAACATCCTCACCTACCCTTATACGGGAATAAAAATTAACTATTTGTTTTATTTATTATTATTTTATTTATTTATTTTTTTATATGTAAAATGTTATATGTAAAATCTTATGTAAAAGTGATAATCAACGGGACATTTCAGTTTGTTGCAAATCTACTTGGTGTTTTGCTTCCGTTGTATGTGTTATGAGTCCTAATTTGTGCTTGGAAGTATTCCGATGGGCGAATCTCACCAGATATATCAGTCTGACCACAATTACTGTGGACCACAATTGCAGCTGATCTTGTAAACACCTGGTTTTTGAGTGGCAGATGTGGAGGTTTAGGAGATTTTAGTGTTCAGAGATTTTAGTGATTGGATAGAAGGCGACTTTTAAGTTTTGTTGGAGAAGCAATCTTGCTATTTTATCTGTGATTGATTGTATATATGGAAGAATATTTTGACTAGTGTTCTGTTGTGACCATTTTTTGAAAGGATTAGGACCTTTGAAGATACTGTAGCTCTTGATTTCTTTTATCTAGGTTGGTGGAAATTCTTTCGACTCTATCGCTTAAGGAACAAATGATGTCTATTTTTTTGAGCTGGGTGGTGATGAGATGTGGCGTGCCAGTATTGTCCTATGTTAGTTGGTTTCCTGTAGAGTGAGAAGTTGAGTGTCTTTTCTTCTGATATCTCAACTTAGTTATCCAAGAACGGTAAAGACCAATTTCTTTCTAATTCAGTTATGAATTTAATCCGAAAATGAATGTTGTTCAGGAAGGTGACGAAATCGTCTAATTCTGTAATAGTACCGGGAAAAATGTGAAAAATATCGTCAACATTTCTTCGCCAAATTCTGGTTGTGTTTCTTGATGTTGAAGGGCTATTTTTTCAAACCAAGCCATGAATAGATCAGCTGACCTAGGAGATAGGGAGATCCAATTGCTAGTCCTTCTTTCTGTTAAAAAAAAAAACTTCTTAAAATTTGAAAAAAAAAAGTACTGTTGATACTGCCTTTAAAGAGGTCCAGTGTGTCTGGTGGGAAGATGTTTTGAAGTGATTGTATGGTTGCTATTATTGGAATGATGGTGAAAAGATTTACCATATCTAAGCCCCCCCCTCCCAATTATGTCAATAGGAGCCAGTGGGATGTTTTTAATACATTTTATGATATTTCAATATTTTCTTTGATATTTTAATCAAAAACAACAACCATAATAAGTAATTAAAGCACAACAAGATATCTTAATGTTTTATAAACAGGGGAGGCTTTTAGTCCTGGTCAACTTCACTCTTAGTCAATGACAGATAGCTGGCCCAACACTATCAGTGATTTTCAACTGTCTACGGGGAACAGTAGCGCACTCAGGATTTAATCTTGGGGGGGGGAGGGGTTGATTAGACGATTTGAGAATACACATTACTTATCGCATACGACCTATCACTGAGCATCTGCAATGATCGCTAATTCATAAGTAGATAAAAATAGAAGACACAACACAAGATAAATAAAAAAATAAATTTTAATTAGGAAAATATTTTTGGAAAATTTTCTAGTGTGTTTTCCTTTTTCTTTGGGGGAGCCATCCCCCCCCTCTGAGTACACTACTAACAGGGAAGATAGTACAATAGACATCTGCAGCCATCTCGTTCTCTTAACTCCACCACTAAATATTATTCTCTGAAATAGCGTAAGTTCTACAGTCGGTTTCCTTGAGTTACGGATGTCTTTGTCAGAGGTCAATTAACCAGGACCCTTCTAAGAAAGGCTTAAAAAAATTTCCAGTGATGAACAACTAAAATTAAACTGAGAACTGTTTTTTTCCCGACTGTCTAGCACTATGGATGCGAACGCCATCCATAGTGCTAGACTAGGCGTTTCCAACCCTATGCCCGCGGGCACCATGGCGCCCGTCGATCAATTTGTGTCTTCCCGCTGCAATTCAACCGTGTGCCGTATAGTTTGAAATAATCACGTGCACATCACGCAACAATTCGTGGCATGCTATATGACGCATGCGTTAATGACACATGACGATTATTAAACGCATACAATGTAAAGTAGACGCGCATTCGAAGTTGCATTCATTTAACAAGAGAATTCAAAAAATTTGCTTGAAAAAATAGATGGTGCCCGTCGCCCTATCGGTATTTTCGAATGTGCTCTAGGAAACAAAAAGGTTGGGAACCACTGTGATAGACAGTCATGGATTTTATGGTGACCTGTTTTTGTCTCATTCCACTGCGTTTTATGTTCTTCCATTTCTTTTTTATTTAAAAAAAAATTTTTTTTTTCAGTTGTTCTATCGATATAATTTTGGTACTCAGCTATTGTGCATTCATTGTGTTTATCTTTACTTATATATTAATTTACTTGTTTTATATTCAGAAATCGTTAAAGTTTATTTCTTTTATGGTCCACATCCTTTTTCTAAGAAATGCCATTTCTCCTGTTTAAATTAGTTTTTCATTCTTTCTATTCTTTTCTTTCTATATGGTCTATGTTTTTTTCCCAAACAGTAAAGTTGGCTTAGGCAGGACATTATATAATCTTATTCCAGCATGTTTGTGTGTTAGGTATGGCTGAAATAAATTATCATTTCATTATTTCACATAATAATTGTAATAATTTATAATTATCATGTCATGCTATTACTTTAATAAAATTTGATATTTTAATATCTATTTCTTTTTCATCTTGCTATGATAATTTACACCCTTTGGAATCCGAAAATATTTACTTCTTCTAATATTTCATTATCCATCACCATTTTTAATTGGTTTTTCTCCTTTCAAAGCCATTATTTTTGCTTTGATTTAGATATACTCGTGTTATTATATTCTAAGATTTGATTTGGTGGTGTTACAGATCTGCGCAAACCATCTTCTTATGTAGCTAATACAATTTGATCACATGCTAATAACAATGTATCTTTTTCGAGTTGGTTATACCAAATGGGTTGTGTTCTTTCCAAAATTATATATATATGTACATTATTTACCAATAATTGTTCGGACAGCCCTGTTATTTGAAGTTATGGAACATCCCAGGTTTGTTAATAACATAAAAAGCGGTCTACAGATAGTAGGAAGCAATATTTCATCGTAGCAGTTGAACACAGGTATGGCAAACGACGTGAACTCAGTGACTTCGAGAGAGGTGTCATCGTGGATCGTCACATTGGTGGAATATTCCTACGTGCCATTGCCGATCAACTGGAGCATCCAATAACAACAGTTAGCGATGTGACCTTCTGACAGGAACAGAAGGGTGTTAAAACGGGTGGCACGCAAAAACCGGCTACAATCGGTACAGACCATCCTAGATAAATTTAAGAGCGCCAGTAACACCGTGGTGAGTACTAATACTGTACGAAAAGAACTCCATTTACTGGGTTTCCACGGAAGAGCAGCGGCACACAAGTCGAAAATCACAACAACGAACAAGGAGGCTCGTCTGGCTTGATGCAAAGAGCGTGTGAACTGGACAATTGGCCAGTGGAAAACGGTTCTTTGGAGCGATGAATCAAGGTTCACCTCTTTTCCAGTCTGATCCAGGATATGGAGGCAGCCTGGTAAACGCTTGTTATCACAGTGTGTTGTACCCACAGTAAAGTTTGGCGGTGGAGGAATAATGGTGTGGGGTGCAATCAGCTGGTTTGGAGTAGGACTACTGGTCGTTGTCCGTGGTTCCATGAAGGCAACTCAGTACCTTGATATTTTAGATAATCAGTTGCTGCCTACACTGTGGAGGTTTTATGGAACGGACCCTTCTTACTATCAAGACCACGATGCCCCATGCTACAAAGCTGCAGCTGTTATGGAATGGTATAAAGAGATGGGTGTTAAACGACTGCCCTGGCATGCACAGTGTCCTGATCTCAAACCCCATCGAAGACGTGTGAGACGAATTCGATCGGCGATTGAGGTTCAGAGCAGCATCCACGATCTGACGCTGAACTCAGTAGTGCTTTGATGGAGGAATGGAAACAAATTCCACCTGATGTCTGCCGCACATTGGTGAAAAGCCTCCCTCCAAGGGTGCAGGAGGTGATTGAAACCAAAGATGGACATTCTCTATATTAGGGTTCGCCTGCTGGTAACAATTGTAAATTTCTAAAGTGTCCGGACAATTATTCATAGATACTGTGTGTGTGTGTGTGTGTGTGTGTGTGTGTGTGTGTGTGTGTGTGTGTGTGTGTGTGTGTGTGTGTGTGTGTGTGTGTGTATATATATAAACATTGTATTATATATACATATGTGAGTATGGTTTTCACCCACGAAAGTTATTATAAAGCTATAGTGCATTTTATAGTAATAATATAATAATAATAAAAATATATTGCATATTTTTATTATTATTATATTTTTTATCAATTTTATATATTGTCGTAGTTTATTTCTTTTATATAGTCGGGAAAGTGTGATCTAGAGACTAAACATGAACTTTTCAAGCCACTTCAGGTCTCCAATAAACGGGGCACTTCATACCGGACGATAAAATTCATCCCCCACCTGAAGACAATCACAAACACACATTCCAAAGATGGGATTCGAATTTGGGCCCTGTTGGTTGGAGAGCGAATACGCAAACCACTTCACCAACCACGCCGCCAAATAAATGACTACAAGCCGAGAGATACCAAAAAAGAAAAAAATACTTTTATTATTTGAGAGCACAACTAGTTTCGTTTTCTTAGAACAGTTGATCGCGTTCTTAACAAGAAAAGAGAAATAGAAAAATATACACTACAAAAGAAACAATAAAACAATTCTTCTTGGTGTGCTTTTCTGTTTTGATATCTGATATTTGTTCCACTTTGACTGCTCTTTCATTTTCCGTATAGAGTATATATTCATTGAATAGGTGTAAGAGTTGGTTGAATACATTTATATCGGGTAATTATTTAAACTACAGTATTGGTGTCTGTTAATTTAATAATAGGTTTTTTCGTAATCAATAAAGATTATGTGTGTTTATTTTAAATAATCCTATTCTTTTTATTTATTAATTTTAAAGTAAAAACGTGA
This sequence comes from Typopeltis vanoorti, assembly GCF_054136105.1. Classification (NCBI taxonomy): domain Eukaryota; kingdom Metazoa; phylum Arthropoda; class Arachnida; order Uropygi; family Thelyphonidae; genus Typopeltis; species Typopeltis vanoorti. The sequence goes on along the minus strand of NC_143555.1, from coordinate 109,186,534 downwards.
GCCAATGCAAGATCGCCTATTTCCTCTATAACGTTATTTTATTGCAATTTGTGTTTAATAGAAAAATTTTCCTGTAGTTATTGCAATTATCGTTATTTCTAGTGTTATAAATTGGAGTAACCGGTGTTAAGCAGCGATGTGACAGAGAGAACTCTTGGTTAAAGAGTGCTAGATCTTTGATTATAGGGTAAGAGGTGGGTTTCAGTTAAAGATGTAATTATTATGCCTCTAATGGTGACAGTGATTAGGCGGTATTGATTTGGGAAGCGGTGACGTTTATGAATGTTCCATTCAGAAAATGTTTCATGCTGAAGTACAAAGTAGGAAATTTTGACCACCTGAATACTATGCTGGGTTCTTCGCCATTAAATCGTTTCTAGATGGGATGGGTATCGGCAATACATGGATATAGTTTAAAAAATACTTAACAACAGTGACATAAACATAGCGGCTTACAGTATTGGCTGATGATGCAAAGCTAGGCAGGCAAATCCGTAATATGGCTGATAAGTTGTATTTGCAGAATGATTTGAATAGGCTGGAATTATTGGCATATGAATATGACATCAGTTCAATGTAAATTTCGAGATACTTGTTACGTTATTTTAGTAGAAAATTCACTTCATTATTATTTCTAAAATGTGCATTTATATATTTGTTTTTGTTTTATTTACTATTTCTCAATTTAATTCACTACTTAAATGTTTAATTAGTTGCTAATACAACACCCAACTGCTTCATATTAAAACATCGTAATAGGTGAAAAATGGTACATTTTTACACACCAATTTTTCAAATTTGCATTAACTATTTTCTTAGTAAAAATACTGAATTTCAGTAGTCAATTTAAAAAAAAAAAATTTATTATTTATTTTTATTTTTTAGGATATCTCGAACACCTTCCCCCGCTCTAGAGAGTTGATGTGCCGTTTTTCAATATTTAAATTATGGGCGCTCTGGCTTTCTACAGATACGCTTAACATTAAAACAAGAAAATAATTGTGTAAGATCATACGTCCATAACAACGGGAAGAATAATATGGATAGAACTTAGACAATTTGGACACTTTATTTCATATACGAACCGGTGACAGTCCTAGTTCAGTAACAAATTTATTATATTCATACCGTACCCTTGTTAAAGATAAGTATATAAGGATGGCATGATGTCCATATTCCAAAAGGCTTGCAAAGGGATGTTATAGGGACATCAATGGTTGCAAGCGATCCAAAAGTTAGACACAATCAATGAGTGATGAAAATATTGAACATGAAAATGTTTATACCGAAATAATAGTTTGTGCAAACTGAGTTTGAACAAAGGTGTGTCTAATAAAAATAAAATCCTCCACCATTTGATTATACAATTAAAAATTAAAGGTGAACACTCGGCCGAATGCTACGTGACTTAGAACACAGTTCATTGTAGACTTGTTGCAACATTTCTGTTTCCATTATACAAGATTCTAGTTAATGACTACAGGAACTTTCTATAGAACTTTCTTCAGCTAGTTCCTCAGATACTGAATCTTTGGTACAAGATAACAGGATTTCTTTTATCCAGAACTTCGATTTTGAACCCAGCAACTCAGATTATTTAGAACAATAAAATCAGCGTTTAGTGAGAAGCACCCCTCTCTTCTGGCTGCCTGTCCTAGCTAACATTGCTCCACCACACATACGGAGAAGACAAGCCTCGATTAAGGAATTAAATAAACCAGTGAACAACCCACTCCTACCCCTACATCAGACTCTCATAAACGCACCTAGTCTACTCCTCAAATCTAGAAAGCCTCTCTGGTCCATGGTTGAACTCTCTTCAGCTGCGCTGCCATCAATATCTGACATATGGAGAGAATACTGGCCCAACAATCTACCAACAAACGGCTTCCCGGTAGAAGATCCCTGTGTCTGCAGCCTGGTTTTGATCTTCCTAGGAAGATTTGGTCATCAATAAACAGGATCAGAACTAGTCAGGGTAGATGTGGCTACCTTCTACATAAATGAGGGCTGTCAGATCACCCTTATTGTGATTGTTCTCCCGTGGCTCAGACGATTACTCTTGTGTACGACTGCCCAAGACGCCAATTTCACGGTGGTGGCCTACAGGACATCCACAAAGTGACGGACGAGGGCCTCAATTGGCTTTCCAGCCTGGACCTTGACCTGTAGTTGATGTGGTGGTGGTTATGGAGGAAACAGAAGATCATGGTCCCGTCTCACCACGAAGACGTTATTCTCGTAGTCACTCTCATAGTCCTCGTCATGGTATCAAGAACTCCTCCTCATGTTAGAAGATGATGTAATGTGCTCTCTAATTAAATTTGATGCGGAGTGGTAGGAAGATTAGAGCCTTGGAGGGTAATGGATGGCAATGCTGTAGCCAATGAAGTTCTAACTGAGGTTCGGCTATTGCTTTTACCCTCCTGCCATGATCAGAGCCTTAATAGCTCAATAGCACCTTATCCCTACACTGTCCTCTACAGATAACGGGGAAGATGAAAAGTATTCTTGCTTCGCCCCTTTAAGCCAGTCCTTATAAGGACTATGCATAACTTGAGAATCAATTATATCGACCGTGAGATGCGGTGATTAATACCCTTGGAGGGTAATGGATGGCAATGCTGTAGCTAATGAAGTCCTAACTGAGGCTCGGCTATTGCTGTTACCCTCCTGCCATGATCAGAGCTTTAATAGCTCAATAACACCTTATCCCTACACTGTCCTCTACAGATAACGGGGAAGATGAAAAGTATTCTTGCTTCGCCCCTTTAAGCCAGTCCTTATAAGGACTATGCATAACTTGAGAATCAATTATATCGACCGTGAGATGCGGTGATTAATACCCTTGGAGGGTAATGGATGGCAATGCTGTAGCTAATGAAGTCCTAACTGAGGCTCGGCTATTGCTGTTACCCTCCTGCCATGATCAGAGCTTTAATAGCTCAATAACACCTTATCCCTACACTGTCCTCTACAGATAACGGGGAAGATGAAAAGTATTCTTGCTTCGCCTCTTTAAGCCAGTCCTTTTCCTTATAAGGACTATGCATAACTTGTTTTTATTTTGCAATAAATGTTCATTATTCACTTTACTTTTCAGATAAATTAACATATCTCTGAGTAATTATCTCAATGTTAATATACGGAGGCATTGTGACTGTCCTTGCGTAACTGCTTTTCGATAATTTTGACGAAGATAGTACCGTAACCATTGGAAACGTGAGAAGCGAGACAAGGATGGAATTTGGCGCTATCCGATATTATTACCAACAAAGCTGTTGATGTCCGAATGCAGGAAATTGATGTTAGCTGTGGTGATCCCGATCTCTAGTTCCGATATCATTGTGATGGCATCAGTAGACTTGGAAAGAAACTTTGCATAATAATTAATATTTGTGAATGATGATTACCTGAGAAACAATATCCAGTTATCGGCGATGAAAGTACATATTACTGTTACATAAATCGCTGCATAATATTAAACTTGAATAATGGATTCCTAAAATAGGTGATCGTTATAAGAATAATGTGAATGGCATTTAAAAATTGTAATTGAAGCTTGTACTGGATAGCTAGTCTACAGTATAAAAATAAAAAGTTATATAAAAGCTGGGTATTCTTCTCTGCCAGATCAAGAAAATAATTTAATAAATAAATTTATTTTAATCCAATACAGCATATTTTTAGAGCAATTTTTTTCGGTATAAAACCAACAAGTATATTTTATGACTGTAGATCCGTGTTGAGAGTGGCTAACTCACCTTTAGACGAAAGAGACCTAATAAGGGTTCTTCACCTCATGGATGGGAATCGAAACCAGGTCTTTCCGACCAAAGGGCTTCGTTTATACCTACAGCTATGGAGGCTCTGGAAAACAAGTGACATCTCTATTGATAAATATTTGAAAACTTTTAAACAATGGAAAGCGTGCATTCGCTGTTACTTACGCTCTCTACTGGTTCGTGGGTTGCTGTATACTGCTGATAGTACAAGTGTGTTGTGATGGATTAAGTGTGACCAGACTTGATATAAAATCATCCGTTGTTTATTGTTGCACTGTAGAGGATGCTTCATCACTTCAGATGATTCTTTTTATAGCTGTTGTTCTCTTGTATTGTATATTTTTGCATTTCTCTTTTGATGTTAAGCACCATGAAGTTTTCTAAGAAAACGAAACTAGTTGTACGAATATGAGAAGCAAAAATGCTTCTCATATTCCCAATTATCTGTACAAGAAAATGTATGGATTGGGTTATGTAGATCTATAAGCTCTGATCATGGCAGGAGGGTAACAGCAATAGCCGAGCCTCAGTTAAAAACTTCATTGGCTACAACATTGCTACAAATTTGTTTGCAGCAATGCTGTAGCCAGTGAAGTTTTTAACTGACTTTGTTGGCTACAAATTTACTAATAGGCTGTTTCTTAACAAATAAAGATTTTGTATTTCTTTTCAAAAATTCTATTTTCTTTTTACTTTTTAATTATAAAATAAAAAAAGTGGATGAATTCAGAAGATCGGATCTTCTGAATTCACTCTGCTAGTAGTTTATCCTCTGCAATTTTACTATAGCTTCTCGTTTAATATCCCTCTATATATTTTGCAACTTGTGTTTAATAGAAGAATTCCCATGTAATTATTACAGTTATCTTTATTTTTTTTTTTATATATAAATTGGAATACCCGGAGCAACAGCACGTGACAGAAGGAAATCGAGGTCAAAGAGTGTTAGATTTGATTATAGTGTCAGAATTGAGTTTCAGGTAAAGATGTAACTATTCTGCCTCCGGCTAGTGACAGTGATCATGTGGTACTCATTTGCGAAGTGACTTAGTTTATGAATGTTCCCCCTTCAGAAAAGGTTACATGCTGAACTACAAAGCAGGAAATTATAACCAACTGAGGAGTACACTGAGTTCGAGTTCTGTGCCATGATATCAGTTATTGGATAGGAAGCGTTTAAAAAATATTTAAATTATACGGTATCGGCATGTGCACCTAGATTTCGAAGAATAAATAACGTTGGAGTGAAATGGATGTGTAATATTGTTAAGCAAAATATACGTAAGAAAGAGATGAAAGAACACCATGTGCTTATATAAGAATGTCAATTATGAAAAGTGTATGGTGTTGGTCAGAAGAGTCGCAAGTATTGTTAGAGGAAAGTAAAGTCTGAGTATGAAAAGAAACTGGCTCTGTAAGCTAAAGACAGTCCAAATGAATTTTATCGTTATGCAAGTAAAAGTAAAAATAAATATGTATGAAGGAATAACTCTAGTGTATGCAGATGCCGATACCGCGTCATTTAAATATTTTTTAAACATTACTAAACTTAAGGGGATATTAAATCCCACATAGTTTTAAAACCGAATAAGAAACTCAAAGATAGGAATCAGAGAGTTTCTTGCCGAATATAGTAAACTATAAAGTATCGGCGAACACTAGCGTTAGCCAATGCAAATGATCCTAGTACGTAGTACAATCTCGGGCAACTCGTTGCAAAGGTGAGTAAAGTTCAGATCGCTATTGTTAGGTATTTTCCATAATGTAAAAACACATTTCCTAGGAAATGTATGCTGTTATTACATTATGGAGGGAGGTCACCACCCAGAGCGGTTTCAGCCTTTTTTGAGGCTTCATCAGTGAGTGGCTAGACCTAATACCGAAGTGTATAGCGAAAAGAACTTATACAGTATACTCTGCGAACGAGTTGTCCAAATGAAATGAACTCTGCCGAAATGAAGCTTATTAGCTCTTTATACTTAAGTAACTTAATGGTTGCACCTACTTGGACAACTCGTTCGCAGAGTATATAAGTTCTTTTCGCTATACACTTCGGTATTAGGATTTGGGTGATTGATTCATTCAATCCAATACCCTTGGAGGGTAATGGATGGCAATGCTGTAGCCAATGAAGTTCTAACTGAGGCTCGGCTATTGCTATTACCCTCCTGCCATGATCAGAGCTTTAATTGCTCAATAACACCTTATCCCTACACTGTCCTCTACAGATAACGGGGAATATGAAAAGCATTCTTGCTTCGCCCCTTTAAGCCAGTCCTTATAAGGACTATAAGGACTTCGGTATTAGGTCTAGCTACTCACTATTCACCGATGAGACCCCGAGAGAAAGCTCCATGTTCCAGCTCTGCAGTGAAAGTATCCCAGCCTTGGATTCCAGTTTCCAGACCCCGAGAGAGAGCTCCTATTACAGTCCTGCTGCCTTGGTAAGAACCCTTTGTCTTTTTTTTCTTCTTTGGTTCTTTGTGTTCCCCCTGTACCTAAGTTTAACAGGTTTTTCTTATCTGCAAACAGGGAAAGCTTGGCCTTTTCTACAGGTCTGTCCTTTTGTGGACTTGGATCGTACAAGGGTCTACTCTCCCCCCCTTTTTTTTTTGAAGTATGTCTTCAGCTCTACCGAGAGTAAGAACCTTCGGGTTTGAAATCGACGCAAGTGTACACAAGAGGACGTTTGCGAAAGCGCTAATTGACTACGTAGGGGCAGATAATATTTCTGGCTTTACCCCCTATGGAGGTGGCAGATATCAAGTAGTTTGTAAAAATACAACAACAAGGGAGAAACTACTCAAAGGGGTCGAGTGTCAAGGGAAACTTTGCCATCCTTTTGTCGTTGGTAGCATCTCTAAAAAGATGAGAATAAAGCGATTCCCTGTGGAATATCTAGAAGGAGGCAACGACATAATTAATCAAGTCTTTTCGAAATGGGGAACCGTACGAGATGTCCAAGTAGGCAAAGACGCTGACTACCCTGAATGGATGTCGGGGGAAGTCACGTTCTCGTTAACGATGAAAACAGAAGTTCCGAATTTTGTAATGATCGGATCGGCCAGGGTAATGGTGAGTTACCCGGGAGTGAAGAGGCAATGTTTTAAATGTGGAGCCCTGACTCATCTCGGGGCCCAGTGCCCGAAGTTAAAGTGTAAGAACTGCCTAACAGCGGGTCATACACTAGCACAGTGCCAATCGGCATGCCTAAAATGCGGCATTAACAGCCATAAAATAGACACCTGTCCGGACAGAAATCTGGCCGAAAAATTGGGAGGCACTATTACGTCCAACAAGGAAACAACAGCCCAAAATGTTATCGGCGCAGAACCGAATGATTTCCCCACCCTGAAGGCCGCGCATGAGGGAACAACAAAGAATCATGCCGCCACCTCCGAAACATTGCCAAGTACACCAATGGAGAAGCCTGCAACCAGGAGAGATGAAGGGCAGGAGGAACTGGCCACCGATCAAACCGCCACTACAGACGTAGCAACCGAAAATAACCAGCAGCACCAACAAAACGGAACTATCACTGCAGTCACAATAGACGAGGACACGGAGGCAGTAGATATGGAAATCAACAATGCAGAAACCACACAAAAGAGGCCAGCCAGCCCCGAAGAAGTAAATATTAAAAAATCGAAACAAGGAAGTCCGGCACAAGTTGGAAATATAAAGTCAACTTCAGAATCCACAAAGTTCCCTCATGCAAAGGCCAATGCACCTATATTGCATCTCTTAAAAGATTTCCCCGAGGAGGCGGCGAGACTACGAAAAGCAATAGAAACATTCGGAGACATTCAACTGATACTCACAGGACAAAACGGGCCAAGAGTCGTCAGTGCAAAATGGAACGACGTGTTTGTCGATAATATAAATGAAATCACTCCTGAAAAGATCATTGGTCTTATCGATGCAGAGGACGACGTGGGACTAGCACTGCACAGAGGCCTCTACATGCTAAACCACGTCCTTGGAGACAAATTAGCAGATCTCATCATTAAAACCATAACAATAGACAGCAGGAGGAGTTAAACCTCGCCTAACAAATCAGTCGACTCCTAGTATCGATCTGCCAGAGCGGGGAAAAAAAAAAAAAAAAAAAATTCTGGTTTGTTTTTTCTTCTTTTTGTCCTCTTTCAGATTAGAATTTTTGTTGTAAAAAAGGTCTGTCTATTCCACACAGGAGGGGGTATCCTGAGAACCTGGGCTGCGAAGGCTTACACCGAGGCGGTGCAGCTCCTTGTGGGCTGCATCACCCAGGCCAGGCTCTTCCCCCGCTCTTCTCAGTATTAAACTGGTCATTCAGGTTGAAATTTCAGAATTTACCTAGTTTCTCACAAATTGTTATATGTAATTTTTAATGTTATTTACTAGTTCCTCTTTTTCATGTGGTGCTTCTTTATTTTGTTTTTCCCCACTTTCCTCGGGCAGACACCTGAAGAGGTGACTGACCGGGGAAAGCTGAAAAGAACGGATGGAGGGAGATAATGTCGGAGATCTGCTTGGTGCTGACATTTAAGTCAGGCCAAGTAGATCGACTGAGGCCTCTTAACTATCTACTACTATCCACTCTATCTTTTTCTCCTCCTCTCTCACTATCAAGCTGACTCGCAGCACAACTTTTTTTTTTTAAATCTAAAGAGGCCAGTGATGAAAGGCATGAACTCCCATTCTACTCACTGATGAAGCCTCAAAAAAGGCTGAAACCAGTGGGGGCTATTATGAGTTCGCTCCCTTGGGGTTTTTGCCTTAAGGGAGCAATTTGAGTCTCCGGGGTGAGTGTTCTCCGGCACGGCCCGCTGAGGGGTTTTGTCGGTGAATGCTTTTCTTCGGAATTTGAGCGGTTCTGCTCGGTGGTGACGTGTGGGTGGAAGGCCATCACTGAGTGGAGCCAACGCTGAGATGGACGGTCTTTCGCCCACGATTGAGTGGCCTAGGGATCGTCCGAATTTTTAGAGACGGCTTTACTTACTCATAAGGCTGAAACCGGTCTGGGTGGTGACCTCCCTCCATAATGTAATAACAGCATACATTTCCTAGGAAATGTGTTTTTACATTATGGAAAATACCTAAGAATAGCGATCTGAACTTTACTCACCTTTGCAACGAGTTGCCCGAGATTGTACTACGTACTAGGATCACTTGCATTGGCTAACGCTAGTGTTCGCCGATACTTTATAGTTTACTATATTCGGCAAGAAACTCTCTGATTCCTATCTTTGAGTTTCTTATTCGGTTTTAAAACTATGTGGGATTTAATATCCCCTTAAGTTTAGTAATGTTTTCATTGCCGAAATGAAGCTTATTAGCTCTTTATACTTAAGTATTTTTTAAACGCTTCCCATTCACTGTGAAGCTCTTCCCATCCAATAATCATTGAGTTAGATTAGAGGAATGGATAAACTATAATAATTCTTGGACTTTGCTAACGCTTTAGACAGAACACAGCATATTCGATGGTTGTATAAATTGGAAAATATGGGATTGAATTATAAAATATTAGTCTGTATAAGCGGACTGACATCAAAAAGTGGTATACAGGCAATGTGAGTCTCTGCAAAATTTAAGATGAACAGTGGTGAAGCATAAGGTCCATTATTATTCAAAGACATACAGCTATTTGCTGACGATGCAATGATAGGCAAGGTAATCAGGAATTGGCTGATATAAAAGGATTTGCAGAATGATTTGAATAGGCTAGAATTGTGGGCTCGTGAAAATGACTATCAGTTCGATGTTAGTAAATGATCCATTCTCATATTGTGCTATTATGCTAGAAGAAACTGATCTTGGAGTTTTAGTAGAGAAGAAGAAGTTGACGTTCAAGAGTCATATAAGTTTGCAGTTATCGACTCAGAGGATAACTGGAAGGTTAAAAAACAAACTTTGACATGCAACGATAAGGAAGTCATTTTGTCTCCTTGCAAGGCCTTGAGAAGACCTCACTTCGATTATTGCGCGCGGGTCTGGTCTCCCGGTTTTCGTGATGATTCTGATACAGTGGAAGAAGTTCAAGGGAGAATGTCAAAAATGATATCAGGATTATGGAATTCTGATTATGAAGACAGATTAAGCATTTGTGGACCGATTGAGACTTGCAAATGATTAAAGAGCCATAAGATTTCAGTAGATGGAATTTTTCTTTTTATGGAGGGTGGGAAAAGGACGAAAGGGCATCCTTTGAAGTTGAGAATGAATGAGGTCCAAATGGGGTTAGAGCAAGATTTTTTTACTCAGAGAGTGATGCGTGATTACAATGGATGACCTTTGGAGAGTAAGTTCAGGTAGTGTGAATGAATTCAAGAAAAGTATAACTGATGCGAATAGTATGGCCTCCCTCGATGAGTCCCTTATTCCGTGGATATATTCCTTATCACTACTGCTATTATTACAACTACTAATAATCTTTTCAACCGTGAAGTTTTTCCAGAAATTCAAACAGTATTAAACAATTTCCGGAGTCTTTCATAAAATTTTTCTCTTGCATTTTTGTACAGTTCTATATTGTATTTATATTGCCTTCTTCTGGTGTTTTGCTATTTTTAATTTTATTCATTTCAAATTTTAGTCTTACATGACAGTATCTATTTTTAAGCCCTATATATTATGTTGTTTAATAATTTTATTAAATCTTTTTATATTACTTTTTATCTCCAAAGTTTATTTAAAATTTATGAATACACCTTTTTATTTTCTTTATGTGTCATCATTATAGATTACTTTGTTTGGTGTATTTATAGATGAAAAATGGAAATTGGTGAGAGAATCAATCGACCGTGAGATGCGGTGATTGATTCATTCATTACCCTTGGAGGGTAATGGATGGCAATGCTGTAGCCAATAAAGTTCTAACTGAGGCTCGGCTATTGCTGTTACCCTCCTGCCATGATAAGAGCTTTAATAGCTTAATAACACCTTATCCCTACACTGTCCTCTACAGATAACGGGGAATATGAAAAGCATTCTTGCTTTGCCCCTTTAAGCCAGTCCTTATCCTTATAAGGACTATATAAGTATTTATAGATTGGAAATAGGATTTTGGAACAATCCACCGTGAGATGCGGTGATTGATTCATTCAATCCAATACCCTTGGAGGGTAATGGATGGCAGTGCTGTAGCCAATGAAGTTCTAACTGAGGCTCGGCTATTGCTATTACCCTCCTGCCATGATCAGAGCTTTAATAGCCCAATAACAACTTGATGAAAGATGTTATTGAGATGAAAAGCATTCTTGCTTCGCCCCTTTAAGCCAGTCCTTATAAGAATAAGGCATTTTGTGGGGAATCGACCGTGAGATGCGGTGATTAATTAATACCCTTGGATTGTAATGGATGGCAATGCTGTAGTCAATGAAGTTCTAACTGAGGCTCGGCTATTGCTGTTACCCTCCTGCAATGATCAGAGCTTTAATGGCTCAATAACACCTTATCCTTACACTGTCCCCTACAGATAAAGGGGAATATGAAAAGCATTCTTGCTTCGTCCCTTTAAGCCAGTCCTTTTAAGGACTTAAGGCATTTTGTGGATTTATGGATGTGGTAGTTGGTGTGGCAATAGTGGTAACTACGTAGTACTGTATTTTACGAAATATTTGTTTTGGATGATATAAGATCGTGTAAGTATACCGTTTCTCATAACAGTTATTGTTAGGACTGGTGTGAGTGCTTTGGTGAATTGTTCTAACCTTTGACTTTTTTCTTTTTTGCATATGTCTGTGCAACTTTGGTACTGAATCACAAAAAGATTTCTCCTCTGTATTGAGGCAAGCATTTTGAGGGAGCTCTTGGGGGGGGGGGGCTCACTCATAGAACTAAAAGGAGTCTTTAAATACCAGAGCGGAAGTTTACACTACGATTTCGTTCTCAAGGAAAATCTGTAATCCTTGAAAAGGTGTCAAAAAATGCAAATAAGAATTAGGATTTCGAAGCACTCAAAGCAAAGGCCAGGCAAAAGATTTTATTCTTCTTATTATTTATTTATAGTAAAGATCCCTTCCAAGGCCTTCGGAATTTTGAGTTTATTATGTTGAAGTAAAGCTCAATGGGAACTCAAAATAAAAGGAGTTAAAATCTTTTAGGAGAATCGTTTATATAGCAAGAGAACGGCAACAAAAACACCGTGCCTATGCTCATTGCCGACCGCTGTCTCCTTGCAGATAGGGTTTTCCCAAGATATGCTTATCTGGTCATCTGGTCATGATGGTATATCTAAAAAGCGTTAAGGCTAATAAAACTATGATTTTTAACTCTCTTCAACAAATTAATTAATTAATTATCATATGATGATACAACAGCCGTGAGTCCCCCTTTACGGGGAGGTACGGCACCATCTCAGTCACCCCTCCATATCCGGGCTCGGAACCGGCATAGCTGACCAGGGTCGCCCCTAGGAATTTTGCCGCCCCGTGAAGTAGCATATTTTGCCGCCCCTCTCCCTTATTTTTCGTATAGTTTATGCCAACTTTGTCGCCCCCAAAGAAACTTTCCTCCCCTTGAAAATGCACGTCTTGCACCGTCGGTAGGGCCGGTCGTGTAGCTGACGAATCAGGCCTATGGCTGGGTTAGTATTCCTGAACGTAATCAGTGTGTGTTCACGGGGCCGATTTTCCTGCTTGCGGGCTGAAAAACACCAGATAAACTGGCGGAAAAAACCCTTCTGTCCACGGCCAACTTGGCTATGGCCGAGGATGATCCTTAAGCTCCACGCGTCATCGACGGGAATCGAACCTAGGACACTCCTTCCCCAGGCATATGGTTGCGAAGCGCAAAGCCACTAAGCTAACCGCGCGGACTCTCCAACCAATAAGTACAAGATGTGAAGATAAAAATAAAATAATAAGCTATCTTAATGAACTATGTAGATAAACATATTACACGTAAATCTTTTCCAAGATTTACATCAGCAAAGATTAGAAAGCTACGAGTTACCGCCTCTGTTGTTATAGCCACGAATCACCTCTCCTTATTTTCATCTGAAGGAAGAGTCTGGATATAGTATTAGGTGACAAACCTTTATTCTAATTCTAAAAGGGTGTAAGAGGGTGGGCATTACTAGAGACCTATACTACGACGTTATAAATAATACAGGGATTAATATGATGTAATTCTATAGAGAAAACTTGGACTCAGAAATCCCCACTCATCCTTAAAACCCAATTGGAATGCTGCTGAGATCTGGAGATCGTGAATCTTCCATAACGATAGTTTTCCTTGGTTATATTAAAAGACATTTTGCATGAAGAATGGTGATGTTTAGTACTTTGAATGCACATTGACCATGCGATGATGTAGTTAGTTTGAATCAATGAAATTGGACATTTTATTGCTTCTAAAGAATATCATCAGCGCCTGGTCAAAGTGTATTCGAAGAAAATGCGTAGAGAAAAAGAGATAACTTTAAAGTTTTTAAAATTTAATTTTTATTTTTAAACTTTTTAAATAAACCTCGAAATGGTTTATTATTTCCTCTCCCCACTCACTACCATTTTGCTGGTCGATGTGCGCAGATCCATCCACATTTTTGTGTTTATTTTTTACTTATAGAAATATCTGTGTTTCATTATTATTATTATTATTATTATTTGAGTTCAAGAGTTCAACTGAATTTAAAGTAGCCTTTTATTAATTGAATTTAAGACTTCAAATTTGTCGAGTTATTTCTATTTGAATACTATTCAACCTGGAACTCGGAGTCAAAAGGTTGTAGTTGATTTCATTGTTTCTATACAGACAGACACCATTATTTTTATTCAAATAAATACATCAAGATTATCTTTTCATATTATTTTGTTCCTTTTAGAATATAATTTAAATTAAAAAAAGAAAATTATATAAAACAAATTATAAACTATTGAAGTTTATTATTTTTTTGCATTTAAAACTAAAAAGAAGGAAATACATGAAAATAAAATAAATCACATTATCTACACCTTATCACAAAATGCTTATATTAGAAATAATAATTATACGAATTAAAAGAATTTGAATGTCAGTATGAATGTGTGTGTTGATGTATTCAGTTCTTGTATCTTGTATAGTTTTATTTCGTATAAAAGCATGGAAAATATACAATTTCAATTAAGTCTTGGAAAAAAAAAATCATGATAAGGTACAACTATGTCGTTTATGTTCGGCATTATGCTTTGTCTTCGAATAAGTAGGATATAAAGGAAATGAACGGCGTCTTTTTTTAACTGCCGGACTTAAAGCATAACGTATATGGGCTTGAGCCAAAACTTCCTTAAAGACACTTAAAATATTGCAGCCAGTTTTTGCCGACGATTCGATGTATCCACACTCCCAATCAATTGTTACAACCGTTTCCGAAATCTCTTTTCTTATTTTTCGTTTTTCTTCCAAGTCAGTTTTATTGGCCACAACAACGATGGGAGCGCCACCTGGTCGCATTTGTAATATTAAGTCTCTAAGTCGGCTTACTTCTTCGAAGGATTCTGCGCACTCAACAGAAAAGACAAGAACGAAGGCGTCTGCAGAGGTTACCGCTAGACGTTGCATGGCAGGAAATTCGTATGTCCCACTGGTATCGAGGATATCTAAAGTAAGGGAAGCACCGCCAATTTCGTACTCACTACGATAGAGTTCTTCAACTGTAGCACAATGATCGACAGGAAATCTATCGTAAAGAAACTGCTGTACTACCGCCGTCTTGCCAACCCCACTAGCACCCATAAAAACAACACGGGGATGGTCGTTAACCTTTTGAGAGCCAGAATCTGCAGCACTCAGAATGGAACTATTATACAGGCTGGGCATCGTACTAATGTGAGAATACAAATGATAACCTAGAAAGAAAAGGCAATGAATGTCAATATTATCCATAAACAACAAAGAAGAGTATAAAATATAAATACATGAAGGTTAAGTATAACCGATTTTAATCTTATAACAATATAATTTTACTAATTTAAATTTCATGATAATTTTTTACGTATAATGTATATGCTGGAAGTTTATTTTGCCCTTGGTTAGACTATAATAAATTTAGTTTAATTAAAGGATTAAACTAAATTTATTATATAGTCTATATGTTAAAATCGGTAACACTCAAACTGATCACAGGCCAGAGAGTTCATTATGTGAGTGTGTCCAGCCAATTTAGAAATGTTCTAGTCATAATTTTAAATGTTTTTTTTTCTTTTTCATTCACGCATTTTATTTAGCTTATTTATTTAACAAGTATATATTAACGATTTCGTTCTATCCATAAACACTATTATGTACTGAATAAATGCTGATTGATTTAGTTTCTGTAATTTTGTTTCCAATTATTATTTGAATTTTTATTAAAATAAAAATAATTTATATATATATATTATATATAAATTACTTTTATATATTAAATTATTTTCCTATATATATAAATTACTTTTATTTAAACAATTTTCCAATAAATACACACACACACACACACACACATATATAAATTAATTTTATTTAAATTATTTTCCAATAAATTATTTTTATTTAAATTATTTTCCAATAAATTATTTTTATTTAAATTATTTTCCAATAAATTATTTTTATTTAAATTATTTTCCAATATATATCTAATCAATTACTTATATATATATATATATATATATATATATATATATATATATATATATATATATATATATATATATATATATATAAATTACTTATATATATATTACTTTTATTTAAATAATTTTTCAATAAATATATATATATATATATATAATATATAAATTTATATATATATTATGATTAAAGTGATAAATCCTGTTATTATTAAAAATTACCGGTTAAAGTGAATAATTCCTAGAGGAGTCTGGTAAATGTAATAAAAACATGTTTATAGGTTTTATATATAAATTTTCATTCTCAATAGAAATTATAACAGCTTTGGTTAGTTTATAATGAAAAAAGTAGGGACAGTACTTTTTTGCACTCAATGAAATTAGAAATCATTATAAACTAACCTAACCTAACTTTTGTAGGTTGGAAATCATAAACTAACCTAACCTTTATTGGTTACGTTAGTTTAGGTCAGGTTAGGTTAGTTTATAATGAAAAAAGTAAGGAAGTACTTCTTTTGCATTCAATGAAATCAGAAATCATTATAAAGTAAACTAACCTGGATGTCGCATGTCGAACCTGAGTGTAGTCGTAGTTTGTCGTGGGCAGATTAATGGGGATGAAAGATAAACGTCGTTGTAGGCAGAGCTTAATAATTAAGGGCAGATACATGGGGATAACAAATAAAAGTTGTTGTGGACAGATAAATGGGGATATAGTTAAATCAGAGAGGAATTGTCAGTTTTTTTCCTCCATTGATGAGGAAAGAGGTATAGCAACGATGTTTATCTATTATCTCCATTCATCTGCCCACAACAACTTTTATTTGTTATCCCCATTTATCTGCCCTCAATCATTAAGCTCTGCCCACAACGACGTTTATCTTTCATCCCCGTTAATCTGCCTACGACAAACTACGACTACACTCTGGTTCGACATACGACATCCAGGTTAATTTAGGTTAGGTTAGGTTAGGTTATAATGATTTCTGATTTCATTCAGTGCAAAAAGAAGTACTCTCCTTACTTTTTTCATTATAAACTAACCAAAGCTGTTATAATTTCTATTGAGAAGGAAAACCTATATATAAAATTTATAAACATGTTTTTATTACATTAACCAGACTCCCGTAAGAATTATTCACTTTAACCGGTTTAAGTGATTAATTTACGTAAATTATTCACTTTAACCGGTAATTATTAATAATAACCGGATTTATCACTTTAACTGTAACATATATATACATTACTTTTATTTAAATTATTTTCCAATACATATAGATAAACAATTTTCCAATATATTGGAAAATTGTTTTCCAATGTATATATATATATATTTTTTTCCCCAATGTATATATATGAAGAATTGAATGACTAGAACCGAGATTTAAGTAAAAAGGTTTTAATATAAAAACACTACTTTTCGGTCTGTAACAGCCTTCTCCAGGTGACATCATAAAAGAAAGAAAAAACACTAAACATTGAAGGTTAAAAGACTATGAACAACATAGACAGTCTCTATACATAATTAGCATGAAAACGTTGTAGTTGTATTTGAAGCTGTTCTTTCGTTTGTTGCATTGTTGGGAGAGTGCGTGCTTGCAGCATCACGTGAACGCCAGTACATTACCATCCTGCCCCTGCCATGATCAGAGCTTATATATATATATATATATATAAGCTCTGATCATGGCAGGATGGTAATAGCAATAGCCGAGCGTCAGTTAGAACTTCATTGGCTACAGCATTGCCATCCATTACCCTCCCAGGATACACATTTAGTCGCCTCATACGACATGCATGAGCTACATTGGTGCTATTCTTATCCTGGCAACCACAAGGGGATGATTTTTAAGATTATTAAAAGAATTCTCAAAATTCTTTTAAATATATTAACATTTTAAAATTAATATTAATTATACAATAGTTTTATATAATGAATTTTAAAATTTCTTTTAATAATACGAATTACAACAGCAATACCATTATTGTCACAAATAACCCTACTTTTCAAATAGACTAAGAACTACATCCAGATTCAGTTTTTGCGTTTGCCTTTGTTCGTTTTTCTCTAACCTTATTTCAGGAGTTTCAGAAAAAATAAATTTAGGAAAATTTGTCTGTCATGGAAAAAAGGAATGGGTGTTGTGTAGCATTGTGGAAGTGGCATGTGCATCTATAGCGCTAGGCCATCTGAAGAAAGACTTTTAAATTCCCTCTAGTCGTTGACTAGAGGAACTTTTTAAGCATTTCTTCAACCACTTCCAGATCTCTGGCATGGAGAAAGCAAGTTTAATTCTTCGGGAAACTCGGGCCTTTAATCTCGCATCTTAAGAATATTAATTGTATAACTAACATTATTACAGACAATAACAGGAATGTTGGGAATGAGGGAAATGAGATGGCAGCAGTTCTCTGTCATACTCCTCTCTCTCTCTGTGTGTGTGTGTCCGTCCGTCCGTCCTGAAAAGCTTTGAATTAGGGATAGTTTAGGCTCGCTATCAATAATGGTTTTAAGGATGGAGAGGGGCTGCTCATTTATCTTGAATGATTAAATTAGGGCTAAAGGAATTCCAATTACTCCCTTTGGGGATTAAAAGGTGTCAGAGATTTTATTACTGTTTTTAAAAAGAGGAGTGACATTTTAGAAATTTGTATATTTTTAATAATGTAAATGAAATAATTCGATGTCTTGTTAATTATTATGTCTAATTGCTGTTTGAATACTTTTCACTTGAGAAAAATCCCACTTCATGAAGTTGCTTTTATTAACAAAAATTCTTCTTACCTTTAAATCAGAGATAGTGTACCTCAATGGAAGTGATATTTGCACTGCTAGGCATAAGCCGCGAAGAGTAGACTAGGTTCGATTCTAGTCGCCAACTAGAGGAACGTTTTTCCGAAGTACTTTCTTCTACCGGTTCCTGAGTTAGTCGATCTCTGGCACGGGCAAGCAGGTTTTTCATTCTATAAACACAAGAAAATCGACTATAGAACCCTCACTATGTTTCCGACATTAAAAATATCGTGTTAGAATTAGGGACCACGAGATGGCGGCATTTGTTAGCGGTCTCTTCACTGGATGTGGATTAAAATTAGATAAACCTGGGCCAACTGTCTTTGATTGGCTACCAGTGGAGATTGAACTGCCCACTCAGTCTCGAAAAATTAAACAGAGCTAGAACATCCTCTCCTGCTCCCTGTTAAGGAAATAAAAGGGTTATTGATGATGATGATAATGACCTTTAAAAATATCCAAAATATCATCTGCTGACTTTACTGTTTCTCTCTAGCTATGATCCATTCTTGGATACCAAACCTTTATTTCCATAGAGAGTAGTGACAGATTCAAAATTAGGAATGTTGACAACTTTGAGCCACATTATTCTTGAGCATTCATATTTTCTGATAATTTTAATTCTGCAAGAAGGGGAAATTGGATAATTCGAAAAAGCGAATCGATGCTGACATCATAAACTGTTAACGTAATAACTCACATAATAATTAGACATTTTGTATATTATTTTAACTCGATCCTCGTCGCAACAAGAGGAATATTTATTTCCGATATTTCAATTGAAGGTGAGGTGGTCGATCTCATACGGTGGAAGCAGGTTTTTTTCTTCCAGAGACTCAGTTCTTTTCATCCTGCATGCTGGAAAATCTGCCAAGAGAAGAAACGCAATTTACAGACAAAAGCGCTGTTGTGGTGAGCGGTAGATGGCGCTGTGTTGATTGTGGTATGTGTGGAGTTGGAGGATTAATAGTTGAGACAGTGAGTTGTGTGTGTGGTGGACTGTGCCTTCCCACGAAGAGTCCTTAAACTCTTTGAAGATTTCAATTAATAATAAGAAGATTGGAAGTCGAAACAATGGCCAAAACCTTTATTCTCATTAAAACTCAAAAACTATATAATATATCAGAATTGTTGTTGTTCTTCACTTCGACTGTCATTTAGCTTTAAAAATTTCACTTTAACCTATAAAACAACTTGTTTAAAATACTATGGCTAATTTTAATTTAAAAAATTACAAATTCTTGAATATTTTAAAACTTTTATAGATTATAAGAAATACACCAAAATAATATGTTCTTGTTTCTATTAAAAAGAACTTTGCCTAAGAATGTTAACAAAATACCCCGTGTGGTGGCCTAGATAAGAATAGCCCCACTGTAGTCCATGCATGTCGTAAGAGGCGACTGAAATGGGATGCAGAGTTTCGCTCTCTTAGATTTCTTCCGGAATTTTGCTTCCGGTGAGGGGGGGGGGCTTAGATTTCGTTTTTTTTTTCCCTGAGAGCATTTTGAGTCTCTAGGGAGGGTGTTCTCCGGCGTGGCCTGTGAGGGGCTTGTCAGTCGATGCTTTTCCCTGTAACATGAGCGGTTCTGCTCAGTGGTGGTAGGGGGGGGGCGTCACTGAGTGGAACCAACGCTGAGTTGGACGATCTTTCGGCCACTCGTAGGGGTGGTCAAGGGGATCGCCTAAGTTTTAGAAGGAGCTTTACTTACATAGCAGCTCATGCATGTCGTACGAGGCGACTAAAATGCGTACCCAGAGAGGGTAATGAATGGCAATACTGTCACCAATGTAGTTCTAACTGAAGCTCGGTTATTGCTGTTACCCTCTCGTCATGATCAGAGCTCATAGCTCAATAACACCCCATCCATACATTTCCTTCTACAGATAACGGGGAATATGAAAAGCATTTTTGCTTCACACACACACACACATACACAAAGCACCATCTTAAATTTATAGATAAACATAACAAGTCCTTGTACAGCATTACAATAGAATTGCATGCTGTTAAACTTACGATTACGGGTCCGTTTTAGAAATGAGTGGTTATGGAAACATAATGTTATTATAAATAGCAATCACTGAGACACAAATGAAGACTTTGAGTTCAGCAAGAGGTCGCCCTGCCTTTCAACTTAGCCTTTCATAATATTTCTCGGGTTTTGTTTTCTTTCATACTTCTAATGCATATTGATCTCTACGATTTTCCTCCTCCTACGACTAAATCACGCTGATGACTTCCAAAAGGTCGTTGTCATTTTCTAAAAACTCTGCTCTAAAGATAAAACGAGTACTGGATCGTGTGAGCTAACGCTACGTGAAAAAAAAAATCCCCAAATAAGAAATACTTTTTTTCTTTCTTTCTCAGTTGAAGTAGTCAGTTTTATGCTGAGAACAGCAACAAAAATCGAGAAAAGAACAAACACACTTGAATGTAACATTAAATACCAAACGGGAAATGATAGCACTTCCCCAAATGATTTATGATGAACGATTGTTATAAGTATTTGCAGATAAAATCGATTTTTTGTGTTCGTTTTTATCTGTCACTTAAACACTTCGCTTTTAGAAACATCCAATAATGAAATTCACTTCTTGGAAAGAAGTCAAATGACACCATAGTGTGAGGAACAAACAGCCATAACGCCCAGATGTAGGATGATCTCATTTCGCTGCGATGACTGCAGCAGTTCTACGGGGCATAATTACCACAAGCGAACGATAACGATCAATGGGAATTTTGGACCATTCGTCCTGGTGGCATGTAATGAAGTCCTGGATTGTTGTAGGACTGGCGTCCTTTAACCTCATCCTATGCCCCAGTTTATCACACAGATGTTCAATAGGGTTGAGATCAGGGGTCTGTGGAGGCGAGCCACGTATGGTGACGTTCACGTCCACAAACCACGCAATTATAGCAGCGGCCTTATGACGATGCATTGTCTTGCTGAAAAAACAACGGACAGTTCCGGAGAAACGTCATAAAGTAGGAAGCATTGCATTCTCCAGAATGTTCAGATCTCTCTCAGAGTTCATTCTTCATGACACCACAAACGGAGGTAGGAGGTCAAACCAGGAAAAACTGGACTATATCATCACACCGCTACCTCCAAAATTCATAGTTGGAGTTACACACTCTGGTACCAAACCCACACCCGTCAATCTACTCGGCAGAGGGGATGTAGCGTGATTGGTCGCTCTATGACACAGTTTTCTTCGTCCGCTCTTTTCACCGCTGAAAACGACGCTGCATGTTGGTTCGGGTAACGTGGGGCTTGCATAATGCGGTTCTAGTTCTACCATGGAAACCCATGTTGTGAATCTCGGTTCTGAATGTTTAGTGCAGATTTGTGTTCCAGTCGATGCCCAGAACTCTGCAGTCAACATATCGGCCGACGAATGACGGTTTTTACATATTGTCATTCGTGGCGGTCACGTTCTGTGACTCTGGCAGGTCGTGCACTACGGGTAGCTACTATAAGTAGCTACTTATAGTTGACCTCCTGCGCTTCCATCTCAGTATGGTATCACTGACTGTTGACCTGGGATGGCTCAATTCGTCAACAATTTGCCGAACAGATAAACTTGCAGCATGGAATCCTATCACGACGTCTCTTGCAAACTCTGTCAGTTCCCTTCTGATAGCCGGAAGCAGTTGCACTGACTTGAGAGCATCATATTCCTCCAATTTATACCGGTTACAAATACGCGACTCGGTCCAAATAAAACCAAGTGGTATTTCCTGTTTTTCTGCCAGCACTTTCATAGTTACCTGTTTAAGGAAAAATTTAATAAAGTAATATGGTAAGAAGATGGAAATCGATATCACTTTGACATAAACCTTTTGCACTTGAAATCAATAAATTGCATATCGAATACTGAGGTAATGTTCGGATGAAGGAGGCAATAACAAGATGTTAAACACAACAGAGAAAACCGCTGCACTAATGAAAAGTTTGGATAATGAAGTTAATATATTTGTATTACAGAAAACTCGGATCAAATCTTATTCGAACTGGATTCGATTATTGACCAATGATCTAATCTTAGATTTATAGGTAGCTGGAATACCGCAGAGAAGGCACATATACAAATACGGATTACGGACTGTTCAGTCTGAGCGTTAAAATGTGTGTTGTTATTTATGAGGAGACATGTTGGAAAGATAAACTATCATAAACAACTATAGTTTACCAAAATATAGTTTTTAGTATCTTTATTAACAAATGCAGTGAGTACAAATAGCTAACTACAGACGAGGATATGCTACAAAATGAAATATCTACTCATTTTCCTGTTTTAGACATGGAGTAAATATTTCATGGTTCATGTGGTTTCGTGAATCCATCGTGACCAAAATTCTACTCTTTTATTAACTTCATCTAACCCTCAATAATGTACTTGCAAATATTCATCTGGCTTTAGAAAGAAGATGGAAGTCATATAGCCAAAAGTTTGGGATATACGGTGAGGGTGTCTCCGTGCAGTAAATTTCTTCATACCATTTGTGGAACTGTTGTGAATCCATACATTGTTGTGGGTGGAGAAACAATGGCTAAACGATGTCCGGAGGACCCCTTCAAATCCGTTTTTATTTGCAATATTTCGACGTAGTCTTCGGAGTTAATGGTGATGCTAGTTGGCATGAATTCTGAAAATCACGCCATCAGTTCCCATAAAGCAGTTCTGTCGAGATTTGTACTGCAAATACGTGCGGTTCTGTGTCTAATATCTACACACTCATATCCATAAAAAGTTTTTCCTTAATAACTGCATGGAATATTAATCAACAGAACGTATTCGCTGACATCGTCTCCTCACACTACGCCATCTTTCTGCTATAATTCATGTAGCAGAACTCGTGAGACTTTTACCTAAGTACAAGAAAGTTTAATGAACAAACGACTGAAGATAGTTTAGTTCCACTGCTAAATGGGTTTGTTTATTTCTTTTAAAAGAATAGAAGATAGTTCTTTTCTGATGCAATGGACGAGCACTGATATTATTATCACTACTTAGGTAACATCTAAGGAGCTGGGATTTAAATGTCACAATGTCCATCATACCCCACACATTACACTCCCCGTATCCTTTGATAATGTACTCTGTATGGCTACCATCAAGCAAAACATAAACACCCACTCATAACTTCTCTGCTTTTCATGCCTCCTACGTAATACCAGAAACGCCTTTGTACAGTCATTCTTCTCCTCCACATAAAGTATTGATTTCCTCATTGTTTCGTATTTCCTCCTACACAACAGTCTCGAAAGACAGACTTTAAAACCCCCAAATATGAGTTACATTACACCTTATTACATAGTAATTATTTTCGTGTTAGTAAACCGATAATGAAGAGAAACCTACTGCTTTGTCTTTCCAATCATTACCGTAATAACTTTCGCCATGATATTACTGACTAACACCGATAGAAAGCATCTTTCCATTCTTTAAATCTAATCATTTCCACTTGTGTTGTGTTGCGTGCATGAAGGATACAATTTTGTATTGTATTTCCGATGATGATGACAGAGTACCAGATGATGTGACAGAGATGAAATATTGGAGTCATTAAAACCTGGTTTAATTTCATTCCACTGTATTCCACCTCTTTCATGCTACTTCATTTCTATTAAACTGTCAACACGAACCTTCCATCCCCGCATTCCACACTGCAACCTTGCCCTTAGCAACATTTAAATGGCATCCGTACTTCTCTCTACCCATGAGCCTTTGTAACAGCGATACCGCCCAGACTTCAGTCCCTGTTATCCTTCCTATTTTATAAGTATAATCAGTCTAACTAAACAGCTCCTCTAAAACTATGTGCAGTATCACTAAATGTATTAAAACGCATTCTCAACCCAACAAGTTAGGGGTTCGAATCCTACCGTGTCATGGATGTTTGTGAAAAGATTTTTAGGTAGTAGATTTTTTTTTTAATGCTCATTTATATTGCATTATAGTTAAAGCTATTTCTACAGGCAATTTATAAAACACATTTATTACTTCAGACATTAAAGTCATACAAAAAAGGAGTGGGAATTCCAATTATAACTCATATTATCAAATGAATAGAAATGACACGTATAATTAGGGATAATTATTTTCTTTACTATAAACGAATTATTACAGTCCTTGATAAAGAGACCTCATCGTGTTTGACGTACAAGATAAATGAAAGCTGTACAGAGAAAATTACTCGTAACTACCAAGAAAGTAATGCGACACTGAGCCTTCCTAGAGAGAAGTAAACATCCTGTCTTGTCTTTCTGACTTCGGTAGCAGCATGCAAGGATTAGAAAAGCTCACTAATCATTTCCTCGAAGATCGTGTCCTAACATATTGTTGATGGATTATTAGCCTTCGTATATTAGGATTATTGACACGTCTGACCTTGTGTTGCAAGCAGTTGCTTAATAATAATAAACAAATGATCGCGAATATTAGTACCTCTTCTGATAGTTATTTAATTAAAAAGGACGATGATTCGTCTTGGTACATTGCATTCATATAATAAAAGAGTGGCGTATTCGGAAAGCAATTATTACAGCATCTCCAATTTATGTTCTTAAAGAGAGGAGGGATAGAGTTATAAATTGCGCAAGGTCCAACAATAAAGTACCATTTTCAAAAAAAAAAAAAAAAAGGGGGGGGTTTCCGCATATCTTAAAGCAAGCTTAAGACGAAACTGTAAACTAAAAAAGAATCTGTTTTTAACTAAGATAAAAATGGATGTAGGTTCGTGGATTTTTTTATTTTTTTTATTTTAGCAAAAAGCTTACCGCTGAATTACTACAACAAAATGTGGTAATGCGAACTGTGGTAATAAAATAATTCGTCACATCCGTAAGGATGTGACGAATTATTTTATTATATATGTATCTGTGTCGATTTTTATTTATTTATTCTTGTGGGATACCCCCATTCCTCGACTGCCCCTCAGGACTGGTTGAGCTCTCCCAGTGAGGGATTTAATATGTATTTTTGGACTGCAGCTTGTATGTGTTCACGGGTCCGGTTTGCCTGCTTGCGGGATGAAATACCCTGCTGTTCACACCCAAGATCGGATATATATATATATATATATATATACTATCTGCCAATAACTGTAGGTTTATTAATCATCGGCCCTCAAACCGTTCACCGGATAAGGTAGTCAGCCCCACGCCCCAGTGTATCCTATGTCCTGTAGTGTCCAATTTTATATATATATATATATATATATATATATATATATATATATATATATATATGTACATACACATATATACACATATATATAAAATAAAATAAAAAATATATATATATATACACACACACACACTATCTACCAATAATTGTACACTGTAGCAATTTACAATTGATACCAGAAGGCGAACCCTAATATCGGGTATGTCCACCTTTCGCTTTGATCACCACCACCACCCTTTGAGGGAGGCGTTTCACCAATATGCGGCAGACATCAAGTGGAATTTGTCTCCATTCCTCCATCAAAGCAGCACTGAGTTCAGCGACAGATCGAGGACGTGCTGCTCTGGACTTCAATTGCCGTTCCAATTCGTCGCACAGGTGTTCGATGGGGTAAAGATCAGGACACTCTGCAGTCGTTTAACACCCATCTCTTCACACCATTCCATGACACTGCAGCTTTGTGGCATGGGACATTGTCTTCTTGATGGTAACACGAGTCCGTTCCTTAAAAACTCCACAGTGTAGGAAGCGCCTAATTATCCAGAATATCAAGGTACTCAGCTGCCTTCAAGGAACCACGGTCAATGACTAGTGGTCCACTCCAAACCACAGCATTACTACTCCACCACCAAACTTTACTGTGGGTACAACACACTGTGGTAACAAGCGTTCACTAGGCTGCGTCCACACTTACACCCTGTCATCAGACTGGAAACAGGCGAATCTTGATTCATCGCTCCAGAGAACCGTTTTCCACTGGTCGATCACACGCTATTTACACCAAGCCAGACTTATTCGTCGTTGTGATGTTCGGCTTGTGTGCTGCTGCTTTTCCATGGAAACCCAGTAAATAGAAGTCTTTTCGTACAGTGTTAGTGCTCACGAGGTGTTACTGGAGCTCTGGAACTCAACACAGATGGTTATATATATAAATATATAAATATATATATATATATATATATATATATATATATATATATATATATATATATATATATATATATAAATTGCATTTTTATCGATCTATGAAAGTTTTAAGAGTGCATAGCTTGTCGGCGCTCATTTTAATTGGACCAATGCAATTAATTGTAGGATAACGTTGAATACTTTAATTTATCAATTAATATAATTTTAAATATGGAAAGCATAAAGGTCAAACGAACAAGCGATGCTTTATGCGCGCCGTTTACGTAGATTAGATTACCATTGGCAAAACTCAAATACAAGGATAATTTGAATTTTGATACGATTTTTAAATATAACTGTATGATGTGCACAGAAATCGGAAAAAGAATCCACTTGGGAAATTATTATTTTTCCGGAATGAACCAAAGACGGATTGAAATAACTCGTTTTACTTAAATATTTATACACAAGTTCCAACCTTGCACCTCGACTATAATCATACAATCGCGAAAAGTCTGGCAGAAAACTGGACATTCCATACATCGTCAACACTGCTTTACATTATAGATATGAGCAAAAAAATATAAATTATTTATAGAAAATTATAAATAGCTTTAAAACTTGTCTATATCGGTGTCCTAAACACGTCAGTTCACACTTCACGTACGTAGAACAGATGAAATTCAGAAAAAAAAAAAAAACAGCAACTCATGATAAATGGCAATCATAAATATAATTGATTCAATATAAATCATAATAGTTAATAATTAAAAGTAAAGAGGCGATTTGGTTGAAATAATCCTGACACATTAG
Source organism: Typopeltis vanoorti (assembly GCF_054136105.1). Lineage (NCBI taxonomy): Eukaryota > Metazoa > Arthropoda > Arachnida > Uropygi > Thelyphonidae > Typopeltis > Typopeltis vanoorti. Next base: position 109,159,469 of record NC_143555.1, on the reverse strand, counting down.
AAAAGTTAGTTCTAATGAAAATTCACAACGATCGCAAACGTTTCTTTATAAAAATTGTTTCTATAACGAAGACTCCATGCGCAGTGTCTATTTATCAACACTTTATATCTGCAAATATGTTAAAACAGAAAAAATATAACAAGCAAATTTTTATCGTATTTTTCATGAAGACATTAAAATTTCTATTTTATTTACAATTTAAACCATATTATTATTATTTGGGTAGATGGGCGAAGCAAGAATGCTTTTCATATTCCCCGTTATCTGTAGAAGAAAATATATGGATGGAGAAATATGCTGTTACCCTCCTGCCATGATCAGAGCTTATAGTCTGATCATGGCAGGAGGGGTAACAGCAATAGCCAAGCCTCAGGTAAAACTTCATTGTTTACAGCATTGCCATCCATTACCCTGTATTGGTACCCATTTTAGTCGCCTTGTACGACATGCATTTACTGTTCTAATCCAGGGCATTACACGGGTCTAAAAGAAACGAAGATAATTTATCTTCTCAAAAGTAACGAACGACAGCATCCAAAACAATGCGATACTAAATTTAATAATAGTCCTTATAAGGACTGGCTTAAAGGGGCGAAGCAAGATTGCTTTTCATCTTCCCCGTTATCTGTATAGGACAGTGTAGGGATAAGGTGTTATTGAGCTATTAAAGCTCTGGTCATGGCAGGAGGGTAACAGCAAAAGCCGAGCCTTAGTTAGGACTTCATTGGTACAGCATTGCCATCCATTACCCTCCTAAATTAAATTTAATATTCCTTATAAGGACTGGCTTAAAGGGGCGAAGCAAGAATGCTTTTCATCTTCCCCGTTATCTGTAGAGGACAGTGTAGGGATAAGGTGTTATTGAGCTATTAATGCTCTGATCATGGCAGGAGGGTAACAGCAATAACCAAGCCTCAGTTAGAACTTCATTGGCTACAGCACTGCAATCTATTACCCTCCAAAGGTATTAATCAATCCACCATTCAAATTTAATATCAAATTCCTTATAAGGACTGGTTTAAAGGGGCGAAGCAAGAATGCTTTTCATATTTCCCGTTATCTGTAGAGGACAATGTAGGGATAAGGTGTTATTGAGCTATTAAAGCTCTGATAATGGCAGGAGGGTAACAGCAATAGCCGAGCTCAGTTAGAACTTCATTGGCTACAGCATTGCCATCCATTACCCTCCAAGGGTATTGGATTGAATGAATCAATCACCGCCTCTCACGGTCGATTGTTCAATATACTCTCCATTAATCCACCCAAAATTTAATATTAAAATATCTTATCATAATTATATTATTTTTATATAAAAAATAGAATGGTGTTTTATATTTCCTAATTAAACTTTGGAAATGTTAAAATTTTTAAAATATTTTTAAAAATGTTAACTGCTTTATTTATATTTAAATATTTTTGTATTTAAAACTATATTAAAATTTTAAATATAATATACTTGAAATAATACAAACATGAAATAAATTTACATAATCAAGCTAGCTATAGTATATGACTGACCTTCGCTGCTATGCGCTTTTTTTATTTCTTACAATCAGAGAAATTCGAAATCAATTTACCTGCTTTGTAATCCCTTGTTCCTTTTTCTCCTATCTTGATTGCCTGAGAACTGTCGGATGTTTGTAGCTGCGATCATCACTTCGAAAGATATGCGCTACGGAAACTAGGCTGAGGAGAGCGTTTTATACTTCGTTTCGTTTGCCGCGTGCAGCACCTAGTTGCTGGTTATGTCCAATGACAGGCCGGTGTTACCAAGTGGCAAAACAAAGACATTACACGCTTCGCAACGCGCATTATAGGGATGCATGTCAACGAAAGCAAGAGTTCTTAGTTCTGATTGGTCAGAATATTCCAGGGTTCTGGAAACAATATTCAAATTATCTCGTGGCGCAGCTGTGGGATTCTAGTTCCGAAAGAATAAATCCTCCGATTACATCTTTGTAAGACGGAGATGTTTACCAGGTTTTCTGTCATTGTCCATAACCGCTACATGAAATTGTACAATTAAAAGATTTCTCGGTAATCTCACTCGATGAAGTAGATCATAATTGGAAATTGTTTAACAAAACTTGTGTTGCTTTACCCCCCCCCCTCTCTACTCAATACATTATTTTAGAAAAAACCTGGATTTCGCAATGATTGAATTCTTTATGGCTTCTTTTTGTGCATGTTTATGGCTTGACATTTTGAAGGAACTCCTCGTTTAATAATGAAAAACAATAACAAAAATGACATTAATAATAAATACTACTACTATTACTACTACTAATAATAATTATCATTATTGTTGTTGTTCTAGTAAGTGTAAAAGAATAAAAATAATAAAAATATGTTGTATTTTATTCATTTATTTATTATTCGGTGTAACAAAAACCTACATTTTGTTGAACCGAAAATACAAAAAAAAAAAAAAAAAAGGCACCAGAAGAAAAATAAAATAAAAGATGTATATAATAAAAATAAATAAAAGAAAAATATGGTTCGTGAGATGCGGTGATTGATTCATTCAATCCAATACCCTTGGAGGGTAAGGGATGGCAATGCTGTAGCCAATGAAGTTCTAACTGAGGCTCGGCTATTGCTGTTACCCTCCTGCGATGATCACAGCTTTAATAGCTTAATAACACCTTATCCCTACACTATCCTCTACAGATAACGGGGAAGATGAAAAGCATTCTTGCTTCGCCCCTTTAAGCCAGTCCTTATAAGGAGTTTGGGATTTTATCGCACCGAATCATTGTTCTTCTAATATTCTCTATTGTTATTATATATTGTTACTTTGCAAATGTTTCTTTGTTTTAAAAAAACATTACAAGATATGGGAGGACGGGTAATGCTGTAGTCAATGAAGTTTTAACTGAGGCTCAGCTATTGCCGATACCCAGCCATGACTAGAGCTTTTAGCGCAATAACACCCCATCCACACAGATTTTCTTCAATCAGATGAAGGGATAAAGAGTCAAGGACTTAATGACTAAAATGGGTTCCCAGGGAGGGTAATGGATGGCAATGCTGTAGCTAATGAAGTTTTAACTGAGGCTCGGCTATTGCTGTTACCCTCCTTGCATGATCAGAGTTTATAGCGCTACGTTACCCCATCCATACATTTTCTTCACAGATAACGGGGAATATGAAAAGCATTCTTGCTTCACCTATCTAGCCAAAAAAAAATTGCTATTACAGAAATTTGGTATTTGGAATCGTTACGAACTTTCTAATTATTTTCGATTATTTTTATTTCAATCGACCATTAGCAGGATGGAAATGTGCCTAAATTATAGATTTCACTAACACCACATGATTAATAGAGTTTATTGAAATTTGGAATTTTGGATATACACAAAGATATGACTATGACGTTCTATTTTGGTTTCAATTGGATCATGTTTAGTGTCAACACGATCTGAACTATTAAAATTGTTCAGTAGTTCTAATTTTTGTTTCATTTCAGATCATTTATTATGGAAAAATTAGGTATATTAAAATACTATGGCTCAATATATAAGTAAAAAAAAGAATAGGATTTTAATGAGATGTCATAACGTTTGATACTGGAATTTTCCAAAAGTACCAGCATTCGACAGAGATTTCACAAACATCATGATCTCTAGAAAACGATAGAAATATCGGCAATCGAAAACTCAATTGTAATCGATATAATGCTGCAACATAAAATAAGAAATGAAGATGTAAGAAAAGAAACAAAAGTATTGGATATAGGGGAAGAGATTTTAAAATTAAAATGGAGAGCAGAATATACGGCATGGATGAAAAGTGATAGAAGAACCAAAACCAAAACGCCATCCATATGTAAGTAGAAGAATGCCTGGACAATCACAGAGATATTCTCTCTGGTGGCTAAAGAATGGTAGCATCGCGAAATCACGGAGAAACCACAACAGAGAAAGATGGGGGATAAATGGAGAGGTCTGTAACCGAAGATCGCTATAAAAATGGCTTAGAAGAAGATAATCCGACATTGTATATAAATAATTACAGAATAAACTGTGTGTATTGCATAAATATGATATTGAATGGTTAATTTCGTTGTGAAACTCTCTTTAGTTAAAAAAAAATGCTTTAAGAATGACTTCCATCCCACTTTCCCTTGGGAGGCTTTGGCTAACGTTGTCTTTTTTTTTAAATTTTTTTATTTGTCCTACTCTTCTAGCAGAAACTATCTGAGATGGGTCATATTTTTCTTTCTGCAATTTTAAATGATACATTCAATCACTTCAAAAATAGATTTTGCGCATATTCTTCGCCTATAGAGCGCTATTAAACAACCCTTGAAGAATATAAAATTGATAAACAAAGAAGGTCACCCACTCTTGAGGATTGTTCTACCAAATTCAACACTGGAAATAACTAATTCCAGATTTAATTAATCATTTGGTAAGTTATTAAAGGTGTTATTGAGCTATTAAAGCTCTGATCATGGCAGGAGGGTATCACAATAGCCGAACCTCAGTTAGAACTTCATTGGCGATGTTTAAGTAAAGCCAACTAAAACAATTAGTTAGAACGATCCCTAGACCACTGAATAGTGGCCGAAAGACCGTCCAACTCAGCGCTGGCTCCACTCAGTGACGGGCTCCCCCACCACCGAGCAGAACCCTCATATTCCAGGTAAAAGCATCCACCGACAAAGTCCCTCAGCGGGCCGTGCCGGAGGACACCCTCCCCAGAGACTCAATTTATATATGCACTCCCAAGCAAACCTCCCGAAGTCTAAGATCCCCTCACCGGAAGCGAAATAACCAAGTAGTGGCGTATTTGCACAATACGCCACTACTTGGTTATTATTAATACGGCTTAGTTATAATATGCTATTTCAAAATAGAGATGGTGTGCTATGGTTGCCATATAATATCCCAAAAATTCCGGGAGAAAAATATAATTTAAGAATTTTTGGATGTGCATTAATTTTTTTTACATTTTTGTTATTAGCTTATATCATAAAAATCTTTCATATAGGGGTGTTTTTATCTGTCTTTCTTCTTCACCTTCTAATCGACAAAGAATGACAATATGCAGTTTTTATACATTTCTTTTTAAATTGACTTTTAAAAATTTTATTCTAAAAAACGAATTAACTATTTTTTCGTAAATTCCTAGGGGAAAATATACTTGGAATTCATTTTTTAATTTGGCTGAGATGGGCTACTATAGATAGTTTTTAAAAGGGGAAAAAATTTAGACTTGATATTATCATATTCGAAAAATGTCGTGAGGAAAATGATTACTTCTTCAAAAACCGTTAGAATTTTTATTAAAAAACCTAACTGAAGTACGAACCCAAGATTCTTGCTATTATTTTTAATAAAAGAAAATGTCATCTACTATATTTCATTTGTTTTGTTACTCAAAGAACAAGGCTTTGAATCTACATTACTTTCTTTTGTGCGTTAGCAAAAGTTAAAAAATATATTTGATTGCATAATTTGTAAATGAATAAAATAAAATCATTTTCCCTGCGTACTGGCGTATTGTGCAAATACAATGCATGAGATTATTACTGGAAGGTGCTCGTGTAAAATAAATGCAGCAAATAAGTTTCTGGTCACTGACCTTTTCTATCCCGACATTGTGTTGTCTTTCTTGTTTTGCAGCCAATCAATCTTTGTCTCCTCATCTTCTTATTTAAAAAAAAAAAAAATGATTTCTAGAAAAATAAGTTTTAGGGGAAAAAAAACAAGATATACAACCATCGTTGAAGTAATTATAAAAGCTGTAGAACTAATCCAATTTCAGCAGAAGAAATAAGATTAATATTTTGAGCTTTTTTAATTATAAATAAATTCTTTTTTTTTTTTTAATAACTGCATGCATATTCGGAGTTCTATTTAATCTATTTCTTCGTGTTTAACAACCAGATAGAACCTTGGCTGGAAATGACCGTTCTGCTATTAGTTTTAATATGATTACGTGCATGCACCACGCAAAATAAACTCTCAGAATAAGAATGCGCAGACGATTACAATGAGAACAAATGATTTTTTTTCTTATCCTATTTTTAATTTTTTTTTCTTTTTCAGTAGAACTACACGTGCTGGGATTGGCATTACATGCAACGGAATATAAACAAAACTGTGTACGACAGTGTATCTGGAGTTTGTGGGCAATAACATGCTTATTCAGACATCTGCAAAAGTACACCTGTTAAATATGACACATATTATGCAGCCAAATGAAAACAAAACTGAACAAAACAGCAGCATTTTCAACTTCTAGGAGTGTCATTCACTAGGTCTATAATATTATTATAGATCTACCTCTAGATTAAAACTAAACAAATATATACTTTTCTTATGTATACTTTCCTTTGAAACAAAAAATAATTGAATGATAAGATGAGTCACAGTTTTTTAAATCTAATTTTTTGTTAAAATTCAAATAAAACTATACATATACCTTTATTATTTTAAAATCTGCAATATCTAAATTAGGTGCTTGCACTAAAATTATTTATTTATTTCTCGATTATTTATTTCTTTATTTTAACGTAATTTATTAATTAATGCAATTATAATAATTTATTAATTAATGCAATTATATTATGATCGTTTTTGTTGCTATCGAGCTATTAAAAAATTGTACTGATCAGCAATCGCATTTGGATTGAGAAATAGATACAGATTAGCTTAACCAACCAAAATCATGAAAGAAATTTACGTTTTAATTGCATTATTGCTCATTGATCAGTATGTATTATGTTAATATGCAATGCAAATAAATATTTATTAAACATATAATTTATTTTTAAGGAATGAAAAATGTGTCTCTCTTTACAGAAATTCGAACATTGATCTCACAGAGTACCATATGCAACTTTGTTGACAATCGGCTGCCTTTATCCCAATCTGAGCACGTGCCTTTTGCTGTGACGTAAACACAGCTGAGAAAAGAGTATTCGTTTGCTACTTTCCCTGTCGCCTACGCATCTCATTTTGCACGAGTCAAGGAGAATCGATATAACTGAGATTTAATGACACTAATGCAAGCTGATGAAAAACAAACCACTTAAAACTGAACTCTGTCTATTGAGTTATTAAAATAACACAAAGGGAGGAAAACGTCATTTTTATAATTGACAGATTTATCTTATTCTTATTTGAATGTGATTAACTCTACAGCCATTGTAAATAGATTTTAAATTGATGGTATATTATTATCAATCATTTCTAGAAATGATATGTATAAGACTTCTGCAGTTAAAAATGAATTTATTTGTTGCGTTGAAATCTTCTTCAAATCTTTTTGAAAAATTTATTTATTCTTCAAGATTTAGTAAAATCCAACTATATACCAAGGTTTGTCTGGTGGTGTGTATTGCATAAGCCATCAAAGGTTGGTCGATTAGTAGAGCCTCCGCTACTAATGGCTCACGAAAAAAAAGTTAAGCAAGTTTGAGCGCGGTTATTAGTTGGATGTGATAAATCGTTCGATGCTGTTGGCACACCTGCCTCGATGAGTCTTTGGACTACCTGGAGGTTTCACATAATAATAATAATAATAATAATAATAATAATAATAATAATAATAATAATAACCACGTAGAACTTGTCTGTAATTCACTCGAAAATGCAACCAAATATTTTCTCGAGTCTAATCGTGGTTACTCATATGGAAGAATAGTTTCCTAACTTGAATTTCGAGAGATAAAGTAAAAATCAAAATGAATTTGTATAACAGATATGTGGTAATGTGATTTTATTTTATAATGTAACAATGTTATATCGACCCCCGGACGATATAACATTGTTAGGGGATTATTCGGACTCAGAGGTAGATTCAGGGTTGATAGAAAAATATAAGACATCATTGTACGGGTAATATTTAATTCGATTATCTCGGATTACCTCCATCTTGAATGACAACGCAATTAAGAGTGAATCGTGGGAAAAGTGACATGAATAGGACCTGTAAGATGGAGCAAGGTCATGAAAATAGTTACAGAAGCCAATCAAGTAGGCCAAAATGACGTATTTAACAAAAAAACGGATGTTGGAGGTTCCCACCTGGTCGGCGCAGCGGGAGCGAGATTACAACACGCGTGCTATTGCTTATTTACTTATACTTACACGTATTCGATCCCAGTCTCATTTTTGCGCATCTACATACAAGTGAGCGTTAATGTTCTAAAATTCATCAACATACATATTACATAATGTTAAAATTATGTAATAGTAGAATAGAAGGGGGTCGATAAAAAGTCAAGAAACTCTTGAAGGGGTCGATGGTCAAAAAGTTTGGCAACCCCTGCAATTTAGAAGCTTATTCTGTTGTATAATTAAAGAAGATTCTGGACACCAATAGAAAATATTAATTCTGTAATTTAAAAAAAGGCAGAATTTGATGGCAAAACTTGATGTAACCCTTTCACATGTTTTAACATGTCATTTGATCATTTGATATAGTCATAATAGATATAGTCATAATATATATTCATATATATATATATATATATATAGTCATAATATATATATTCATATATATATATATATATAGATAGTCATTATATATATTCATATATATATATTCATCTCTCTCTCTCTCTCTCTCTCTCTCTCTCTATATATATATATATATATATATATACATATATATATATATATATATATATATATACATATATATATATATATATATATATATATACATATATATATATATATATATATATATATATATATATTATAGTCATAATATATATAATATATATTCACATATATATATATTTATAATATATATTCATAATATATATAATATATATTCACATATATATATATTTATAATATATATTCATAATATAAAATCAGCTAACTGCTTTTTATTCCCGTATATATATTGAGTAGGCAAGGCACTTTTTTTGCCCTATCTAACTTTTGGATGCTGAGTGGGCAGTTCAATCTCCACTGGTACCCAATCAGAGATAGCTGGCCCAAGGCTATCACTAATTACGTGGTGGCGCACAGTGAAGAGGAACGGATCAACAAGTGCCGTCATCTCGTGATCCCTAACACTCGTATTTAATGTTTGAAATAATGTGGGTTCTGCGGTTGATTTTCTTGAGTTCACAGGACGAAAAACCCGAGTTTCCGGGAGAAAAAACCCACTTGCCTGTGCCAGAGATCGACTAACTCGGAAACCGGTCGAAAAAAAGCTTAGAAAAATTTCCTGTAGTCGCCGAGTTGACTCGAAATCAAGTCTTCCTTTGTGCGGCCAAGAGGCGTGGTGTGCGAACTCCACATCCACATCCACTGAACTACACAGGCTCTCATTCATATATATATATTTATAATATATATATATATATATATATATATTCATAATATATATTTATGTATTTATAATATACATTCATAATATATATTTATATATTCATAATATATATTTATAATATATATTCATAATATATATTTATAATATATATTCATAATATATATTAATAATATATTTATATATGTATAATATACATAAGATATTTATAATGCATTAAATACATTATATTTATCCGTATGGAAAATCATTTATTTATTTGAATGGAATGTGGCTTCTTATTGGTATAGTTCGTTGGCAATAACAGGTTCTTCTTATGCGCAGTTACCAGTGCACAGGAAATCAGAAACATCCGTCAAGAGGTATTCTTTGCTTATTTAGCCGATTTTCTCCTGGAGAGGCTTGTAATCGATGGATCACTCAAAGAAGATCTCTGAGTGATTATAATCACTGAGTGATTATAATCACTCAGAGATCTTCTAGTTTCATCACTGTTAATTAGTATCACTGTTTGTTTTTTTAGATGAAGCAGGTAAAACAGTTACATAATAGCTATTGGAAATCTGTTGAACCATGTAAATTGCAGAGATGACAACTGGGAGGAAAATGACTTAATTGGATTTAACGCCTCAGCGAATTTAACAAATCGCTTATTATAAATATTAATATGTAACCAACAGGCGATAGGTTTAAGGCACATCTTTACGATGCTGACATTTGCATTCAATAACACAGTCCAACACAATTTTTGTGACTTTTATATGAGACTTGTTTTTTACTCATTTGGGTGCGCTGATTTCAAATATCAAACCCATTTTTCTCTGTCACGTCAGATTTTTCCTCTATGGCATTTTCTTTTTGCTAATTTGTAAGTTTTTGATAGTTTTAGGGAGGCAGTACTATTTAGAGGATTTTTTAATATTATTTTCTGAAAGTATGTACTTTTAAAAATCTGTTCCTAACTTTTAATCAAGAAATTCGAAAAATTCCCGAAGATATAGCCTATTATTCAAAGCGATGCGCAGATCAGAATCGGAGCGCTCACCGCTCTCGCTTGTTAGTAAACGAATAAATGCGTAAGAACCTGCAATGGCACGTGCTGGCGCTTTGAATGCGAGAGAGGCCGATAATTAGATACATAACTACTAAACAATATTCATTAAAAATTACAAGAATATTTATAAAAAAATAAAAATTTTACTTACGCATGAGTTTCAGGGAATAAATTTTTGTTTGTAGTAATTTCTGCTGTGTCTTGTGTTTTGGCAATCCCTTTGAATACTCCAACCGTAGTCGGCCATCATGTGAGAATCCCATCTTCCTTTGTACCGATCTTCCATAGTTTTTAAGTCTTGATGAAATATTTCGCCTTGTTCATCGCTTACAGCACCTAAATTCTCGGGAAATCTATCAAGATGACTGTATAGGAAATGAAGCTTTATGCTCATGTTGCAACCTAGGCGCTGGAAAATTTCAAGCATTGTTTCCACTAGATCTTTGTAATTGCACGCTTTTTTGTTTCCAACAAAATTATTCGCAACCATCGTAAATGAAGTCCAGGCCTCTTTCTCAATTTCGTTCATAGAGTTGATGAAATTTGGGTCTCTCATTAAAGTTCTAATTTGCGGTCCATCAAATACACCGGCTTTAATTTTTTCATAACTAAGTCGTGGAAATTTTTCACATATGTATTGGAAACAGTCACCTTGTAAATCTAAAACTTTAATATACTACTTCATAAGACCTAGATTGATGTGTAGAGGTGGAAAAATGATTTTTTCTCTGTCGATTAAAGGTTGATTTATAACATTCTGTTCTCCAACATTTAAGGATATTCTAAGAGGCCAATGTTTCTGACTCCAGTGTTGGTTTCTAGCTCGACTATCCCAGAAGCTTAGAAAATACGGAAACTTTGTATATCCTCTTTGAAAGCCAAGTAAAAAGTTCACCACTTTATGATCCACACAGATGATCCAGTTATGGTCTGTATATTTTAATAACTTCAGAACCTTTTTAATGTCCTCATATGTTTCCTTTAAGTGGACTGAATAGCCAATAGGAATTGAGCCATATACATTCCCATTGTGTAGTAAGACACATTTGAGACTTCTGCTTGAACTGTCGATAAATAAACGCCACTCATTTGGATGATATTGTACAACACTCATTTCAGTTAGTAAACCTGACACATTGTTACAGTAAACAAACCCACACTCGTGTTTAAAATATTGTACAAGATTACTTTCCCTGCTACGATAAAAAGTTATCTTCGTATCTTGCTCCAGTAAGTTTTTTTCATTTAATCTTGAAGCTAACAATTCCGATGATTCCTTTGATAGGCCCAAATCTCTTAATAAGTCATTCAATTCCGCTTGAGTAAAATGTTACGGTCCAGAACTAGAAATTAAATTTTCATTGTCTAAATCAACATCCGGGTCTTGCTCCTCAAGAACATCTGGCATATCCCGATCATGCTCGTTCTCAAGTAAAGGAAGTCCTTTATAAATTGGCACGGCTATTTCATTGGCATGAGCAACTGGCCGAATTGCTGAGTCGAGATTTGGATACACAGTTTTTTTCTTATTCTTCTTATTATAACCAGAAGTCTGAACTAATCAAAAATAACAATCATCTACGTGATTTTTCGGTTCACGCCAAATCATCGGAATGCCAAAAGCTAATTTTTGGCATTTTCCCTTTCTCCACTGTCGTAAATTTTCTACACATGACTTACACACTTTATTTGGATCCCACGACTTGTCCTGATCTGCAATTATTACGTCAAAGTATGCAAAGTACACTTTCTTAACGAAATCAGTGATATTTGTCCTTTGACTGGGAACAGTAAAGCTGCCACAAATGTAGCAAAAGGAAGCTACACTATTGACACAATTTCGAGTAGTAGACATGATGTATTTTTTTCACTGCCGACTAACAAAAAAAAAACAGAGACTTTATTGAAACGTTATAAGCGCTCATCATACTTTCACGATCGATTAATTGACTGATTTCGATCGTTCTTTGTCTGTTATGACGCATATAGTTTTAGGCAATTTGTTTTAGGCAATTGTCATCGGGTTTCTGTTTTAGTGGCATTCATTTGTTTTAGGCAATTATCATCGCCTACTTTCCGATAACTGACCTAAATGTATTAGGTCGGTTATCGGCCTCTCTCGCATTCAAAGCGCCAGTACGTGCCATTGCAGGTTCTTACGCACGGTGAGCGCTCCGATTCTGATCTGCGCACCGCTTTGAATAATAGGCTATATCTTCGGGAACTTTTTGAATTTCTTGATAAAAAGTTAGGAACAGATTTTTAAAAGTACATACTTTCAGAAAATAATATTAAAAAATCGAATTTTTTGATCCTCTAAATAGTACTGCCTCCTTAAAACTATCAAAAACTTACAAATAGCAAAAAGAAAATGCCACAGAGGAAAAACCTGACCTGATAGAGAAAACTGGGTTTGATATTTGAAATCAGCGCACCCAAATTAGTAAAAAACGAGTGTCAGGTCATAATCAGAAGGAATTTTTTTTTTTTTTTTTTTTTTTTTTTTTTTGGCCAGTGTTATCTTTAGGGATTACTAAAAGAAAATATTGAGTCCACCGCTTTAATTTGAGAGGTCCTCGTATAAGCGTCTCCGTAGCGCAATTGGAAGAACGACGGTACATTGCGCCCTTCGACTGGAATAGGCCTAAGTTCGATTCTCGTCGCGACGGGAGGAATCTTTATCTGGACGATTTCAATCCAAGGTGAGTTAGTCGATCTCATACGGAGGTAGCAGGGTTTTTCTCCCGGAAACTCGGGTTTTTCATCCCGCATACAGACAAATCGGCCCTTCAGAACACACGTAATTTACAGACAAAAAATACTGGTTGTGGTGGAGGTGGGCGGTGGATGGCGTAGATGGAGATGATTCGTAGTAGAGGTTCGGTGTAGTAGTTGAGACAGTTGTAGATGTCCTCCCGCGATGAGTCCTCGGACTCCTTGGAGGTGTCACGAATAATAATAATAATAATAATAATAATAAGTATCGTATGATCACGACAACACGACATTATTCTTTACAACAATGGCTTTTGTGTTTATGCTGAGGAACTAAATTCGAAAGAAGCGGGATTGAAGAGAATAAAGAATTTGAAAATCAAAAGGTTTCGAATCACAGGGCATTGACTTATATTTTCTCATTAATATAATGTCAAAAAGTAATTTCAGTGCATTTTACTTGGATTTAGAATCCAAGATCAAATCGTAGTTTGTTTACACTCAGAGATCTAATTGCACCGCCCAAAATCAAAATACTCTCACTAGGAAAAAAAAAAAAAAAAAAAAAAAAAAAAAAAACTCTTTCATTTCAAGGTTAAAGCTTTATTTCGAATGTAAAGCAATAATCTGATCTGTAAGAATTGCACAACACATACCAAATGAAGGACTGTTGCATTTTTTTTTTTAATTTATTTATTTCAGCGAGTTGCCAGCTTTATTTATTAACTTTTTTTTTTTCCAGCAATGTTAGAAGCAAAATAATACCGCCCACCTGGAGGGATTTCTTGAACTAACAGTGTTATTTCTCGGTGTATGTCTAATCCTCTACGGAAAACATCGCGCGCTACACACACACACTGAAACATGAAATTGTTTTGGACTAGTAGTTCCTTTTGATTGCTTGTTTTGTACCGAGTTTGACGAAGCTGTATTCAATTACATTTCTGTCGATTTTCTTTTTCCATTCCACTGACCTTTTAGTAATGTCAAACTCATGAACTTGACGAGAAGGATAATATGCGTGTTTTCTTTTAAAGAATTACTTACAGTATATGAAAACAAGTTATGTCTGTTAATGTAATATGAAAATTCAAGAGAATTAAAATGTTTTCCAGTTGGAAAGAATTTCTGAAGGAAAAAGAAATATAGAAAGGCATTTTGACTTGCTAATAATTTTGTTTTTAAAACTGAAACGAATAAATATTCCCATATCCATAACATTACATCTATTACGATTATCGTAAAATGTTTATTATACTTTACTTAAAAATGAAATACCTTTATTATAATTTCCTTGTAATCTCTTAACTATAACAAAATCAGTTTAAGACGTTTTATTCTTTGATTATGAATGAAGTTGTTTCGATTTATCATATTTTAACTAATGTCGTAAAGTAATGTACGCTTCATCTCAATAAGGTTTATCTCAATGGAGAAAAAAATATAAAAAAAATAGTAGACAAAATAGCCTTAATTAGATTGAATTCGATTTAATTATTTTATATTTAGCAAAAAGAGTCAATTTTTTTATTATTAATTATGTTACAGTTTCAACTAGTCGTATTAAAATAACTGCAAAATTTTATTTTAATTATGTAATTAATTTTTTTTGTGGAATATATATACATATGTGTGTGTGTAAATAAGTTTTTATACCTTGGGTAATGTATAAATATATATATATATATTATTGAAATTAGGATTTACTCGGGATGTATACATTTATAAGATTAAAATTTAACTGACTAGAACCCGAGAAAGTATAACAAAAACCTTTAATAAATCACGACTAGTTTCATCGGTGCTCCGACTTCTTCAGGTGAGAAATAAAAAACATAAGGCATAAAAATAACAAAGTAAAAAACATGGACTTTCCAGCTTAATAAAAAGTAGAATAGTAACAGTTATATTTGAATAGGTGACCGCGTGCTACCGTTGGCATGAGTTGAATGTGAATATATATTTATATATATATATATATATATTTATATATATATGATGTATACTGCAATGCATTATGGGTGGGTTACTACCCAGACCGGTTTCAACCTTTTTTGAGGTCTCCTCAGTGAGTGGCTAGAGACCCTAAAAACCAAGGTTTTAGTAATAATACCTTATCAACTTTACCTATACAAGTTGCTACAAGGTGTTTTTATTTTAAATAATATCTGGAGGAGATAAATGTAAATAAGTTTTTTTGCATTATGGAAAATATTAAGAATAGTGATCAGAGCTTTGCCCACCTTTACAATGAGTTGCCCTGTTGTTGCACCACCTTCGGACTTGAACTACGTTTCAGGCGCAAACTTAAATGTTTGCTTACTTGGAATTAGGAGTAAAATAACCAAGTTTATAAAATTACTTGGTAACCCTAATATATATATATATATATATTGTGAAAAGAGTTGAATGACTTAAACCTAGAGTTAGGTAAAGGGTGTTTAATAGTAAAACACGACTAGTTTCGGCTTATAACAGCCTTCATCAGGTGACATTATGAAAGAAAAAAACACTAAACACTGAAGGTTAAAAAAGCTATGAACAACATAGAGAGTCTCTATACATAATTAGTATGAAAACGTTGTAGTTGTATTTAAAGCTGTTCTTTCGTTTGTTGCATTGTTGGGAGAGTGCGTGCTCGCAGCATCACGTGAACGCCAGTACATGACTACAGCTGAATGATTATCTGGGAGGTTGTAGTTCAAGTTATTATTTAGATGTTCAGGGTTGAGGATGATTTCCCTAGATTCTACGATTTTTCTCTCCAATTCATCATGGCAATGAAAAATGTTGGTACATCTTTCCCAGCGGACTGTATGACTTGGGGTTTCATCATGAGGATTAGCCGAGAAAAGGATATGGCTTGATAAGGCACTGGCTCGCTGTCTCATGTAAGCAATGTCCCTCATGTGTTCCTCCATGCGTAATTCAATAGATTTGTCTGTCTAGCCAAAATAAGGAATATCATAATCACACCAAATTTTGTACACACCAGGAAATTTAAGATGATGATGACATGGTTTTGGGTGGCTTGTTAAGGAGCGGATTTTTGGAAGTGGAGTGAACAAAGTTCTGATATTGTATTTTTTTAGAACCTTGGCTAATTTTTGTGAAACTGAACTTATGAAAGCAATAGATATATTGCCTTTAAATGTATTTATTTCTTCTGTGTGATGACTAGGAAGATTAAGAAGGAATTTTTCAATAATTCTTTTAGAATATCCATTGATTTCTTTTTGAAGTTCATTTGGGTCATCAAGAAGAGAGCGAGCTCTATGTTCCAAGGTTGAAATTATTCCAAGTTTTTGGGGAGGGAAGTGATGGGACTGACTATGAAGATATCTCTTGGTATGTTTTCTATACATCGAAATTGTAAGTTTACCAGAAGACCGGGCCTGTTTCACATCTAGGAAAGGCAGGGAACTATCAGTTTCAAGCTCTGCTGTGAACTTTATACTTCGATGTCGACTATTTAGATGTTTCAGGAAATCCATTAGGGAATCATGTCCATGGCCCCAAATGAGGAAAACCTCATCCACATAACGTTTTCAAACTTTTATGAAGGCATTTCAAATACTGAAAAATTTACTCTGTTAGTTATTCGAAAATATCCTGAGCCCCTGATTGCAATTCAGCACACTATTTACTATTACTCCTAAATCACAATTCTTCTAGTTTTTGAAGGGCGTTTCTACTAGTGAAATATTGCATTTCGTATCCTAGATTCAAAGAGGAAAACCCTACACTGAGACGACACTTATGCTCACCGGGCCAGACTCTCTACCATATGATATATCAAAATTATATTTCACAACCCTTTTCATCTTTGTATCATCTGCATACTACTGAGCATCAATCATTAAATAGTATACCATTTCACCAATATATGATTAACTGTAGCGGTCGCCCAGTACGGAAGGATCCGATTCTTCCACATGTTATCTACCTCTGTTGAGTATCTGCTTCCTCTCTATACACAATACATTGACATTTATCATTTAGTCCGTCTCCTAATCATCTTATAATTTTTTTATTACAACCTGTTTTATCAGCAATTAAAATAATGATTTATTGCGCACATCATAAGTAGAAAAATTTTTGTCAAACATCAAGAAATATTATAGTATAACCTTCTCTCTTATCCATTCCTGTTGCATTTTACCTTATTTTAAAATGTGGTTAATTGCTAAAGGAATTAGTTCAGCAAAATGGATATTAGATACAACGTTGTTCCAAAGCCAAATGTAGAAACTATGAAAGTTTCGTAAGGTAAGTTGATCAGAGAGCTTACGCGAATACACTTCCCGGAATTCACGAGTTGCCTTTTCAAAGTTGCCTTTTGCGTTTTCAAAACTCTTTTTGTTGTTAAAATTGCTTACGCAACATGCAAATGCATTTTAAGATCTTATTAGGCTGGACAATAGGGTAATGTTTCGCGTATGCGGTCCATGACTGCATCATAAATAATAGTCCCTTGGCAACCACTTTCCCTATATACATCTTCCTGCATAGAACTCGAACGAATTTGTAACTAATACTGCATTTCGCAATAGGTGAATAGCTCTATAATTGAATATTAATGATCAAATGCAAAATTTACGTTGGTAGCACGCCCTGTGCGTATTTATTTTGTTTCTCGCAATATGGACATCTCTTTGTTCTTTAACCAAGATCATTTTCCCAATATATTAAGTCAACATTTGATATGTGAAGGTCAAAACTCCAACACGTGGCTAGAGCTCCTCTTTGTTTTGTTTTGAATAATTTAACAACTTCGATGGAAACTGTCAGCTCTTATAAGCATAGTTGTGCACTCTTTCAACATTCCTTGCGTGTTTTGCATTTTAGTTGTCGAATTCCATTACCTAGGTTCTCTAATCTTAGCTTTGAATCCTTTATCACTGAGAATATTCAGAATACGTAGAACGGGGATCTCTTAAACAATGTTATAAGCAAAAGAAAGAAAAATCCCTTTACATTAAAAATGCGATTTAAAATATTTTATTTTTTAAAAAAAGTAAAATTTGTTATAAATTATTTTTTATTTCTTAAAAATATAAGTAAATAAGCAGTACTTTAATTTATTTCTTAAAATACTTATTGATATTTCTTGAAAATAAGAATACACCTATTATTTTTTTACATTATGATTATCCTTATACCAACACTCAGTTGTGTTTACTGATTTATTGAGCAAAAGTCAAATTTCCTAGCTTTTCTAGATTGAGAACGGAAGCAATAGGCCTGTAAAGCAGCTTTCTATCTTGAAAGTATCACGTTTAAGCAATTGAAATGAATGGCAGTGCACATGAAATGCAGCCAAGTAATGCCATGCCAATCCTTTGTGTGCATCTGACGCCATCACGAACAGACAATGAGGAAAGATCCCGCTGTTCGCTGGCTAGCATTATTAGTAAGGAAGCCATTATTTCATCAACACCGCTATATATAAATGCGACGGGAGAAACGAAAATAGGTCAAATTTATTAATTTGTGTCAGATAGGCTGCTTGGGGAAAATCAACATGTGAAAGATGTCAGTTTGGGTGACAAAATACTGCCGTATGATATAACGTTTGATAAAACTGCAAATTGTTGTTATTATCTGTCTTGTGTAAAATATATTGTTGGCAAAAGAGACTAGAATCTCCGAATTAACTGCAGTCACAGAGAAAGGATTTAAACACAAGCTGCATTTTTAAATAGACACAACTTCGCTCCAGGGTGTATTTTTCCAACTTGAGTGATTAAATACCGAAATTCTCGACGTCAATAAGCCCGGATGATTTTTATATTTCTCTTTCATTGTTCGATTGCTGCAGTTTTGCACACCGTACAGAAGTTCTGTATTCCTTCTCATGGATTAAATTTATAAATGGTTGTTTTCCTACCCTCTACATTCTTTCCTTTTGAGGATGCACCACATGGTTTTGAGGATGCACAATAAAATTACATTACTACAAGCGTACCAATGAACATAACCTCACAGAAGTAAATAGAATAATTATGTTGGATGGTCAGAGTTCTTGGCGAAGTATTTCAGCAGTAATTTGCCACACGTCTTATTTCATTTGCGTAGGCGGGCAGGTGAATTTATTTTGACATTTAACTCCCTGTAATTATCACTGCAACGTATTAGGATTATAACTTGACATGTTGTTCAAAACAGGTTTTTAGTCAGGGATACAGAACGTCAACATATAATCCTACTTCACAGGGCAACTTACTTTAACTAATATTTTTATTATAAATTGTTTTAAATAAGTGAAGCTAGTAGGAGAAACTGACGTTAGAGTTGTTTCAATCCACACACCAGGATTGCGTCTATCATTACGTTCCAAGACTGATTATAGCACCCTCTATAGACTAGATGCTGCAATAATTTGATGCAGCTTGTGTTGCTAGCCAATCTCTATGCTTTGACTGACCAAGAAATATTAGGACTGATCTCAGAGGACTTTTGACACGGCACACTAATCAGCTTCAATTCTCTGTAAAGAGCTTATCCACTGTCTATTTCTGGCAATTCTTACCTTCTGTTCCTAACAAGGAACCAATTTTATTGCCTGATCTTATTATATGTTGCTCATACTAGTTAGAGAGTTAGTTTAAGGAAATTAGGCATTCAAAAACACCGGGACTCATAAGCGACACAAGTCGGTTTAAAATAGAAATGCTTACGTGTTTTAAAGTTAAAACTATTAATATTTTCCAAAATTTTGGGATATTTACAATATCCCAAAATAAACGGGCTTCTCTAAGTCACTTATCTCCAGATTTTGAATCATTACGGATGATCTACAGTCAGCGGAATTATACACATTCTGCGATTTTTTAAAAATTAATTACATTAATTCTCTTCATACCTTTATTTCTTAACTGTCTTTTATTTATTTATTTTTTTTTTTTACTAATCTCCCAGCTTCAAATTTGTAACTTTCAACTACACTTTATTGTAAAATAAAAGAACACTGACCATATGTAAAGGTAAAGCCGTCTCTGAAAATTCGGACGATCCCTAGGCCACTCAATCGTAGCGAAAGACCGTCCATCTCAGCGTTGACTCCACTCAGTGATGGCCTTCCACCCAAACACCACCACCGTGCAGAACCGCTCATATTCCGAAGAAAAGCCTTCACTGACAAAGACATTCACGTGCCGGAGAACACTTTCCCCGGAGACTCAAATTGCTCCCTTAAGGCAAAAACCTTAAGACAGCGAACTCAAACTCTCGAATCTCTGCGCCCCAGGGGGATAACAGAAACAGCCGAACCTCAGTTAAACTTCATTGATATAGCAATGCCATCCATTACCCTCCAAGGGTATTAATTACCGCATCTCACGGTCGATAAAAGAACATTGATCATAATACCACTTCTAAACACGTGATAATAATAAAAAAAAAAAAACATTGCAAAACATGAAAATAAATAGATTCATTATATATTTTTTTGAATGGTGTCTTTTAGTAGCAATTGTTGCAACTGTTAAAATAAAAGTTTATATTTCTGTTCATTAAATAATAAAATTTTTTATTTTGATATCCTTTACAATCAAGAAAAACACCTTAATGGAATTAAATAATTCATTTAAATTAAGGGATATTACATCCCATATTGTTTCACAGCCGAATAAGAAACTCAATGAGTTTCATGCCGAATATAGAGACTATATAAAGTTCGGCGAGTCCAAGCGTAAGCAAATACCTGGAAAGTGCAACACAGGGCAACTCATAGTGAGGGTGGAGCAAGCTCCGATCACTGTTCTTGGTATTTTCCAATAATATTAAACCCAGCTCCTAGGAGCTGTATTACTGTTCCACATTACGAGAGAAGGTCACTACCAAGACCGGTTTCAACCTTTATTGAGGTCTCATCAGTGAGTAGCTAGACCTAGATAATACCAAGTTCTTATAAGAACTGGGCAATGGAATGAGTCCTTGACTCTTTATCCCGTCATCTGAATGAAGTAAATCTGTGTGGATGGAGTGTTATTGAGCTAAAAAGCTGTAGTCATGGCTGGGTAACGGCAATAGCCGAGCCTCAGTTAGAACTTCATTGGCTACAGCATTGCCATTTGTTACCCTGGAAGTCCTAAAAAGGACTTTTACCAAGTTTGTAGCGAACAGAACTTACATACCCTGCTATAAGAATTGTCAAGAAGGGGTCCTAATAAATTACTAAATACATGAAGAGCCAAAGGCTTCAATTCGGCGACGTAAAATTATTTAAATAATTTTACGTCGATTAGATCTTTGCAAATTACGCCAAAGACAACCGACAGTGGCTAATGTTAAAATCTGGCATTATTAGAGATTTTCCCCAATGATTACTGCCCGTCGACTATTTTATACTCAGGGATACGATGTTGATAATAATGATTTTAAGAACGGTGCAAAGAGTTAGAAAACGCTCCTAGTTACCATAGCGACAAGAGAAGCTGTCATAACCTTGCGAAAGAAGATATTTTTGCCAAGCACAAGGATTTATTCAGAGTAGCCACTAAGGATGAAAAAGTTTTAAATTGATACTCTATGCAACGGTAATCCAGTCTTCTGATATGTCAATCAAATCAAGTATATTATTATTATTATTTACTATATGTTTGTACTAAAAAGAAAATAAGACGTATTAATTATATATTGTACACACTCTGTATAATCATATTTGGTCAAACTTTGAAAAAACAACAACTAAACTTTAGCACTCAATCATATTTCTTTGTGTAAGTGCGAACTAAAATAGAAATTTATTATTGTCGTATTATCATTACTAATAATACATGAATTATCCAAATATATCAATTGCACATTATTATAATTATTGTTATTAATATATTAATATTATAACAATATTAATTAAAATCTGTTCTTTAGTCATGAAAGAAAACGTAATATTATTCTTAAAGTTCTTAAAAGAACTGGGCGA
Source organism: Typopeltis vanoorti (assembly GCF_054136105.1). Classification (NCBI taxonomy): domain Eukaryota; kingdom Metazoa; phylum Arthropoda; class Arachnida; order Uropygi; family Thelyphonidae; genus Typopeltis; species Typopeltis vanoorti. Next base: position 109,137,474 of record NC_143555.1, on the reverse strand, counting down.
TGCACTGAGTCCTTGACTCTTTATCCCGTCATCTGAATGAAGAAAATCTGTGTGGATGGAGTGTTGTTGAGCTAAAAAGCTCTAGTCATGGCTGGGTAACGGCAATAGCCGAGCCTCAGTTAAAACTTCATTGGCTACAGCATTGCCATTTGTTACCCTGGAAGTCCTAAAAAGGACTGCATGGGATGTGTCCCCCCTCTCACGTAAGATTATTGTTTAAATTTTACATTATATGTATGCAATTTATTTGAGATATAATAAAGTGTTAAATTATTATTATTCGTTTATATATATATATATATATATATATATATATATATATATATATATATATATATATATATATATATATATATATATATATATATATATAAAATCATTAAATCTATATTTTTTTCAAATATATATATATATATATATATATATATAATTGTTATTATTTTTCATTTTTTAATTTCAGTTTTTCCAGTTACACCTTCTTAATCAGTTTACGATACCGGGTACTCCTATCATAGTTTCTTTTTGCTATATAATTAATTACTTTAAAACATAAGGATATTTTGAATGTATGGAATAATTACTTTGAAAGATTGATTAAATGAAATAGTGACCGAACAGTAGTGAATGTATTCAAGGAACTGCAGTTAGAGTACATATTAATACTTGAGGTAGTAAAAAAACCACATCAAAACCTGCGGAAACAAAAAACGCGTTAGCTGATTTAAAAAAAAAAATGGAATATGGAAAGAATACTGGAGTATATGACATTCGACCAGAAATGCTCAAACATGCGGGGATAAATGTTTTACGAGAAAACTTTGCATAATTCATAAGACATAGTCAGAAGGTCAATTTCCGGATATTGCAGTTAAGCTCTCATAGCACCCAATTACAAGAAAAACAAAACAAAAATAATAGTGAATGCGAGAATTACTGCGAGATTTCGTTATTAAGTGATTTTCCTGCCACTGTGTATGAGTCTGGCTAATTCACCTTCAGGCGAAAAACCCAGGTGTCTCTAACAAAAGAGCATCGGAGAAGCCGAATGAACCACAGAGGATGTATTATGACAGATGATGTTATACTACTAAATATAATGAATAATCTTCAGCATATTAATTAAATAACTCAAATGAATAATTGTTAAGAAATGTGGTATGAAAGTCAGTAATTAAAATAAATTAAATGTCATTAACAGTAATTCTATGTTTCTGAATTTATCAGATATTAAAAAAAGATAATGTTATTTTTACGAAATTGATCACTTTGTGATTGAGTAGTAATACTTCCGAATACATTGAAATAACAAGAAATAAAGTTGTGTTATAGTTATAACAAATATTAATCATTAATAAGGTTATAAATTTTTGACAAACTTTTTTATAATTGTTCTGATCCTTAGAATATTCAATCTAATTAAGATTATTGTTATAGACACCATATGGAAAAATTAATAGCTATAATCCATGAATTCTTGAATTTTTATTTACTTGCAAATCACTCTATCTGGGGCCTACTGAGAAATATCAAAAATAAAACCAGATCCCTCCCCCCTATAATCTCAAACCAGGGCCTAGTCCACACAGATGCAGATAAGGCAGAAGCCATACTTAAAAATCTTGAGGATCAGTGCAAACCTTCTTATAACAACATTGATTTCAATCATCTGTACAAAATCCACAGACAGGTTAGGCATGCACTAAACCTCCCGGACACCAGTGCCGATCATATTGCACCCGCATCACCTGTTGAATTATATGATATTATTAAAAAACTTAAGAACAATAAAACTCCTGGACCAGACAGCATCTCAAACAGGGTGATCAAGCTGCTGCCTCGAAAAGCTATAGTGCATCTGACCAGTATAATAAATGCAATCCTAAGACTTCACTATTTTCCTTCCACCTGGAAAATGGCTGATGTGATTCCTATACATAAGCCAGGCAAAGACCCACACTTACTGCAGAATTATCGTCCAATCAGTCTCATCTCCAATCTGGGTAAGGTTGCAGAGAAGGTCATCCTCTCACGACTCCAAACCTCAGTAAATGACCTAAACATCCTCCCTAAAGAACAGTTTGGATTTCGACAACACCATAGTACTACCCAGCAAATCCACAGAATTGTGGAATATATCACCACCAGCTACAACTGGCGCCAGTGCACAGGAGCGGTATTCCTAGACCTATCTAAAGCATTTGACAAAATCTGGCATTTTGGACTCCTGCACAAACTTATCTCAGCCGGTATCTCACTAAAAATGGTTCATCTAATCCGTTCATATCTTCAGAATAGATCAATGCAAGTTAAAAGTAACGGTTCTACATCGTCCCAGCGCCATATCTTTGCTGGAGTGCCGAAGGGATCTCTACTGGCTCCATTACTGTTCTCTATATACATGTCAGACATCCCACACAATCCGATGACTTCCATTTTAGCACTGTATGCGGACGATACGGCAATACTAACCAGATCTCTTAGACCCCACTTCGTTACCAGAAAGCTTCAAGAAAATCTTCTAAAGCTGGAGGGTTGGTTCTCCAAGTGGAGATTGGAAGTCAACCCCCTGAAAAGCTCAGCAGTTCTCTTCTCAAAAAGGCCAATGTTTCCTGCAGGAGATGTGTTACTATTCAATACTAAAATTCCCTGGCAGAAAGAAACAAATTACCTGGGTGTGATTCTCGACAAAAAGCTATCTTTCAACCAACATATCAAATCTGCATGTGCAAAAGCATCTAAAGCCATAGCTCAGATCTACCCGCTAATTAATAGAAATAGCAAACTCAGCAACAGAATCAAATTGCAGCTATACCAGATGACGATTCGTCCTATAATCACGTATGCCTCTCCAGCCTGGAGCCACACCTCTAATACTAACATTATTAAGATACAGCGAGTGCAGAACAAGTGCTTGAGAATGATTTTGAACGCCCCGTGGTATGTTAGAAACAGCCAACTCCACAGAGACACAAATATTCCCTATATTCTCTCTTATCTACAATCCTTAGCTTCCAAATTTTTTCTAAAGACGTCCACACATCCCAACGATTTGGTTCAACAAGCTGCAGCATACGAGCCAACGGACATATTTAAATATAGAAGACCAAAAACTATATTAGCCTCCTATAGCGATACATAATCTCCATGCCCATTCAGGGCGAGCAAACTGCTCGTAAATTTTACCCTCACTGTAACCACGACAGATAGCGGGGAATATGAAAAGCATTTTGCTTCACCCTTAAAGAATAAATGTCAATTGTCAATTGTCAATTACTTGCAAATTTTAAATCAATAATTTTTAGTATTTCCAAATGTTATTTCCAACCTAAATACAATTATGATGAAAACATCGTTTCCAAAAATAAAGAATTGTAATTTTTGATTTTCTTTTATTTATATTTTATATTTTAAATATTTACTTATAAATTTTAAATTTTTACTCCATAGTTTGTCGATAGTAAAATTTAATATGTTTTAAAATTTAATGAATTATTTAATAAATTTATGCTCAGCATTACATTAGAGAAATATAATTTTAATGACTATTATGTTTTGTAGTTTTTTTTTTTTTTTTTTTTTTTTGAAATACTTAAAATTCGTTTGAAATTTTCTCTAACTTTTAAAATATTATAATATTATTAATAACTTTTACTGAATAGAATAAATGCATTTGATTTTGACTCAGTGACACTACTACTTAATATCAGAAAACCAATTCTGTCCTCCTAAAAAAAAATAAATAAAAAAATAAAAATAACAAATGTAACAAGTGCTGGTAGAAATCAGTAACAAATATAAAGTGCATGAATGAGCTAAGGAAGTTTCATATTTTTCTCTAATGAAAGAAATTAAATGACTATCTATATCCGGGAAGTTTTGGATACACGCACACCTACATACAGACTAATGCCACAGTTCCTTCTACTCTCACAAACAAGAGAGGATTATGTATCGTATTTTGGCTGATAAGAAGGAAGGTATCACACACACACACACACACCTCTAGTTTTTGTGCGTGTGTGAATACTTGCGTGGTAAGATATCTAGCGACCTGAATAAACAACAAGATCTTATATCGCGGGCGACCCTTTAGAAGCATTACGGCTTTCTTTATCGGTGTATATAAAAATAACATCTCTTTTAATTTAACCTTATGTTATTTCATCAATATATATATGTTTTTAACAACTACTGTGAACTCTTAAAATACTCAATGAAATTATGTTTAATTAAAAGGAATTAAATATGAAATAATGTTTTATTATTTCAAAAATAAATTGCAAGCATCGGTAGTGAGTTCGTCTCTAGTTATTTGTGGTTGCATAATTCGTGTGTTAATTTCAAGAGGAATCAAATCATCTGATAATTAAATTTTGTGATTTTTACGTTAACTAGTTGTTAAAAAATTATTTTTCCAAAGCTGTATTTGATAAGTAAAGTTCGTTAATTCGTGGTGTGGAATTGTTCTTGTTGTATTTCCGATCCTATTAGTAATGTTTTTCTAAAATATAAAAGGCTCAGCGACCTCAAGTAATTTAAGCTGATTGCATATAATTTATAATAGATTTATGTTCGCTTTTTAATGAATTCATTGCACAACTCGTTAAAAATAAACTTAGAGGAATGAAATTAACGGAGATTAAAGTATTTGATCGTTAAGATGACGATGATTGATATTTACAATTTTATTTTAAATATTACTGCCTTAAAAATATCTAATAATATTACAATAATATTCAGCTTTATATTATATTTTGATTTAATTATCATAAAAAAATTAAAATACTATTTCTACTTTACAGATAAACAAAAGATGCTTGGTAGTAAAAAATTATCGGGTGCCCAATATCCCAAGAGAAAAGCTCAGATTCAATTAGAAATGAAAAAGAAATCGGAGTCTTTACAAAAATTCTTAAAAGAATATTTAGGTTTGAGAGAATCCGTAATAACTGAAAATGTGGTCCTCGAAGACAAGAAAAATGAGCCTTCTTTGCATATGTCTACGGGAGAGGCGGATAGTGTGATCAATTCTGTTCTTGGAGATGATGGAATCGTTGATAATATGTCGGATCCTGCAACATAGCCACCTGTTATCACAAATTCGTTTAGATTAGAGGCAGTTTTAAAAGGACCAACAAAGCCAAGAGCAGATGTTAATTACCCTAAAGATAAAAATAATTGACAATTTACAGTTACAAACGTCAAAAGGAAGCTGAGAAATGGAGAGGAGATTAATAGAATATGACTTGTTTATTCGCCCATTAAAAACGCAGTATTTTGATATTTTGTAACTCTTTAGTTCGACAAAAAATTCTATTACTGAGGATGGTTATAATGACTGGAGAAATTTGAATCAAACCCTTAAAGAACATGAAACCTCATTAATTCACTTTGAATCAAATAAAAATGGATAGAACTCGAGAAAAAGGATTTTAGTAATAAACCATTCGATTCATATTTGCAAACCAATTTGAGTGATGAAATTCGTCTTTGGAAAGGAGTATGAGAAAGACTATTCGCTATAGTCGAATTTCTCGGCCATCAATGTCACCCATTTAGGGACTCATAAGAAAGCAACAATGGTAATTATCTGCAATTAGTAGAGCTGCTGGTAACATTTGATTTCTTCATAGCAGAGCATCTGCAAAGAATAAAATCAAATGAACTCCATAATCACTATTTAGGGAAAACTGTTCAAAATGAACTAATACAGCTAAAGTCTCTGACAGTGAGAAATAATATTAGAAGATTTGTAGCAGGCGAAATATTATTCGATAATTGTTGATTGTACACCCACCAGACGTAAGCAATATTGAACAGATGTCAATAATAATACGTTTTGTCAGCATCAATCATGTGGCAGAAATTTGTGAGCACTTCCTAAATTTCATTCCCGTAGAGGAAACAACTTCATCAGAACTTACCGATGCAATTTTTCTGGAACTTGAAAAGTCAGGCATTCCCATAAGTAATAAGCGCGGTCAAGGTTACGACAATACTTCAAACATGAAAGGCAGACATTCGGGTGTTCAAAAAAAAAAAAAAAAAAAGGATACTTGGTGCAAATAATCGAGCATTTTGATCCTTGTCACTCCTTGAATCTTGTCGTCAATGATTCTGCGAAATCATCTCATATCACCGTTTCATTTTTTAGATTAATACAAAGTATTTATGTTTTTATGAGTGGATCTACAAGACGCTGGTCTATTTTAATTAAAAATGTTGCTAACTTAACCTTAAAACCATTGGGTGAAACTAGATGGGAAAGTAGAATAGAGATGATCAAACCTTCCAGGTTTCATTCTGGTGAAATTTATAATTCCCTTCATGAAATAAGTCAAGATTCATCCTTTGATCCCATTTCTCGACATGAAGCAGAAACATTGGCAAATCAAATGAAAGATTTCCGTTTTATTTGCTGCATCGTTGTCTGGTATAATATTTTAAAGATCATTAACATAGCCAGTAAGTATTCAAAGAATCGTATTCGTCCCTGACGAAAAACGTTTAACTCTGTTCCTGATAAATCCCTAATCGATTTGAAGATGCAATTAAAAGTAGATTTTTATTTCTATGTCTATGACGTAGTAATTATTTCCGTAGAAGAAAGAGTTATGCAATTACATAACCACAGTAATTTATTCAGTTTTCTAAATGATGTAAATAAATTAAAAAACCTTTCTAAAGATGAACTTTTAAAAAATGTTTCGATCTACAAGCAGCACTAACAAACTCAGATGACATCAATGAGACTGATTTGGATGGCTCGGAAATGTTAGAGGAAATAACAGCACTGTCCCCTTTAATAAGATTGGACACCATTAGATATGTTGCAATTCATTTTGCTAAATGATTTTGCTCCTAATATGGCAGTTGCATTGAGAATCATGTTAACTCTCCCAATGACTGTAGCGTCGTGTAAAAGAAGTTTCTCTAAATTAAAACTTATTAAAAATTATTTGATCAACTATGTCTCAAGAGCGACTAACAGTACTAGCAACTATCTGTATAGAGCACAATACTCTTAAAAAATCAAATTTGAAGATCTACTTCACGACTTTGCATCTATATATATATATATATATATATATATATATATATATATATATATATATATATATATATATATATAACTTGGGTATAATTATGTTAAAGATCCCAAGCAATTTTAAACCTGGTTTTACTCCATTTTTTCTCAAGTAAGCAAACAGACAAAATGTCAAGTTTGCGCCTGCAATTGATGCAAGACTAGCTGATCCTACAGGTAGTGCAAGACCAAGGCAACTCGTGGTAAAGGTGGAGCAAGTTCGGATCACTAATCTTAATATTTACCCTTAATGCCAAAACATATCTCCAAGAAGGGGATGTATGATATTTTGTATTAAAGGCAAGGGGTAGAAATACTAAGTAAAATCTTAGTATTTCTAGCCTGGCTCCCACTGATGAGACCTCAATAAAGGTCGAAACCGGTCTGGGTAGTGGACCCTTGCCTTTAATACAAAACATCATACATCCCCTTCTTGGAGATATGTTTTGGCATTAAGGGTAAATATTGATTAGTGATCAGATCTTTCTCCACCTTTACCACGAGTTGCCTTGGTCTTGCACTACCTGTAGGATCAGCTAGTCTTGCATCAATTGCAGGCGCAAACTTGACATTTTGTCTGTTTGCTTACTTGGGAAAAAATAGAGTAAAACCAGGTTTAAAATTGCTTGGTATCTTTAACATAATTATACTCAAGTTAAAAATACTTTCTTCATTTATATCTGCTCCTGAGATTTTATTTAATAAGTTTAAAACACCTTATGGTAACTTGTTTTGGTAAAATACTTACAAGCTCTGCATTACTAAATCTTAGTATTTCTAGCCTGGCTCCCATACCTGTAGGACTTCACAGGATCATTTCTGTAGTATGGTTAGCATTTTTTTTTTTTTTTAGCATCTCGGCTTTTTGGCTTATATCAAGCGTTATCATAGTGTATAGTTTCTGTTCATAACCGTTAATATCGGTATGAGTCCCATCGGGTTTCACGATATTTAACGGGAAATTTGCAGAACTTCCTAAACCCCAGACTGGAGAAATATCAAACACTTGGTGGTGGGAATAGTTAGGTTCCCCCATCTGATCATGCCCTCCATTCTGCCGCTTGTGTGTACCCTCGGAATTGAGGTTGACGCCACAATACCGGCAAGGGCGATGGCGAAAGCTATCATAGACTGCGTCCGCGCACAGAACATTTTTGGATTTACCCCTTATGGGGGAGGAAGATACCAGGTAGTGACCAAAAATATGGAGACCAGAGAAAAGCTTCTCAAAGGGTTTGACTGTGGTAAAGTAAAAGTATCTCCCTTCATGGTTGGGAGCATCCTGAGAACCCTTAAGATACCACGATTTCCCCTAGAATATGCAGAGAACAACGATATAATTCACAGCGTATTCTCTAAGTGGGGAGTTGTACGGGAAATCCAGGTTCACAATGACGCAGACAATCCTGAGTGGAAGTCAGGAGAGGTAACTATCTCTCTTGAAATGAGGACCGAAGTTCCTAACTTTGTCCTCATAGGATCTGCTCGGGTAATGGTAAATTACCCAGGCGTCAAAAAGCAGTGCTTTAGATGTAGTGACTTCAATCATCTTGGGGCAGACTGCCCTCGCATAAAATGCAAGAACTGCCTAAAAATTGGCCACAACCAAGAAAAATGTGAGGCAGCTTGTTTGAAATGTGGGGTCACTGACCACAAAGTCGACACCTGCCCATCCAGAACCCTCGCAGAGAGGATGGGTGGTGCAGTCACATCAGCAACAAAACCAAGTAATGAAAAGGTCACAACACAGGAAAAGTTTCCGCCTCTTGAGGCCACTCCTGATCATGCCACCATGTCTAAGACAACGAAAAGGTCCCGTAAGGGAGGGAAACCTACCAGAATTGCAGAGACCAGCAATACGATCCCAACAGAAGAGACTGCCAATGCAGAAACCATCATGGTAACTCCCACGGACGAAAGCGAAGCTACCACTGCCAATATAGACATCGCCAATTCAGATACAGTAGAAGAAGCTGTAGAAGAGATGGAGACGAACACCGAAACTTCCAAACGGCCATTAAGTCCGCAGGAAGAAGAGCTGACAAATATCAAAACAGCAAAAGTATCTGAAACCGAACACCCAGAAGTCTCTCATGCAAAAGCAGGGGAGACTCTAAAACATCTCCTTAGAGGTATGCCCGGGGTGGCAGAAAAGTTTAAAGAGGCAATAGATAAAGTAGGAGAACCTGAACTCCTCCTCACAGGGAAATATGGACCCGACATCGTCAGTGCAAAATGGGGTGACCTCTTCATTGATGACATCAGCAAAATCACCCCTGAGCAAGTAGAGGTAGCCCTGGATATAGACGAGGAGGCAGCTTCGGCGTTCTACATTGCTCTCTGCAAACTAGACATGGCCAAGGGAAGTGAGGTGGCCAAAAGAATCATAACAACCCACAACAAAAGAAAGGAACAGTAACCACCTTGTGGATTTCTGTACTCAGCTTCACTGGTTTTCAGCTCCTACAGGTGGGGGAGGACCTGAGAACCCGAGCGGCGAAGGCTTACAGCGAGGCGGTGCAGTTCCTTGTGAGCTGCATCACTCGGGCCAGATCCTTCCTCCACCTCTAAGTTTACCTTTCAATTTTTGCCTTTCTGTATATTTTTTTGTTTGTCTTGTTACATGTTTCCTTTTTAGGATTTTTCCTTTTTGTAAAGTGAAAAATCAACGACCGTTTTAGAAACGCCCCTGCGGGGCAAACAGCTAAAACAGGTCAACTGAGGCCTCTTTTAACCTACTCTACCACTATGCACTCTATCTTTATCTTTATTTCCTTTCCTATTACCTGCTAACTCTCAGCCTATCTTACTCTACAGGCCGATGATGAAGTTTTGTTGAACTCACAAATTATTTTATCAGCTAGTCTTGCATCAATTGCAGACGCAAACTTGACATTTTGTCTGTTTGCTTACATGGGAAAAAATGGAGTAAAACCAGGTTTAAAATTGCTTGGTATCTTTAACATATATATAAGAAATAAATAACATATATATAAGAAATAAATATATATGTGACTTTTACATTGAATTCCACGTAATATTTTTGTTATTTTTTATTATTAGTGACATTTTAATCTTATTATTATGTATATTAATTTTTTTATATCAAACCTTTACATTATTAAATACACGAAAATTCAGAACAATCAAAATGTAAGGTTTTTTATTAGTGAAAGCATGAAAAATAAAAATGTATGTAAATTTAATATTAAATCTCTGTGACCTTTAAAATGCTTCGCGCTTGGGGCGCAAAAATACCTTGGGCTGGGCCTGCATTTATGTACGCTGCATTTAATAATAATAATTTTATTATATCAAATAATACTTTATTATCTGTCAAATTAAATTACATACATACACTATATGATTTAGGAAATAATATTACAATTTCTCTCACGTGTACATTTCAGCTTCCAGTTATCATATTTTGCACAGTATGCAATTCATATAATTGAACAATTAATGCATTATTATTATTAATTACAATAACAGTTTACAAATCTTTAATTAGAAAAATCATTTATAATTAATACAAGTCATTAATTTAATCACAAATAAGTTTATTTCTTGAATTATTCTAACCCATAACTTATTATGCAATAGACACCATTTTATAAATTGAATCATTTTGATCCTAATATAGAACGTGCAAAATGTTGGGGATGAGGGTGCGAGCGGGAATGAACACCTGATTCCCGGAAAAGTCCTTTTTAGGACTTCCAGGGTGACAAATGGCAATGCTATAGCCAATGAAGTTTTAACTGAGGCTCGGCTATTGCCGTTACCCAGCCATGACTAGAGCTTTTTAGCTCAATAACACTCCATCCACACAGATTTACTTCATTCAGATGACGGGATAAAGAGTCAAGGACTCAGTCCATCGCCCAGTTCTTTTAAGAACTTTAAGAACTTAAGTTGGGGATGAGGCAAATCAAAAGTCCTTTTTAGGACTTCCAAGGTAACAAATGGCGATGCTGTAGCCAATGAAGTTTTAACTGAGGCTTGGCTATTGCCGTTACCTAGCCATGACTAGAGCTTTTTAGCTCAATAACACTCCATCCACACAGATTTACTTCATTCAGATGACGGGATAAAGAGTCAAGGACTCAGTCCATCGCCCAGTTCTTTTAAGAACTTTAAGAACTTAAGTTGGGGATGAGGCAAATCAAAAGTCCTTTTTAGGACTTCCAAGGTAACAAATGGCGATGCTGTAGCCAATGAAGTTTTAACTGAGGCTTGGCTATTGCCGTTACCTAGCCATGACTAGAGCTTTTTAGCTCAACAACACTCCATCCACACAGATTTACTTCATTCAGATGACGGGATAAAGAGTCAAGGACTCAGTCCATCTCCCAGTTCTTTTAAGAACTTTAAGTACTTGCGGTTCACCAAAACTATCGGATGTTGATAAATTAAACGTTATTTTGTGAAGACTAGTTCAAGAATAGGCAAAGTCGAATCGAAAATAAAAAATTGTAAAAGAAGCAGTTTGCCTTATGTATAACGTTATGCATGTTTGCGAAGTTAAAATCATAAAACAAAAGGGAGGAGAATACAAAACTATTCAAAATATACACTATGAAATCGCGCTGGACTTAGGAGGAACAATCGACCGTGAGATGCGGTAATTGATTCATTCAATCCAATACCCTTGGAGGGTAATGGGTGGCAATGCTGTAGCCAATGAAGTTCTAACTGAGGCTCGGCTATTGCTGTTACCCTCCTGCCATGATGAGAGCTTTAATAGCGCAATAACACCTTATCCCTACACTGTCTTCTACAGATAACGGGGAAGATGAAAAGCATTCTTGCTTCGCCCCTTTAAGCCAGTCCTTATAAGGACTATAAGTAACTGCGGTTCGATAGCCAGTTGAGCTGAAAAAAGTGATTTTTGGATTTTATCTCTTTCCTATTCGTAAGTTAGATGTTATTCAGTGGTGATATCTGGCCTTAGAGCTACCGTGGGAACTTGTAAAGACTTCGTTTCTCATGAGAATTCGCCGTAAAGTCTATATTTCCAAGTCGCGCCTGTTCATTGTCATTCGTTTGTGATTTGAGTGTTGATTGCGGTCTCACGATAGTCCTTTAGTGTGATGTATTTTGTGTTTATACGCTATACGGAAATCCTTGAGATCCAGCTCAGGTAAGCATATATTTGAATATTTTAAACATGAACAATTTAAGTCCCGATGACTTTATCCAATCGCTGGGTAAAAAGCTGGCGCTCGACCTCCTCAAAAAACTGTTGAAGAAATTTGAGGTAGAGTGGCCAGGGTTTCTAAACCTATATTCAGCGACAAACGACTCCACAGAAGGGGACAACTCGACACCACGGGAAGAAGGGAAGACGAACATGATAATCTCTGCTCCCACTCCAAAACATGATACAGAAACCCATGCACGGAAAAACGTAAAACAGCGGAGACTCAGATAAACGAGGGGATGGAAGAAGATACCCCCAACACTGACCTCCCCACACCCAACAACGAGAAAGTTCCTCCAATTGTTCTACGGGAAAAAGAACGTGGGACGGCCCTTAGGCCTATTATGCAAAACCACCAAATTGCCTATTCATGGGCAAAATACGTAGACGACGGAGTAAAATCCAGCCTGCCACAGTAGACGACTACAGATTCCTCACAAAAACCATGGACGAGTCAAATATTAAATATCATACTCACTGAAGTCGGAGAAAAACATAAAAGTTGTACTCACGGGAGTAACAGAAAACATCTGCACAGATGAAATTACTGAAGACCTCTGCCTCCAAGATCTCCTACCTGTCAAGATTAGCAGAATGCTACGGCTGACAAGAGTCCAATGTCCCTAGTACTCGTTGAGATACCCAAAACACATCAGAACATACACAACATAACGACGATCTGTGGTCTGAAAATCACAACACTAACCACTAAAGAAAAGAGCCTCGTCGGGCCAGTGCTACAGATGACAGAAGTACGGACACGCACAGAAAGTGCGCAGAGCAGACTACAAATGCCTCAAATGTGGGCAAAACCACCCCACAGAAACCTGCTCAAAACCCAGGACCTGACCAGCCAAATACGCGAACTGCGGGGGCCCACACCCGGAAAACTACAGAGGCTGCAGTCACTACCCTAAGAATAAAACAGACAACAAAAGGAAACAGATCTCTCAATCCTGTCCACAGGCACCAGAGTTGAAGGCTCCCCAGTTGCCTGACACTCAACAAAAGACAACAAAATACCAGCTCTTACAAATGGAAAATACCAACAGCCTGGAAAGCCACCGTCGAAGCAGGACATACACCGAAGTAGCCAGCTCATACAAAGATATCCAGCACGACCAAATTCTTCCAAACATGACAACATTTATCACAGCCTCATTGGCAAACATGCTTCAAGACTTCAGTAAGTCAAACCATTCACCAAACTCCACAAAAAGATTTCTAAAAGAAACTCAAACCATATTATAAACGCTTGTTAATGAATAAAACTAGATTACTCTCAGACTCACTACAGATCACCGCTTGGAACGCCAATGATCTAAAAAAAAATTACACTGGAGCTTCAAGAATTCTCTCACAGATACAACCCCGACATCATCCTAATTAATGAAACTCATCTAAGACCTGCAGACAACCCAAAACTGAGAGGCTACACACTATATAGAAATGACCGACTGGACTACAGAGGTGGTGGTACAGCCATATTTATCAGGAACTGCATCAGGCACAATGGAATACTCACCCCCTCCCAACCTCCAACCTAGAACTCACCGGTGTCGAAGTCCACACAAACTCAGCTGGAAGACTTAAAATCTACGCCGCCTACAACTCCCCTGCTAAGATCCAGCTATTTTCCGACTTGGATGCTGTACTAGGCACAAATGAATCCATCATCGTCGCTAGGGACTTAAACTCCAAACATCCCTCTTGGAAGAGCAGAACCACAAGTAAACATGGCCATATCCTCTTCAGCTACATAGGAGTAAACAACGCTGTCGTAACAGGACCCACTAAACCAACCCACCACAGCCCAACTGGCACAGCCGACATCCTAGACATCGCCATCCTACACAACATCAGATAACAGCACAGCATTCAAGCACTGAACGATTTATCATCAGACCACAACCCAATCCTACTTCACTTAGGGAACAAAGACCAGTCACCTTCCCCCCAAAACCTCCATTGTCTGAGAGAAACTTAGGAAAGTGCTACCAGAACACATTGGTCGGGTTCACCATATAAAAGCCAAGGAAGAAATAAACACGGCAATAAAGCACCTCACCAATCAAATCAATAAAGCAATAACAGCAGCCACAGTATCCACGATTACCCACAAACAAAATCGTCTCCCGGAAGAAATCATGGACTTAATAAGGGAAAAAATCAGACAAAGAAAAAGATATTACAACACTCGTGCTCTCCCCCCCCCCCAGGACAAACCAGCCATCAACAGATTAAACAAATCTGTCCGAGAAGCTCTCCAGAACCACAGGAACCAACAATGGGACAACTCACCTCAATCTCCACAGCAGATCATTCTATATGGAAATTCCTAAACAACTTCAGGATCAAGCGCAAATATCCGCCCCCTCTGCAAGCAGAACAGCTCCTTGCATACACAGATGCTGACAAAGCCGAAGCCATAGCAAGAAACCTAGAAAAACAATACAGTCCTGCATATGAGAAGCTAAACATCAGCCATGTATACAAGATTCATCGTAAAGTCAGGTTCACAGTAAATCGTCCCGATGTCAATCCAAGCCCTATAATGCCTACCGAAATAACCGGCATCATCAATCATCTCAAGATCAAAAAAGCCCCAGGTCCTGATGGCATCACTGACCAAGTCATCAAAGCACTTCCACGCCATAGCACATCTGGCAAACATCATAAACTCCATCCTCAAGTGGCAGCACTTCCCCCAGTCATGGAAAATAGATGACATCATCCCAATTCACAAACCAGGCAAAGACCCACACCTACCTGAAAATTACCATCCCATCAGCCTGCTATTAAATTCAGGGAAAATAGCTGAGAAAATCATCGTCATCAGACTCCACGATCATGTCAACCAACTAAATATCATTCCACAAGAACAATTTGGCTTCCGTCATAATCACAGCACCAGCCAACAGATCCATAGACTGGTAGAATACATCACCACAGTATTTGATTGGAATAAACATACTGAAGCCGTCTTCCTAGACATCTCAAAGGCCTTCGATAAGATCTGGCACCAAGGCCTCCTCTACAAACTTATCATCGCTAACCTTCCACTAAACATGATACACCTGATCAAATCATACCTCTCCAACAGGAGGATGCAAGTCAAAATCAATGAAACAGTCTCAACCCAACGGAAAATCCTCGCTGGAGTTTCTCAAAGATCACTGCTAGCCCCGATCCTGTTCAACATCTATATGGCAGACATCCCTCAAAATCCTCTCACATCCACCATCGCCCTTTATGCTGATGACACAGCTATTCTAGCTAGATCTCGTCAACCATATCTCGTTATCAAAAAACTACAAGTTATCATCCTGAATCTAGAAAAATGGTTTAAAGACTGGCGACTACAATTAAACCCTGAGAAAAGCAAAACGATACTCTTCACAAGAAGACGAGCATCACCCAAAGGAGACATCACCTTGTTCAACTCCAAAATTCCCTGGAAAATTGAAGCAAAATATCTCGGAATTATTCTTGATAAGCGATTATGCCTCAACAGTCACATCAAGAGCTCATGCACCAAAGCTTCAAAAGTTATCGCCCATCAATACCACTTGATCAACAGACACAGCAAACTAAGCTCAAGAAACACAATTCTACTGTACAAGACAGTGATCCGTCCCACAGTTATATACGCCTTCACAGCCTGGAGACATACCTCCAAGACAAACATCCTCAAGCTACAAAGACTACAGAACAAGTGCCTGCGAATGATTCTGGACGCCCCGTAGTTCATCAGGAACGCCCAGATCTACCGGGACATAAATATTCCCTACATCTCTCCACTACTACGCTCCCTAGCAGAAAAATTCTTTCTGAAGATATCTACGCATTCAAACCAACTAATACAGCAAGCCGGAAACTGTGACGGTAATGACCACCGGAAACATAAATGACCGAAAGCCATCCTGACACTGAACGACGAATAACCACTTCTGCCCACTCAGGCCGAGCTAAAATAGCTCACAAATCTCTCCCATCACTGCTCCCGAAACAGACAACAAGGAATATGAAAAGCGTCAAGTTACACCCTCTGCGCCATATATGTCCTGCGTTCTGTACCTTCGGTTCGAGCGGATTCAGCGGACACCATAATCTTGGAGGGTAATGGATGGCAATGCTGTAGCCAATGAAGTTCTAACTGAGGCTCGGCTATTGCTGTTACCCTCCTGCCATGATCAGAGCTTTAATTGCTCAATAACACCTTATCCGTACACTGTCCTCTACAGATAACAGGGGAAGATGAAAAGCATTCTTGCTTCGCCCCTTTAAGCCAGTCCTTATAAGGATCTTCGGTTCGATGGGAGTTCGGTAACGAATAGCAATGCTGTAAGCAATGTAGTTTGAACTGTGGCTCTGCTATTGCCGTAACCCAGCCATGACTAGATCGTTTAGCTCAATAACATCGCATCCACGTCATCTGAATGAAGATTTTTTTATTGAGATGACGGGATAAAGAATCAAGGACTCAGTCCATCGCCCAGTTCTTTTAAGTACCTTCGGTTCCTTACGACAGACCTCAGAAAAAACCAGACAGCGTCACCCCCACTACTCCAATGGAAATAACCAGCATCTAAACAACAAAAAAGCTCCAGATCCAGATGGAATTACAAACAGAATCATCAAACTACTTCCTCGAAAGGCTATTGTGCACCTGGTTAACATAACTAATGCAATACTGAGGATACAAAACTGAATGGAAAACAGCCGACATCATACCAATAAAAAATCCAGGAAACAATCCACAACTCCCGCAAAGCTACCATCCAATAAGCCTGCTTTCCAACCTACGAAAGATTGCTGAAAAAATCATGCTCTCAAGACTACCAGAAAAATCAGATCAATTAGGAATAATTCCAAACGGACAATTTGGCTTCCGCCGTGTACACAGCACAGTGCAACAAATACACCGACTAGTGGAGCATATCACTCAAGGATACAACTGGAACCTTCACACAGCTGCAGTCTTTCTGGATATTGCCAAGGCCTTTGACAAGGTATGGCATCAAGGATTACTCTACAAACTCATTCAGGCCAACATTCCAACAAATCCTACCCGTCTAATAAAATCATACCTCACTGACAGATCCATGCAGATAAAAATAAATGGCACCATCACAACTAGGCACCAAATCCTGGCAGGAGTACCACAGGGATCCCTGTTGGCTCCTTTACTTTTCAAAATCTACGTGGCTGACATTCCACAGAACCTGAGGATTACCATCACAGCCCTATATGCTGATGACACAGCTATAATGACAAGATCTCTCCGCCCACACCTGGCGATCAGTCGTTTCCAGGTCACCGTTACAAAGCTAGAGAAATGGTTCTTGGACTGGAGGATACAAGTAAACCCCATCAAAATCTAAGCTATACTATTCACCAGACGTAAATCCTTCATCCAAGATGACATTCAACTCCTCGGAAAAAAGATACCATGGCAGACAAACCAAATACCTAGGAGTACAGCTAGAAAAAAAGCTAAATGTCAACAGCCATATCAAGCTCATAGGCACAAAGACATCCAGAACCATAGCCCAACTCTATCCCCTGATCAATCGCAACAGCAAATTGGATAAACGCAACAAACTGTTACCATATCAGATGGTGATACGACACGTAATCACATATGCATCCCCGCCATGGAGTCACACATCTGACATCCATCTAACAACCAGATCTAACATCCAGAAACTACAGAGGATACAAAACAAATGCCTGCGGATGATATTGGACGCCCCATGGTACGTCAGAAACACGCAGATCCACAGAGAAACCGGAACCCCAGACATCCATTCTCTCCTTCATGACCATGCGTGAAAGTTCTTCAGCAAGGCACACTCTCATCCCAACCCACTAATCAGACTTCCAGTTATAGTGAACATGACTATCACAAACATAAAAGACCCAAGGCAATCCTGCTCTCAGCAAAACAGAGCTAACTCCATAGTTCACAAAGTGCGAGCATAAGGCTCATAACCCTTTCCCCCCATCAAGCTCGACACAGACAAAGGGAAAAACAAAAAGCATTTTATGCTTCACCCAGCAAGCCAGTAACATTGTTGTTGTTGTACCTTCGGTTAACCTCCCATTCCCAAACAACTCTCATTACAGATAAAGGGGAACATGAAAAGCACTAGTGCTTCATCCATCCTGTCAGAAATGTTAATGGTAAACAGGGGAGAAAGCCTAAAGACAGCAAGGAGTGAAGTAAGGGGTGGCAGTAATGGGGATTAGGAAATGCCGTAAATAGATTATGAAAGGACCGGGAAATTAATAATAGTACTTTCGGTTCATTTTTAGATGGATTAAATCGACCGTGAGTTGCGCTGATTAATAATACTCTTGGAGGGTAATGGTTGGCAATGCTGTAGCCAATGAAGTCTTAACTGAGGCTCGTCTATTGCTGTTACCCTCCTGCCATGATCAGAGCTTTAATAGCTCAATAACACCTTATCCCTACACTGTCCTCTACAGATAAGGGAAGATGAAAAGCATTCTTGCTTAGCCCCTTTAAGCCAGTCCTTATAAGGACTATTTCAGTTCTCAGCTTTCGTGAATGCTATTCTTTAACCTGAAAAATACTTTTCGCATACTGTACTTTAAATATTCAAGGATCAAGTATGACTCTTGTACTCCATAGAGGTTTGGGAGTATAGTTTCTGCTGGAAGAAGCAGTAGGGTCGCAGATACTCTTTATGCATACTCGTATGTATATTGAAACAAACACAGGAGCCATCCATATCCATGCTGAGATTCGAACCCATGGTTAGAGAACGGGTACGCTATCCGGTAGCAACCTAAACAGAATAGCTATGACAGTGAGTCTAACCATTAATTATGGTATTTTATGATCATTTCTGTATCATAGAACTTAGAATACCATTATTTCGCTACCTGAATATTTATTTTATCAAAAGCTTTCTCGTAATCTTTAAAGGCCATATGAGTCCCTAAATTAAATTCTCATATTTTTCAATAGTTTGTTTTAACTCATAAATATCGTCTATGCATGATCTTCCATGTCTGAAACCATTTTGTTCTTCTGAGAGTAGATTATTTTGCAATGTTCCTAAGTCTTTTATTCTAGGTTTACTGTAGATTTTGTAACCTGTATTTGATAAACTTATTCTCTGCAATTTCCACAATCATCTCTGTCCCTTTTCTTTGATATAGCTATATTAGCTTTTAACCAATCTGATGGAAACTCACATTTCCTCCAACAGTTATTTATTAATTTTAAGTATCTGTGATGTAAATTATCTTCAAAGCACCGTATTTTCAAAGTCCATATTTTCAAAGCACCGTATTTATCCCAACTAATCCGGTTGATTTTCTATTTTTCGATATCTTTATTGCTTTTTTTAGTTCTTCCAATTTTATTGGTTTTATATCAGTGCTGATTTCTTCATTATTATTTTCTGTTATTAAATTTGGATCATACCATAAATTCGTATAATGTTCTATCTAATTTTTCTCTGTATTATGTTAATTTGTGCTGTTTCTCTTTCTTCGTTGTTTAATTTCCTTAATATTTTGGAGACTATGTCTTGTCTCCCACGTATGGCTGCTTCTATTTTATTAATAAATCTGTCCAAAAAATTTGGAGAGCTTTCTATACTATGCTTTTAGCTATTTTACCTTTATTTCCTTTTTTTTTTCCCTTGTATATTTCTTCTGTTTCCTTTCTATGGTTTTGAAGGAGTGATATTTATGACATTAATTAATTTGTTAGTATTTCACCTCCTATTTCAATAATTAAAATTATTGAAAGTACAGAAAAATATATAGTCATGCTTATTACATTTATTTAACTGTTTTTGTAGCCACGGGAATATACGAATTCAGGGATATAAAATCCTATGTCATTTAAGTAGCTTTTTAATTTAACTGTTCTAATTTGATCGTTTACAAAATTGTTCTTTAGTATTTTATTTTCCCATTATTATCGATTAAAATGGTCACACCCCCTAGAAGCTCTGATAGGTTGGTCTACTCCCTATAACATAGTAAAATCATGTATATTATTATCTGGAAGAATATTAGCAAAAATAGTATTCTATTTTTGATTTTGCTTATTTCGATATTCTATTTCTGATATGATATTTTCTTTCTAAGATATGAACAACCATAAAATAGAACCTAATAGCTCATCTCTCTTTCTCTGTGTCTATTAAATCTATCGCATGATTTTGTTCACTGATTATCACACGTTGTTGTTAGGTGTGGTCTCAAAACCAGCTAAGTTCGTATTTATCTCTGGCCATCATCTCTGCGATTCTGTCTTTCTCAACTTATTCAAACTATCAGGGATGATCTATTCCGCGCGCCCCTATCTTTTTCTAATGAGTTCATAAAAGAGAAGCAGCTGTAAACTTGATGGAAATTTCGCAACGTTTATGTGCAAAAGTAGGACTATTCCTTTCTGCTTATTATTACTGCCAGACTGCTTCTATATATTCATCCTTTGACCTATTTTTTTACCTCTATGTAGAGGATAATTTCTTTTCAATCAAAGTGATTCTCTAAATATATATGCATATGCAACCTAGTGGGGAACGTTTATGCAATGAAAGTCTTTTTATTTAGAATCGTTATTTTCATTTGCAGCAATACTAGCAAATCTATTTTAAATTTCACAGTTTTATGGTCATTCACTTCACAAACTTTTTCAGGCTATTAAACAATTAGATATGACAACACCATTTCCTACGACTTTGATTATTTAATAGTCTGAAATATATAATAATTTTAGGTGTGTTAAATTTAAAATGTAAGTTTGTTTACCAGTCTAGTATTATCCAATAACTTTTACCAAAAATATAGATAAATAAAAATATAACTAAATTTATATAGCTATTTCTTTACATACGATTAAATTTTTACGATATTTTCCTTAAATATATGGCCAGAATATGGATGAATATTATTGATTTCACACGTAAGTGCATACTGTGTACGTTAGCAAAACTTCGTCTGACCAAAATTACTAGACTAAGGGATGTAATACAAGTGCTTTGTGATGCTCTATTAAATTCAGCGATTCCTTTTTAAATATATATATATATATATATATATATATATATATATATATATATATATATATATATATATATATATATATATATATATATATATATATATGCGTTTAGAATGGAGGGAAAATATGCTTAGTTGAAAAGTGCTTTTTATTTTCTTTTCAAAAAAGAAGTCACGTGTAAAAAGCAAAGTGAAATATTTTATTTCAAATTTAACATGAAACACTTCCGGCTAGTAGTTCTTTAAATTTAATTTCAAATCCTTCATTGACTTAGATCTACTTCTAAAAGCATAAAAGAGAGACAAAGAAAGAGAGAGAGAGAGAGAGAGAGATTTACAAAGAGAATTGATGTAGAAAGAGTAAACAAGGATGGCACAATACAGTGCCGTAGCTGGGGGGTGGGTGGGGGAGAGAAGTCCGCCCCGGGCGGCACTTTTCGCGTGAGACACGATTTTATTTTTTGACGATTCTTTTATTTATGTTAACTTTTAAGTACTTTTTATTACTTAATAATTGGTTTTTAACAATTATACTTACAGCTAAAATAAACATAAACATAGTGTTTTTGACTTTTTTTGTAGTATTTTTGATGTGGATTCAGAGGGGCGGCAAATTCAGGAACCATCCCGGGCGAAAAAAAGCTCTAGCTACGCCGCCTTTTTGCGACTTTTATTAATACACACACACACACACACACACACACAACACACACACTTATTTTATCTGGTCTGAAAACTCTTGAGGCCAAGCATGGAACTTTTTTCAAGCCATTTCAGGTCTTCAAAAATAGGAGATGATCTCACACGTCGGGCGATGAAATTCACGTTACACTAAAGACAACCCCTTACATCTATACGGAGGAATTTGAACCCGAAGTCTGTTGGTTGCAGAGTGCATAATACACTAACCACTCGGCCAACCAGATCAGCATATCAGGAATTTGGTAGTGATGATGAAATAAACGGTGCAATAGGCAAAGCTGGAAAGGTGAGTCAGCTGAATAAATTTATGTGCAGTAAAAGGAAAATTAGCCAAAACATTAAAACAGCTGTATATAAGTGTGTTTCCTGCCTAGATAGAGAAAAAATATCTCTTAGTAGGATGATAATATTAACAGTGTTATAATTATCAGAAACTGTTTTTTGAAAAGCCAAATTGCCTGACCATAACTGGCCATTAGATATAGAGAAGATATTGAGGAACTGTGATTGATGTAGACACGTAAAATTATTATTTAAACTCATCCCTTAATGCAAACAAATAAAATTATTATTAAACCATAACTTCCTTAATAATAATAATTGCTATAAATACTCTATAATTCCTGAGCAGGTCATTCAACTAAAGAGATCTAAATGACGTTGAAATCAGTAGCTAAGTGCTCACGTGTACATGCAGGCAGCAATTAGCATATCACTTTATGTAATGCGAGAACGATATGCAATGATACTTTTGTTCGCAGTAATGCGATATATTTGTCGACTGATTGGTCACTTCAGTTCACAATGCTATGAAGTGTATTGAACTTCACCTCTGGCTCACGTTACTGGATTTATATTACAATTGAACCTTTTAATTACTTATACTGTATTCAATAAGTAGAAATGATAATACACTTGATAATATCCAGAACTGCCATTATCTTGTCGCTATTCTACTTTACAATTATCTCCGTCAAAAATAAGTAAGTAAATATATTTCCGAAACTAAGTGAAATCAAACAGGTTGAAAAGTAAATATTTTGAATAAACTGAAATACTATTTATATTCATGTTAGCCTCAAATTTTCTAATAAAACATTGAACTTTTTTCACGGAAACAGATTAGATAATTCTTTTGAGCTGTCTCCATTGCTACCAGTAAGGTTTAAATAAATTCACCAACAGATTCCTCCTCCCCCCTACCCGGGTCAAAATTTCCTAGCCCTTACTGAAGTGACTTCCCTCCAATTCTGCTGATCAGACTGGAAGATATATTGAAATATTTACTTTCAGTGATGATTTTCGCAAATCCCACCAGAATGCCAAATAATCCTTTTCGTTTGCCCCCATCTCTTCATTCTCTTCTTAATCAATTCTACTTCCAAAGATATTTCTTCTTCTTTTTTTCTTCTTTTCTTTTTTGGCCTGCAACAGGCCAAATGAAATAGCCTTCATAATTCCATTCCTCTTTTCCTTGATCTGATAACTTGCTCCGACATATGACCAAAGTCTCCCAAGAAAAAGAGGAATAGAGAAAATCCTCAACACTCACTTCATCATTTATCGCCACCAATATGGATTCCTTCACTTTCGATCCACAGTAGGTTTTATTACCAATATCGTCCACCTTTGGAAATGAGCAATAGAAAGTAATGTTGTAGAAAGTAAAGTGGTCACTCTTGATATTTCCAAGGCATTTGATCAGATGTGGCACAAAAGCCACACTTTCCAAATTGCCATCTTAGAGTGTATGCATTCCACCCTTTGCAGTTGGACTACTAGTATTCATTCTTTTACTATGTCACGTTAGAGGACCTCCTATCCTCGTATTTTCTCAACGATTCAGGAGCACCCAGATATCGGTACTCTCACACACGTCCTCTATATTTATTACCTTCTCTCGCTGCATCTTAAATCGTATCTACTTGCTTTGTACATAACAATACGCTCCAATCCTATTCTTTACACACACCGATCCTCGTTACATAACTGTTTCAGATCTGAAATTTCAAGCTGCAAATGCTATCCAAACTCAGTCCTGCTTTATTTAGAGCAAGAAAGATTACTTTTTAAATTTTCCCTAATCCTTGATGATACCAAGATCACCACGCAAGATCATCTCTTTCTTCTTGGACTGACTTACACCTCTAGCCTTTCCTAACATAACGCTCCCCTTCACAGCTTCTTCTGCATCCAAAAAAAGGTTTCCTTTTCTACTCAAGACACTACATTTTCTCACCCGTACTACTTCTACCACAGCATAAATCCTCTTTTATAGGTATTTTAATGGGTGATATTCTAAGCATTCTTTCATTGTCGAGCGTCAAACCCACCCAATCAACCTCTCATCCTTTTCCTTTATCCACCATTTTCTCCGCGAGTATGATTGCCATTATGATCTAAATAAAAATAAATAAAATAAAAATAACAACATCTTCCTTCTTCTTAATCACTTGTTCTCATGAGACTCCGAAGTGCATACGTCTTGCTACCTCTTCGTTATTGGAATTAAAAAAAAAAAAAAAAAAATCTGTGCAGGGTTTTTTGTTATAAGCCGACATATGTAATCAATAATGTCATTTTTTTTTTTCACTTTTAGGGTTTCATCAGCTGCAAAGAATTGAAATTTCACAATCCCTTTCCCCGTTTCCGATATTATTTTTGCCATTATTGCACACCAGTTGATTAAAAGAGTAGTCCACATGTTTGTGGTGTATGTTGTAATCGAATCGGGTATGTCGAGCACTTAACACCAAGTTTCAGAAGTCTGGATTTTTTTTTTTTTTCTCATTCTTGGCAACTAAAACATACGCTGCCGACATCGGTAGACGGAAGTAAAACGCAGCTTCATTGAAATCTGGAAGCATTATATCAAATTTGATTTATTCAAACATCGAAACTGTTTATTTTATATAGCGAGATTTCCTATTATTGGAAACTGGCTAACGGTAAGTAAACATGCCAGTAAATCAAGGAATTAATTATATTATTTATTGTATTGGATGATATGGTTTTGCTGACGTCAAAAATCTGTTCTTCCGTGCGGTGTGAGAATCAATTGCCTTTTAGAATCCAAAGTCGAAGCTCAACTTTACAATAAAATCAATGGGGTTGTTATCTGAAATAAAATAATACCTATAAAATATTTTTCTTATAGCTTAAGAAATTTTTCTTGATAATTCGTTTAATAATATATTTTTATTTCTTTAGAATTTGTTTATTAATTTAAAAAAAAAAATTATGGCTCGATATTTTTAGTTGTTATTCTTTTATTACTTGAATTTTTATATAAATGAAATAGTCAAATTTATACAAATTTATAATCACAACGATTTAAATTTGTAAATAGATTTTAACCTAATTGCTTCTAGATATATTTCGCTGCTTTTCATTGGTTGACAGAACTTCAGAATTTCCAAGGAACACACAAAACGATCTAAAACGTTATCAACAGCGATTATATTTTAAGCTAGTGAAATGCTATTAGCCAATGAAAGTCAGCAAAACATGAAAGAAATTTTTAACTTAAAACATATGAGCTTACCTGACTATACATTTATGTGGCCATGTACATATATTATTTCTTCGGAAATTGTTTACTATTGAATTTATTTCTTTATGTTATTAATTACTGATACATTAAGTAGATCTTTTACTTAAACTTTTTTAATTATTTCGTAAGTTCATATACACACCATTTTGCTTTTTATAAATAAAATAATCAACTATTTGCTAAAGTTAAATATATTATATTATGGGAAAAATACACAGTTTCCTGAAAATTACAGACCAATCAGCCTTCTTTCATGCATAGGTAAGATAGCCGAACGTGCTATTCTCACACGGCTTCAAGAGGCAACAGATATCAACCATATAATTCAAGATGAACAATTCGGCTTTAGGAAATATCACTCCACAACGCTACAAATTTACAGAGTTATCGAACATATAACCCAAGGGTATGAATGGCACCAACACACTGGCGCAGTTTTTCTAGACATCACTCAGGCATTTGATAGAGTATGGCATCATGGACTAATTTTTAAACTACACGAAGTTGGTATTCCATTGCCACTAGTGCTACTTATCAAATCATATCTACACAACGGAAATTTAAAATAAAACTCAACGGTATCAGATCTACAGAGAGGAGAATCACGGCCGGAGTACCTCAAGGCTCTCTACTATCTCCCCTACTCTCTCCATATACATGGCAGATCTCCCCAAACTGTCTCCAGCTATCACCGCTCTGTATGCCGACGATACAATCATTATAGCCAGATCCCTCCGTCCACACCTGGCCACAATCAAGCTGCAGAGAGCAGTCAATGAATTGGAGGATTGGTACACCAAGTGGCGTATCGCAATTAATCCAAACAAAAGCTCTGCAGTACTTTTCACCAGACGTAAGGCAGAACCGAATACAAGCATACAAATGTTTGGTAAAATCATCCCTTGGCGCAATTCTACCAAATATCTGGGAATTCATCTTGATAGACGTCTAAACTTTAAGTCACATATGGATAGTGTTGCCACTATGGCAAGTCAGACTATAGCACAGCTATATCCACTTTTGAACAGGAACAGCTTCCTAAGCATAAGCAACAAAATCTTACTTTTCAAATCGGTAATCAGACCGCAACTAACTTATGCCTCTCCTACCTGGGGTCACATGACTAAAAGCAACATCAACAGACTTCAGATAATACAGAATAAATGCCTAAGAATGGCATTTAATGCCCCATGGTTCATCAGAAACATCCAGTTACATCAAGAAGCCAATCTTCCAGATATTAAGACCTACATGACAAGCATTGCAGAGAAATTCTTCACAATCACGGATAATCACCCAAATCAGTTAGTTCGACAGGCAGCGGACTACAAGCCCTCAGATCGTTTCAAACATAAAAAACCGAAATCCTCCATCGCAAGAGAAAGCTGATACAGCCTCAATGCTCACAATGAGCGGGTAAATTACCCACAATAATCTCATCACCCACAATCTAAAATCCAGATGAAGGGATAAAGAGTCAAGGACTCAGTCCATCAACCAATTAAGTTCAAGTATATTATATTGTATATTATATGTAATTTTCCCAACATTTCATTCCATTTGAAATGCATCGCATCAGAAAAAAAAAAAAGAAAAAAGGAGAGTAAGGAATTATTTGATTCTCGCTTTGATGATATCCAGTTTCGGTCGCTAACCTGTTCGGTTAATAATTTGATAACCGAACAGGTTAACGACCGAAACTGGATATCATAAAAGCGAGAACAGTTATCATAAACAAGCATTGCATTAGACAAGCGGAATCTAAATCCTCTACTATGGAGATGCGCGCCATCTACTGAGGCATTTGTCAACAAAATGCCAAGTACTGCAATGTTTTTAATGCATAGAGCTTGGAATATAAATTTTATTTTGAGATAATGTCTTCAAAAACATTGCTTAATTAATTATTACTTAAATGTTAATAATTAATATTCAAAATAACAAACTACATTTATTTATTTTTACCAGGATTAATTTATTTATTTCCCTCTCTTCCATCCTCTTAAATACTTCAAAGTATAAAAAATATATTATTATAATAATATAACATATTATTATTAGTGAGGGTGTTTTTAATGTGGGGCTCACATTTGTGTCGCAGTATGTGATTACTATCTTTCTCTGACGTCATTAATTTAGTTTTGAGGTAGAGTAAACATTACATCTGTTACATAACCTACATTGTTTATTGAGACAGATAAAACAAGCAGATCCAATTAATTCAGATGTTTTCCATCTGTCAACTGGAAAACACGGAAGTTAATTCGTACTGTTTATGTAACTCTGGCATTCGTATGTTCTAATTTATTTTGGATATTTATTCTAGTTAGTGTTTGTATACAATTTCAAAGATCTCTCTTTTCCTAGATAGCTCCCTTTTAACTCTCATATGAAAGAACTATCGGAATTATCATCCTTATAGTCCTTATAAGGACTGGCTTAAAGGGGCGAAGCAAGAATACTTTTCATCTTCCCCGTTATTTGTAGAGGATAGTGTGGGGATAAGGTGTTATTGAGCTATTAAAGCTCTGATCATGGCAGGAGGGTAACAGCAATAGTCGAGCCTCAGTTAGAACTTCATTGGCTACAGCATTGCCATCCATTACCCTCCAAGGGTATTAATCATCGCATCTCATGGTCGATTCCACGTTCCTGGAATTATCATTTATCTGGAAGTTGATATTTATTATTTCTTTTAGGTGGTAATTTGCTGTAAACCCCTTCTTTCAGTATAACATCGATTCAAGCAAAAGTATTTAAAAACTCTTCCAATAATATAATTTTTCGATCTAGTTAAATATTTGCAAGTCTTAATATCCTCTTATAGATTCCCTTAATATTTTAGAGGTAATTATTTATTTTTCATATTCCATTATTGCCCCCCCCCCCTCTTATGTCAAGTGAATACACTTTTCTTTTTTATTCCTATAGCTGCACGGTAAATAACATTAATAAGCAAAACGTTATTTATTTATTTATTTTTTTTACAAAAAAAAGGTTGTTTAATTCACAATCCTTCATTGAACTCTTTTTAACACGAGCAAATTATTAGAATGGATTCACAATGGAATATTCATTGATATGTGTCATTTACAAAAATACTTGAACGATTTATTAAAGCAGTACATATAACACAAAAATATGCATATCACACTTTAATTCAAGTTGAATCGCCCTCCCTCGATGAGTCTTTAAACTCCCTGGAGGTGTTATGGAGGTGTTATTTCCTCTCCTGTAAAATTTATAAAATTTTACAGGAGAGGAAACTTGAAAAAATTTATAACATATTATTCTTTTCAGAGGTCAACTCTAGGTGGCCGAACAATCTTAAAGAAATGATATTTGCTAGCTCAAGGTTGCTAAAGAATGATCGTTCTAAGATCGATTCTAGTTGCTGACTAGAGTGGTTTGCTAATTTCCGGGGTAGTCGAATTTTATCACGGACAAGTAATTTGTTCCGAAATCGCGAGTGTTTAACCCATCAACTCAATAAAATCGAACCTTAGAGTGTAGACTAGTTTCGAAAATCATATATATTGTTTGAGTTAGGGACCACTAGATGGCAGCAGTTGTCTTTCGTATACTGATCTTTTCCTAATGCCTTTGAATCATCGAGAGTCTTAGACCAACTATCAATGATGGCTGAGTCAGGGCTAAAACAACATCACCATTTATTTGGTCCGCTTTTTTCTATATTTTCTTGGCTTAGTTTGCATGAAAACTACACGAGGACCTTTCTTATTTACGCAAACCATTTAAATAGACTAGCATCATTCTTATTTTGATAATTAGGAAAGTCATTTGACATTATTCATTGCTTATTATGCCATCCCACGGCTACAGATGGAAATAAAATAATCTCAGATATTAATTATTAATTAAGAAATGCTAAATAGCCTTATTTGCCAATCACTGCAGGTTTTTTTTTTTATATTTTTTTTTACGATATTAACATGGAACTTACTTACGTGATACAAAACATGTTTACAAAGATCCATAATACTCTTCTATATTGTGAAAATCGGTGAATGAACTTACGGAAGGAAAGATCGGATTAATGTTTTGTTATTATGGTCATGAGATTTGTAAACACACTCTAAGGTTTCAAGCGAACCGATATAAAGTATGTGGTGGTGAAAAAAATAAAAGCTAAGTTAATGGATTATTTTTCTTTGAGATCGCTTTTATCATTGTGTAAGGTCACATTTATATTTAGGCGGGAACCTTTTATCGGCGTTTTTCTACTAAGAATGAATTAATCGTCTCATACGGAGCGTTTCTCATCTCATCCCGCAATAAGCAAGCCAGTTAGGAGCAGTAAGTCACAGAACAAAAACACACTACAAAAAATGTATTGTATTATATTGGTTTCATGAGATGTTGGCTGCACGTGTTGGCCTCACCGCCGTTGTATTAGGGCGTTAAACCATCTTCCCGTAGAGCCTTCAATTCTATCTGTTGATTTGTAACTTTAGTGTGAGCTGGATGTAAGATGCCATTTACATCATATCGATTAAGCATTATGAACAATTTTCTCCTTAGAATTTTTCTTATCATTTTTTTCGAGAACGACAAAGATGAAACAGAGAATCGAGCATATTCTTTTGATTTTTTGAATATTTGTCATAAAGTAAAGATGTGGTTTTGTGACTATCCTTTTTGGCCTAAATCCACTCAGTTCGTTAAGACGTTTTTCTTGACTTTTCTAAATCTTTTCTAAAAAACTCAGTAAGGATCGCCGTTACACACACACACACACACACACACACACACACACACACACACACACACACACACACACACACACACACACACACACACACACACACACACACACACACACACACACACACACATTGCATTTACATTCTATTTTCTTCCTTTAAAAAATCCTTTTTATTTCTCTCTCTCTCTCTCTCTCGGAATCATAACTCCTCTTGAAAACTATTTATCATAATTATCACAGTAATTAAGTTATTTTGATATTTAAATTGTAACTATCTATCGTGCTGTTTTGCGAAATTGAAATTAGTTTAATATACGATCAGTCTCGAGTTACTCAAGTTCACGTAGTGTTCTTGAAATGACATGTTTGAAATCTTTCTGAACTTACTTAATTCACAAGTGATAACCTAATTGTATAACGTTGTAAGTACTTTCGCATTTAAGTAAACAAAAAAAAAAAAAGATGTCAAAAAGATGTTGGAGTCTACTTCGAAAACAGAAGACGGTAACCTCTCTTCATTGTTACAGAAAGAGAAGAAAATACAGAAAAGTTAGCCGTTTTTTGCTTGAGTTCTGAAATTAAAGATTGCGATATCAGTGGTGTGGGATTGTGGTAATGGGAGGAAGAAATCTGGGAGGACCCAGAAGAACAAAGCTGTGAACTCACTGAATGCGTGTTGTCAAGGCCACGCATTTACTCAAATTCTTACTTGCAGTTCTGATTTTTATCCGGAAATTTCTTTGGACTATTCTAAATCCAAGAGTATTTTACACTTTTGAACCCCCCCCCCCCCCCCCACAAACACACACAGATTACTCATTTCGTATCGTGAATATTCAGCAGACAGAGAAATTCTAAATCAATGTTTCAACTTCTTTTCTTGTTAATTTTTTGCAACTTTTTTTGCTGATCAAATAAGAATATTTATATTTAACAACAATGTTTTTTTTTTTGTTTTTTTTCAAATTACTTGTTGAAGTTGGGAAGGAAATTCGTAAAAAAAGTCTTAAAACGCGATGTTTTTAATGATTATAATCAATTATGTTTAAATCATTATAAAGTCAGAGTGTTTACAATTTATAATGAGTATCTTTGTTCTTGATTTTATTTTTATTTTTTATTTTTTTCGGTTTAATCAGCAGATCGAACCGAATAAGGAACTTAAAAGAGAGAAGCTCTGTTTTCCAATGTTCTTAAAAACATCACTGAAGAAATATAAAGTGTGTGTGTGTGTGTGTGTGTGTGTGTGTGTGTGTGTGTGTGTGTGTGTGTGTGTGTGTGTGTGAAAATATCAATAATACAGCGGTAAGATTAAATACAATTTAACGAAGAGAAAACTGCACTACAGATAATAAACAACTGTTTTGTAGAAATTTTATTCAGAAGACATTAGTTATCTAATTGTCTTCAATCTTAAGATAAAAAGAAATAAGTTTAAAGACCACTGTTTTGAGTGGGCGAAGTTAATTTCAAATCACTGTTACAAAAAATAAAAAAAAACACTGAGAATAATATTTAATTCATAAATATAGTTTTTACATACAGTATATTTAAAATGATTTATACTTAATAATTTGCATTCAGCATTCACTTTTTTTAAATTAATTAATTAATTTTTTTTTTTTTGAAAAGGGGATATATTTTTTAAGTAAGAAAAAAATATGCTTAAACCTTTCATTTTATTTTTTATTACAAAATTCATATTTTTTTTTTCACTTTTATAGGAATCAATAAGTTTCATTAAAATTTTTAGCAATAGATGGCGCATTGAGCTGGTAAATTAGAGAACTTGAAGAGAGAAATGGAGAGGAATAAATTGGATGTGGTTGGTCTAAGTGAAGTTAGACGGGAAGATATGTGAGATTTTGCAAGTGATGGTTATGGAATTATATATTCCTGCAGAACACGGTGTAAAAATGGAGTAGCATTGGTGTTGAATGAAAAGGTTAAAAATTCAGTTGAAAAAATAATATATAAAAGTGACAGGGAGATTATGATTAAGCTGAAAGCAAAGCCTGTGGACATAATGAGTATACAAGTATATATGCCCACAAGTGACCATGAAAATGAAGTAGAAGAGATATATAATCAAATAGAAGAGATAATGGAAGAATGTACCATCTGGATGGGAGACTGAAATGCGGTAGTAAGTGAAAAGGCAGAGAAGGGAATAACAGAAAGATATGGCCTTGGAAAAAGGAATGAGAGAGGTGAAAGACTTATAGAGTTTTGTAAAAGACACAAACTAATCATTGGTAATACTTGGTTTGAACTTCCAAAGAGAAGATATACATGGAAGATATGCCAGGTGATAGCGCAAGATACCAGATTGATTATATGTTAATACAAAACAGGTACAGAAACAGTGTAAAAACATATATCAGTATCAATATATCCAGGAGCTGATATTGGCTCAGACCATAATTTGCTTGTTATGGAATTAAGAATACGATTTAAGAAAATAAGCAAAGGTACAAGCAAGAAAAGGTGGAACCTAGAAAAACTCAAAGGAGATGCAGGTAAGAAAATTCAGAGAAGAAAGGGAAAATAAAATAAGGAACAAAGAGGATATATCTGAAGAAACTATGGATGTGCAAAATGGGATCAACTGAAAAACTTGATATGTGAAACAGCTGCTGAAGAGATTTTGTGGAAGGGAAAAGAATTAAAAAGCCATGGATTACAAATGAAATGATAAGAAAAATGGAGGAAAGAAGAAGAAGATGGAAATATGTAAACACTGAAGAGGGAAGAAGAAAATACAAAGTATTAAATAATGAACTGAGAAGAGAAACTGATAAAGCAAGAGAGGAATGGTGAAAAACAGAATGTAAAGAAATTGAAGAAATGGAAAAAAGGGGGCGATATGATGTTTGAAAAAGCAAAAGAAATTACAAATATTAAAAAAAAGCATATCTGCCATTAGAAGATAAGCAAGGAAAACTGATTTATGATATTGAAATACAGGATGAAAGGTGGAAGGAATACATCGAAGAACTTTACGCAAAAAAATGAAAGAACAACAAAAATTGAATTGGAAGAGCAAAATGAAATCTCAACAGAAGAAAGAGGTCCTGAAATATTAAAGAGAGAAGTAGAAACATCAATTAAGGAATTAAAAAGTGGAAAGATGGAAGGAGTGGATGGAATACCTAGGGAAATCCCAAAACAACTGGAGAACAAAGGAATAACAGAAACATGGAAACGCTGCAACCTCATTTACAAAACAGGAGTATGGCCTAGAGATTTCACAGAGAGTATTCTTATACCAATTGAAAAGAAAAGCAATCCTGCTAAGTGCAGTGACTACAGAACTATAAGCATAATCTCGCATGCCTCCAAAGTACTGCCAAGAATATTAAATCAATGATTGTATAAAAGAGTGGAGTATTTTCTGGGGATGATCAATTTGGATTCAGAAAAGACAGAGGAACCAGAGATGCAATTGGAGTAATGAGGACCATATGCCAAGGGAATAGAGAAGTAAATAAAGAAGTTTATATTTGTTTCATCGACCTTGAAAAAGCATTTGACATGGTGAAATGGGAAAATCTGATGGAAATATTACGCAAAATAGGTTTAGATTGGAGAGACCGAAAGTTAATAGCTGAATTATATATGAACCAGACGGCCATAATAAAGACAAAAGTAGGAAAAACTAAAAAATGTGTGATTGGCAGAGGTGTAAGACAGGGATACAGCCTGTCACCGACGCTCTTCAATATATTCGCAGAAGAAATGATAAAAGAAACATTTGATGAAGAGAAAAGAGGAATCACTATTGGAGGAAGAACAATACAAAATATTAGATTTGCAGATGATCAAGCAATATTAGCTAATACCGAAGATGAACTACAGCACCTAATGCAAAAATTTGAAAATACATGCAAGAAATATGGTATGAAAATTAACGCAAAGAAAACAAAAGTGATGAGAGTCTCCAGGAAACCAGGAAGTATCAAGGTGATGATGAATGGAGAAAGTGTAGAGCAAGTGAGACATTACAAATACCTTGATAGTATAATACAAGAAAATGGAAAATGTGACACGGAAATAAAAGAAAGAATTAACAAAGGAAAATATGCCTTTGAGAGCAGAGAAAAATTTATTTATTAATAAAATGAATAAAAATCTAAAGAAAAGGCTTATTAAGTACAATATTTGGAGTATGACCTTATATGAGTCATAAATATGGACAATTGGGAAGAAAGAAGCTAAATGGTTGGAGGCATTTGAAATATGGTTATGGAGACGAATGGAGAAAATAAAGTGGACTGAAAACATCACCAATGAAGAAGTATTACAAAGAGTTGAAGAAGAAAGGAATTTAATAAAGATTGTAAGAAGAAGAAAGCATAACTGGATAGGACATGTATTAAGAGGAGACAGCCTACTGAAAAGAATGATAGAAGGGAAATTGAAGGAAAGCGACCAAGAGGAAGAAGACTAATGATGCTTGATGATATAATAGGAAAGAGGATATCAGGAAATGAAAGAGGAAGCAAGAGACAGAGGAAATTGGGGGAAGAGAATCTGCCGAGTTATACACCATTGGACCTGTCAAGAGATAGAACACTAATGATGATGATGATGAGATGGCGCATGCTACCTTCATATAATTACAGCAGTAAGATCAAATATAGTGACATCAAATACAAACGAGGAAAAAAAAAACTCCATATCATAAACTGTTTTGTAGAAACCATTTTATCCATAAGAAATCAGTTATCTAAATAACCTTTAAAAAGAAAAAAAAAGTGAATAAAATTAAAGATCAGTTTTCTGTTATCATCTACGACTGACAGAACAAATACGAGGGTAACTTAGAAGCACTTTTCGAAAGAGATTATTATTATTTTTTTTAAAGAAAGGTACAATAATATTAAACTAAACCATGCCATTTCATTTTCTCATATAATATTAAGTCTTAATATTTTAAAATATTAAGACTAATTAGAAATTCGAGATTTTAAATTTTTCAAAAGTAAAAATACATAACTAAACCTTTTATTTTTTATTATAAGAGCTTTATGAAGAAGTTTCGCTTGCTTTGTAATTAGATATTTTTTCGATATGCTAATTATCTTTTACAGATTCAAATTAATGCACAAAAGTTTTATTAATTGATTATTCTGGCAAAAAAAAAAAAAAATCTCATGTCATTCCTTTATCGACTCACATTCCATCACGTGGTTAAGCCATTTTTTCATGTTGCGTAATCTCAATTTACTCAAAGAGTTGGAATAGAGTAATAGAAATATGAATGCAATATTTTAAAATATTGGTGTTGCTGTTCTACTTCGGTTTTCCCCCCTCCCCCAATAAAATGATTTCACGAATTTATAGACTAACCTCAATCCAATTAAGGTTTTATTCCTTTCTTTAGAAATAAATAATGAAACTGAATTTTAAATTCGCAATGCCATACGTAGTTCTTTGCACTTCACATAAAATTTGCTTAACATCAGCTGCTTGCACAACACTCTCACGATGAGAGCGGCTTATACGTTTCCAGTCCATTTTTGTCACGTGAGATAATCATCTTTCTCATGTGACATCATCGACTTGTGGATCAGAAGCAGCACACAAAGATGATGATTGCTATGTAACATAGCTTGCGTTTTGAATACTAAAGCAAGCAACCTGAATTCCTCAGGCGTTTCGCATCTGTCAGTTGGGAAAACACAGGAGAATTGCATTTGCGCTATTCACTCCTTTCTTTTATCACGTTGTTTCATTTTCCTCATTTTTATTAACACTATCTGTACATTTAGTTTAAAACAAACAATGAATCTGTCATTTTATGTTTATTTAAGTGAATATTCTTATATACTAAATTTTTTTTCTATTTTCTGGTTAAGATTTTTTATAGTTAAAATTTGAAATAAATGCTGAAATATTATGTCATGGAAGCACAGAATTTACTACAGAAACCAAAATGTTTTTCATATAACAATGAAATAACAGAAAAAAAAAGAACAATTTCACTCGTTTCGCCCCTTTAAGCCATTCCTTATAAGGATTTTTATTGAAATCAATACGCTTAACACAGATTTTATTCCGATACATCTTCACACCGTGGAAGACAAAATCTACCATCGATTCCTGGAGTTTATTAGTTTTCTCATTTGAGTCCATCCGTGTCACGTTAGAAAATCATCTTTCTCGCGAGACGTCATCAACTTGTGGATCAGAAGCAGCACACAAAGGCCATCCTCCTACTTTGGAATTTTATTTTGATGTAGGAGAATGACCTGAACAAGCCCAGTCTGCGAAGGCCAACATCGAGGGGTCCTTGAGGCCCTTTAGAGTAGGATCTTCCCCCCCACACACATATATTAGGATAACCAAGTTATTTTATAAACTTGGTTCTTAAAAGAACTGGGCGATGGCTGAGTCCTTGACTCTTTATCCCGTCATCTGAATGAAGAAAATCTGTGTGGATGGAGTGTTATTAAGCTAAAAAGCTCTAGTCATGGCTGGATAACGGCAATAGCCGAGCCACAGTTAAAACTTCATTGGCTACAGCATTGCCATTTGTTACCCTGGTAGTCCTAAAAAGGACTTTGTGATCTTCCAATTCTTATAAACTTGGTTCCTTATATCCTTATAAGGACTGGCTTAAAGGGGCAAAGCAAGAACTTTTCATCTTCCCCGTTATCTGTAGAGGACAGTGTAGGGATAAGGTGTTATTGTGCTATTAAAGCTATGATCATGGCAGAAGGGTAACAGCAATAGCCAAGCCTCAGTTAGAACTTCATTAAATACAGCATTGCCATCCATTACCCTTAGTCCTTATAAGGACTGGCTTAAAGGGGCGAAGCAAGAATGCTTTTCATATTCCCCGTGATCTGTAGCGGACAGTGTAGGGATAAGGTTATTGAGCTATTATTAAAGCTCTGATCATGGCAGGAGGATAACAGCAATAGCTGAGCCTCAGTTAGAGCTTCATTAGCTACAGCATTGCTATCCATTACCCTCCAAGGGTATTGGATTGAATGAATCAATCACCGACTATGTAAGTAAAGGTGAAATCTCAAAAATACGGACGATCTCTAGGCCACTCCATAGTGGGCGAAAGACCGTCCTAATCTCAGCATTGGTTCCACTCAGTGACGGGCTCCCCGACCACTGAGCAGAACCGCTCATATTCCGAGGAAAATAATTCACCGGCAAGTACCCCTCAGCGGGTCGTGCCGGAGAACACTTTCCCCGGAGACTCAAAGTGCTCCCTTAGGGCAAAACCTAAGAGAGCGAACTCATTTACCCAGGATAACAGCAACAGCCGACCTCAGTTAAACTTCATTGGTTCAGCATTGCCATCCGTTACCCTATATGTATGGGCATCTCATATAAAATCAATCACCGACTATGTAAGTAAAGGTGAAATCTCAAAAATACGGACGATCTCTAAGCCACTCCATAGTGGGCGAAAGATCGTCCTAATCTCAGCGTTGGTTCCACTCAGTGACGGGCTCCCCGACCACCGAGCAGAACCGCTCAAATTCTGAAGAAAATAATTCACCGACAAAGCCCCTCAGCGGGCCGTGCCGGAGAACACCTTCCCCGGAGACTCAAAGTGCTCCCTTAAGGCAAAAACCTTAAGAGAGCTAACTCAAAAACTCTTCGCCCAAGGGGGTAACAGCAACAGCCGAACCTCAGTTAAACTTCATTGGTACAGCACTGCATCGTTGCCATCCGTTACCCCGAAGGGCATTAATGAACCAATCGACTATGTAAGTAAAGGTTCGATCTCAAAAATATCGGACGATCTCTAGGCCACTCATTCGTGGGCGAAAGACCGTCCAAATCTCAGCGTTGGTTCTACTCAGTGAAACTCGATTACCGAGCAGAACCGCTCAAATTCCGAGGAAAATAATTCACCGACAAAGCCCCTCAGCGGGCCGTGCCGGAGAACACCTTCCCCGGAGACTCAAAGTGCTCCCTTAAGGCAAAAACCCTAAGAGAGCGAACTCAAAAACTCGTCGCCCAAGGGGATAAGAGCAACAGCCGAACCTCAGTTAAACTTCATTGGTACAGCTTTGCGTTGCTATCCATCACCCCCAAGGGCATTAATGAACCAATCGACCGTATGTGTAAGTAAAGGTGATATCTCAAAAATATCGGACGATCTCTAGGCCACTCATTCGTGGGCGAAAGACCGTCCAAATCTCAGCGTTGGTTCTACTCAGTGAAACTCGATTACCGAGCAGAACCGCTCAAATTCCGAGGAAAATAATTCACCGACAAAGCCCCTCAGCGGGCCGTGCCGGAGAACACTTTCCCCGGAGACTCAAAGTGCTCCCTTAAGGCAAAAACCCTAAGAGAGCGAACTCAAAAACTCGTCGCCCAAGGGGATAAGAGCAACAGCCGAACCTCAGTTAAACTTCATTGGTACAGCTTTGCGTTGCTATCCATCACCCCCAAAGGCATTAATGAACCAATCGACCGCATCTCACGGTCGATCGGTTCGAGTGCCTGCCTCCATTACCCTCCCCCAATACGCAGCTTTATCAACTTTACCTATAGAAGTTGCAACAAGGTGTTTTTATTTTTAATAAAAATCTCTGGAGAAGATAAAGATATAATAATTTTTTTAACTTGGAGATATTGTATATTAGGATATCCAAGTTATTTTATAAACTTGGTTATTTTAACTCATAATCCCAAGTATGCAAACAATTAAGTTTGCGCCTGAAACAAAGTTGAAGTCTAAAGATTTTTATTAAAAATAAAAACACCTTGTTGCAACTTCTATAGGTAAAGTAGATAAAGCTCCGTATTATTATAACCTTGGTATTTTGGGTCTAGCTGCTCATTGAGTAGACCTCAACAAAAGGTTGAAACCGGTCTGGGTAGTGACCTCCTCCATAATGCATTGCAGTATACATCTTCTAGTGAGATGTGCTTTACATTATGGGAAAATATTAAGAATAGTGATCAGAGCTTTACCCACCTTTACAATGAGTTGCCCTGGTGTTGTACCATCTTTAGACTTGAACTTTGTTTCAGGCGCAAACTTAATTGTTTGCATACTTGGGATTAGGAGCTAAAATAACCAAGTTTATAAAATAACTTGGTTATCCTAATATACAATATCCCCAAGTTAAAAAATTTATTACATATACATACATATCTATATCTATATCTATATATATAGAGAGAGAGAGATAGATAGATAGATAGATAGATATTTTTTTTATTTTTATTTTTATTATTTTTTTTTTATTGTAAACATAACAATCTTATATACTGGATTAACCGGTTTTTGGTTCTCTGCAGTCAGACAGAGAGGTTACATGCCCATACTCTTGTTGAGGTATGTTACATCGAAGTCACTTATAAGGCTAATTACATTTTTTTTTTAATAAATTAAAGCCATTAAGAGTTATTTTAACATGATAACATAAGATCTTATTTTAACATAAGAAATTAAATGTGGAAGAACATAGAAGTTACTATTGCACAATGTGTCTTCATATTTTTTCATTTATTTTTAAAAATCAGTTATCAAACAAAAGTTTTTTTTTTGTTGATGTTTTGTTTTTCATTGCTAGAAAGTATTAGT
This sequence comes from Typopeltis vanoorti, assembly GCF_054136105.1. NCBI lineage: Eukaryota > Metazoa > Arthropoda > Arachnida > Uropygi > Thelyphonidae > Typopeltis > Typopeltis vanoorti. The sequence goes on along the minus strand of NC_143555.1, from coordinate 109,097,581 downwards.
CAGGATTTTAAACCCCGGGATTTACGTCGCTCGGTAACGACATGCGTTTTGTTCATAAAGACCTTGATTTGAATATTGTGTAAACGGCGAGTAAGTTTTATAAAGGCAATTCATTTTGTCTTATATGGAGACAGTTTTTTTCCAAAAAATCCATTTGTTTCTCCCGCTGTATGAAAAACTGGCCAGTTTAAGATAATATGCAATAGAACAATAAATCCTATCTAAATAGCACATCAAGCCCTCTGTAAAATGTTCCTGTTGTCGCATCAGATTGGCCCACTATAGGCAAATGAGTTTAGGATGTTAAGGGGAGTATTAAATGATTAATATAAACTATATTTTTACAGCCTTAGATTAGATTAGCTTTGCTTACCTATTCTTGAATGCTAATCTAAGGTGATGTGGCCACTTATTAGAATGGGCGAAGGAAGGCTAACAAAACAGGTGTTTGATGCCAAGATGGTAGGAAAGAGACCAGAGGAAGATCAAGGAATAGGTGGATTCTCAGATGTGGCTTAGAAGCACAAAATGTTAGTTATGATAACACTGGAGTGCATACAAGTAATAGACTAATTTTTAGGGATTGTGGATAGGAGATTAATAATAATTTAAATTAATATCAGAAAATTGATGATGACGATGATATTTTTATAGCTTTTACTTATTAATCTGTATATAGAATTCTTCATGTAAAGCAAGTTGAAGCAAACCATTTTCATCCTCCTGTGGGACTCCACGTACTTATGGGAGATCTGAAGCGGCAGAGACCTCATTTGATATCCAGAGAAGGATTTCTAGTCGGCACATTCAGAGCTATTTACACTTGAAAGTATGAAAGCACTATTTTCGTATATGGCACTGCTTCGCGTGTATCTCTGCTGCATAACTCAATCTCTCCTGGGCAATCGAATCGTGCGGATCTGTAGACAGAGCGGCAATGTCATCCTGGATAGCCTGGGGGATATTATCATAAATGTGTGGCTGTGAATATGTTCATATATTGCATAACGTCTGACTATAAAGCAATGCTGACATCGAATACGATTAAATAAGCCTGCTCGAAGAACAATATTTCCTTGGAAAACCCATTTTTCTGCATTCAAAAACACATTCCGTACATTCGAATGGTCACATGACGAATCAACTCACCATCTGCACGTGAAGTATCTTCAGGAAGACCAAACAACAAAAAAAAAATCGGTAAAATTAATCGTGCAACATAACATGGTTATGTTCCACGAAACAACTGGAACAGGAAAAAGTATCCTCTGCCTTAAAGTTAAATGTCCTAATTTGTGGTTAAATTACCGACTGGAATTATGGCCGAAGCTGACTAACGGATTTCGAGTTGGAACGTGGAATGATAAAATTTGTTTAAACCGAAATCTCTCCAATGTGTTATTAAAGAAATATAAAATTACAGTATTGAAATATTAGCTGTATAAGAAACCAAATGTCCAGGGCATGGCATCCTACAGACAAATGATAGAACGATCTTCTACAATGGGCCATTCAGTTTCAGACAGGAAACTAGTTTAGATTTTATTGTGCCCAATAACATTTTTCCATCTTGATGGGAGACAGAATTAAAAGTTCAGCTGAGCAAAATTTGCGTATTTTGCACAGGAGGCGAGTTTTTCACTATTGGTATTCATGAAGTTGGATTTGTTCTTGCTGGTTTCACATTTATGCATGCTTCGGCATGGAATGAGTATGAAGTAGTGGTTCTTGTTTCAAACTACTTGCGTTATGCCGAGTGGTTTTTTTTTTTCCCCTCGCAAATGATTTCATACATATTCTAAGGGCTTCGGAAGAATTTCAGTAGAATTCGGAGGAAGACTTTCACCAGTAAGGATATTGCTCTCTGAATTGGTACTTCCTCACAGTACTGTGCCGAGTTTCAGTAGGAAGCAGGTGTCGTTAAGTGTCCGCCGGTCTGCTATTCCACTCAGAGACCAGGTTAAATCATTCTGAATGCTTCACTAAACCGAAATCTTCCCTTGTTGATCTGGTTGGCTGAGCGGTTAGCGTATCTGTATTTACAACCAACAGGCTGCGGTTTAGAGTCCTACCGTTGGTATCGATGTTTGTGGCATCTTCAGATAGTGAAATAAATGTTTATCACATGTCACATGGTTCGAAACCACAGATTACGGAAGTAGCATTAAGTGTCTTTGGAATTAAGTGACTTTGGAACATAAAATGTTCCAAAGAGTCTGGAATAATCTTATTAACCATTATTAAATTTCATCTCAAATGCTACCATTACCATTAACGTTACTGTCAGGAATATGAAGCACAAGTGCTTTTCATATTCCCCTTTGTCTGTAATGAGAGTTGTTTGGGAGTGGGAGATTTGTGAGCAATTAAGCTCGCCCTCAGAGGGCAGTTGTATTGACCATAATCAGTTGGGAGTAGAATAGCCTTCGGTCTTTTATATTTGTTGTAATCCGTTTCGTTGTAGTGGACAGCTTGTAGGATCAATGGGTTTGAATGTGAACTTGACTTGACGAAGAATTTTTCTGCTAGATCGCGAAGAAAGGAGGAGATGTATGGAGTGCCGGTTTCTCCATTAATCTATGAATTTCTGATAAACCATGCGGCGTCCAGAATCATCCTCAAGCATTTATTTTGGATTCTCTCCAGTTTTAAAATGTTTGATCGTGAAATATGACTCCATGCTGGTGAGGCGTAGGTTGTAACTGGACATACTTGGTTTCAATTATATATAATAATTTTATTTATTACACTTTATGGTGTAGTGATGTAAATATAACATATCAAAGGAAGTTCAGAATTAATACAAATTTAAGAAATTAATTTATACATCAGCCTGTGTAGTTCAGTGGTTGTGGCGTTTGCCCACCTTGATGCACAGAGGAAGACTCCTTGCTTTCGCATCTAGTCGGCAACTAGAAGAAATTTTTTAAGCCTTTTTTCGACCGGTTCCAGAGTTAGTCGATCTCTGGCACGGACAAGCGGGTTTTTTCTCCCGGAAACTCGGGTTTTTCGTCCAGTAAATTCAAGGAAATCGACCGTGGAACCCACATAATTTTAGACATTAAATATGGACAACGAGATGGCGGCACTTGTTGAGCCATCTCTCTTCACTGCGTGCTGCTTAATTAGTGATAGCCTTAGGCCAGCTATCTCTGATTGGGTAACAGTGGAGATTGAACTGCCCACTCAGTCTCCAAAAGTTAGATAGGGCTAAAAAACAGCCTCACCTACTCCCTATATACGGGAATAAAAAGCGTTAGCTGATTTTTTTGCTGATGATATTTTGTAAATAAATATTTCATAACTTTTTAAATTTATTTACATAATAAAAAATTCTTTACAATCAAAATTAATTTTTACAGTACTGTATATTTAAATTATCTAACAACATATCCAAAAAAGTTATCTGCTCTGACTGAATGAAAGGGATATTTGCTGTTGGGTAAGTTTGTAGATGCTTATTTTTATGAGTAGATTCCAATCTTGATCAATCAAACCAGAAATGAAATTTCAGTCAATTGCAAACATAAATTACTGCATTAGCATGTTTTTAGTTGTAGGAGCTACTTTACAACATGAAATCTACCCAACAATTTTGTCGCGAACCTAATTTTATGAAATCAAGATTGACACGTGATTGATTCTCATTGTATGCGGCAGTCAAAATTAGAGAAAAAAGACGGGCGCCTGAAAATAAAGGATAGCTTTACGATTCAATTGAATCTACACTTCACATCAACAATAAGTCATTGATAATTGTTCAAAAAAAAGGACTGGCTTAAAGGGGTGAAGCAAGAATGCTTCCCATCTTCCCCATTATCTGTAGAGGACAGTGTAGGGATGAGGTGTTATTGAGCTATTAAAGCTCTGATCATGACAGGAGGGTAACAGCAATAGCCGAGCCTCAATTAGAACTTCATTGGTTACAGCATTGCCATCCATTACCCTCCAAGGGCTGTTGTACTCCCGTTCAAATCCATAATTGTTCAAGAAATAATCCAACTGACCACTACACAATTTATTTATTTTATAATATGGTGTACAGTATATAAAAAAAATCAGCTAACGCCTTTTTATTCCCGTATACAGGGAGTAGGCGAGGCCATTTAGCCCTATCTAACTTTTGGAGACTGAGTGGACAATTCAATCTTCACTGGTACCCAATCAGAGATAGATGGCCCAAGGCTATCACTAAATAAGCGGTACACAGTGAAGAGAGATGGCTCAAATGTGCCGCCATCTCGTGGTCCCTAACCCTAACACAGTATATTCAATGTCTGAAATAATGTGAATTCTACGGTCGATTTTCTTGAGTTTACGGGACGAAAAACTCGAGTTTCTGGGAGGAAAATCCCGCTTGCCATGCCAGAGATCGACTAACTCGGGAACCGGTCGAAAAAAGACTTAGAAAAATTTCCTCTAGTCGCCGACTAGTCTCGAAACCAAATCTTCCTTCGTGCGGCCAAGTGCCGTGGTGTGCAAACGCCACATCCACTGAGCTACACAGGCTCGTGTACAATAAGATTTTGAAAATTTCCTGAATTAAAAAAAATTAAATAAGTTATTTGCTTTTATTTAAACAATAAATATTAATATTTTATTTATTATTTTTATCAAAAAAAATCAGCTAACGCCTTTTTATTCCCGTATATACAGGGAGTAGGCAGGGCCACTTTTAACCCTATCTAACTTTTGGTGACTGAGTGGGCAGTTCAATCTCCACTGTTACCAAATCGGAGCTAGCTGACCCAAGGCAATCAGTAATTAATCGGCATGCAGTGAAGAGAGACGGCTGTACAGGTGCCACCATCTCAACCCTAACACTCATATTTAATGTCTGAAATAATGTGGGTTGTACGGTCGATTTTCTTGAGTTTACGGGATGAAAAACCTGAGTTTCTGGAAGAAAAATGAGTTATCTGCATGAAAGTTTCATTTTTGAAAGAACGGTCATAGTAGGGCAGGGAAAGGGTAAACAGTACTATAAAAAAACAATCGAGTGAAGTGACTTTGGACTAAAGGCAATTGTTCATCCATTGCAGCTATTGTATTGTATTGTGTTGTGGTGTTTTGTGTCCGGTAAAGTAAAAATAATGTGTGAGGCACAAAATACTTTGAAAGTTTCTTTGTGAAAAGTTCTAATTGTTTAAAATTTCATAACAAAAAATTAACATAAATATAAGATAAGAGCAAACAATCAGTGAAATAATAATTATAATAAATAACTATTTATTTGTGGTGACAAATGAAGTAATGTAAGAAGAAGAATGAAGGAAAACGAATATGCAAAATCTACAGTGGGTGAAAAATGCGAATTTTCGGTTATCATTTGTATAATTGATGTACAGTTTATTTTGAATGAGACTTCAAATTTATTTCCTAACGAAATTTGTATTTCTGATGGAATTAGTGTAAGATATGCATTGACAAAATCACCTTGTAGTTAGAAAGAATTATCTGAAAGAGTTAAAAAACAGAATTCTTGGTTAATAAAATATAACCATCAGCTGAATTGGGAAATTGGTTCACTATCTTTGGACAAACTAAGAAATTGGATGATAGAATCAACATGCAAATATCATATATTACTTGCCAAAGGAAGAGAAAAACCAAAAACATTAACACAGTTAATAGGGAGAGTTGATTTAAATGAAATTGGATGCCGAAAATATGAAAACATAACAGGCAGAATCATTGAGAATGTCAACTGCATTGTGAATGGAGAACTTATAGAACAAGTAAAACATTTCAGCTTTTTAAGCATACATTTTAGTGAAGATGGTAAATTAAAAATGGAAATAGACAACCGAATCAACAAAGCTGATATGGTAGGAAGTCAGCTGAATAAATATTTATGAAATAAGAGAGAAATTAACCAAAACACTAAGTTAACTGTATCTCTTCTTTTCTTCTTTCTTCTCTCTCTTCCATAGTCTATGTGGATGATGATGATGAGGCCAAATGAACTCTTTCCACTTCTGTCTGTCCTGGGAAAGTCAGAACAAATCTGTCCAGTTTGGTGTCGCTTGTTGTGATTTGGTTTTCAGGTCCTTTTTTATTTTGTCTATCCATCTAATTCTCGGCCATCCTTTTTATCTTTTTGCCTTTCATCGTTGTATTCAGGGCTTTGGATGGTAGTCTTTCTGTTCCCATTCTGGTCACATGGTCAAACCATCGCAGTCTCCTTTCTTGGATTTTGTCTATTATTGTTATTTCTTGTTTTAGTCATTTCCTTATATATTCGTTTCTTAGTCGATCCAGCAGAGATACTCCAAGTAATCTTCTTAGCCAACCCATTTCAGTAACTAATAATTTTTTATCTTTAGCCTTTTCAAGATTCCAGAAGACTTTCACTTCCATAGAGAAATATTGGGAGAACCATTGTTTCATAGATTCTTACTTTTGTTACCTGTTTGATGTCTCTTGCCTTCCATATTTTATTAAGTCGTCCAAACGTTTGGGATGCTTGACTGATTCGTCTGTTTATATCTTTTATAATTTCACATTGTACTCAATAACTCCTCCAAGGTAGGTGAAGTTTTCTACCGGTTCTAGATTCTTACTATCAATTTCAGTTTTCAGATTGGTGCTTCTTTTTCCTATTTGCATAATTTTTGTTTTGTCTATATTTATGTTTAATTCAGATTTTATACACTCCTCCTTTATTTAATCACAAATTCGCTGTAGATTTTCTTCTGTGCTTGCAAGTAATGCAATGTCGTCTGCAAAATTTTAAATTTGTCATATTTTCCCGATATATTTTGATTCCGGAGTCTTCATTGTTTAAGGCCTTATCGGTTGCTTTTCCAGTGTAAGATTAAGCAAGTCTGGTGACAGATTGCATCCCTGTCTTACTCCGCTCTCTGTGTGGAATCAGTTAGTTAAGGTGCCCTCCATTCGTACTGCACTTTCAGATTTCTCTTACAGATTCTTTATTATTCTTATGGTTTTGTTGGGAATTCCAAATTCTTCCAAATTAGCTGTACACAAGACAGTATTCAAGCCAGTTTTAACTTATGGACTTGAGAGTCTGGTCAGGAGTAAAACACTTGATCAAAGACTAGAGGAATATGAAGATATAGGTAGATTGATAATACAGTAAAAAAGTGCCTTAGAAGATAGAAATATAAGATCTGATAATGTTGGAGTCTTGACTAGGTAGCAGATTTTTTTGGAAGAAAATTGTAGACAGGAAATTAGTAATGATGTAAATTTTTTCATGTAGTACTGTTACATTCTCTACTCCCCTTGAGGGTACATATCAGGAATTTGATAATGATGATAATGATGATCCCTCGCCACCCCCAGGTAAAAGAAGGGAAATGGAAGAAGAAGATTTTTAGCAGTCACACAGTGAGGAATTTACGTAGATTTTTCTTTTGTAAGCACACGCCTGCAGATTACAGAAGAGTTGTAATTTCCCGAGACAAGCACATTAGCTTATTATTAGCAAGACACTTTAAGTCGATATCCCAAACATTTCCAGTTCGATTGCAGAAGAGAAAATTCTCCGCTAGATCCGGATTAAATTTGTGTTATATGATAGATGGTACCACGGTCTCCATTGGATGGCAGAGTAACGTTTGACAGCTTTAGTACTTGAGATCCCTCTGGGGGTGATTTTTATTGAGATGATGGATTCTCTGATAAACCCACTTCGTAGATCTGTTGGATAAATGATTACATGCACATGTAATTATTACTCTTTATGGATAATTATTAATAACCACTCTTTACGGATGCTAGAGTTGAGCCAACCGAAGTATGCTAATAACTGGTTATAACAGAGTATTGGCATTAAGACTTTTGCTGTTGGCCCTCGAAGCCTGCTTTAGGTGTGATGCTTGACATTGCTGATGAGGAACTGATTTAATAATGTTCAAGGCTACATAGGGATTGGGGAAGTGCAATGTAAAGCTTCAGGATAGGATGTTCTCTACGATCCTCATTAGGACAACTCCCTGGACTAAAAAAAGCTGCTTTGATGTGAAGTGGCTCCTTCTCATAGTATTGTGCAGAGAGTCTCCTTGGGAATTTCAGAAAGTAGGGGACCAGAGGTTTTCCAGCTTTCAAAGGCATCTCTATAAAAGATAGCTAGATGTATTTTCGAATGAGTGATGTTTCCCTGAAGCAGTTGATGTGCTTGCGCTGTTATTGCTTCAGTTGAAGAAATGCTGACTGGTATCTCACTTTCAACTAGTGGCTGTAATTCTGTGTGAACATCATAAGTTTGGTCTTGAGGAGTAGCCACAAATCAGCGACTGAATATTATATTCATGCATGTATTATATTCATACATTATATTCATATTCATATATTCATATTCATTTATTATATTCATATTCATATATTCATATTCATTTATTATATTCATATTCATATATTCATATTCATTTATTATATTCATACATATTCATGAATTTGATTGAAGAGAACTGAACCATGTATTTAGACTCTTCTTACGAATTACAACAGTTTCTCTCTAAATTAAACGAACTTCATCCAGGGATCAAATTCACCCTAGAGGAAGAAGTAAACAAACAGTTAGCATTCTTAGATATTTTGATTCTTCGCCAAACAGATGGTAACCTACATTTCTCTGTTTTAGGAAGAAGACTCCTATAGGCCATTATATGCATGTTGGATCTCATCGCCATCCAAGTCAAAAGACTGAAACTATTAAAACATTGGTTCATCCCGCCCAGTAATTATGTTCTTCAAATGAGTTATTACAGAAAGAATTGCAACATATTTTTTCAACTTTTTTATCTAATGGTTATAAGAATTCGTTCATCAAAAGATCATTTAGCAGTTTTTTTATCTCTACCTCTTCAAACACAGAAGAAATAACTCGTATTCCTATTTATTGTGAGTTATTTCTTCGGTATTCTTATGTGAACACATAGCAAAAGTTTTGAACCACTAAATATTTTTGTTGCCTTAAGCCCAATCAGAAAGAAAGGTGGAAAAATCTCCACCTTTCTCACTTCTCCCAAGGACAAGCTTCCACATCTCAATCTTCCAGTTGTCTTTCAGATTCTTTGCTCTTGTGGGTTATCTTATTTTGGACAAACAGGAAGATCTGCTTTTATTCGGCTAGAAGAACACAAGTCTTATATTCAATACCTTGAACCTGAACATGATCTGCATGTTCAGGTTCAGGACATGCAGAGCATGCCATCAACACTATACATAGCGTTCATTGGAACAAGACAAGAGTTCTTCATTAAAGTCAGTTCCTCGTGGAACGATTTTATAAAGAAACATGTGAAACTTTGCTTCACTCTCCTAACTTAAACAGATCCTTTAAAAAAAAAAAAAAAAAAAAATATATATATATATAATTTATTTATTTATTTATTTATTTATTTATTTTATTTTATTTTATTTTATTTTAGTTTATTTATTTTTTAATAAGTTAGGAAATTTAATGACTTTTTTTAGTTATCTTACGTTAGCTACTTAGGTGTCGCCTTTTGCAATTGTCAGTTATTGTTCTATCAGCTTTGTACTGAAGATGCCTGTGATACTCGGGCGAAAATTATACTAATAAGTAATATTTTACTTGAGTTAATTCCAGTATTATAATTATTTAAATTTGATTGAATAGATCTGAACCATGCACCACCTCTAGTAGGGTCAGCTCTCTCCATCTCATATACACCAATATATATATAAAGACAAAAGTTAAGACGTAAAAGCTTTAGAATAGTGCTTCTTTTTCTTTTTTTATTCGGTAATGTGCTAATAATTAATTAAAAGGTTTCTATATAGATTTTCATTAGTGTCATATCAGATCGTAAATGTGTGTAGTAATCTATTTCAAATGATATTACAACAGTTTACAGCAATATTTTAATTCTTAAATAATATTTAAGAATGTATTTCTTAAATATTATTTAAGAAATAAATATGTAAATAAATAAATATTATTTAAGAAATAAATTATGTAAATCCATGTATTTCGGTGCTTCAATAGCACCGAAATACATGGATAATGCGAGTAAACTAATTACTCGTATAACTAACCAGCCTTATCGATTTTTGAAAATTATATGTTTAAACTGAAATGAACTTTCACAGATTTCTATTTTTATTTCTGCCCATCTTAAGGTATGTATGAGGTCATGTGCTTACAGGGTTGCAAGTTCTTCATCAGTTCACTCAGACAACGGTCATTCTGTATAGACGTCTTAATATGGCGAGGCTGGATGATAGCTCCTTTTTTTCCACTTGAGATTTCTTCTTTGGCTAAATATCCTGCCATTTCCAGGAGTTCATCTGTAAAGTAAGACAATACAGCTGCCAGATATACAGGAGCGGTCACACTGATTTTTGGAGTAGGTTTTCTTTTGCGCAGAAGACGATATATACAATTGTAGGAGATTCCCAGTCCTATCAGATTAGTCAAACTTTTCCTAGCAAAGAGGTAGGCGAAATCCCTGTTTTCTCCAAATTTATTAATTTTTCCGGGCATGCTGATGAGTTTGATCTATACGATAAAAACAAAGAGACGGATGAAAAAAAAAAGTATATATGTTATATATATAAACGCTAACAATATAATTAGCAATATAATTTTTCAATATTTTATGGAATAATATGAGAGCAAGTAAATAAATAGTTTATAGTTGAAACAAGGAAGAGTGTTTGCTAGTAAAACGGATGAAAAAATCCCTCGGTAAGAAAGGAAAAAGATAAATATTTAATTTATACTTTTTCTATATTTGGCACCACAAGACTAAGATGATTTCTTTTTAACATGCACTGGTTTTACAAATTCCCCACTGAATTTAATATCATCACATACTCGCATTAAAATAACTGGTTAATAAAATTAAATTAAATTAATCTCTATGAACAGCTAATTCCATTGTAATAAAATTCTGGGGGAAGTTTACTTACCGTTGTTTTCAATAGAATTTAAATGAAAACCCTTAAAATCTAGACTTGTGCGTTTTGATGGATTGTGAACAGTTCATTTAGTTGACTCTGTGTTGCTTTGTTTTTGTAACAGTAAAAACCATTACGAGCCAAGCAGTCAATTGTTGAAAAATATTTCGATTGATAGAAGTCTTAACAATGCAGGAGGACCAAGGTTTAACGATAAGTGAACAATTAAAAGAAACATTTTTCTTAATTGAATAAACTAAACGAATTACGCCAGTAGCTGAAAGGAAGTGGTGTATTCATTCATGGCGCTAAGCAGCCAGTCAAATGAGCACCTAAATTCCATTCTTGTTGTCGATTACAAAAACGTTTTCAAAGTTTTTTTGTTTTTTTTAACAACCCCGACTTAGTTGATCTCTGGCACTAGCAAGCGGTTTTTTTTTTTTTTTTTTCTCACGGAAAATCGGATATTTCGTTCCTTAAACTTACGGAAATCGACCGCAAAACCCATACTAATTCAGACAGTAAACATAGTGATAGGGTTAGGGACCACTAGATGGCGGTATTTTTCAGTCGTTTGCCGAATGCTGTGTATATAATCAGTGATAATCTTGGGACAGCTATCTCTAATTGGCTACCAGTGGAGATTGAACTGCCCAATGCTAGATAGAGCTAAAAGCGACCTTGCCCTACTCCCTATAGGGAATAAAAGGCGTTAGTGGTTTTTTTAATTATGACATCAACTGTTCAAGGTGTATAATGAATTTAAATTTTTGATTTAAAAATATTAAAAATATAATTATACTTTCAAGTAAAATTTAAAATGTATTAATATTATAGAATTAACTAAAATAATTCACATATCATGATTAGCTAATGTTATTAATTATATATAATGAGTAAAATCTTGCCAATAATCCCTTACACCTACAGTAAAACTAAATCACAGATTATTAAGAGATATATTATTTATTAAATGTGTTTGGGAGACGGAGAAAAAAGTCCTTTTTAGGACTTCCAGAGTAACAAATGGCAATGCTGTAGCCAATGAAGCTTTAACTGAGGCTCGGCTATTGCCGTTACCCAGCCATGACTAGAGCTTTTAGCTCAATAACACCCCATTCACACAGATTTTCTTCGTTCAGATGACGGGATAAAGAGTCAAGGACTCAGTCCATCGCCCAGTTCTTTTAAGAACTTAAATGTGTTTGGGGATGATTCTGGGATCAATCGACCGTGAGATGCGGTGATTGATTTTATATGAGATGCCCATATAGGGTAACGGATGGCAATGCTGAACCAATGAAGTTTAACTGAGGTTCGGCTGTTGCTGTTATCCTGGGTTAATGAGTTCGCTCTCTTAGGTTTTGCCCTAAGGGAGCACTTTGAGTCTCCGGGGAAAGTGTTCTCCGGCACGGCCCGCTGAGGGGTACTTGCCGGTGAATTATTTTCCTCGGAATATGAGCGGTTCTGCTCAGTGGTCGGGGAGCCCGTCACTGAGTGGAACCAACGCTGAGATTAGGACGGTCTTTCGCCCACTATGGAGTGGCCTAGAGATCGTCCGTATTTTTGAGATTTCACCTTTACTTACATAGTCGGTGATTGATTCATTCAATCCAATATCATTGGAGGGTAATGGATTGCAATGCTGTAGCCAATGAAGTTCTAACTGAGGCTCGGCTATTGCTGTTACCCTCTTGCCATGATCAGAGCTTTAATAGCTCAATAACACCTTATCCCTACACTGTCCTCTACAGATAACGGGGAAGATGAAAAGCATTCTTGCTTCGCCCCTTTAAGTCAGTCCTTATAAGGACTATAAATGTGTTTGGGTATATTCATCATTGAAATACCACTTGCATAAAATCTTTCACATTTGTAAATTTTTTTCAATGAACTTCTCCTTCTCATCTCATCCGCTTGATAACGAGGTGAGTCCACTAAGAAGAAAGGTTTTCCACTTATCGCGATCTTTAGCCATCTCAATCATAACTCTATAGCTGGGTAAATGGGAATGACCAAGGCAGACCAAGTACTTCTTGCTCTGCTTCTAGGCCTTTTTCTTCCCATATGTCCACTCAGAGCTAAATATGGGAGTCTATGAGGGGCCATTCTGTGAATATGACCAAACCATCTTAGTTGATGCTTAATGATTGTGTCTATTATATTATCTGGGAAGTTTAAATCTATTCTGACTTGATCATTAGTCTTGTGTTGCATCCAGTGGGTGTTAATAATTTTTCTAAGGCATTTCATTTCAAATGCTTGAAGTTTCTTGATTGGTTGTTGAGTTAAATTTCCAGGCTTCTGAAGCATAAGTAGCCTTTGGGATAATAATTGTTTTATATAATTTTAATTTTAGACTCGTTGGGATTTTTTTTCTTCCATATTTTGTTTAGTTTATTCATGTTGGTCCAACCTAGGTTTAGCCTGTGTTTTACTGTTTCCATATTATTGAGGTTACTGGAAATGAGACTGCCAATATAAACATATTTATTAACTTGTTCCAACGGATGATTTTCGAGATTTATAGAAATATTTTCTTCTTCTCTACCTAGCTTCATTATTTTTGTTTTATGGTGATTTATTTTCATACCATAAGTTTTACAAGTGTCATTTAAAATATTAATAGTTTTTTTTCTAGCTGTGGTTTGGAATCTACTAAAATAATGATACCATCCGCTTATTTTATGTGATTAATGTTGGTGCCATTGATTTTTACACCTGGTTCATCAGCTATGGTTTTACAGACTTCTTCTAGGATGATGATAAAGAGTTGAGGTGAGAGAGGGCATCCCTGCATTCCACCTTTCTCGACTCTGAAATCCTCGGTTTTAATGTTGTTCGTTTTAACAAAAGATTTGGTGTATACATAATAATTGGTAATAAATGTTCAAATATCAGAATCCATTTTTACGTTTTTTAGGATAGTGATCAATTTGTTTCTATTAACCGAATCAAAGGCTTGCGTGAAATTTATAAAACAACAGTATATGGGCTGGTTGTATTCTCAATATTTTCCCGCTATGTTATTAATGGTGAAGATGTGTATATAGTGGATCTATGTGGCCTGAATCCTGCTTGGTTTTCCTCTATGATTTTTTCTGTAAGCACCCGTGTTCTCTTTTGTATAATTCGAATGAATAGTTTTATAACTATGACTTAAGATGTTATGGGTCTATAATTTTCACATATTCTTTTGTCTCCTTTTTTATGAATTGGTATAATAATTCCTGTTTTCCAGTCAGTTGGAATTACTCCATTATAAAGAATTTGATTTAAATAAATTCATTAAGAAATTAATGACTTCCTTGCAACCATATTTTCATAGTTCTATAGATATTTCATCTTTACCCGTAGCTTTTGAAAGTTTCATTTGGTTTATTGCATTTATAATTTCTGCTGAATTTATGGGTGGTGCCTTTTCATATATCATCTTTTCTGTTATATTTTCCTCCTCCTGTTCCTTTTGAAATAATGTTTGATAGTAGTCCTTCCAAATTATTTTTATATGTTGTATTGACCCAGTTTCTAGATTGTTTTTATCTTTCATTGTTAATGGATTATCTTTATAGATCTTAGTTAATTCTTTGATAATTTTGTATACCGTTTTATTATCATTTATTTTATTAGCTTCTTCGTACAGTTTTTCTTTTTCCTCCAACCAGTTATTTTTGGCAGATATCCACATTATATCAATTTTGTTTTTAAGATTCTTATAATGTTGTTTATTTTCTTCTGTATTTTTTATATTTAATATATGCTTTGCTGATCTTTTTTCTTCTAAAGTATTTAGAATTTCAGGGGTTATCCATTCATGATTTGGTCTTGATGTTATACCAAGTATGTTTCTTGCAGTACTTATAACAATTGTTTTACCTTGATTCCATGTATTTTCTCTATTGTCATAGGATAATCTTCTAAACTCATTTCCTATTATTGTCTGATAATTATCTTGCATAGATTTCTCTTTCAGTTTTGACAGGTCCACTTTGTTGATAGGAGCTCGTGATTTACGATACTTGAATTTTAGTTTAATTTTTGCTGCTAGCAGTTCATGGTCAGTGTCGAAGTCTGGAGTTTTTAAAGTTCTAACATTTTGCACTGATGATTTCCAATTGCGTTTGATTATAATGTAATCAATACAGTTCTTTGTTGTACATCTGGTGAGGTTCATGTGTATTTGTGGGAAGGTCTATGGAAAAAAAGGGTGTTACAGATAAAAAGATTATTTGCTTTACAAAATTCTAAAATTCTTTCACCTCTTTCATTTCTGTTATCAACTCCGAACCTTCCCATCACATCCTCCATGCCCGGGGTGAACTTCGCAATTTTGGCATTAAAATCTCCCATCACTATTAATATATCTTTCTTATTGGTCTTGTCTATTAGATCTTGCAACTCATCATAAAAGGTATCGATTTCTTCATCTTCATGTGACTGGTCGGGGGCGTAGATTTGAATTATTGTAAAGTGAACATTTTTTCTTTACCTTTTAATCTGATAGCGATCATTCCTGGGTTCATTCATGACTGCATTTTGTAGACTATTATTCACTAAAATGGCGACTCCTTCTCTATGTATATTGTCCTCTCTGCCCGAGTAGAATAGTTTTCCTGAATTTAGATTTATAACTCCTTCTCCTGTCCAATGGGTTTCAGCCAAACCTACAATGTCCCATTTAATCCTAGAAAGTTCTTTTTCCATCAAATTTATTTTCCCAGGTTTTAACAGTGTTCTTATATTTAAGGTTAAGAGATGCGAAATTCTATTGGCTGACCACATACTAACTTCTCGACTGCTCCCTGTGATCTAGGATCAGTCGCGTCGGTTTCCTCGGACGCGGTAACATTCTCTTGACACAGTGGAGACTCCTGATTCATAGGGTTGAATGGCAGAATATTGTAGCCAGCTTGCCATTCCTCTGCTGCATCCTTTGCTCCACCGCTCCTTATTCTTTATTCGGAGCAATCCGTTGGAGTTTCCTCTCATCCACCACCCAAGGGACGCGTCTGGTTGGAGTGAGGTCTCCCCCAGGTTTTCAATGATTGTACACTTAAAATATGAAATTACCATTTTCAAAACCTGAGAAAGAGCGAGCCTAGATTAAAAGTTTAGTTGAAATTTCCTACTGTTGGATCATTTTGGAACAAGGATATAAGGAGTTAGATTTCAGAACGTTTTGTAATAAGTTGCTTTTTTGTGAGTTGTTTTATTTCGTTTTATTTTGTTTTATTTTATTTCGACCACGGAATTAGAAAAGTAAAGAAACGATTATAGAAACTAAAACAGGATAGGAAAATTGAGAATAATAAGAAGACGTAGGAAAATGTTGATGTAGGAAAACAGTCAATTTTATTAATACCACTTGTATATTTAGTTTAAAATAAACAATGAAAACTATCATTTTATGTTTATTTAAATGAATATGCTTATATATTAATACTTTATCCCTTATGGTTACGATCATTTATAGAAAAAAATTTGAAATAAATGATCAAAATATTAGTTACATGACAGAAGTGCAGAATTTACTTCAGAAACCAATTTTTTTTTCTTATCACAAAATGAACTTTAAAAATAAGCTGCGTATGTGAATATGTGAATGTGAAATTTGATGGATCCAGAGGGTAACAGGTGGCAATGCTGTAGTCAATGAAGTTTTAACTGAGGCTCGGCTATTACAGCCCTTCCAAGACCAGAGCTTATAGCTCAATAACATGTCATCCATCCATTTTGTTCAATAGATAACAAGGAATATGAAACGCGTTCTTGCTTCACCCATCTAGCCTATATATATATATATATATATATATATACTCCTATCGTAGTATAAGGCGGACCGCTATAGGCTGATGAGTTTATCATGTTAAGGGAAGCACTAAATGATTAATATAAACTATATTTTTACAGCGTTTATTAATTTGTATATAGAATACTTCAGATTGCAAATCATTTTCATCTCCCTGTGTGAAATCAGGTACAAATTTGAGACCTGAAGTGGCAGGAAACCACATTTGATATCCAGAGAACGATTTCTAGTTCGCAAATTAACAGCCACTTGCACTTGAAAGTGTCAAAACACTATTTTTATATGCCCCGCTGCTTCTCGTGTATCTCTGCTGCATAACTCAGTCTATCCTGGGTGATCGAATCGTGCGGATGTGTAGACACAGCGGCAATGTCATCCTGGATGGCCTGGGAACATTATCATAAATGTGTGGAGTGAATATGTTCATCTAATGCATAACTTCTGACTATAAAGCAATGCTGACATTAAACACAATTAAATAAGTCTGCTCGAAGAACAGTATTTCCTTGGAAAGCCCATTATTCTGCATTCCCAAACACATTCCGTACATTCGAATACTGACCATGACGATTCAACTCACCATCTACACGCGAAGTATCTTCAGGAAGAACAAACAACAAAATAAATCGGTTATAATCAATCGTCAAAAATAACATGGTTTAGAACAGGATTTTTCCACGAAACAAATGGAACAATTAAACCAGAAAAATTATCCTCCGTTTTTTTAGAGTTCAATGTCCTAAGTTGCAGTTAGATTATGACTGGAATTATGGCCGAAGCTAATTAGCGATTAGTTTCGGCCATAATTAAGCGATTCAATCAAAATCAACGGATTTTGATTGAATCGCTTAATTATGGCTTGAATCGCTTAATTATATAATATATATTACATATATATAATATATACAGGGTGTTCGGGATAAATTTGACATATTTATAATTAATTATATTTTTCCGTAAGTTACATGTATTAACACACACTTCTCTTCATTTAAAAGTTTGGACCCTTCTTCATTCATATACAAGATGTCAGAAAGGATGGATAGCTGGAACCCACCTGAATCATGGAAGAGAATAACTTGTATCATGATGATTCGTGCCCGCCATCAAAATAAGGATATTACGACTGCTGCCCAATGCTCCCTGAATACAGTAAAAACAATCAGGCATGAACTAGAGACTTGCAATGGTGACTACGAGGATGTAGCAAGAAGCAAGATCCCTAGCAGACGATCTGATTGCGTTCGTACAGCAGAATTCCTCGCAAATCTGCAGGAACAGGTGTTGAAGAACCCTGGCATTGGAATTCGGGCTTTGTTCGTGGAGTTGCTAACTGTAGTCAAGCCCTGGATAACAAGGGTAGCCAATGGTAGGCCGTATGTATGGCAGCAGGATTCGGCCCCTTGCCACACCTCTGGGAAAAGTCAAAAATGGTTGTCTGAAAATTTCTACGACTTCACCAGTCCAAATGTTTGGCCTCCAAACTCCCCAGACCTTAACCCCATGGATTATTTTGTATGCGGCGCAGTTGAAAAAGACACCAATCGCACTTCCAGTAATACAAAAGCCCAGTTAATGGATAAAATTAAAACAGTTTTTGCGGCCCTTCCCAGGAGACTGTAGCATCAGCTTGTTCGAGGTTCCGAAGCAGAATTGAAGCTGTGATCGATGCTAATGGTGGTTATTTTGAGTAAATCTTGTTGATAGTATTGTAATTAACTCTGCCTGTAATGTTTTTTTGTCAATTCATTAAATTTAATAGATACAAAGATTTTCTTTTTCCTTACGAAACTGTCAAATTTATCCCGAACACCCTGTATGTATGTATATATATATTTTTCTCTCATTTATATATATATATTTTTAAAAAAAAAAAAATTTTTTTTCATGATTTATATATATATAAATCATGAAAAAATAACCAAGAATACCAAGGTCCTTATAAGGACTGGCTTAAAGGGGCGAAGCAAGAATGCTTTTCATCTTCCCCGTTATCTGTAGAGGACAGTGTGTGGATAAGGAGTTATTGAGCAATTAAAGCTCTGATCATGGCAGGAGGGTAACAGCAATAGCCGAGCCTCAGTTAGAACTTCATTGGCTATAGCATTGCCATTCATTACCCTCCAAGGGGTATTAGATTGAATGAATCAATCACCACATCTCACGGTCGATTGATCCATTCTTCTTCTCCAGAATACCAAGGTTCTTAAGTTCTTAAAAGAACTGGGCGATGGACCGAGTGCATGACTCTTTTTCCCGTCATCTGAATGAAGAAAATCTATGTGGATGGGGTGTTATTGAGCTAAAAGCTCTAGTCATGGCTGGGTAACGGCAATAGCCGAGCCTCAGTTAAAACTTCATTGGCTACAACATTGCCATTTGTTACCCTCGAAGTCCTAAAAAGGACTTTGAACCTTTTTCAAAATCCCTCTGCCAGAATACCAAGGTCCTTATCCTTACTGGCTTAAAGGGGCGAAGCAAGAATGCTTTTCATCTTCCCCGTTATCTGTAGAGGACAGTGTATGGATAAGATGTCATTCAGCTATTAAAGCTCTGATCATGGCAGGAGGGTAACAGCAATAGCAGAGTCTCAGTTAGAACTTCATTGACTACAGCATTGCCATCCATTACCCTCCAAGGGTATTTGGTTGAGTGAATCAATCACCCTCCTATTATATGAGAAACCCAATACCAAGGTAAAGTAATACAGAGCCTTAGCAACTTTACCTATAGAAGTTGCAACAAGGTGTTTTTAATTTTTATTAAGAATCTCTGGAGAAGTTATAGATGTAATAAAGTTTTTAACTTAGGGATATTGTATATTAGGATAACCACATAATTTTATAAGCTTCGTTATTTTTCTCCTAATCCCAAGTATGCAAACAATTAAGTTTGCGCCTGAAACAAAGTTCAAGTCTAAAGATGGTACAACACTAGGGCAACTCATTGTAAAACTAAAACCTTGGTATTTAGGGTCTAGCTACTCACTGACGAGAACTCAAAAAAGGTTGAAACCGGTCTGGATAGTGACCCTACCCATAATGTATTGCAGTATACATCTTTTAGAGAGATGTGCTTTACATTATGAGAAAATACTAAGAATAGTGATCAGAACTTTACCCACCTTTACAATGAGTTGCACTGGTGTTGTACCATCTTTAGACTTGAACTTTGTTTCAGGCGCAAACTTAATTGTTTGCATACTTGGGATTAGGAGTTAAAATAACCAAGTTTATAAAATAACTTGGTTATCCTAATATACAACATCCCCAAGTTGAAAAATTTATTATGTCTATATCTTCTTCAGAGATTTTTATTAAAAATAAAAACACCTTGTTGTAACTTTTATAGGTAAAGTTGATAAAGCTCCGTATTACTATAACCTTGGTATAGTCAAATGATCCCATGGCAATCATAGACCAAATATCTTGGGGTATTAATGGATAAGAATCTCTTTTTCAACAACACATCAATCTCATTTGCTCCAAATCTTCCAAAGTCATAGCTCAGCTCTACCCATTGATCAACTGTAAGAGCAAATTGAACCTACATAATATAATAAATTGCTTCTTTACCGGATGGTAATACGTGCAGTCATTATCTACGCCTCACCAGCATGGAGTCACACTTCAAGATCAAACATTTCAAAATTACAGAGAATCCAAAACAAATGCCTTAGGATGATCCTGGATGCACCGTGGTTCTTCAGAAATTCACCGATTCACTGAGAAACAGGCACTCCATACATATCCTCCCTTCTTCTTGATCTTGCAGAAAAATTCTTCATGAAGTCAAGTTCACATTCAAACCCACTAATAGTACAAGCTGTCAATTACAACGAGACTGATTACTACAAACACAAAAGACCGAAGGCTATTCTTCTCTCAACCTATCATAGCTAACACAACTGCCCTCAGAGGGCGAGCTTAATTGCTCACAATTCTCCCACTCCCATCAGTGAATAGCTAGACATTAAATATACCAAGGTTACAAATACCAATATTGGTATTGGTGCTTTTCAGATAAAGGGGAATATGAAAAGCACTAGTGCTTCACCCATCCTGTCAGTAATGTTATTGATATTGGTAACCTTGGTATATTTAGGGTCTAGCTATTCACTGATGAGATCTCAAATAAGGTTGAAACCGGTCTGGGTAGTGACCCCACCCATAATGCATTGCATATACATCTTCTAGTGAGATGTGCTTTACATTATGGGAAAATACTAAGAATAGTGATCAGAGCTTTACCCACCTTTACAATGAGTTGCCCTGGTGTTGTATCATCTTTAGACTTGAACTTTGTTTCAGGCGCAAACTTAATTGTTTGCATACTTGGGATTAATATTTAAAATAACCAAGTTTATAAAATTACTTGGTTATCCTAATATATATATATATATATATATATATATATATATATATATATATATATATATATATATATATATATATATATATATATATATATATATATTCTAAGGGCTTGGAAAGTGGACCAGGATTTCGTAGAATGCGGATGGAGACCATCCATCACCAGTAAGAATAACTTGATCTCTGCATTGATTCTGCCTGACAGTACTGTGCCGAGTCTCACTGGGAAGCCGTTGCCATTTAGCGTACGTGGGTCTGATATTGTACTCAGAGACCAGATTAAATCATTCTGGTCTGTGAGTATCGATGTTAGTGACGTCTTCAGATGGTGGAAATAAATAAATAAATAAATATAAACGTTTCTCACCTGGCATGAAACCATAGCTTATTGAGATGGCTTTAAAATGTTCCACGTTTTCCATCAGTGAGTGATATATCATTTTATATCATTTTAGAGAAGCTTCTTTAGAAACGATCAGTTTGTTTTTCTTTTGTTTTCGTTATATATAATTTCTTCATTTATTACACATTATGGTGTATTAATTTAAATATAATTTATAAAAGTAGTTTAAAACTAACACAAATTTAAGAAATAAAATTTTATATACTTTATTGATAATAATAGTTTGTAGATAAATATTTCATAACTTTTTAAAATTTATATAGATAATATAAAACTCTTTACAATCAAAATTAATTTTAAGAATATATTTAAATTATCAGACAGAACATAAAAAAACATTATCTTCTCTGGCTGAATTTAAAGGGACGTTTGCTGAAGGTGCTTGTTTTTAAAGGTTGATTCTAATCTTCATCAAGTAAACCGGAATTGAAATTTTAAATCTACAATGGCATGTCCCATACATAATGTAAATTACTACAGTTACATCCAAATTATTATATCCAAATAAAATAATACCAAAATCGTTTGGTATTATTTTATTTGGCACCGATAGCAGTGTGGAACGGACATTTTCTGAAGCTTTTCTTCGTAGAGATTCAGTTTCAACCACAGGATCACATCCGTTTTGATATCAGAAATTTCTCGCTGGTTCTCGATTATTTCAAATACAATTAACGGCATAGGACACTTGTCCGCTGTGTGCATCCATGAGACATTTATAGGATCCAGAATCTGTTTCTTTAAAATCAGTTATTATTTTATCAATAAACACAGACTCCACAATTCTCCTGACAACCACATTTAATTTTTTATCGCATTTAAGAGCGAACGGATGGTAAGGTATCATCAAATCGTCTAAAGGTTTTGTGAGATCACCGTAATGTCTCATAGACTCCGGTTGAATTCGAACATGCCCATCGACATTTTTAGCATTGAATCTAAATTGTTTACTTCTCATAGCACAAGCTAATACAGTCCACTGCTTGGAAAACGATTGGTGGAATGCGCTCTGTAACATTATTGCCAGAGCGCAATGGGTTCAGTGGTGTTTGAGACCTTCCGTCTTTTTTCTTATTAATTGCCTAAAATTCTTCAGGATCTGAGGAGAGATCTTGAGCGGTGGCCTGTGGCTGACTGAAATGGTCATCAGTAGGACTGTAACCCATTTCAGATGCGGATGGCGACTTTATTGGGTAAAACCAACCTGGCCATTTTGTCGCAAGCCGAATTTTCTGAATAGAATGAACGTTTGGTCGAAATCAAGATTGTCATATGAACGCGATCCCGGCAGTCAAAATTTCAGAGAAAATATGACGAAATAGAGAAAAGTTTTGCCAACCAATTAAAACAACAGCTAACATCAAGAACATCATATCTCAATCTCAAGAATCCCAAGAAATTATCCGACAAATTATCGGATTAATTGTGATAACAATTATTATTAAAGCTCTGATCATGGCACGAGGGTATCAGCAATAGCCGAGCCTCAGTTAGAGCTTCATTAGCTACAGCATTGCTATCCATTACCCTCCAAGGGTATTGGTTTGAATGAATCAATTACCGCATCTCACGGTCAATTGATAACAAATTATCCGATAAGTCACCCCTATATAACTCATTTATTTTATAATATGGTGTACGATATACGATTTATGAAAAAATTCTGAATTTTAAAAACTTTATTATAAATCATTTGTTTTTATTTTAAAAATAAATAAAACTAATACTTATTTGTTATTTTTATATACTAAAATTTATTTTATTTATATTTTATTATCAAATATAATTTGAAAATTGTAAATTCATTAAATACGTACTGTGATTGTAGATGCGAATTTTTAGGGGCAGATGCGTTTTTATTTTTCATTTTTCCTTCTAGAGTTGATGTCACCATGATTTTAAATGTTCATAAAATTGTGAACTAACATTCGAGTTTTGTTATCAATCACTTATGATTTAAACAATGAATTGCTGTTCCAGCTTATAAGACAAGTTTCTTTCATTTCACAACGCGAAGATGTTGTATATACAACAAAGGCATTTGCTTGACTGAACTGAGGAGATTCGATGCAAATTTAACGCTATGCAACATTTTCTATCTTATAGATGCTTGTTTCAAATGTATCTTAGAAGAAAGATGAATCAATACTATAATGTTTTGTAAACTGTGTGTTATTCTCATTGGTTTATTGCTGTCTGAAGATGTAAAAACGTGATTAGATTTTGATGAATATTGCGTCCACATAAATTCCAAAGCAGTTTCTTAGGCATAATTATTAGCTCAGAACTCGAAGTTTCGTTGGTTTGATTTGAATTTCAGTAATACACGCGCGCGTTCCACACAGACGCTAATACTCTATAAGCTGATAGTTTCTTCGGTAACATCCTATCTTTAATAAAAAAATATCTATAAGCATGAATTGTATTATCCAATTTCAATAATAGTTATTTGCTGTGAACGCTTAACTCATTAAATAACTGTGTTTCTCAAAAACAATAAAAATATATAAATATCATATAATATTTCAAAAGGAATTAACTATTATTTCTTACTTTCCTGCAAAACTTTCCTGTTCCACTTTTTCTACTGTTTGAATACATGTCGAATATTTTTAATGGTGTTCTTTTATTAATTTTAGAGCCGATGCACATCTCCAACACTCGTACTGTGAGTGTGTTGAACCTCATCATCTTCATCATCAATCTTCTGATATATATCCTGAAGGGGTGTTCAACTACAATGGCAGCACAGCCTGCTACTGACAATTTTCCTTCAAATTATTCTCTTACATGTCAGCACTACGATATTGTATCTCACATTTCATTCTTCTAAGGCAGTTCTGACTGAATTAATCCGCCTAGACCTTGATCTTCATCTAGGTCTGTTTTCTGCCATCTTGGCATCGAACCGTTTGCAAACTTTACCTCAGCCATTCTACTTAAGTGGCAATACCACCTTAGAATCTCTCTTCTGACGCATTCTTGAATGTTAATAATGTCAAGTTCCTTTCCTAATGTCTTCAATTTATAATATGATTCTGCCATTGATGCCATTGGTTCACTCCCTTACTTTTTTTTCTCAGAACCCTCATATCTGTGGTGTCAACTCTTTGATCAAGTGCTTTATTTTTTAACCAAGTCTCAGAACAAGATTAAAACTGGTAGTTTTAAGTTTTGTTCTGAGATTTTTTCAGAAATTTATTCAACTAGCTGCTTGTTACGCCAACTTTGCTTATTCTGTTGTCTATTTCCAGATTTAAATTGTCATCTTTACTAAACCTATTATTACATAGCTGAAATATTTCACTTGTTCTATAGGTGTTTACTGAGAATGCAGTCTCAAAATTATGAAAATAGACGTTCCTGATTATTTTCATAGTTTTGGTCTCTTTATCGTTAATGTTCATTCCAAATTCGATACAGCTATTGCGCAATTTATTTAGAGAATCCTGAAGATCTGCACTGGATGTGTTTAGGAGTACAACAACATCATCTGCATAAAGAAAAGAGCTAAGTTTGATATCTGAGATTTTAATATCGAGCCTAATGCCACTTTCGTTCGTAATCCGATTCGATATCGATGTGGGTGGAGATAATGGCATGTTTGTTTTACCCTGATTTTACATCAAACCATTTTCCTGCATTTCTTTCTTTGAATTCTAACTGCTGACTGACAACTTTAATATAGACTATGGATTGCTCTGTATAATGTTCCATTCATCTCATATAATTGCAGTGTTATGAAATTATTTAAGATTCTGCGCACCTTGCCGTATGCGTTTTCCAGATCTACACAAATTATGTACAGATCCTTATTATATTCCCACGATTTCTCGACTATTTTATTTAAATTCTAATCTTAGAAACATCTGTTTGACCTTATTGTTTTTTTGTGTTAAACAATTATGTGTGGAATTTGAAGTTATATGAACATGATTGCTCAGACTGCATTTATCGTTCATAGCTTGAGTATATACACAATCATTTTTAAACTAATTTCTTGGTGTATATTCCAGCAACCTCATTAAAATCGATTTCTTCGATTATGAATCTTCGGCTAAAAAGTAAACGAAGTTTAAGAAGTATTGGCGTCTGTAAAGGAAATATTGGATGACTACCAGACAACATAACAATTATACTGTATTTACAGACCAAGATTCGTTTAAAAAACGTTGCGATGTTTGAACATTTATTTTTAATAACTTAATTTTACTTTCGTCTACAGCATATTTTGATCATTATTACGTTTTACTTTACTCATCAGATCCCATGTCAATTTTTTTTAAAAAATTTGCTCATCATATTGTTTTTGTCCGTTTTACTTGTAGGTTAATAAATGATTAATAAAATTGATAAATGTTTAAGGAAAACAGCTAAATTATTTTCATATATCCTTTTGAGTATTTGCTGAGATTACATACAAATATTGCATTCAGTGGGTTTTTCAACAGTTGCTGTTAGCGGTATACGTTTTTCTGCGTAGTAAACTGGGCATTTATGGTTTAAATAGAACAGATTCAATATAAATATATCTTCTCTTTTACATTTATGTTTCTCTGAAGATATGAATATGAGATCTCTCTTGCGCGTATATAAGTTCTGACGCGTATAATTCTGAAACAGTAAGTGGACGGAATTCATTAAGAGAATCCAATGTTATCCAGATCCTGAAAGTGAAATAAGAGACTAAGTTTAGCATTCGTAATGGATAAAATAAGGGTGCATGGGAGGGTGTGAGCGTGATGATAAAATGTTATCATAACTTTAATTGAACAAAAACGGAGCATAATTGAAATTCACTCAACTGGTAATTGTCACCTATTCACGAAGAATACCAGGACACAATAATGGTCATTTACTCAAATATTCGTTTTTTAGGTGTAGACCTGTCTTCATTAAGCGTATCCAAAAAATGTTATAATTTCGAGAAACGTTTATTTTGTCAACGTTAATTCCAGCTACAAAAACAGGGTGAATAAACGTCATTTCCATGGTCCTTTATTACTTTAAAATTCTAAACATTAATAACGATCATCAAGAATGAAAACTTCGGCTAAAGGCGATCGCAGTTCATGTGCATTATTTTGTGCCCGCGCTAATAATTGAAATTTCTTTAATATGTAGCTTTGATTATAGTATATGGACACTACATATATAAGATTGTGTGAAATCATTATTTTAATTGCGTATTTCTAAGTATTTCGTAAAACGAAATACTTAGAAATACGCAATTTCGGGAGACAGCATTAGCAAAAGCTTGTTTCATTTTTAAATGCTTTTTATTTCATTTTCATTTTCAAACACCAACTCTTGTTCATTGCAATTTTTCGAAAACGGTCATAATAAACGAAAAGAAGAAAAATTAACAATTAAAATCAGTGTCCTTATTTTAAACTATATAAGAAATAAAAAGAAAACAGAGTCGTATCCAACATATCCAGCAGATGGGCGGCTATCTGTTGGAGATGTTGGAGCACAATCCCTTAAAAGTCTCTCAAAAAGTTTTATGAATCTCAATTGAGGACGTTTCTTACAGCACGAAAAACGTAATGACGGCTCGCACCGCTGTGTTGGCGAGTTTCTTCGAAACCTCTGATATATCCTAAAAGAAAAAGAACAAATAATTACAATTTGATGAAACATAGGGGTTCAAGAGTTTTTACATATGTTCTTTATTGTGGTCATATCAGTTGCTTTAAGGTAATTTTTGTTGTACGTATTTATCAGGACTTTTCAGGCTCCCGCTCGTATAATTTCACTTTGTGTGGTCATATTGTGAATGTTGCATTTTACATGTAGAACAAAGTAGGCGATAAAAATGCTCGTTTAGGGATTGTTGCGTATGTATACATTGGCTATAATGTGTGTCTGTTTTTGTTACTTGGTTATTTTCAGAATAAATTAAAAATATCATTAAATGAAGAAACGATTTTCGTTTATTTAATCTTCTTTCTATTATTCTGTGTTATTTTGAATTTCATGCGTCTTAGATTTGCTTTCTTCAAATAATTTTATTCAATGATATCTAGAATATTAAATGTCTTGCATGTAGAATATTAGATATCCACAATCTAAAATGAAATTAGGTAATTAGTCAGTTTTCCTGTCTTCAAACTATTTCGTATTTGCAATGCATTAATTTGTTTTTACTTTCCTGCTGATTTCTTACAAGAAAAAAAATATTCGGAGAGGTAAGGACCAGGTGTAGGGGTGGAGGAGCCTGGTGAAAACTATTTTTCTTTTTTTTTATATATAACCGAGACTTGATGATGTGAAACAGAAGACACTGTCTAAGCAGTCTCTTATTATTAATAATCAGGCTTAAAATGTAGTAGATTTTCATGTCTTTTTTTATTTTTCGGTACTTTGTACCTCAACGTATTTATCCTTCACCCTGTTTTTTTTTTTTTTTTTTTTGCTTTACTGATGTCACATAATATGCAGTAAAGTGATAAAGATAGAATAGTGAATTTTTAAATATTTTAACCATATTATTATAATGTTAATAAGGCTGAATATCTTTTTCTTGATAACAGCGTGTACGGTTATTTATAGAACCTCCGTAACTCAATTAGTATAGACGAAACCGTTTGTTCGAAAAGACCTGGGTTCGATTCTCGTCAGTGTCGTGAGGAACCTTTATCTGGTCTCTTTCAACGAAAGGTGAGTTAGCCCTCATTCGAGGTAGGGTTTTTTCACCCAGAAACTCGGGTTTTTCGTCCCCCAGAACAGACAAACTGGCCATGAACACATGAATTACAGTCATGAATACATCCCAGCCATATGCGGTCCGGATAAAATGGGTTGCGGGTTGGGAAAAGCAATGGTAAACTACCCCGCAAAAATTTCACCAGGAACACTTTGTGGGCAATGCCTACAAAGTCAACTAGGGTCTGAAACGACTGCAGAGAAAAAATCACCACCACCACTGCTATTTATGTTTTATCAGTTTTGGATTTCATTCCAAATGTGTACGACATTTCAATCAGAGTTTTAGTCCTCGTTCTTTTTAATTATTTATTTCGTTATATTTTGTATTTATTAAGTATATGTTTATAAAATGCACTAAATAATTTTACTTCTTTTTATTTGCAAGAAGCATAAATTATCACAAACATTTGCCAGCAAGACAAAGTTTCATTATTTTAATTATTTAATTTAACTTAATGTAGTTCCCAAATGAACTACAACTACATTGTTTGTAGTTCATTCAAAATATTTTTACTTATCAAAATTTTACTTATTTATCAATCGATAAATATGTAAAACAATCATCATACAATCATAATCATTCTTTCCCACAATTTCAGTGTTGTTTGATTGCTCGTACAGATTATTCTTTATGCTATTCACCCCCTTTGGT
Organism: Typopeltis vanoorti; assembly: GCF_054136105.1. Taxonomy (NCBI): domain Eukaryota; kingdom Metazoa; phylum Arthropoda; class Arachnida; order Uropygi; family Thelyphonidae; genus Typopeltis; species Typopeltis vanoorti. The sequence goes on along the minus strand of NC_143555.1, from coordinate 109,068,740 downwards.
CTTTACATTATCTTTATTCTTTATGTTATTACCATTCTGAAGATTTTTCTCAAGCTTGCAACCCAACCGCAAAGGTTGTACTCATTTAGTACATCAGTCAGTGTTGTGAGCGGGTGCAAGGTTAGATAAACCTGAAGCGTCGCTGTAAAAAAAGCTTCAAGCACCATCATGAAACTTTCATGCCATTGGAGGTCTTTAGTACGAAGAGTGAAGGTTGCACGCTTGGCAACGGTGGGATTCATACCTTGAGACTGCTGGTTTCTAAGCCAATGTATACACTCAGCTAATCAGTAAGCAGCCTCTAAGATTGGCAGACTCGATGCTATCCTGGAAGCTGCTTTAGCTAAAGTAACAATATTCAAAGTTTGAATGTTGTTACTTTAGCTGGAAATACATATTACGAAATTCTCTAATTGTGTGTAAGTTCCCATCCTTTCACCACATCTATGCACACGATAGACATGCACTTAATAATACAAGAAAAAAATTTCACTGATTTATTCAGCAAAATAATGGTTTCTATCTTTGTTGTTTCACGTTTTATTCAAATCTAGCTTAATAGCCATTCATTTTAACTTGTTTATCATTTGGTATTTCTAGCCTACGTAGGTTTCTGCTTTAACCTCCATCAGGTTTAAATTCCACAATGCGAGTGGTAGGACTTCGAAGAGAGAGAATGGAGGGGGGGGGGGCTCATTCACACTACATGTAAAATGAAAAGAAAAGTGAGAGAAAGCAGAAGATTTGCTATGAAGAAAAAGTGTACCATCAAACAATTCTGGATTTCGATAATATTCTGTGTTGCCGATATTTAGTGCTTGAAGAATGATTTGAATTGGCTGGAATCGTGAGCATATGAAAATAGCTATCGGTTCAATTTTAATAAATGTAAAATCTTACACAGTGGTTTTTTAGATATCCAATGTCACATTTTATCGGTGGGAATATGCTAGAAGAATGCGACCAATCCAGTGATCTTTCCTGGTTTCCGTTGTGATTTTGATAGAGTGGATGAAGAGCAAAGAAGTGTGTTAAAATGATATTAGAATTGTGGACAACTGGTTTCGAAGACAGATTGAGAATTTGTCGACTGCAGAAACTAGCAAAGAGGAGAAAGAGGGGTGATGTTATTGAGACTTACAAACTTCTGAAAGGGTCATACAGAATTTCACTTGATGGAATTTTTCATTTTATGGAGGGTGGGGGAAAGGACGAGAGGGCATCCTTGGAAACTGAGAATGAAGTCCGCCAAGAAGGGCGTGAGGGATAGATTTTTCTCTCTTAGATTGGTGCGTGATTGGAATGGATTGCCATTGGATGTTGTGTGTGTGCTAGTAACAGGGATGAATTCAAGATCAGGTATGACAGCTGGTGCGAATAGTATGGCATACTTTTCATAATCTGAATATAATTATAATAAAAGGGCCCACCACAAATAGCAATTACCGAAGTTCGATAATACAATTCCTACGTAGGTGAATTTATATTAAGTATTTTAACGAAGAAATTTATAGAGTATCGACGTCTGAGTGAAGCCTGCGTGTAGTGTTGATTAAGAAACGTTGAAAAACAGTGTAAATGAAATTCAAATTAAAGTAACGAAACTTCGGGTTCTAGGCTAATAATTACGCTCAATGAAACTACTTTAATACAACTCTAGAATTTTTAGCGAAATATTTTTATTTCTCCTTGGCGTTATCTTGAATGAAAAATGAAAAATAAAAACGCATCTGCCTCTAAAAATACTCATCTTACTATGACAGTAAACATTTATCGAATTTATAATTATCAAATTATATTTGATAATTAAATAACAATAAACTTTCTTAAATAAAAACAATAAATAATATCAATTTTATTTATATTTTAAATAAAACATAATATTTTAAAGTTTTGAAAATTCAGAAACTTTTCAAAAATCGTATATTGCACACCATATTATAAAATAAATAAATTATATAGGGGTTAGTTAGATTAGTTGTTGAGCAATTAGTAATGAGTTGGACGTTTATTAACTGACGTTCATCCTTTAATCATGTGACAGTCTTGCTTTCGTCTAAACACTCATGATTTTAAAAAAATTCGGCTGGATAGGTTTCATTTTGCAAAGCCGCAAGCCGCCTCTAAACTGGGTTCGAGTCTTACTGATATCCATTTCAGTCAGTCACAGATAATCGAACAAGACCTCCCCTCAGATCCTGAAGAATTTCAATCAGTTAGTAGTAAAAATAAGCGAAAGATCTCCGATACTACTGAAACCGATGAGCATGTTCGAATCCAACCGGAGTCTGTGACGCATTACGGTGATTTCACAAAACCTTCAGACGATTTATGATACCTTACCATCCTTTCGCTCTTAAGAGTTTTTAATCAATGACCTGCGTAACATTTCGGATATCAAAACTGTTGTGATCTGATGGTTGAAACAGAATCTCTACGAAGGAACGCTTCAGGCCAGAGTCATCGGCCCAGCGGCCTCCTGTAATAAGCCTCGCACCACACTAGCAAATGATGAAGGCTGTGCACAAATCCAATTGATGAAAAGAAAAAAAAAAGGTCAGTGATTCCATACCGCTATCGGCGTCAAATAAAATAATACCAACAGCACGAAACGTCGAACTCCTACACCAACTATAACTAAAAACAGTGTCTAAATCATATGCTCACAACCTACGTTTTTAATTTAAACAATAATGAACGATAGAATTAGAAACTATTTTATTATAAATATGGGACATGTGACCGAAGATTTTAAATAGAATTCCGGTTTGTTTGATGAAGACTGGAACCACCTATAAAAACGAGCATCTACAAGCATCCTATAGCAAACGTCCCTTTCAATTCAGTAAGAAGAGAGAATGTCTTTTTTTTTTAGATATGTTCTGTCTGATAATTTAAATATATTCATATATTTAATTTTGACTGTTAAGAGTTTTATATTATGTAAATAAATTTAGAAAATTTATGAAATATTTATTTATAAAATATTATTATTAATAAAATTATGTAAAATTTTATTTTTTATGTTTGTTAATTTTTAAATTCCTTTTATAAATTATATTTATAATAATACACCATTAAATTTAATAAATAAAGTTATTATATATAATGAAAACCAAAGCAACTGGATGGTTTCTAAAGAAACTTCTCTGAAATAGTATCTGAAGAACTGTCTGTCATATTCATAGTTGGAAAGCGCGAAACCTTTTGAAGTCACCTCAGTAAGAAGTGACTTCATGCCAGGTGATAAATAAACGCTTATATTTCACCACTGAAGACGTCACAAACATCTATATTGAAGTCGGGATTCAAACCCTCAACCTGTTGATTACAACTGTATACGCTAACACAGCTACAGCTAACTTATACGAACCACAGCTTGTAAGTGTATTGAATTAGTCATTAAATTCGTGAAATCATTTTTAAATGGGGAGGACTGGGAACCGCAATAGTAACAGCAACACCAATGTTACAGAATATTGCATTCGTATTTCTATTAGTCTTTTCTAACTCTTTATGTGTAATTCTAAAATTGAGAATTACACAAATATGAAAAAATGGCTTAACAAAGTGAATCAGATCTGATCAATGCTTTTCGTGCCTCAAACTTACATTACTTGAAAGACCTGGGTCTTTCCATGTAACTGGCATCATCTCAACAACAAACATCGGAGGCTCATTTAATATCTTTAATCTTCTTAAAAAGAAATGCATCATAGTAGCACTTCGTTCGTAGATATTAACAATAATTACCATGATGGACAAGAGGAAAGCAGATGATTCATCTCAAGAGATAAAATGATTGTAGAATTTCCTTTTTTTAATGGGTTCCAGAAGCGAAATTAAAAAATGAAATGCACAATCCCTAATTATAACAGTAGTACAATCCGTAATTACAATTACTTAATACATAATTATAACGACTTACGAATAAAATGAACTCGGATTTTTTTTTTTTTAATCTAGAGAATTCCTAATAGTAGAACCGGAGATTTTTGGGCTTGATTACGTAAATAGACCATTCAGTGATACAAGTTGGGGAAATGCATTTATATTTATTCAAAATGTATTTTAGAAACGTAGCACTATATTAGTGTTTATAATTAAAAGAAAATATTTTTGTTTATTGTTCCAGTCTCATAAATTCTTGTTTAGTCGCGTTCTGATTGGCTGTTAGAGGTTACGGTTCAACCCATCTAGACTACGAGGTCATATATTATCCGTTAATAACGTGTTTCCTTTTATCCCGTTTGCAAAAAATTGAAAAATCCTTCTAAATATTATTTGGATCCCGTACGAGTTTCGAACTTGTGTTCGGTGATTTAGGTGAATAATTTGATCGTAAATATGTAAGGTCAGTTATAAGTGCGGTTCACGTCTTGTATATTAGCAAGTCTGAGACTGAATTTAACTTGAACAGTGGCGTACCCAGGGAGGGGTGGTCATGAGGCCTTGCCCCCCCCCGAAAAAAAAAAAGAAAAAAATTCCAAAAATCTTTTCCTAATTAGAATTCTTTTTTTTTTTTTTTAATTTCTGTTGTGTCTTCTATTTCTATACTACTTATCATGTATTGGCGATCACTGCAGATGCTCAGTCATAGGTCGTATGTAATGCGTAGTATGTATTCGTAAATCGTCTACTCGGCCCCCCCCCCCAAGATTAAATCTTGAGTGCGCCACTGATACTTTATTAGCGCCAAGCACTCGAATATTTAAAAATTTGGGAAAGTATTTCCAGTCTGAAGTCATTCGGAATGGACGAATTCTGTTGAAAACAACAGTACATTATAATTAGAAGTGTGATATTTTATCAGATGAAAACGCTGAATTTATGCTTTGTTTCTTACAAGTCTAATCCTGAGGAGTTTCATAAAACGCTAAGCTGAGATGTTCTAATCTGCAAAAATTTTTAAGTAGGCTTGTTGCCTAATCATCTTGTAGATGTGCATTCTAATCAAATATTTGTATTGTATTATCCTCGCTACCATAAAATTTCCCATTTGGCTTTATCTTAAAATATCTTAAAATATAGATAATAACATTAAAAAAAAAAGAAAAAAAGTGGTGTTTCAGAATTATTTCTTGCATTTGAAACCTCCTCACAAAATTACGTAAATAATCTTAAAATTTCAGGGAAACGCGCTAATACTAATCCTATTTTCATTCAATTACTCAGAGTATCAATTTCCCATTGCTGAAGTAATACTTTAAAGAAACCTCTAAGGCAGTGGTTCCCAAACCTTTTCGATTCTCGGCGCCTTTCCTGAATCCAAGTTTTCTCAAAGCGCCCCAGGTCAAATTCTAACAAATACACTTTGCGAAATAGCGAATAATTTTTTTTTTTAAATTAAAGGGTTAGGTAAAAATAAATAAAACACGTATTTAATATCACAAAAAAAAAGTAATTAAATAAATTCAACTAATTATCATTAGTTTGATGGATGAGCCTGTTGATCATCGCACATTTTCTCAAATCTTGGAATCAAACTGGACACAGCCACCCTAATGTCCTTCTTCACATGGAGTTTCGCGCGATACTTAGTTTTTATCACAGCGACCGCCAAAAATCAAACTTCGCACAAATAAGAAGTCGCAAATGGAATTAAAATTATCTGAGCTTTTTCACTCAGAAGTGGATATTCATCTTTTACTGATATCCAAAATCCATGCTGTTCAATTTTGTTTTCAAAACATTTTCATTCACACAATTTTCGGTATACTTGTGGTCTTCGTCTTTAAGAAAAATATAAATTTTCTGTCGCAGTTCAAACGTACGAGACAAAATATTACCACTTGAGAGCCATCGCGAAGTGCTGTAGTACAACAAAGACGTCTGCTCAGATCCCATATCCTCACATATTTTTTGAAAAACCTTGCCTTCAACAGCTGTGTTTTTATAACGTTTACTACATTCACTGCATATTCTAAGACCTGGTTCAATGTAGGACTCAGATATTTTGACACGAGTGCTTCCCTGTGAATAACGCAATGGGTACACAGTGCATCAGTGGCTTTACTTCGAATAATGCCTGCAACCCTCCATAACAGCCGGACATAGAACGAGCACCATCAGTACAGACACCAACGCACTTAGTGCACTTCAAATTATTTTCGGATATAAAAGTATCAAGGATCTCGAACAAGTCTTGAGCCTTAGCACCAGCAGTGATACTTTTACAACAGAGAAGGTCTTCTACAATGTTATTATCATCTATAAACCGTACATAGCAAATCAAGTGAGCATCATTATTATTATCTGTGGCCTCATCTAGCTGCAACCCAAATTCCTTCCCTTTTATTTTTTCAATTAATTGATCATTGAGGCCTTCCGCTACGTGCTGTATTCTGCTACTGATGGTGTTATTGGACAAAGGCACTTTTGAAAGCAGCTTCCCAGCAGACTCACCGATCATAATGTTCACCACATCTACAGCAGCCGGTAGAATGAGTTCTTCCGCGATGATATGAGGCTTCTTATATTTTGCGATTCTACGTGCCACCTTGTAAGATTGCAGGCGTAGACTTCTGTGGCTAATTGGTTCAAAAGATATATTTCGGTGATTACACCACATTTTTTTATTATTCAGTTATATAAAACACTGAAATAATAGTTCCCGACAAATTTCGTAAATCGTAGGATTTACATCTTCAGGGGGTAAATAGTATAACTTAAAGTTTAAACAAGAGAATTAATAAATACAAATCATAACCGTCTGGCTATTCATAAACTCAAATAACAGAATGCAGATATAAAACGTTATTGGCGTTGAACAATACTGGACGATGTCACGTGTTCTTGTTCTCGTTCATATAGTCCGAGCTCAGATTGAGGAAGATTTTTTATTAGAGCTGACCACACTTGATGGAGAATTAAACCTTGATTTTTATTGCATTGGGTTGGGGTTTTTAGCATATTAGCAGCTTCTTTAATTTTTCTTATATAACTGTTGTTTTCTATGTATGACATCGTCGTTTTTTTTGCCAGAGTACATCGTGTCCAGTGGAAGTAGTAAGGAAAGCAAGACCCGTTATTTGTTCTCTTTCGTACTGTACGTCTTTTTGGTGTTCAGCCATGCGTATTTCTCCAGATCTTCCTGTCTGTCCTACGTAACAAATCCCGCAAGAGCAATGGATTTTGTAGACTCCTGGTTTTTTAAGAGGATGATGAGGTGGTTTTGGTGGATGTAGGAATCTTGAGATTTTTTCCATAGGAAGGAAAGCTACTTTTATGTTGTATTTGTTCATTAATTTGGCTAGCTTATCTGTAATATTTTTGATATTAGGAAGCGAGATTGCGTTTTTGTAATCCTCTTTTATTGTGTTGTTAGCTGGAGGCATTTTAAGGATTCTCTTGATGGTTTTCGTTTCATATCCATTCTGTTGGAGGATTTGTGTTAAGTATTTTGCTTCTTCATTACATCTTTCTTGTGTGCTGGAGATATTGTATGCTCTGTCTAGGGATGTCATACATAGAAAAAAAACAGTTATATAAGAAAATTTAAAGAAGCTGCGAATATGCTAAAAAACCCAACCCAATGCAATAAAAATCAAGGTTTAATTCTCCATGAAGTGTGGTCAGCTCTAATAAAAAATCTACCTCAATCTGAGCTCGGACTGTATGAACGAGACCAAGAACATGTGACATCGTCCGGTATTGTTCAACGTCAATAATGTTTTATATCTGCATTCTGTTATTTGAGTTTTATGAACAACCAGACGGTTATGATTTGTATTTATTAATTCTCTTGTTTAAACTTTAAGTTATACTATTTACCCCTGAAGATGTAAATCCTACGATTTATAAAACTTGTCGGGAATTATTATTTCAGTGTTTTATATAACTGAATAATAAAAAATCTGGTGTAATGATCTAAATATATCTTTTGAACCTTGTAAGATGCTGGCAAAGCATTGCTTAGTATTGACGCCTGCTTATAAAAAGTACCTTTTTTGTTGATTTAACTCTTTTAACTTTCTGGTAAAGTAGTCACGAGTTGTACTACCCATGCTGGGATGATTGGTTTCTAAATGGTGTTTCAACTTACTTGGTAGCATGCACCCTGGTGCCAAAACTGTCATACACAGTACACACTGCGGCCTCCCTTCACCATTGACTTCTGTCGACGTAAAACCAAAGTCCAAATAACTCTCATCATATTTTCGATATTTACGCTTCTTCACACTCTTGCCACTATTTGACGATGTGCCCTCTTTATTTTCTATCTCAAAACGCTTATTACTGTTTAGTAAAAACCGATCCATTTTTAAAACTACATACGAGAAGAAATACTTCAAAAACTTCACTTGACTAAATCACAACAGTATTCAGTTGATACAATCTCCGAAGACTAATTCAAAACTAAGACCGCGCCTTAAAGTCCTTAAAAGGACTGGCTTAAAGGGACGAAGCAAGAATGCTTTTAATATTCCCTGTTATTTGTAGAGGACAGTGTAGGGATAAGGTGCTATTGAGCTATATAAAGCTCTGATCATGGCAGGAGGGTAACAGCAATAGCCAAGCCTCAGTTAAAACTTGATTGGCTACAGCATTGCCATCCATTAACCTCCAAGGGTATTAATCACCGCATCTCACGGTCGATCATTCTCTCCCTACCACTAAGACGCGCGAAACCGACAGCTGTTTATATACGAATACAAAGTACCGAGAAAATACGCGAAACTACTAAAACAATCGACAAACTTAATTATTGTAGAGCGCCATCTAGTAACCATTTGTAGAGGTTTCTGCAAACAGTTATTACTAAGTGAGTTACTGGTTTGCACCATGTCCGCTATATGTCGCGTCCTATCACATTGAATTGAAAATGGAAATAAAATTATGAAAATTTTGTAATTGGGACGCCCCAGTGAGGGCTCCGCGGCTCTCCAGGGCGCGGTGGCGCACACTTTGGGAACCACTGCTCTGCAGGATATCGAGCTATCCTGTGCGCACTTTTAAAAATAATATAATATAACTTTCTGTTTTACAACAAGGGATCACGTGAGCGAAATGCAGTGTACCGATATTGCTGAATATGAAAGAGAACAGTTAGAAACAAATTTAAAACGGTTTAGTTTTGGCTTCTCCGTTAGAGTATTCTGTGTGTGTGTGCGTGTGTTTCTTCAACCCAATGGTTGGTAGGGTACCAGTGCAACTTTACTAGAGAATTATTATAGAAGAGAATGGTAATGTAGGGTTGCCTTTCTTGAAAAATAGCATCGTATGTCTGTAAATATGTGGATTCAGAACAACCGTTTGCTCGTTTTTTGAAGGACAAAAACCAGAGTTTCCAGGGGAAATCCTACTAACTCTGTATGAGAGCCGTCAAGTCACCATTGACTGAACAGCCCTGATAAAGGTTCTTCGCCTCACACACGAGATTCGAACCTAGGCCTAACCACAAAACTTTATAAAATTAAAATTCTAAATGAAAAAAAAAAATAGTATGAAATAAAAGTGTCAAAAAAACTAATAAATACTAATTAGTAGCCACTAAGAAAACTCCTATTTTTGACATCCTGTATAAAACCTCACGGTTAACTTCGCTATTTTGTTGCGATAGTAGGACTTCTCAGGATGTATTAATCCTTGTTGGTTGATCTATAGTTATTATATTTGGCTTGGAGTCGATTAAAAAAAAAACCCTCGACTCTTCTGCTGACGTTGAGTATACAAAGTTCAATGCAGTTCAATGCAGGAAAATCAAAAGGTGAGCCAAGCGCTCTTTTTATTGTTTGTTTTTGAAGAACATTAAACGGTAAAAAAAACTTTGGTTCTCTTCAGAGAACTGGTAGAAACCCAAAATACGCCTATCCAGTTCATAGAAACTTAACACTGCTATGCTACTTTCGGAAGGAAAATAACCCATTTTTGAGTCAATGATTTAATTTATTATTTGATTAGAAAGGGAAAACGTTAGTTGAAAATATTCAAAATACTTCGATTCATAATGCGATGCCAATCTACATGTGGCACAAGGAGCGATATTTTTTCGACTAACCCCAAGTATATCGTATTCTCTAGACTAAAATGAATGAATGAATTTTAGATTTATCTTAAATCTTAAAAAGCCAACCGCATGAGATATTAGCCTTGAAAACTACGTCGCCATAATTGATTCACTATTTTTTTAACTTTTTTTTTTTAAGGAGTCAATCTCCTTTACTAGAAAGATATGAAATTAATTTGGCAAAGTCAATTAACTAGAAATTAACTAGATAACAATACAGAATTTTTGCTTTTACTTCAATAAGAGTATTTAATTATATTTATGGTGTGTGAGAGCTGTAGATATTTAAGAACTAAATTTAAAATTTCAAAGAAAGATTTCGAGAATATATTTAATAAATTAAATTTATTTATTAATTATAATAAATTATTGAATAAATATATAAGTAATTGAAAAAAAAAATATTAGAAACTGAACTTTCCGTTGTCGCTGTTTACTAATTGTCAGAATAAGATTAAGCTATTCATATTTAATTTTGCTTTTTGCTGGCTGATAACAACCTTCTCTATAGTTTAGGATCATTTTCGTAATACATGGTATATACAAACTTGAAGAAAATGAAAGAATTCGATCATTTTTCTCATGTTCCTTATGCGGCTCCCACCCACGAAACGTTCATTTGGACCTTAGGATTTTTCTTCTACTATATAGCATTTGCATTTTTTAAACTGTTTCTTACATAGTCCGGAATCCCTGCTCCAGAGACCAAACGTGGAACATCCAAGCAACTTCACGTCCAAATTCAACACACACACACACACACACACACACACACACACACACACACACACACACACACACACACACACACACACACACACACACACACACACACACACACACACACACACACAGTAAAAAAAAAAGACATGTAAGCAATCCAGAAGAATCTCCGTGGCATAGTCCTACCCATTCCACGCAAATTGAGATATAAAGTTGATTTCGCTATGCAAACGTCGACTGTTGTGAACACCTTAAGTGTTGCTATGGACAATCTGAAGCATACACAATCCTTTTTAGCAGTCTCCTATCTCTTCTCTTCAGTATAAGTAGCGAACTTTCTACTTCTGTCACAATTCTTCGTCTTGCACTGGTACTGTAACAAAAGCTGCAACTAACATTTAAAGATAACGTAATCAGTTTCTAACAACAAGCTTGTGAATGAATATATAATATGTATGAAAGTGCAAAATATCTTCCTTTTAAATATTTTATAATTCTTTAAAGTATTAATATGAAAATAATATTTTAATATAAGATAAAGATGTCATTAAGTAACTTTAATTTTAAATTTTTTCACTTTTTTATTTATAAAACAATACATTCACTTCCAAAATATTTTATAGTATTATATGTGTGAAAATAACCTTCAGTTGTTGTTTACTTTGTAGGGACCCCCCTTGTGGTGGCCGGGATAAGAATAGCTCCACTGTAGCCCATGCATGTCATACGAAGCGACTAAAATGGGTACCCAGGGAGGATAATGGTTGGTAATGCTGTAGCCAATGAAGTTTTAACTGAGGCTCGGCTATTGCTATTACCCTCCTGCCATGATCAGAGCTTATAGCACTATATTACCCCATCCATACATTTTCTTCTACAGATAACGAGGAATATGAAAAGCATATTCCTCGTAATCTGTAGAAGAACTAGCCACAAATAAATAAATAAATAAATAAATAAATAAATAAATAAATTGTAGGGATGTTTTCTGACCTCAGCTTAATATCCCTAAGTATTTTAGAATTAGCATTGACGATCCATTTCGAAATTTTGTTAACCTGTTTTAAAGGTGGTGGAAAGGAAACATTGAAATCATCTATTACAATAACAAATATAATTTAATACACTTTTTACTGAGTATGCACAAAATCGTCTTCGTTGGGTTCAGTTTTAGTTAAAGACATACGGTTTTCCGTCGCTTAACTATTCAATTTCGATACCCGTATTAATAATTATTAATACGGGTATCGAAATATAACGATTATAATCGATATTGCCTTAACAGGATTGAATGAAATTTGGTATTCAGTATTTGTACTAAATTTTATGGAATTATTTCAACAGACCTATTTAATGGTGCATTTGTCAAACAAAATTATGCCAATAGTACATCTGACAAAAACACCTCGAATTTATTGATGGAAATAAATGCCACTCCAGAACAAAAATACTATCGCGAAACGGGTTCTTTTAACTGTTCATTCATTTCTTAACTTATTAATATATAAAGTATATAAGTATATTATAAATATAAGTATATTAATATATAAAATATAATATATGTAAAGAAAGAAATAAAAAAAAATATACCAGAAAGTAATTATGTCTCAATACAAATGGATTCTACACCAATACCAAAAACTTCAAAGACATGTCTATAATAACCCAAATAAGATATGCCCTGAAACCTCGCATTTCCAAGATACTATACCCATTGTAGTTGCTGCACGAATGCCTACGGGTTTCAAACTAGAGAGAAAGACACATATCAAGAAATAAGCATAAAAGGTTCAGCAACTGGTGAAAGAAACAAAGTTGGATGAGACGATGACTCACCATTGTGAACCTTACGCCCTGGAATGATCCTGTTGGTATTCTGATAACAATGTATGAATATCCAACAAGTTCTTGCAGATAAACATTTCCCGCTGTGGTAGAGTACTTCGGAAATTTCAATTTACTTCACAGGTAAAAGTCCAAACACCCCCCCCCCCCCTGGACCAGTTCATTTTCCAGGAAAGATTTCATCAGTACAGTCTAACAAGGAAAAGGAACATGGGATCGAATCCACAACTATTGGAAACACTTACTAATAAAGTGATGCCAGTTTAATGACCAAGATTGTGTTACGTGGTGGAAAATGTATTGTATGTTTCAGTTTTTTTTTTTTTTTTTTTGATGGGGAATATTTTATTTGATGAAAATCTCTGAGACTTCAGCTTTCTCTTAAAGCAATAAAGAAAATTTTCGGAGACTGAATCTCAGAACTAATTGAGAACGATTGAAACGTGCATGTCAAATCTACGACCATAAGAATGTACGTTTTCACAAGCATCGAATAACGAGGATTGACCAGAATATTCGGTCATATGTTGTGCGATATTTAAGTTCAGTTTAAATATCGCACAACATACAGTATCTGAAATCCACTGGTTGGAAAAGGTGGGGAGGTATGGTTTAGTACAGCTTTCCTCCTTCAAATAAGTTGATCTTAGACGGAAGCATATTTCATCCTACATCATCTGTAAAACGTATGGTTGATGAACGATATGTGTGCTTTATGTTCTGCAGCAAAAGTGATAAAAGTCTACGAAATTTTTGCGAATCCTGTGAAATACTAGAAGAATTTGGAGAAACGATCAAGTAGATGCAGTATTTATGTTTTTATGTTGAAGAGAAATGTCGCCATCTCGTTATCTTAAACCCTAATTAGTATTATTTTCTAAAGTGTTACGGACGAATTTTCTGACTGATTGCAATCCTCAATCACTGTGTGTGAAAAATCAAAGTACCTTATATAAGTGGTGGATGAAATAGAGAACTGGCTGAATGTCTCGGAAAAGTTAGCGAGTGACTAGAATGGAATCTATAACTGCTTTTCTCCTGGAGATTTAGCACTATGAAACCGAAACATAACAACCATTCAGGAAATAGTACGGTGGTTGGACAAAAATTCTAATGGTTGACAGAGATTAAGCAGAGAGCCCAAAGTTGAAATAAAATACTGTGAGATGGCAAAAAAAAGGAAGAAGAGAAAGTGTCTTCAGATGAGTAGTTTAAGTTGTTAACTCACCGGGTAAGTTATTTGACTTTTCACTCTTCATAGGACAAACACCCCCCTCCTCCCGCCAAAAGAGGAAAAAATTCTAAAAACATCTAAAACATAATTAGACAAAAGCAGTATATTGTAGAATAAAAAACTGTGTAAAAAGCAATAAAATATGGAAAACGGATTTGGGAGTCGTAACCGACAGATCTGGCCCTAAAAGTGTTGGGAACCGCTTCGCAGTTGGTCTTCGCTGACCATGTTTATTCAGGCCAATCTGCTACTAACTCGTTATATTAAATCCGTAAAATTGAAACAATCTGAAACAGTATATGATAGTTGAACGATAACTCTTAAATTTTTGCTTTACGATGTTCGAAAGTATTGGTCGCCCAACACTCTGCTTTTAAAAACCGGTCTCATATAATAAATATATCCCAGCACGCATAAAGATACTGTTTAAGTGTCTGATCCCCTCCACAAACTCTGAGTGATCTACAAGATTACTCTAAATCTCACTGAATGACCGAAAACGATCATTCCAGAACTGAACCTCTCATCAGTGGCTCAACTCATCTTCGTAAGCATGAAGGTGCGTAGGAGAGAAGTTGATTGGAGAATGTCTCATCTCATTATTAGAGTTTTTTTTGTTTATATATATATATAAACAAATTTTTATTTTTATTTTTTGTTTTGGCCAATTAAGTGAATTGGCCAAAATTCACAACGTCTTAAGGTTAATTATGTATAGAGACTCTCTATGATATTCTTAGTTTATTTAAGCTTCAGTGTTTTTCTTTTTTCTTTCTTTTATAATGTCACATGATGAAGGCTGTTACAAGCCGAACAGACATATAAACAAATATATATATATATATGTAAATATGTAAGTATATATATATATATATATATATATATATATATATATATATATATATATATATATATATATATATATATGTATATATATATATGTATGTTATGTATGTATATATGTATGTATGTATGTATGTATATATATATATATATATATATATATATGTATGTATATATATATATGTATATATATGTATACATATATACATATATATGTATATGTATATACAGGGTGTTCGGGATAAATTTGACATATTTATACTTAATTATATTTTTCCGTAAGTTACATGTATTAACACACACTTCTCTTCATTTAAAAGTTTGGACCCTTCTTCATTCATATACAAGATGTCAGAAAGGATGGATAGCTGGAACCCACCTGAATCATGGAAGAGAATAACTTGTATCATGATGATTCGTGCCCGCCATCAAAATAAGGATATTACGACTGCTGCCCAATGCTCCCTGAATACAGTAAAAACAATCAGGCATGAACTAGAGACTTGCAATGGTGACTACGAGGATGTAGCAAGAAGAAAGATCCCTAGCAGACCATCTGATTGCGTTCGTACAGCAGAATTCCTCGCAAATCTGCAGGAACAGGTGTTGAAGAACCCTGGCATTGGAATTCGGGCTTTGTTCGTGGAGTTGCTAACTGTAGTCAAGCCCTGGATAACAAGGGTAGCCAATGGTAGGCCGTATGTATGGCAGCAGGATTCGGCCCCTTGCCACACCTCTGGGAAAAGTTAAAAATGGTTGTCTGAAAATTTCTACGACTTCACCAGTCCAAATGTTTGGCCTCCAAACTCCCCAGACCTTAACCCCATGGATTATTTTGTATGGGGCGCAGTTGAAAAAGACACCAATCGCACTTCCAGTAATACAAAAGCCCAGTTAATGGATAAAATTAAAACAGTTTTTGCGGCCCTTCCCAGGGAGACTGTAGCATCAGCTTGTTCGAGGTTCCGAAGCAGAATTGAAGCTGTGATCGATGCTAATGGTGGTTATTTTGAGTAAATCTTGTTGATAGTATTGTAATTAACTCTGCCTGTAATGTGTTTTTGTCAATTCATTAAATTTAATAGATACAAAGAAGATTTTCGTTTTCCTTACGAAACTGTCAAATTTATCCCGAACACCCTGTATATATATGTATATATATGTATACATATATACATACCTATATATGTATATGTATATATATATATATATGTATGTATATATATATATATATATATTTATTACCAATTTATTAATGTTAATTTGGATATTACAAAAAAAATAATACCTCAGCTGCAGACCAAAGCGAGAACAGAATACAAAATAAGAAATTTATATATAAAATCATGATTTAATAAAATAAAATGTGTATTATTTGAGAAGATTTACCTTTAATCAGTCAAATAGTCAAATAAATATTACTTTGTTGTATTTTTGCCTAACAGATTAGGTTACATTTTTTTATTTGCTTAAGCATTTGCTTTACAGTGTGGATAGATCTCCAGCTTGGAATCATTACCAGATTTACAAACAAATGTTCCCTCAATTTTCAATCACTGATTTGGAAAAATGAACGTGTGTTTTTTCCCTTTACATTTTTTTAGTATTTGGTTTGTGACGTTATTATCCCGGATAAGTACAATTGGAAAACTTTTGAACTATCCACTTTTTTTGTTAGTTTAACTTGTAGAATATTTATTTATTCGGAATCACAGAGATCATTATTCTATATTTGTGCAATAATGTTTCCCCTACAACTTTATCATTTTAAAATTTTATATAATTCTTGGTATTTTTTTTTTTAATTCAAAGAGAAAACAAACCCAAAATATGTAATCTTTTAAAGTTTAATTATTTCTTAACTCACTCATGGTACTATAAGCTTAAAATATAATAAAATTATTAAATTTTAATAAAATTGTAAAAATTAATAATTAAAAATGTTTATAATTAAACTTGGTAAGAAATTTGAAAACGTTTTGAAGTGAACTACTAAATTAACTTCCCACATCCTTTCTTGCATCAGTTAAGTTTAATACAAATAATACATTCAGTATTCTGGTAGTTATTAGACCCCGTGTGGTGATAAGACCGTCTTGATAAGAATATTCCCAATGTAGCCCATGCAGGTCGTACGAGGCAACTAAAATGGGTACCCAGGGAGGATAATGGATGGCAATGCTGTAGCCAATGAAGTTCTAACTGAGGCTAGGCTATTGCTGTTACCCTCCTGCCACGATCAGAGCTTATTGCACTATATTACCCTATCCATACATTTTCTTTATAGATAACGAGGAATATGAAAAGCATTTTTGCTTCTGCCATCTATCCAAAAAAAAAAAAAAAAAATGTTGGCAGTTAGAGTCTCTACGAGATTTCCTACTGGTCAAATTGAACTTATACGAGTATATTTAGATTTAGATAATTTGTTGGCAAAATAATTTGAACTGATTAACTAATTCTGAACTAGCTAATTGGAATTCGATTTAGTTTGTTAAGGAGGATATGTATAATATAATTTTTATATATATTTGTAAACAATTTTGTTTTCTATTTTTATTGATTTTATATATTTTATGTACATTTTTAAAAAATTTTTCATATAGTCCAAACACCCTGCTCTAGAGGCGAAACATGGAAGTCTTAGAGTGGCAAAAGACGACAAAAGTCCATATCTTTACATATTCTGATCTATAATCTCTTCTCTGGATTACTTTTAATTCATATTTAATTCCATTTTCTTAAACACACTCATTAATCACATTTCTTATTAATATTTCTTATAAATTTATTAATTCTTCTGTCGTTGGCTCTAGATAAATTTTAAACACTTCGAATTAAGCACCATTTTATTTTTAGTTCTGTTGGTAATACTGTGGTAAGTGTCACTGTATAGGATACAGGATTCCTAGTTTCGTTATTATTAACTTTTGCATTTTCATTCTGGTTGCTGTAGTTGAATTGTGATAGTAATAGATCTTAAATCCGTTTAGATCTTGTGCTTTGGAGATTGTTAGTAATGCGGTATTATATGCGTATTGATATATTCGTATTTTATTTTTTGTCTCAAATTGAGAATGTTGTTTTTGCACATGTGAAACAAACTAGTTGGTAATACCGTCCCTTCATGGACTGTTATATGTGTATACACTGGCTATAATTTGTGTCTCTTTTTGTTACACACGAAGATAAAAAAAATGTCATTAAGGGATGAATTTTTTTCGTTTAGTTAAGTTTTTTTCTATTATTCTATGTTAATTACTTTGACATTTAGTTCGTATATTTTCTTTCTACAACTGTCTGTGAAATATCTTGATTCTATTTTATCGAGAGTATGTAGAATAATACATATCTACAATCTAAACAATCTAAAATAGAGTTACTTATCCGATATATTTTCGTATTGGCAACACCTCAATTTAATTTTAATTACCTTTGCATTAATTAGAAGAAAAAACAATTACGAGAGGTAAAGACCAAGTTTAGGAGTGGCGGAACCTGGTCAAAACAAGAAACTTTTTTTTTTTTTTTTTGACTCTTAATAATCTGAAGCTGCTATGTAGGCCTAACCTTACTCTTATTCATCCTTCATTTTTATCCTTCACACTTTTGTTTCTCTTTTTGTATTACTGATATGAAGTGGTTTTTAAATAGTTTTATATAAATCAGTTTAAAATATACACCATTACGTATGATAGCAAACATGAGGTACGTCTGGTGACACATGTTTTTTAATTCGTTCTATATTTTTTGCCTCTTTCAAGTCATCTCGTAATTTCTGTCAATGCGCATTACAAAATTCTCTAATTTTGGGAAAATTCCCATCATTTCCATGCAGAAACATCGGTTATGCTTACGATCGGCATGCATATAATAATACGAAGCGACAAAATATCCCTAATGAAGGTAAACAGAGGTTTCTAACTTTGTGGTTTTTCTGATTTTGTCAAAAATTACTTATTTCAATATTCATGCTTACTTGTTTGTCATCTTGTGCGACCAGGCAAAATACGTTTCTGCTTTCCCTCACTTTTTGAGAGAATTCATGTTATACACTGCAAGTCGTGTATGACATGAATTTTGGAAGTCAACAATCAGTAACAGGTGGCAATGTGAGGATATGGTCCTGATTTTCTTGGTTTCTCCTGGAATCTCTCTTGGTGGTGCCACGAACATTGACCGCCGAGAGTATCTGAACATTCTGAACTATGCAATGCTTCCTACTTATTGAGCCAGTCATGTGTAGTCACTTTCATGTCCACATACCACGCAGTTACAGCATCAGCCTTATGATATGAAAGTGACTACACATAACTGGCTCAACAGAGCCCTGATCTCAACCCTTTTGAACATTGAGGGATAAACTGAGGCGTCGGGTGAGTTCAACGATATTCGTGAGTTGAACGTCCACTATTTTTTTTCTAGTTTTGATTTGAAGTTTTCTGCTAAAAAATGTAAAGATGAACTTGTTTACCATATTATGTAGGTAAAATAACATTTTACCTACATAATATGGTAAACAAGTTTTATTTTATTTTTAATTTTTTTTAATTTTTAATTTTTTATTTTTAATTTTTAATTAATAAAATAAAAACAAGTTTTTATTTTATTAATTCTAATCGTAAGCGATTAAAATTAATAAAATACTATCTTTACTTTTATTTTCTTTTATGGTGCTTCAGTCAAGTAAAACGATTATCAGATTGTTCACAGTAATATATTGAAAAATCTTATGTCTGAGTGATCTTCATAAAAAAGAAAAAAAATCAGAATTATTGTTTACTCTTTTGCTAATGTTAAAAATTGTGTCTTTGAATTGTGTCGCTGTATACGGCAGCTAGAATTACACTTAAAGACAAATAAAATTATTTTATACGCTATGAACAGTGTAGAAGGACTTTTTAGTAAAAATTCCGTCACTAATTTTTACATTCGTTCAATCTTACATGACTTACAATAATCACTCTTACAATATTCTTTGATTTTACTGCTCTAGTGTCATTTTTGATCATTTGAAAAGGTTCTCCCAATACTTAAAGACACCAAATAATAATATGTTCCCCAAAATTTTGGTTGGCACATGAAAAAAAATTTGCATCAAAGATTTAGCGATGTTAGCACGCACGCTTTAAAAACATTGCCCACCCCGAACTATACAAACGTCCTTTTCATTTCAGTCAGAAGAGGAAATGTTTTTTTTTTCCTTTTTTTGTATACGTTGTCTAATAATTTAAATATATTAATATAATTAATTTGGACTGTGAAGCGTTTTACATTATGTAAATAAATTTTAAAATGTAATAAAATATTTACCTACAAAATATTATTATTAATAAAAATATGTAAAATTTGTTTTGCGATTAAATTTGTGTTAGTTTTTAAATTCTTTTTATAAATATTTATATTAATACACCATAATGTGTAATAAAAGAAGTTATTATATATAATAAAACGTTTTCCAACAATGGAAAAAATTCAATCCAATACTCTTGGAGGGTAATGGATGGCAATGCTGTAGCCAGTGAAGTTCTAACTGAGGCTCGGCTATTGCTGTTACCCTCCTGCCATGATCAGAGCTTTAATTTAATAGCTCAATAACACCTTATCCCTACACTGTCCTCTACCGATAACGGGGAATAACGGGGAATATGAAAAGCATTCTTGCTTCGCCCCTTTAAGCCAATCCTTATAAGGACAATGGAAAAAGTGGAAAATTTCCCCACTAATTCGAAACTATTTTCATGTCTGAAATGGGATAGTCCGTTATAAAAGATCGTTCTCTCATTTGTCTGTAGGTTTCCATGACCTGGTTATTTGGTTCCTTACATAACTATGTAATTACTGTAATTTTATATTTCTTTAATAACGCATTGGAGAGATTTTGGTTTAAACAAAGTTTTTTTTTTTTATGTTCCATGTTCCCACTCGAAATCCTTTGGTCAGTTAGCTTTGAATGTAATTTAACTGCAACTGGGGAAATTTAACTTTAAGAAATAGTATACTTTTTGTGGTTTAATTGTTACATTTGTTTTTTGATTTCAGAAGTTAATTCTGTGTTTCCCTCATATTACTAATATTTTAACCATTTATTTCAAATTTTCCTATAAATAATCTTAACCAGAAAGGGGAAAAAATAATATATAAGAGTATTCACTTAAACATAAAATTATAGGTTTCACTGTTTAATTTAAACTAAATGTACAGATGGTATTAATAAACGAGGAAAATGGAACAGTATAAATATGAATGAAAGAAAGCAATGAATAGGGCAAATGCAATTCTTCTGCATTTTCCCAATTGACAGGTGCAGAACACCTGATAAATTTAGATTGCTTCCTTTAGTATCCAAAATGCAAGCTATGTTACCTAACAATCACCATCTTTGTGTACTGCTTCTGATCCACAAGTCGATGGCGTCACACAAGATAGATGATTATCGGACGTGACACAAAGGGACTCGAAACGTTAAACCACTCTCATTGTAAGGGCGTGAATGCAGGTGATGTTAAGCGGACATTATGTAAAGTGCAAAGAAGAACGTTTGGCACTGCGAATTTAAAATTAAATTTTATTATTTATTTATTTCTAAAGGAAAGGAAAAACGCAATTTTCCTAAAACATAAAAAAAAAAAAAAAAAAAAAAAAAAAACATTAAATTCGTGAAATCATTTTTAGGTGGGGGGATTGGGGTAACAGCAACCCAATATTACAAAATATTGCATTCATTCATATTTCTATTTCTCTTTTCCAACTCTTTGAATAAAATTGAGTTATCATAAAATGTCTTAAAATATAGATAATGACATTAAAAAAAAAAAAGTGGCTTTTCAAAGTTATTTCTTGCATTTAGAAACTCCTCACAAACTTATGTAAATAATCCTAAAATTTCAAGGTAACGCGTTAAATTTCTACGCATGCACTAGTAATTGATCCTATTTTCATTCAATAATTTTGAGTCGCAATTTCCCATTGCTGAGATAATACTTTAAAGAAACCCTAAGGGATATCGAGCCATCCTGTGAGCACGTTTAAAAATAATATAATACAACTTTCTGTTTTAGAAAAAGGGATCACGTGAGCGAAATGCATAGCACCGATATTGTTGAATATGAAAAAGAACAGTTAGAAACAAATTTAGAACGGTTTAGTTTTGGCATCTCCGTTAGAGTATTCGATGTGTGGTGCTTGCGCATGTGTGTTTCTTCAACCCATGGTTGGTAGGGTAGGAACTGTACTTTACTAGAGAATTATTACAGAACAAGGTGGTACCGTTGCCTTTTTTTGAAAAATAGCATCGTATGTCTGTAGATATGTAAATTCACAAGACCGGTTTCCACCCCCCCCCCCTTTTCTTTTATGAAGGACAAAAACCAGAGTTTTCAGAGGTAAATCGTACTATCCCCGTTTGAGACCCGTTAACTCATCATTGACTGAACCGCCCTGTTTTTATGGACGGTCCATAAAAATTTTAGGCCTTTAAAATTCTAAATAAAAAAAACGCTCTTACTTTTTTATTTAGAATTTTAAGTTCTATATATTTTAATATAATTTTATTATATATGTTCTATACAATTTTAATGCTTTATTTAAAAAACGAAAAAACAAACAAACAAACTAACTAACTAACAAATACTAATTAACTGCATTAGACACTAATAAAATTCCTATTTTTGACCTCCTATATAAAACCTCACGGTTATTATCTCTACTTTGTATTGTAGCAGGATGCAATTATCATTGTTGGTTAATTTATAGTTATTGTATTTGGCCTGGAGTCGATTAAAAAAAAAAAAAACAGAAAAATAATCTTTGACTCTTCTGTTGACATGAAGGAAAGTCAAAAGGTGAGTCAAGCGGTTTTTGATGTTTGTTTTTGAAAAATAGTAAACGGTAAAAAAAAAAAATGCTTTGGTTCTACTCAGAAAATGGTAGAAATCCAAAATACGTGTAATCAGCTCGTTGAAAATTATATACGGCTATGCTATTTTCGGCCAATACTTTTAGTTTATTATTTGATTAGAAAAGGAAAACGCTGCGCCACTCCGTGTCACAGAGAGCGATATTTTCTCGATTAACCAAGGACATCGCATTCTCTAGAATAGACTGAATTCCAGTATTTATATTCAAAGTCAACCACATGAGACATGCCGTGATAACTACGTCCCTATAATTGATTCACTGATTTTTTCTTTCCTTTTAAAAGGGGTCAAACTCCTTCACTCGAAAGACAGTAAAATTTAAAGTAAACATCAAATTAACTGGATAAAAATACACAATTCTTACTTTTACTTAATAGAGTTGCATTTAATTATATTTATGGTGTATGAGTGTTGTATACATTTAAGAACTAAATTAAATTTTTTAACAAAAATTTTCAAAAATATGCTTAATAAATTAATTTTATTTATTAATTATAGAAAATTATTGAATATATATTTAGTAATTGAAGAAAATATTATATTAGAAATTGAGCTTTCCGTCGCTGTGCACCTTACTAATTGCCAAATTACGATTAAGCTTTCATATTTAATTTTTCTTGCTGATAACAAGAAAAATCCTCCCCTATGGTTTAGGATCATTTTCATAATACATGGTATACACAAAATTGAAAGAATACATTGGAAATAGTTCAATTTTTTCTCTCATTCTTTATGCGGCTCCCACAGACGAAAGGTTTATTTAGACATAAGGATTTTAGTTATATTTAATAAAATTTATATATTTTTAATTGTTTCTTACATATTTCGGAAACCCTGCTCCAGAGATCAAACATGGAACATTTTAAAGCAACTTCACATCTCCGATCAGATGGGCGGTGGCCTCATTCTTGGCGATGAACTTCATCTCCCGCTTGAAGGGAATCAGAAACATGCAGCTGGATTCAAACCCGCAGCCTGTTGGGTGGAGCGTTCTTAAGGCCAGTTTTGCCTGTTTTGAGAGATTTCCCGAAGAATAACCCTTCTCAGTGGCGATGGCATGTGCCTTCCACGTGGTGAAATCTCCCGAAGAGAGAGAGAGAGTGTGTCGAAAGTTCGATTGGAGTCACCGACTAGCGGAACTTTCACTAAACCTTTTTTCGATCGGTTTCGAGTCAGACAATCTCTGGCACGAGTAAGCTGGTTTTTACTCCCGGAAACTCGGGATTTTCATCCCAATAAATAAAGAAAACTAGAAAACCGTAGAACCACATTATTTTCAGACAGTAAACATACAGTTAGCATTAGGGACCACGAGATGGCGGCACTTGTCGTATATAGTTTTTAGGCCAGCTATCTCTTATTGGCTACCGGTAGAGGTTGATCTGCCCCCCCCCCCTCAGTCGCCAAAAGTTAGATGGGAGTAAAACGGCCGCCTACTTCCTATACGGAATAAAAGGCGTTAGCAGATTTTTTTTTTTTTTTTTTTTTGAATCGATGAAAATGTTTTAAACAATTGACTACACTACATATTCATATGCACTTTATATTTTACAATAACTTCAATATCAATATCCAAGTCATTAGGAGTCAAAATTGTATGTTAAAATCAGTTTCGTATCAGGTGTCGGACTAACGTATCATCAAAGATGTCAAAGTGTTCTGAATATATGAATTCATTTATTTTATTCACACATTCACACATACAAGTTTAAAAAATGATAAGTAATCCGGAAGGCATCGCCGTGGCATAGTCCCACCCACTCCGCGAAAATTGAGACATAAAGTTGAATACACAATGTTCTTGTACAACCGTAGACTATCGTGAACAACCTAAATGCTGTTATGTGCACAACTCTAAAAATGCACAATTCTTTTTGCCACTCTCCTATTTCTTTTCTTCAGTATAAATAGTTTCAGTTCTTTGTCTTGCTTTGGTTCAATATCAATGGCTGCAACTGACCTTTAACGATAATGTAATCAGTTTCTAACACAAAAGCTTGTGAATGCACATGACTGCTTTATTTATACATATATATCTCAGGTATATCGTATATATTGTCATTATATAACACGTCTATAACTACAGCTAACCATTAAAATCAAATGTCCGGAGATAATCACAAAAACAAATTAGTGATTTCTAATTTAAACTATTGATTTTGATAGTTAATTTAGATCCAGTGCTGTATGTAGTTGTATGAAAGTGCAAAATATCTTTCTTTTAAATATTTTATTTTTCTTTAAAAAAGCAACATGAAAATAATATTTTGGCATATGATAAAACTATCATTATTTAACTTTAAATTTTAATTTCTTTTGGGATTTATTTATAAAACAATGCATTTACATCCAAAAGCTTTTATTGTATTTTATATGTGAAAATAACCTCCAGTTGCTGGTCATTTCGATGAGCTGATTTCTGACCTCGGCTTTCTCGGATAAATAAGAGTAGTAGAGTAGAGTAGACACTTCTGACCAGATCGTGATCAAGATAAGATAAGGAATCGTGACGTGAATGTTTGTTGTTATAGAGTTTGGAATGTTTGGAATTTCGCTGGGGCCCTTGTCTGTCGGGGACATCACGTGGTGTGTTTGCTGATATTTAGAGATAAGAATCGTGACGTTATGTGTTTGGAATTTCTGGGGAACATGTCTCTTTGTGATATCACGTGGTATTTTGGTTTGGCTATGGAGTTGTGGGCGATGTTTTTGAGATAAGATATCTTGGAATTTTCCCAGGGAGACACACATCTGTCATTGTCGTCGTGTTTTGTTTGGTTGTCTATAGATGGGTCTACTAATTTCCAATACATTGTGGGGTATTCCTTTCCTGTTAAAGGATGGGAATTCTTAGAGTAGAGTAGAGTCATGATGGCGGTAGTCTTTCGAGCTTTTCTGAATAATTTAATTAAATGCTAATGTCACTCAAACATTCAGTTTTTTTTTTCTTCTATAGATGTCTGTACTAATTTTCCAATACATTTGGGGTATTTCTTTCCTAATAAACGTGGGAATTCTTAGAGAAAGTCGTGATGGCGGGTGTGATTAGGTTTTCTGAATAATTTAATTATATACTTATGTCCCTCAAACAAGTTTGGATATTTCTCAAATACTCACATATGACTAAGTGATTAGCATTCACATGATTGCATTGACACATATCCTAAAATTATTCATTCTTCGTTACCGTTGGAATTTATTGGTGTAGTAAATTAATGCTCACATATAATTTTTTAAAACCAATATTGACTATTAATTTTACCTGCGATTCCTTGTGCTCTTAATCTATTTCTGTAACTGAAATTTATTATTATTTTTTTCTTTAGCATTAGTAATTTTAAGTAATGGATATTTGCGAGAAACAAGGTTTTTGAACTCGCCCTTGCGTTTTCTTTTAGAAATTTCTTTTGCCAGCACAACAAATAAAGAGTTATTTCTTATTATTTCAAATGAATGTTAGCTCTGTAAGCTATACTTTGTTAATTTCTTTGTTACCTTTTATTTGACTGTAATATTATTAACAAATGGCTCTGTAAAATAAAATAGCCAAATTCTTACAGTATTGTAACTTCTCTGGTGAAATCTTCTCCACTAAAATTCTGGCTATTAATTTAATACCCGATTATTCCTTTTGCTTCTAAGATTTGACAGTTTCTTGAAATATTTGAGGGCTTGCATGAACAAATAAGACTTTAAATTCAATGAAATAAAAAAAAATTCTCTGGTTACTTTGTGACATGAAATTTCACAAGGAAAAAAAAATGTTATCTTCCTTCTTAAATTTGTATAACACATCAACAACACCCAATTTGTTCATTTAAATTTACACATTTTATTTGAATAAAATATTATTTACAAATTGTATTTACTGAATCTAACAATACAGAAAATAAATAAAATGAAAAATACATCCAAGGTTCTTCTCATGCTTGTGGAATTGCCATCATGTGGTTTTTGACAATGTGACTCTCATCTGAAAGTTAATTTTTCATTTGGTGTTCGTTGGGAATTTATTACTGTAGTAAAATTAAGGGTTGTATATTTATTTTTTTGAAAGCAATACATATACTTCTGAAAATTATTAAAAGCACAGAATCTTTCGTTATGTTTCCAAAAGCATTTAAAAGTACACGTTATGTTTTCATTTTTTGGGCATCCAATTTCATTAAATCAAGAACAGGCCTCCCTAGTAACCTCGTTAATGTTTTTGATTTTTCTCTTCCTTTGGTAAGTAATATATGATATTCTCATGTTGATTCTATCATCCAATTTCTTAGTTTGTCCAAAGGTAGTGAACCAATTTCCCACTTCAGCTGAGGGTTATATTTTATTAACCAAGAATTCTGTATTTTAACTCTTTCAGGTAATTCATTCTAACTACAAGGTGATTTTGTCAATGCATATCTTACACTAATTCCATCAGAAATACAAATTTATTTAAAAAATAAATTTGAACTCTTATTTAAAAGAAATTGGCATTCAAATTATAGGAATGATAACTGAAAATTCGTATTTTTCACCCAATGTCGATTTTTCATAATCGTTTTCCTTCATTTTTCTTCTTAGATTACTTCATATGGCACCACAAATAAATAGTTATTTATTATTATTATTATTATTATTATTAGTTCACTGATTATTAGCTCTGATCTTATCTTTTATGTTAACTTTCTGTTACAATATTCTAAACAATTAGAACTTTTTCACAAAGAAACTTTCAAAGAATTTTGTGGCTCCCCCGTTATTTTTACATTACCAAACACAAAAGACCACAACACAAAACAGCAGCTGGTGCAGTGGATGAACGATTACCTTAAGTCCAAAGTCACTCGACTCTATGGTTTTTTCTTATAGTACTGTATACCCTTACTATTTGCCCTATCCTGACCATTCCTTCAAAAATGAACCTTTTGTGCTGAAGACTCAACAACCTGTTTGTGCATGCTGTTGGATATACTGTTGCTGTGTTTTTATCTTACTCTGTGTGGGGAAAGGAAAAATTTTTATATGTGTTATCTGGAGAGTACAAACATTTTTCTATACCAAACTTTAAGAGTTAAAGTCACGTTTTGGGTTAATTATCTCTCTGTAAAACAACCAAATTCTAACAGCTCGGATTTTCGATTATGTGAACGAATTGTTTACAGATAACTCAAACAATGTCAATAGGTAGCATTACACAATTTCTAAAATAATCAATACATGGATATCAGTTTTCAACACTTTTTTTTCTCAATCTTGGTATTCATTTCACAGTTGTGATTTTTTTAAATAACTAAACAGAATTGCATTAAGGTATAAAGTTGTGAATTTAAATATCAAGTTCTAATCAGAATAACTGAGTAAAAATTCACTGTTGAAAAACACAAAAATAAAAGCAAATATCTTTGTTCACTTAAGTTTACAAATGCATATTTTAATTTGCTGAAATACTATTTACAAATATATTCACTGAGAAAAAATCGAAACGTGTAATTACGTAAAAATATTTCACAATATTTAGTTTAGACTCAACATTTTCCAAAGAGTTCAATGAATAAAATTTTTGTTACTCACTGTTTCTTGGTTACATTACATCAAATAGCTGGTCATGCAAAAGAGTTTTTAAAGCAGATATCATGATAACCACACTTCCATACATTTGATATTGTGTCAGTCTGGAAATGACACCATGCCTCCCTAAACATTCTGTGTATTCTTTTGTCAGCAAATATACACAAACAGTTTTCGTAAAATGTTTGTAAATGTCCCAAAATAAAGAATCTTTATCGAATTGGATAAAATCTTGAAAGTCTAATTTTACTATTGATGAATTTAAATGATTAGCGATAATTTTCCCCATGATATGGATAGATGTTAATTCAGTTTCCAAAAAAGTAAATGATTATCAATGTAGTACATTTTTGGTGAAAATCTGTCAGCTTCTTCACAACTAATAGAAAAAACTTTACTTCCATCAGTTCCTGTATCATCAAGTATTAGTTCCCCATCTTGGAATTTCAGAATATAACACTCACTGAGGTCCTTTTCATAGTCAACT
The DNA here is from genome assembly GCF_054136105.1 of Typopeltis vanoorti. Classification (NCBI taxonomy): domain Eukaryota; kingdom Metazoa; phylum Arthropoda; class Arachnida; order Uropygi; family Thelyphonidae; genus Typopeltis; species Typopeltis vanoorti. Next base: position 109,040,127 of record NC_143555.1, on the reverse strand, counting down.
CAGTGGATATCAGACCACTTCCTGCGTAACTTTTCCCAAGTGGTCCTGGATAAATAAATCACAATGTATGTGTCTTCTAAAATAATTTTCGGTTTTTCCATCCTTTTAGAGCTAAGTGAAGAGTTTTGTCTCGTGCTATTTTCCTGAAGAAAGAAAATTTCAATGACTTTTGTGGCATCTTTTAGTGATGTCACCTCCAACTGATACTGATCACATTTTAGTAAAAAAATAAAAAACGCGATAAAAAAGGCGTATTTTATGATAACATTTTAGAAAAAAATATAAAAAAATGTTAATTTTTGAAGGAATGGTCAGGATAGGGCAAATAGTAAGGGTAAACAGTACTATAAGAAAAAACCATAGAGTCGAGTGACTTTGGACTTAAGGTAATTGTTCATCCACTGCACCAGCTGCTGTTTTGTGTTGTGGTGTTTTGTGTTTGGTAATGTAAAAATAACGGGTGAGCAACAAAATTCTTCGAAAGTTTCTTTGTGAAAAGGTTCTAATTGTTTAGAATTTTGTAACAGAAAGTTAACATAAAACATTATTTTACTTATACCAATCACAACAGCACAATACGATAACTTCACGGGATGAACGAATTGTCATAACTGCAAAGACACTTCACTCATTTATTTTTCCTTATAGAACTGTTTACCTGACCCTTAACCCTGATGAAGTGAAATGAAACTTTTGCCCAGATGATTCATGGACATGTTTCTACATGCTGTTGGATATGATGTTGATGTGAGATTATCTTACTTTGAGACATCATAGAGCAAATCTTATCTCTGTGGCACAAAGGATATTCTATATTATTTGTCCTTATTATGTTAAGTATTTTATCCTCAAAAAGTGTTTTTGATGTTAGATCATGTGACTATTTCTCTCACTTATATGTCTGAAAATGTTGGGATGGGAAAAAAATAGCAATAGGTGGTGGAAGTGAAAAGGTCATCAAGAGGGTGACAGATGTCTTCCCTGCAATGCTCCCCGCCTAACTCCATCACCCCCTAGTCTCCCCCTCTCCTATAGAAGATGTCTGCTCAGCCTAGTGGAGAAGAGCGAGTTCATCTTTTGCAGATATCTTTTAGTGATGTCACCTCCAACTGATACTGATCACATTTTAGTAAAAAAATAAAAAACGCGATAAAAAAGGCGTATTTTATGATAACGTTTTAGAAAAAAATAAAAAAAAATGTTCATTTTCGAAGGAATGGTCAGGATAGGGCAAATAGTAAGGGTAAACAGTACTATAAGAAAAAACCATAGAGTCGAGTGACTTTGGACTTAAGGTAATCGTTCATCCACTGCACCAACTGCTGTTTTGTGTTGTGGTGTTTTGTGTTTGGTAATGTAAAAATAATGGGTGAGCGACAAAATTCTTCGAAAGTTTCTTTGTGAAAAAGTTCTAATTGTTTAGAATTTTGTAACAGAAAGTTAACATAAAATATAAGATCAGAGCTAATAATCAGTGAAATAATAATAATAATAATAATAATAATATAATAATAATAAATAACTATTTATTTGTGGTGCCATATGAAGTAATCTAAGAAAAAGAAGAATGAAGGAAAACGATTATGAAAAATCGACAATGGGTGAAAAATACGAATTTTCAGTTATCATTGCTATAATTGATGGCCAATTTCTTTTCAATAAGAGTTCAAATTTATTTCCTAAATATATTTGTATTGCTGATGGAATTAGTGTAAGATATGCATTGACAAAATCACCTTGTAGTAATTTTAAATTATCACTAGAATTTCTAGAATACTTACAAAAAGTATTGTAATCCATTTAACTGTCCGTTTATTTTAATTTATTTATTTTAAAATACCGTAGAGACACTAACATATAATTAAATTATTCAGAAAAGCATAGTACCACGATGTTCCCATTCTGGAAAGAAATATAAGTTAAATTTTTTTTAACTTAAACATAACAATTGATAATTGTAATTTCAATAATCAATGCTCGTATGGTTCGGGAAGCGTAATTCTAATATTGAATAGTTTTTTTTTTTATAAGAATAATCATAGGGTACATATTAGAGTATCAACATGGAATATTAGCGACTTTTCAAGCCTAATGTGTGTGTGTGTGTGTGTGGGTGGGTGTGTTTGAGGGACGTAAGTATATAATTAAATTATTCAGAAAACCTAATCACATCCGCCATCACGACTTTCTCTAAGAATTCCCACCTTTAATAGGAAAGAAATACCCCAAATGTATTGGAAAATTAGTACAGACATCTATAGAAGAAAAAAAAACTGAATGTTTGAGTGACATTAGCATATAATTAAATTATTCAGAAAAGCTCGAAAGACTACCGCCCTCACGACTCTCCTCTCCTCTAAGAATTCCCATCCTTTAACAGGAAAGAAATACCTCATAATGTATTGGAAATTAGTACACCCATCTATAGACAACCAAACAAAACATGACGACAATGACAGATGTGTGTCACCTTGGCAAAATTCCAAGATATCTTATCTCAAAAGCATCGCCCACAATTCCAGAGCCAAACCAAAATATCATGTGATATCACAGAGAGACATATGTTCCCCAGAAATTTCCAATCACATAACGTCACGATTCTTATCTCTAAATATCAGCAAACATACCACGTGATGTCCCCGACAGACAAGGGCCCTAGCGAAATTCCAAACATTCCAAACTCTATAACAACAAACATTAACGTCAAGATTCCTTATCTTATCTTGATCTTGATCAGGTCAGAAGTGTCCCACCAATCACGACACGATTCCTTATACACTAATATATCTCCCTTTTCCATTCAAAACAATAATGTCACTTATTTACAACTAACAAATGACGTGACTTATCTACATCTCATAACAACAAACATGCACATTACGATTCCTTATCTTATCTTGATCTGGTCAGAAGTGTTCCACCAATTACGACACGATTCCTTATCGCTAATATATCTCCCTTTTCCAATCAAAACAACAACGTCACTTATTTACAACTATCAAATGACGTCCCTTATGTACAACTAACAAATGACGTCACTTATTTACAAATAACAAATGATGTCACTTATCTTCATCTGATAACAACAAACATTCACGTCACGATCCCTTGTCTTATCTTGATCTTCATCTGGTTGAAAGTGTCCCACCAATCACAACACGAATCCTTATTTCTACCATCACCTATAATTCCATACGCGAACCAAAACAGAAGAACTGAAGCCATTGACACATATGCCCACAGGGAAATTCCAAACCTTTCAAACTCATGACGTCACACATGATGACGTCACCAAACAACATGTCACGATTCCTTATCTTGATTTTGATCTGGTCAGAATTGCCTACCCTACTACTAGCGACTATTCATTTGTAAATTTTTAAGGTTGTGGGAGGGAAAACATTGAAAACAATAATAAATCTAATTTAATACACTTTTTACTGAGTATGAGTATGCACGAAATCATCTTCGTTGCGTTCAGTTTTAGTTAAAGACATACGGTTCCGTCGCTTAACTATTCAATTTCGTATTAATAACGTATTAATAATCGTTATTGCCTTAACAAGATTGAATGAAATTTGGTATTCAGTATTTGTACTAAATTTTATGGAATTATTTCAACGGAACTATTTAATGGTACATTTTGTCAAACAAAATTATGCAAATAAGTACATCTGACAAAAACACCTCGATTCATTGATGGAAATAAATGCCAATCCAGAACAAAAACACCAAAGCGAAACGGGTTCTTTTAACTGTTCATTCATTTCTTAACTTATTAATATATAAATTATATAATAAATATAAGTATATTAATATATAAAATATAATATATGTAAAGAAAGAAGTAAAAAATATATCAGTAATGAATTAAGATTGGATAATTCCACTTTGGATTATGCTGAATCTCTGTCAGTTTTACACTCGAAATCAGTCCTTCTTAACCGGTGTTCCCCAGAACATTTGTGTTCGGCGAACTTGTTACAAGTGTTCCGCCGGTGAAAGATGTCACATGACACAGTTCGGAGTGTAATCGGCTACTCTGAACAACAACGGAAGACTGCTATGAGCGTCGACTTAATAAACTAATAGAATATCGTTTATAGGTGATGTGTTTGCAGGATATATTATATCTACGCACTGTTATTCGCACAGAGAATCCCTAGTTTCAAAAACATTACCGCCAATATTATAACCTGTACTAGACCAAGTTGTAAATAAATATGGTAAATTACATCAAGACCTTTAAAAACACGCTTTAAAAAAAAAAATGCATATTTATGGAAGCCAAGTACCAATCTTTGCTTTTGCACACTGAAATAAGATGGTTATCGAGGGATGAAGTGCTGTTCCGAATTTTAGAACTTAAGAATGAATTATTGGCCTTTTTTAAAAATGAAGGTACAGATGTTTTTGTAAAATGTCTTAAAAATTCGCCACTTGATTTATACAAGGATTGAGAGAGAGAGAGAGGTTTAGAAATAGATACATGCCACGTGTTTATAATAGCATTTTCGGATATGCTTGAGTGTGTAGAACATAGTCTTAAAGCAACAAACATTTATGAACTCCAGTAGAATGATGTCATGCGTGTAATAATTATATTAGTGAAAAACTGTGCTGACACAACATGAATTCGGTGAACACCACAACATGTGGTGACCACCGTATTCATATTGGCATTCAATCTAACGAATATTTCATCCCAAAACATAAACAAATAAATTAAACAGTGGGGAAAGCAAGTTATGTATAAACTGTGAGTTGAATTAGGAAAAGAGACTAACTTACAAAACTTCCATGCAAATATTTGGTGTGCTGAAATGGCATATTTAACCGATATTTTTAATTACTTAAATAGCTTTAATACAAGTATCCAAGGGAAAAACGAAAATATTTTGACATCCACTGACAAATTGCAGCCTTTCATTAAAAAAATATCTTTTTGTAAAAAACCGCATATGAAAAAAAATACAGTAAGTGAATTATTTCCTTTATAACAGAACAATTAACAATATTGGAAGGAAAGATTTCAAGTTACTTTCCTTCCTTAAATATATATACAATTATGACTGGATAAGAAATCCATTTGGCACAATTAACACATCTAGTAGTGAATTTTCGTTACAAGAAGAACAATTAGTCAACGGATCGTACTTTAAAAATGAAATTCTCTGAAATAACTCATGAGGAATTTTGGATTTTTGTCCAAGCGGAACAACCATCTCTCTCCACAAGGTCACTGAAAATCTTGTTACAGTTTTCAACATCATATTTGTGTGACCTCGGTTTCTTAATATTAACCAATATAAAAACCAAAAAGCGTGAAAGACTTAGGAATATATAGTCAGGGCCGATCCTACCATACAAGCGAACCAAGCATCGCTTAAGGCGACAAAATATTGGGGGCGCAGATGTATGCATGTAAATTTAATATTAAATCTCTGTAACTTTTAAAACGCGTCCCAAAGGCCCCGCGCTTGGGGCGCAAAAATACCTTGAGCTGGGCCTGAATATAGTAGACAAAGAGATTAGGATAGTTATATCACATATTAGACCTGACATTGCTGAAATCTGCAAAATCCGACAAGCTCAAGTACCGCATTAAAATAAGTTCCATTTTTATAAAAGGCAAGTAAATGCATATTTTTATTGTTAGTTTTATGACGCTAATGCTTTTGGTTTTCCCTACATTTTTCTTATAATCAAAAGTGTTCTGTGACTTCGAAAAGGTTAACAACCACTGCTCTAAATGATAGGAAATTAATCTCACACAATACGTATCATACAAAGGGATTCTATATTCATATCATAACTTCAATTAGAAGTACCCGAAAACCTCGCATTTTTCCAAGATACAACCCATTGTAGTTGCAACACGAACCCCGACTCCTTTCAATCCAGAAAGAAGGCCACCTGTCAAGAAATAAGCATACATCCTTCAGCGACTGATCAAAGAAAGAAAGTTGGATGAGACGTCAAAATGATTCGCTAATATTACGAACCTCATGCCCTGGAATGATCCTGGCAGGTATTTTATAGTAGTGAATGAATACCCAACGAGTTCCTGCAATTAAACATTTCCATTGGGGTAGAGAACATGGGAAATTTCAAATTGCTTCACAGGTAAAAGTCCAGCGACTTTTCATCATATAACTGAGGAGTCTATGACATTTGTCTTACTACTGGACCAATTCATCTTCAAAGAAAGATTTTATCAGTGTAGACTAACAAGAAAAAGGAAAAATGGGATCGAATCCATTACCATTGGGAACACTTATTGCTAAAATGATTGAAGTTTAATGACCAAGATCGTGTTATGTGGCGAAATTGTATTGCATGTTTCGTTTTATTTTATTTTATTTTATTTTTATTTTTTGATGCAGGACGGAACTTTCGGAATATTTTATTTGGTGAAATCTGTAACCTCAACGTTCGCTTAAAGCAACAAAGTAATATTTTCGGAGACTGAATATCTTAGAACAGAATGAGAACGATTGGAAAGTACACGTCAAATCTCACGATTATAAGAATGTACATTTTTGGTCTCACAAGTATTGACTAGAATATTCCGAGTAGCAAAGTTAAGTTAAAATATTGGACGACATACACTATCTGAAGTCCAGCAGTTGGAAAAGATGAGAACGTATGGTTTAGTATAGCTTTCCCTTCAAGTAAGTTGATCTGAGACAGAAGCATGTTTCATTCTACATCATTTGTAAAATGGGTGTGCTGATGAACAATGGTGTACTTTAGCTTCTGTTGCAATAGTGATAAAAGGCTACGAATTGTTTGCGAAACCTATGAAATGCTAGAAGAATTTAAGAATTATGAACACGTTAATACAAGAATATTTTAATGTTTAGCAAATATTTCGGTCTACAACTAACAGCCTATCCTCAGTGGCTTGATAAGAACAGTTTTCACAAGGTGGAATAAAAACAATTGATCATTCAAAAGTAGAACGAGCCGCGTGATGTTACATTGCAAATTAAAGAGAGGTAAATTTCGTCAGAGTGATGAATAAATGATAAGTATTAATTCACATTTTAATATAAAACTCTTAATTTATTAATTCAATTAAAGATAACATTAGACTAATGTAAGAATTAAAGGTCTCAATTAAAAAAAAAAAATTTTTACTGTGTTATCCGGATTAAACTTTCCCATATTTTTGACAAGGATATACAGTCATTTCGATTCAAGTTAGGGGGTTGAAGTAATGCTTCGGCACTCTCTTTGAATAGGCGTTCGAATTTATAGCGATATCTGTGTAGAAGACGAGTCTTGGACCAGAGAATGTTGTGATTTGTCTCTATCCCGTGCTGCGCCAATCCAGACTTATCGGATTAGTTGTGAAGAATGTATGATTGATGTTCTTGTATTTGTTTTTCCATAGAGTATCCTGTTTGTCCAAAGTGCGATAGATTGCAGTTACAAGGAACTTAATATATGCCAGGAAGAGATATAGTTGAGCGTTTATTTTTAGAAGAGGGGAAGTAGGTGGATATTTTGTAAATAGGGATATAAGTGGCAGTTAAATCACATTTCTTCAGAATTCTTGAAAGTGGTCTGAAATCCCTGAAATATATGGAATTGTAACTCGACGCACTGATTCTTTGTTGTTCTGGATTGAATTGTAGGAATCGAACAGATGTTGTGTAGTTTTTTTGGAGAAGCCATTTAATTTCATGTAATGTTTGGTAGTTTAAAGTTCTGTAATTGATGGGGAGTTGAGTAATTAGTTCTAACTTATCGAATTAAACATTTTATGATTCCTGTTTTTTGATAAGGATGATGGGAAATTGTTTGAGAATGTAACGTCCAGTAAAAGTGGGTTTTCTTTAAATTGTTGTTGTCAGAATAGCTGAAGGTGAGCAGATGAAGAGGATATCTAAAAAGGATAACTTGTTCTTTTTCAATCTCCATCGTAAATTTAATACGAGGATGTAAGGAATTGATTTTGGTTAAAAAGGAAGGTAAGGAATCATTGTTGTGAGGCCACACTAAAATGATGTCGTCTATACATCTAACCCAAAAGGATAGTTCAGGGAATATGGATGAAAACAGGACGTCTTCTAGATGTTCCAAATAAAAGTTGGCTAGAGTAGATCAAAGTGGACTTCCCATTGGATCTTCCTTCTACTTGGTTGCAGAATTTGTTTTGACACAAGAAATATCCAGAGTGCATCACGAAATCGAATAATTTTACGATATCTTGTGGGAAGATGTCAGCAAATAATTGTAAAGTCTCTTTGAGAGATACATTAGTATGTAGAGATTCTACATCGAAGCTCTCCATAAGATCAGTAGGTTGTAATGAGATATTTTTTAATTTATTTAAGAAATCCGGAGAGGTTTTCAAAAAAGAGCGTGATTTGCCTATATGTGATTTCAATAATTTCGCTAAATATTTGATAAGTAGGTGAATCAATACAGTCCACTATAGAACGGAGAACAATGTCTGTCTTTTGAATTTTTGGTAGACCATAAAATCCATGAGGTCTTGAAAAATGTGTTTTTAGCGTTTCTATCGTGTCTGCATCTAACCTTATCACCTCATCTAGAAGAGAATTTAATTTCTTCAGTTGCCTGTTGGTGGGTTCGTGATCGAAGTAAAAGAGAAATGTTTCTTCTGTAGTTTCAAGAATCCATAATTACTGTCGCTTTTCCTTTGTCTGCTTTAGTGATAACAAGGTGACTGTTGCTTCTTAAGGAATGTAGCGTTTTCTTTTCAGAAGGAGATATGTTGGAAGCTTGGCTTTAAGTAGCTCAGAAGCAACTTCCAGGCGGAGAAAATTAGCCTTTTCACTGGAGAGATGACTGAGGTTCAGTTCGATGTTAACCAGGAAATCTAAAAAATAAGGAATCTTTTTAGGGACTATAGCAAAATTATGTCCTTTTGAGAGGATGCGTGTTTCACTACTCGTTAAAGGACGACCGGACACATTGACGACACACTTATCTGGAACATGGAAGGCTTGATTTGTCTAGAAACAAGGACATCAAATTTGAGCTTTAGATGTCGATTCTGTTTTTTATATGAACGTTGTGTAGAGAGTTTAGCCACATTAAGAACTATGTCGGAAAGTTGTGAGTCTAAGTTTGTAGAGATAAAGGTACGGAGATCAGCAACTTGAATCCGTAATCAACTCAGAGCAAGACTGCTCTGAGTTGATTACGGATTAAAGTTAGTTGGTGTTCCTGTAGATTTTTTGAGCTCCAGGAAATTTGATGGTTTCTTTTATTTTAGCGAAGTTAGGAATAATCTGATTATCGCGACATTTTTTTCAGAAAAATTATCCTCGCTTACTTTCTATCTGTAACTTACTTTGTATTACAGATAGTTTATCTATTTTACCGGTTTTTTGGGTAAAGCATTCCCCGTGTTGGAATAGAATTCTATTCTTGAGAGACACTTGTGACATTAAATTAAGAATTATAAACAAGTTAACACAAGAATATTTTAATGCTTGCCAAATATTTCGGCCTGAAATTAACAGACTATCCTCAGTGGCTTCATAGGAACAGTTTTTACAAGGTGCAATAAAAACAATTGATCATTCAAAAGTATAACAAGCCACGTGATGTTACATTGCTACAGGAGCGAATGCTGGTCTTGAAATTCATGCTTGCTCTTGTTATTATTCAGGGAGTGAGAGGTGTGATTGAAGTCTGATTAGCGGAATAATGAATTACTGACCATTTAAAACTATATATTTAGAAATTTATGTCCATTTAATCATACAAATACAACATTCATTTTACAAATGATATTCTATCTTTTTCAATTTAGCTACTTGAATACAAATTCTCTACGGTTCTTCTTTGTGAACTGGTCAATAACATCGTCATAAAATGTTGGTTGTGACTTAATTTTCAAAAGCAACACGCCCACTTGTAAAGGCTGGCTGAAGCTCACTGGCTAGAGCTACGTTGACTGCGTATGGCCTGTGTTTAAGACGACGTGAAGGGAGCAGAAATGGCTATGCGCGCGCATGAAATCACAGTGCTGCAGCGAGGATTACGAAGCTCCTACAACCGATCAAGCGAAGGTAGCTTTGAGTAGACGAGTAAGTATCGGCCTTCGATATACAACGCAAAGCTCAATTATTGCCGCGCAAGCTTAAGACGTCTTCTGTCTACAAAAATAAAAGCCTAAATGGAATGCTTATAAATGCATGCATTTATTAACAAATAAATATTACTTCTTTCTCAATTAATGAGCTTGCGTATCAAGCATGGAGAATTCGCCACTGCATTGCCCAGGATTAAAGAGAGATAAATTTCATCACAGTGATGAATAAATTATAGATATTAATTCACAATTTCACATAACAATCTTAAACTATAAATTCAATTAAAGATAACATTAGACTAATGTAAGAATTAAAGGTCTCAATTAAAAAAAAAACTTTTTAGTGTGTTATCCGGATTAAACTTTCCCATATTTTTGACAAGGATATACAGTCATTTCGATTCAAGTTAGGGAGTTGAAGTAAAGCCTCAGCATTCTATTTGAATAGGCGTTGGAATTCATAGCGACATCTGTGTAGAAGGCGAGTCTTGGACCAGAGAATGTTGTGGCTTCTCTCTATCCCATGTTGCGCCAATCCATGATTATCGGATTTGTTGTGAAGAATGTATGATTGGTACATAAAATCAGTAAAACTGAAGTTTATCATCTTTGTAATTGGTTACATGATTTATAGAGGGGACCCGACACTTTTACAGTATCTTTATGAGTACAATGAAAGATAACTCTTAATTTTTTTTAATTTACGATGCTGGAAAGTATTGATGACCCAACACTTTGCCTTGAAGAACTGTTCTCACATAATAAACATATCACAGCACAGTACACATAAAGATACTGTTTAAGTGTCGAGTTCCCTCTGCAAAAACTCAGAGCGATCTACAAGATCACTCTAAATCTCACCGAAGGATCGAAAAGGATCAATCCAGAACTGCAACTCTAATCAGTGGTTCAACTCATCTCAATAAACATGAAAGTGCGTAGGAGAGAATTTGACTAAAGAATATTTCATTTCATACATTTTTAAATGGTATTCCTTTACTAATTTTACACTCAAACATGTGTGAGAAAAAGAGTAGAAACAAAAATATCTTCAAGATTTATTAATGCAAATTTGGTTATTAAAAAACACAGTCCCTCAACTACAGACTGAAACAAGAATGTCAGTCCTTAAAAGGACTGGCTTAAAGGGGCGAAGCAAGAATGCTTTTCATCTTCCCCGTTATCTGTAGAGGACAATGTAGGGACAAGGTGGTAGTGAGCTATATAAAGCTCTGATTATGGCAGGAGGGTAACAGCAATAGCCGAGCCTCAGTTAGAACTACATTGGCTACAGCATTGCCATTAATTATCCTCCCAGGATGGGTGTTTTTCCAAATTTTCTAAATCTCCCAAGAATGTCAGACAAACTAAGAAATCAATTTATAAAATGATGACCTAATAAACAACAAAAGTGTATTGTTTGCGAAGAATTACTTTTATTCGCGGAATTTTATTTTATTTTCTGGGAAGAAAAAAATTTAATATTACTTTGTAATTTCTCCTATCAGGGCACGTGCTTTTTTATTTGCTTCAGCATTTTTTTCTCAGTGTGAACAGACCTAAAGCTTTGAATCACTACCTGATATGAATACAAATGTTCCACCAATCTTCAACCTATAAATACTGTAGGAATAATGGACACTTGTTTTCCCCTTTACACTTTTTTTTCATAGCAGTTGGTTAGATACGGTATAATCTAATCCCTGATAGGTACAATTGGAACTTTTGAATCGTTCAATTTTTTTGTCAGCTTAACTTGTGGGTTAGTTATTTATTTGGAATCATAGATATGATTATTCTACATTTGTGCAATAATATTTCTACTACAACTTTATCATCGTTTAAATTTTCTGTAATTCTTGGTGTTTTATTTTTTTCTAATTCAAAGAGAAAATAAACCTTAAAATTGCAACATTTTAACATACTCGTGGAAATTACATAAATATATGATAAAATTATTATATTTTAATGAAATTATTAAATTAATAATGAAAGATATTTATAATTAAAATAAATTCAGAAAGTAAATTAAAAATTAAAAGAAAATTGAATTAAACTACTAAATTAACTTCAAACACCTTTTTAAGAATAAGTTAAGGTTAACACAAATTTTATATTCAATAACGTTTTTTTGAGAGGATGTGCGAGAGAGAATCAATCGATCGTGAGATGCGGTAATTGATTTTATATGAGATGCCCGTATAGGGTAAGGGATGGCAATGCTGAACCAATGAAGTTTAACTGAGGTTCGGCTGTTGTTGTTATCCTGGGTAAATGAGTTCGCTCTCTTAGGTTTTGACCTAAGAGAGCACTTTGAGTCTCCGGGGAAAGTGTTCTCCGGCACGGCCCGCTGAGGGGTACTTGCCGGTGAATTATTTTCCTCGGAATATGAGCGGTTCTGCTCGGTACTCGAGTTTCACTGAGTAGAACCAACGCTGAGATTTGGACGGTCTTTCGCCCACGAATGAGTGGCCTAGAGATCGTCCGATATTTTTGAGATATCACCTTTACTTACACATACGGTGATTGATTCATTCAATCCAACAATACCCTTGGAAGGTAATGGATGGCGATGCTGTAGCCAATGAAGTTCTAACTGAGGCACGGCTATTGCTGTAACCCTCCTGCCATGATCAGAGCTTTAATAGCTCAATAACAACTTATCCCTACACTGTTCTCTAGAGATAACGGGGAAGATTAAAAGCATATATATATATATAAATATATATATATATATATATATATATATATATATATATATATATATATAATATATATATTACAAATACATATTTATTTGTAAACGTATTTATATTTGTATTTATTTATTTTGGATCCCGTTTTTATTTTTCACGTAACACGGACACCCTGCTGTAGAGCCCAAATATGGAAGTTTTAGATTGAGAAAAATGTTTCAAAAGATTCAACATTAAAGTAATATTACTTTGCTTTTTTATGTGTTTAATACGAATATTATTATTTCATACCTCCAGGGAGGTGCAAGGATTCATCGAGGGAGGTGGGGGGTGGGGGGGGGGGGGGGTGGGGGGGGGGGGGGGTGGGGGGGGGGGGGGGTGGGGGGGGGGGGGGGTGGGGGGGGGGGGGGGTGGGGGGGGGGGGGGGTGGGGGGGGGGGGGGGTGGGGGGGGGGGGGGGTGGGGGGGGGGGGGGGTGGGGGGGGGGGGGGGTGGGGGGGGGGGGGGGTGGGGGGGGGGGGGGGTGGGGGGGGGGGGGGGTGGGGGGGGGGGGGGGTGGGGGGGGGGGGGGGTGGGGGGGGGGGGGGGTGGGGGGGGGGGGGGGTGGGGGGGGGGGGGGGTGGGGGGGGGGGGGGGTGGGGGGGGGGGGGGGTGGGGGGGGGGGGGGGTGGGGGGGGGGGGGGGTGGGGGGGGGGGGGGGTGGGGGGGGGGGGGGGTGGGGGGGGGGGGGGGTGGGGGGGGGGGGGGGTGGGGGGGGGGGGGGGTGGGGGGGGGGGGGGGTGGGGGGGGGGGGGGGTGGGGGGGGGGGGGGGTGGGGGGGGGGGGAAAACCGGCAATATTTTGATATCATAACCCTTCACCTTAATTATGGGTTTATGCAATTCATGTATATTCGAAAATATATATATATTCTAGGATATACGCACTCTCAGTTCTAATCATAAAGATGTTCACTTCCGCGTTCGGTCTGCCCTTTATTTCCTGACGGAAGCATACCTTAACCCTCCCGAAACACTACTCATCAACACATCTTTGACTCCTTCCATTTCTGAGGCGGGATTTGTGGATATATTCGCTTTATTATACCATGACAAATAGTATCCAAATTAAATCTTCCAATTTTTTTTTCCTTTGACTAAAATCACTTTAAGCGAGCTGTGTATGCAGTCTCTCCTCTAGTCAGCCTCGACTACAATCTAGTCCAGATTTGTTTCCTTTTTTTTATTGTTTTATCCATATATTAGCGTTTACAGATTTTTATTCTTCGTTGTACTGGTTCTTATAATATTTTTAATGTTCTCCTTTTCTGTTATTGCTATGGTTAATTTTTACGGTATTTTCGTTTATAAAACTAGTTTAATAAGATAAAAATCTAAATTCCATTTTAAACAAAAAACTGTTTATAAAACTATTATTAAATTATATGAAGGATTAAAATTTTTTACCTGTTTAGAGATTTCTTTAAACAATTTTATAAAAAAAAATACTTACTTCACACCAATTTTAGTTTTACAAAATCTTTCTTGAAATTTATTCCTAGAAGAATTAATAATTTGTCGACGAGAATGAATCACGAATCGACCGTGAGATGCGGTGATTGATTCATTCAATCCAATACCCTTGGAGGGTAATGGATGGCAATGCTGTAGTAACTGAGGCTCGGCTATTGCTGTTACCCTCCTGCCATGATCAGAGCTTTAATTGCTCAATAACACCTTATCCCTACACTGTTCTCTACAGATAACGGGGAATATGAAAAGCATTCTTGCTTCACCCCTTTAAGCCAGTCCTTATAAGGACTAATAATTTGTGCTATTTCTAATCTCTCCATTAATATCTGAGCAGCTTTTGCTCAGATTATATTTTCAACAAAATGAGTATTTTACTGTTAAATGTTTAGACAACTTTTTTTTTCTTATCAAGAAGTTGTTTTAAATTTGTGGAGTCGACCTCACTTTGAAAGCCATAGCGGTGAGGAATGGTCTGGCTTTTGTGGATGTGTGGAGTGAATTTGATGGAAGGATTTCGATAAAGTGGACGGCTTGCATTTGAATGGATTTGGGGTTAATGGGGGAGGATTCAGGATGATATCTCCAAAATATATATGGTATGACTGTTGCTATGATATGACAGAGGCTAAATGAAACAGCAGATTATATATGAAGAATGGTGGGAAAAAACTTTGTTGAAAAATAATAATAATAATTGTCTGAAAACGTATAAAAGTAAAACATTTATTTTGTTGAAAATATAATCTGAGCAAGGTGAATTTGATGGAAGGATTTCGATGAGGTGGATTTTCAAGACTTTCTTTAAGGCAAATGGAACCATTCAGGAAGGCGAAACGTCAGAAGTCTGTTAAAGAATAAAATACGCTTTTACAAGAGCCCATTCTGACTGAACAGAGTTGGGAAATACAATAGAGTGAAATTTCACAAATAAAGAGAGAAAATATAACTATACTTCGGAGAAAATGTACAGGATCGGGAAAAAAAAATAATACTCACATTATTGTTTTCTTACTCATAATAATATTGGAAACATAAGTCATTGACATATTCAGAGAAAGAAATATGGCGAAACACTATATAAGAATAATATAACACCAATGACGGCAAGCGAAGTTTTCAAGAGAATGACACTTTTAATGACAACTATAATGACGTAATCACAAACATAATGAGCATGTCCAGACTGGTATATTTTAATATTGTATTCAATATTTGAAGTTATTGACTAGCAGCACTTCAAATTTAATTTTACACGAAACAAGCTTTTTTACTGAATAAGAGTTGTTTTTGTAATTGAAAGTTATATATTTTTACACTAAAAATGTTTGGAAGAGATTTCTTCGGAAACGTGTGATAAAAACTGGTAAGAAATAATTCAAAATGTACATTTGAATTGCTTTAATTCATGAAGAAAACATAAACTATAATATACGTGTGTTTTAAATGTATTTGGAATATGTGTTAAAAATATTTGTGTTTTAAATATTTTTCAACAAATTTTAAACAAAATCGTAAATAAATTTAAAATTAAAATTTTTTAAATTTAAATAATTTTAATAATTAAAATTTTTATTAAACTTTTGCCATAGATATAATACATCTATTTAGAAATTGAATAGATATTTTATAATCGATACAAAGAACTCAGTTCCGAAAGGATTGGAGAATGTAGGAAAATCGACCGTGACATGCGGTGATTAATGATTAATAGTCTTGGAGGGTAATGGATGGCAATGCTGTACCACTGAAGTTTAACTGAGGTTCGGCTATTGCTGTTACCCCCTTGGGCGCAGAGATTCGAGAGAGTGAGTTCTCTCTCTTAAGGTTTTTGCTTTAAGGGAGCAATTTGAGTCTCCGGGGAAAGTGTTTTCCGGAGAGGGGCTTTGTCGGTGAATGCTTTTCTTCGGAATAAGAGCGGTTCTGCTCGGTGGTGGGGGAGCCCGTCACTGAGTGGAACCAACGCTGAGATATGGACGGTCTTTCGCCCACGATGGAGTGGCCTAGAGATCGTCTGAATTTTTTGAGTTCACCTTTACTTAAACATCGGTGATTAATATTAATACCCTTGGAGGGTAATTGATGGCAATGCTGTAACCAATGCAGTTCTAACTGAGGCTCGGCTATTGCAATTGCTCTCTTAAGGTTTTTGCCTTAAGTGAGCAATTTGAATCTCCGGGGAAAGTGTTTTCCGGTGAGGGGCTTTGTCGGTGAATGCTTTTCTTCGGAATTTGAGCGGTTCTGTTCGGTGGTGGGTGGAAGGCCATCATTGAGTGGAGCCACCACTGAGATGGACGGTCTTTCGCCCACGATTGAGTGGTCTAGGGATCGTCCGAATTTTTAGAGACGGCTTTACCTTTAGATAAGGCGGTGATTATACCCTTGGAGGGTAATTGATTGCAATGCTGTAGCCAATGAAGGTCTAATGAGGCTCGGCTATTGCTGTTCCCATCCTGCCATGATCAGAGCTTTAATAGTTCAATAACAGTTTATCCCTGCACTGTCCTCTACAGATAACGGGGAAGATGAAAGAATTCTTGCTTCGCCCCTTTAAGCCAGTCCTTATCCTTATAAGGACTATGAGTTCCGAAAGAGTTGAAGAATGTAGAGTGGATTTCAGTGATACTTGTAAGCGATGAACTGTGATTATGGTGTGAACTTACCGAATTGTACCGTCGGTCTGGAATTCTCTTGGTAATTTAATTCTTGTGTTTGTGGGAAGAAGTTGTTGTTCAGCAGGCAAGTCGCTTACTTAAACTATGGAAAATCTTGATACTGATGACTTAATTTAAACGTTGGACAAAACCTAGCACTCGATCTCCTGATCTATTAAAGAAATTTGAAGTCGAGTGGCCAAGATACTTAAATATATATTAAGTGACATATAGTGACCCAGAAAATATTGACATGGGAGCAGAGGAGAAAAAGAGAGATTTGATAGTTTCTCTCCCTACTGAATTTCAAGAAGTACATGCGCGTAAAAAACGTACAACTGAAGAGCTACGCAGAGATGACAAAACGGATGATGTAATACAAATCCTTCAACCACTATTAAAGATAAGGTGCCTCCAATCATCCTACGAGACAAAAGCAAATGGACAATGCTCATATCGATCATGAAAGATATATCCCCTACTCGTAGGCTAAAACTACAGACGAGGGGTAAAGATTCAACTCACCACTGTAGGAGACTATCGTCATCGAACCAAAATAATGGGCAACCTTAACCTCCAATACCACACATACAATCTCCCGGAGGATAACACCACTGAGGAGATAGCAACAGATATCAGTTGTCGCGATTTGTTTCCTGTCAAAGTGAGCAGAATGTTTAGAGCTGACAAGAGACCGATGCCGCTAGTTTTGGTGGAAATTCAAAACTCCCATAAAATATTTATGGCTTAAAATCGATTTCTGGACTTGGGATACAGCCTGAACCTTTAAGAAAAAGAACAACAGCAGGTAAAAGCCACAGACGTTAGAAATATGCCCATGCTCAGAAATTATGTAAAGCTGATTACATGTGTTTGAAATGTGGAGAGAACCACCCCACTAGCACCTGTGCGAAGCCTAGAACCACACCGGCCAGGTGTACCACTACAACGGCCCTTATCCTGCGAATTACAAAGAATGTAGCTACTATCCAAAACAGAACAGAGATTGCAGTAAAACATAATCAATCTTCCTCTCAACCTCGCACGCAACTTAAAAAATCAAGAAGACGCACATCAAATGAACAAAACGTACGCCGTAGCGGCGCACCCCATGAAAGAAAGAAACATGCCAGAATCAAATACATCCTAACCTGACTGTGGTAATTACCGCCTCTCTCGCTGCCATGCTTCAAGACTTCAGTAAATCAAACCATCACTAACCTCTACAAAAATATTCCTTCAAGAAACTCACTCTAGAAATAAATTTCTGCCAAGGTCCCTTCTAATTGCCGCATGGAATTCTAACCGGCTCTCAAACAAAACTATCGAACTTCAAGAATTTTCAGTAAGATACAATCCAGATATTATTCTAATAAACGAAACTCACTTACGACCTGCGGACAATCTGAAATTGAGAGGATACCTGCTCAACAGAAATGACAGACTGAATTACATAGGTGGTGGTACTGCCTTTTTTTAATTATTTATTAAAAACTAGTATAATTCAAACTTACTTAAAAATAAAATATATTCTTCTTGTTTTGTTTCATAAAAAAACGCTGTTTATTATCGATAAAATTATACAGTTCAGTATAATTCAAAATTACTTAAAAATAAAATCCATTCCTTTAATTGTAATTAAAGGAATGGATTTACAATTTTGGAAATTACAATTCAATCCTTTAATGGTAATGTCCAAATATTTAAAAAGACGGAATAAACACGATAAGAACTACGAACACTCTACTATTAGCGCAAACATATAAATAACATTGGAACTGCACGACGGACAGTGCCGCATTACGCTAATGGCTCGCATCTCACTATGACGTGCATATGCTTGCGCGCGTAGCAATATGACACTGTGGTAAACACAACGCTGCTAGCGTCCTTCGCCCTCCTAAGTGATACACGATGGATGTTTATTATTTTTTATACAAAATAAGAGAATTGTATAGTATTGTTGATGATAAAATTAAATATTACAAGCAAATATAAATAAATTAATAAATATATTTATGTATCGAGAAAAATTGGGGGATACTGCAGTTCTGCAGTGCCTATGCACGAGCCTCCCCTCCTGCTCTTCACCAGAAGGATAGCATCTCCCAAAGGAGGACATTATTCTATTTGGTATCAAAATCCCATGGTAAATAGAAACCATTTACCTGTGGGTATTACTAGACAAAAGATTGCTCTTTTGTGCAGTAGTATCCAAAACTCTCGCTCAACTCTATTGTATTCACCATTGAATACAAAGATCAAACTATTGCTCTATCAGAGGGTGATACGTCGTATAATTACCTAGGCCTCCCGAGCTTAGAGCCACACCTCCAAAGTTAACCTACTAAAATTACAACGACTGCAAAACAAGTACTTACGGATGATACTAGATGCTCCATGGCTCATCAGAAACGAACAGATTCATCGTGATACCAATACTCCACGTATCTCCTCATTGCTTCTCTCTCTCTCTCTCTCTCTAGCAGTAAAGTTCTTTTCGAATAGGGCCACGCACCCTAATTAACTGATCCAACAAGCTGCAGACTACAACGAATATGACCGATACAAACACAAAAGACTTACAGCCATTCTACCTTCCAATGATATCGCTTAATCCTTCAGCCCTCAACAGGGCGTACTAAATGTTCATAAATTGTTTCTACCAAGGTTGCCTCAGATTCGGACAACGGGGATAAAAAGCGTTAATCCTTCACCCTTTTGCAACAGTATCGTCCGTGGGTTAGCCTAGTGACTGTGGCTTCGTAACCATATGCCTGGGGAAGGAGTGTCCTAGGTTCGATTCCCGTCGAATACGTGAGGAGCTTAAAGATCATCCTCAGCCATAGTTCGCCGGTTTTGGGCGTGGTCTGCAGGGTTTTTCCCCAGTTTATGTGGGGTTTTTCATCCCGCAAGCAAGCAAACCGTCCCGTGAACACACACTGATGCAGTCAGGAATACTTAAGACAATCCCTCCAGCCATAGGTCTGAATTGCCAGCTATGCAAGTCCCGAGCCCGGATAAAAATAGGGGCGGAGGAATTAGGGTGGTACCGTACTTTCCCGTAAAAGGGCTCACGGCAGTTGAATCACGAAATGAAATGAAATGAAGAGTATCGTTATACAGTTCCGAAATTTTTAACTACAAATTCTATTTCTCATTAGGATGAACTTCCACGTCATTTAATTCATAAATATAAATATATTCAAAATAAAATATAATTGCATTTATGTATTTCGGAAAGCTAATCTGAGATAGTGGGCTCAGTACTAGCACTAAAGCAAAGAAGGTCTGCAACGTCTTGGTACCTAACGGTAACAGGATATGTTGTCTGAAATAGTGTGGGAAGTGATTTAATTATAAAAAGAAAATTAAAAGTCATCATCGTTATCAAATTCCTGCCATGTACCCCCAAGGGGTGAACAGGATATGATAGTACTACATGAAAAATTTACATCATTACTAACTTCCTAGCTACAATTTTCCACCAAATCAGTCTGTTATTTGTCAAGACTCCAGCAATATCAGATTTTATATTTCTATCGTCTAAGGCACTTTGTACCGTATCAATCCACCTATATCTTGGTCTTCCTCTGGGTCGTTTTCCTGCCAACCTGGAAGAGAACACTTGTTTTGCTAATCTTTCTTCGTCCATTCTGTTTAAGTGACCATACCACCTGAGATTAGCTCTGCTAACACATTCCTGGATGCTGACAATGTCAAGTTCTTTCCTAATATCCTCGTTTTTAATATGATATTGCCATTGATGCACCATCTGTTCATGCCCCTAATCTTTCTCAGGACTCTCATATCTGCGTCCTCTAGTCTTTGGTGAAGTGTTTTACTACCCAGCTTTCAGATCCATAAATTATAACTGGTTTGAACACTGTCTTGTATACAGCTAATTTAATGTTCTGACTAATTTCTCTCTTATTCCATATTACTTTATTCAACCGACTTCTTACCATACCAGCTTTGTTGCGTCTGTTGTCTATTTCCATATTTAATTTACCATATTCACTAAAAATCATGACTAAGTAGCTGAAATGTTTTACTTGTTCCACAGGTTCTCCATTCACAACACAGTTGATATTTTCAATTATTCTGCCTATTTCAATTGTATTTTTATTGCTGACCTTCATAGTATATCTATTACAACAGTTATTCAATTTAGTCAGAGAATCTTGCAGACTTGTAGCGGATTTATTTAGAAGTATAACATCATCCGCATAAAGCAAATAGCTGACATTAACATCTCCAATTTTGAAATTATGTTTAATACCACTTTCCTTCATAATGTGATCCATATAGATAATGAATAACAGAGGCGATAATGTACATCCTTGTCTCACACTTGATTTAACATTAAACCTGTACTTCCATCAATTCTAACTGCTGACTTACAACTCAAATAAACACTAAGTATTACTTGATATAATGCCCCATTTACACCATATAACTGTAGCGTTTTGAATAGCTTCCCTCTTGGCACCTTGTCATATGCTTTTTCCAGATCGACAAAACTTAAATACAGATCTTTGTTATATTCCCACGATTTATCAACTATTTGTCGTAAATTAAAAGTTTATTTGATAAAATAAATAGAATCTAGTAATTTGTAATTAAAATAAATTTAGAAAAAAAGAGATGAAATGAAAACGGTTTTGTGTATTTCTGCTAACTCTAGTGATGCCATTGTTTTTGCATGGCTTGGCCAATCAGAACTTTCCGTAATGATTTACATTCTCGCCATCTAGTGACGAGAAAACACGGAAGTAGCTGAGTTAGTTTGGATAGCGATGGAAATAGAAATGCAAAGTATAAGTATAATTATGAGCCTGTGTAGCTCAGCGGATGTGGCGTTTGCACACCGCCGCACGAAGGAAGACTTGGTTTCGAGTCTAGTCGGCGACTAGAGGAAATTTTTCTAAGCCTTTTTTCGACCGGTTCCCGAGTTAGTCGATCTCTGGCACGGGCAAGCAGGTTTTTCCTCCCGGAAACTCGGGTTTTTCGTCCTGTAAACTCAAGAAAATCGACCGTAGAACCCACATTATTTCAGACATTAAATATATTGTGTTAGGGTTAGGGACCACGAGATGGCGGCACATTTGAGCCGTCTCTCTTCACTGCGTACCGCTTAATTAGTGATAGCCTTGGGCCATCTGTCTCTGATTGGGTACCAGTGGAGATTGAACTGCCCACTCAGTCTCCAAAAGTTAGATAGGGCTAAATGGCCTCACCTACTCCCGTATACGGGAATAAAAAGGCGTTAGCTAATTTTTTTTTTTTTTGAAGTATAATTATTACAGTATAACAGTTATAAACATCCTATTATATATATTTTTAATTTTCTTAAATCTTTCATAATGTCAACATTATTTTATAATAGATTAAAGATTATTTAAATTAAGGGGATATTAGATCCCACATTATTTCAAAGCCGAAAAAAATCTTAAATGATTTAAGATTAACATTTGTTTTTATAGATTTAACATTATTTCAACTGTTCGAACTAAGTGATTATATGCATTATGGCAAAATGAATTGCTATTTCCAGTAATGTCCACAGCACTGATGCAATAATACTTTCATATTCTGTAGTCTCAAATTACTAATTCAAATAAGTTCGTTATCGTTAACAAAGTTAGCGGGAAAATTTTTACTGTGGTTTTTCCTTTCTTTCGTCCAGATAGATATGCGCCCTGAAGTGTAAGGCATCAGTCTTTGAGTGTCGCTTGAATGTCTGCGTATTGACGCAATGAAACAATGAAATGTGATACTATTGTTCAAATTGTAATAACAATCGTAGAGTTTCATTGCACTGTGGATTGATTGGATTATTTATGCATGGCTTTGTTATATTTAAGCATTTAGAAATGACAAGAATAGTCCTTAATCCTTAATAAAAAAAAAGAGAATAGTTTTTATATATATATATATATATATTTATATATATATATATATATATATATATATATATATATATATATATATATATATATATATATTTTTATATATATATATATATACACGTGTGTGTGTGTGTGTGTGTGTGTGTGTGTGTGTGTGTGTGTGTGTGTGCTGATATATATATATATATATATATAAATCTGCATTTTTTATAAGGTTGTCGACAATGCTCTTTAATATGATCGAGTTTTGTCGACTTTTTTGGTGGTGGGAGGGGGAGGGGGGGAGTAGGTAACATAATAAAACGAAGTTCAGACAAAGTAGTGATCGGCAATTTGAGGTTAATTACTGATGATGTATATGTATGGATGGGAGTCCGTATGTTGATATGATGAATGCATGCTTGTGTTAGTGAGTTATTGAGTATTTCTTCTCTTGTTGGGGTGTTAATGGTAGGGTTTATGTTGTACTGACTTAGTATATCAAGATATGTGTTAGTGGTTGAAGAAGTGCGGTCAAGAGTATTTATATTAATGTCTCCTATTATATAATAATAATAATTATTATTATTATTATTTTTTTTTTTTCTTGTAATTTTTACAAAATTCGGCACTGAGTGCTGCATAAGTGATTCATTTTCTACATTGCATTTCAATCAAAATTTTAATAATAATACTTTTTTTGCATATATATTTACAAGTGTTCTTCTAGTAAAACAATGAAGATTTCACGGATTTTTTGAATAATGGATAATAATAATAATAATAATAATAATAATAATAATAATAATAATAATAATAATAATGTCTCAGATAAATTACATAAATATGATTATTGCAGATTTTTTTGGCATGATTACATATTATTTATAAAATAACAATTTTTCTCTTTTCATCGTGCAGAGTATTTACAAATTTACAATTATGTTATTATTAATAATAATAATTTCGAAGCAGATCCAAGAGCACCGACTACAGTAACACTTTCAAACTTTTTCCCTGAAATTCCTGATTAGTTCATCGAATTAATATTTTCAAGGTGCAGTTCAATCACGGGAATTATATGCACATTGTCAGAAGTCACAAAAAAAGGTCCCGAATTTACCTTTTGTCCCCATGGCATTAGCGGACTATTAGAAATCCGAACTCTTTTCTCTTAGCTAGACATTGCTACTGAACAGAATTTGATCGATAATTACGAATTTCAGAAGTACGAAGTTCAGAAGAATCATGATTAAAGTGAAAAATACAAGAATTGTACATGATTATGGTAGACATCTATTTACAGGAGTTATCAATTTCTGGGGAAATCTCAGATACTCAGAGGATCCTCAAACA
The DNA here is from genome assembly GCF_054136105.1 of Typopeltis vanoorti. Taxonomy (NCBI): domain Eukaryota; kingdom Metazoa; phylum Arthropoda; class Arachnida; order Uropygi; family Thelyphonidae; genus Typopeltis; species Typopeltis vanoorti. The sequence continues at coordinate 109,015,945 of NC_143555.1, read as the reverse complement.
ATTCCAATACTTTTCACGAAGAGTTCTTTCTCAAAACCAAAACATTAGCAGATACGAAGCGAAGATAGAAAATAGCCAACTAAAATTGGCATTTTTTTACAGGACTAACATTCCCTGCTAATCTACGGATGCCAAAATAATCGTGTGTGCGTGTGGCTGAGTGGGTGTATAATGGAGACTTTTCGTTATAATTATTCACACACAAGAGGTACAAGAACCTAAGCGTATCAGTGCTGTGTGTGAGGTGCAGATAAAAACTGACATAGAAGAAAATTATTGACGTTCTTCTTAAGGAACGTCAATAAGTCGCAGAAGAGATTCAGAGCTGAAAGATTTCTTTGAGATCGAGGTGAAAGTGTGGCTGTGAGGAATGGGTCATCTGTGAGCCGAATTGATCTCCTCCGGACAGCATCAACAATTTGCAAATAGATAGGCATGCAACATGGTACTCTATCATAACGCCTCTTTCAAACTCCGTCAGATCCCTTCTTAGCCATTTAACCCGGATGAAGTTGCACTCACTTGGGAGCATCCCATCCGTCCAATTTAATCAGGCAGCAGTGTGTATATCATATACCGAAGTGTAGTATTAATACTCCTATCTAAACAATTTGTTTACTTTTACTAACAAGAAATATTAATTACTATTCTTTTTTGCAATTGTGTAATATAAATTTGTAATGTTTATATTCAACGTGTTTTCCTACTGGTATGCTGACAATGAGTCACATGATGACGTTGGTACTTGAAATTTCTGTCTGAAATAAGGTTATTTTATTTGTTTTAGTATGCTTTCAGTGGATCGTTTTTTTTATTTGGAATTTGATAGAAGTCTAATTATTAATGTAGTTTGAAACTCCTTCACTTATCATTTCTTTCATTTTTTTTCATTTATGTTTCCCATTTTTAGAGTGTTTATGCTCTCATTTCATTCTTTTTACTTTTAGAATATTCTAGTCTGTCTGCAAATTTTAGACGATTAGTTAGATATTTGGATATTTATGGAAAATGCTCAACAATGATTCGTTTTATGTTGTCCATGTTCACTTTGTTATGAGTTGCTTTCATGTAATAATGTGGGATGATAATTAGCATCCTTTTCTGTATTATTTCTTCAAACTTTACTTCCAGCGCAATGCTTCTTATCTTCTGTTTACAGTTATGCTCTGAGTTACCTTCCATCCGTGTTCCTAATCCTTAAACAATGTCTTTTTTCTGTTGTCCCTCTTTGTACATACTTCATTCTCATGAATTCATAAAACAGAAAGAAAAGAAGTAATTAATCGGAATTTTTTACACTGACCTCGGCTGATTTCTCATTTACATTTTAGTGCTTTGATTATTAATCTTTGTTTAATAAATAACTTACGAACCTTTCTTGATATAATAATTTTCATCAATAATTTTCTTCTATGTCAATTTTTATCTGCACCGAATTTAAACTTGAACCGAAATTCATCTGAGCACATTTTGAAGACGAAGAGGATTTACATATCAGAAGGATCCAACTGTTAGAAGTTTTCATGTGAAAGGTGCATAGAAACAAGCAACGGTTTTATTGCAGGTAAATTATAACTAATTATGATCTTAGTGTATGTGATATGAAAATTATAAAAAAACGAAACGCATTTTCCGAGTTTTATTTAGCAATCAGTCATCGGCTTTAATATAATAATATTTAGCATTATATTATATTATTATATATTATTATTTTAATATTTAATATACAAATGTTTAATTTCTTTCAAATAAATTATTATACACAACCAAAATAAACATAACCTAAAAAATAACACCACGATACAAAATTTTCAGTGTTGAGCACCGCTTTCTTTCATTAATTTTTCATTAATTTAGTAATAATAATACATTTTAATCAGTTATTCAATCTTCGTAATTCATGTATACTATTTAACATATATAATCAGAGTATGATTTGTATGCAATTAAGATATTTTTGTTACAGTTTTAATTCAATTTTTATAAATATACATTTGCCATTTATATTTACACATTCAATGCTAAGTGAATAAAATGAATGTTAATATCACAGTAATGATGTTAATAAAGATTAACTGACTAAGGCATGTTGAGTGGAGTTGATCCCCGACATAGAAGCTTAGGTTATCTTTTATGAAGACGGTGGGATCTGCATACACTATTCACCTTGTTTGGTACTTTTCAAAGGTAGCATGTAGGTGGATGCTCTACTTCTGTGACTGCTGAAGTGTATGTTGATGTTGTACACTGTACTAACTGTGTTGATATAGTTTCCAAAGTTCGCGTTTTAGTATTATGTAATTGTCTGTATGATTTAAATTTTCTGGTCAGTTGCTGAGTAGCGTGGGTATGAGACGTGATCTCCCTGTTGAAGTGTGTAGTTTTGTAAACAGTTATGGTGGGCTGTGTTATACCCTATGCTGTCGTTAACATATTTGTTGTGAAGTAATTCCTTAGATTCATTGCGTAGTATTTCAGAATTTAATGCTTAGGACTTAGTGCATCGTCATAAGGATATCGGTTATTAGGTGGTGCATATGAGGTCTCCAAAAAAAAAAAAAAAAAAAAAAAAAAAAATATATATATATATATATATATATACAATGAAATTTTTACGATTCTTTGACGTAAAGATTATAGTTTCTGCACTCAGCTTCTTTTTATACTGTTTATGTACAGTATGGATTTACGACGTATTTTCAATGGTGTACAATAATATATTTACAGTACTACTACAATAAATGAAATCTTTTTCATTTTTCTAATAATAATATTTTTATCGCTACAATACTGTATTCCCTTCCAAACAAATTATACAGAAATAGAAAACAAAAATATAACAATATGATAGCAAAGTTCGCTGAATATTGCTTTCATTTAGTTACAATTAGAATAATTAATGTGTATAATAGTAATAATAATAATAATAATATTTTGTAGTTGTACTGCTAAAAGTTTATGTAGATTTATTATTAATATTTAATTATCTCTTTCAATTAACATAGAATTCGAAATATTCTGAAAGTGGAACATAAAAATAGCCAAAGATCGTGCGATAGACTTGCCGGGCAACTGCGTGATGCTAACAGCAACGTACGATCTGAAGATGTAAAATGCTATGAAATATGTATTTAATATTTAGTGAATTTTTTTAAACAAAATTTCATGTGCGTGTGTTTTTATGAATAGGATAAAGTAAAGCAAAGGAAGTAATAAAATGTATTATGTGAATTGGGTGCTAATGTTAGTAGTGAAACGATGATGATATGGATTATCTCAAAGTTTAAGAAGCTAGTGTCAGCAGTTCTGAGACAGTAGTATTAACAACAAACATGACTTATAATTATTTTATTTTTGGTAGCTTTCGTCGGTGTGGTTAGGATGTTGTTAGGAGAATTTCCATCGTTTGTATTTTAAAGTTCTGTAATTGTTTGAAAGTTTTTGAGATTACATAGCAGGGTGTTAACTAGTGTGGATATTACATGCTCTCTCAAGACCGCACTATGCAAATTGTTATGACGTCTAGCTCTGTTCAAATCCGTTTAAACAATAATAAATCAATAATGATTACTAAAGATTGTGTTATTTGAATTTCAACAATGATGAGTGGTTTTCATTTCTGGCGAACAATAACCAGTCAGAGAGACCGAGAAGCAAGCTCTACAAAGGACGATGACATTGGACTGAACTGGATACGGAAAAAAGATATATCTGCCGTAGAAAGAGCTGCTTCCCGTCAGGTTAGATAAAAATTTATTTTTATTTATTTCATTTTTTAAAAATCTCATTATTAATGAAGTTTAGGCGGATGTAGCCCAAAGTAACTGACAGTCATATACCAATGTTGTATTGCAGGCAGCACAGCGAAGTATAATTGAATTTATGTGTATGGACATGTAAAGCAATAACTTATATTCCTTGAGTTTTATTCTCAGGTTTAGCAAAGTTTTTAATGATTTTTTTTATTTATTTTCGAATTTGATTTCGATGTGGTCAACATTATTTCTCGAGCTCCAATATAGCACAATTTCTTTCTAGTTAGATTGACATAGTCATTTCTTGTTTTAAAGATAGCAACGCTTATATTTGGTTGGTACTAATTTCCACGAGTTTGCTCGAATTCGATATGAACAACGGAATAATACTAATGTTGAAACAAATTTGTTTTACAAATTAAATCAAAATAATAATTTAAGAAACATTTAAAAAGCTTAAAACTAATTATATCTGATTATAATAAGCTTCAGTTCGTTGATATTTTGTTAAAATTTAGCTGGAAGAACTTTTAATCTTCCACGTGATTTATTTCAAAGTGAATTCTTACAGGGTGTTCGGGATAAATTTGACAGTTTCGTAAGGAAAAAGAAAATCTTCTTTGTATCTATTAAATTTAATGAATTGACAAAAAAACATTACAGGCAGAGTTAATTACAATACTATCAACAAGATTTACTCAAAATAACCACCATTAGCATCGATCACAGCTTCAATTCTGCTTCGGAACCTCGAACAAGCTGATGCTACAGTCTCCCTGGGAAGGGCCGCAAAAACTGTTTTAATTTTATCCATTAACTGGGCTTTTGTATTACTGGAAGTGCGATTGGTGTCTTTTTCAACTGCGCCGCATACAAAATAATCCATGGGGTTAAGGTCTGGGGAGTTTGGAGGCCAAACATTTGGACTGGTGAAGTCGTAGAAATTTTCAGACAACCATTTTTGACTTTTCCCAGAGGTGTGGCAAGGGGCCGAATCCTGCTGCCATACATACGGCCTACCATTGGCTACCCTTGTTATCCAGGGCTTGACTACAGTTAGCAACTCCACGAACAAAGCCCGAATTCCAATGCCAGGGTTCTTCAACACCTGTTCCTGCAGATTTGCGAGGAATTCTGCTGTACGAACGCAATCAGATCGTCTGCTAGGGATCTTTCTTCTTGCTACATCCTCGTAGTCACCATTGCAAGTCTCTAGTTCATGCCTGATTGTTTTTACTGTATTCAGGGAGCATTGGGCAGCAGTCGTAATATCCTTATTTTGATGGCGGGCACGAATCATCATGATACAAGTTATTCTCTTCCATGATTCAGGTGGGTTCCAGCTATCCATCCTTTCTGACATCTTGTATATGAATGAAGAAGGGTCCAAACTTTTAAATGAAGAGAAGTGTGTGTTAATACATGTAACTTACGGAAAAATATAATTAATTATAAATATGTCAAATTTATCCCGAACACCCTGTAAGTGTCAAACTAGTGTCAGTGTCATCATATGTGCGGGGAACAACATATCAATTGAGTCCTTATATCCTTATAAGGACTGGCTTAAAGGGGCGAAGCAAGAATGCTTTTCATCTTCCCCATTATCTGAAGAGGACAATGTAGGGATAAGGTGTTATTGAGCTATTAAAGCTATGATCATGGCAGGAGGGTAACAGCAATAGCCGAGCCTCAGTTAGAACTTCATTGGCTACAGCATTGCCATCCATTACCCTGGAAGGTATTCAATATTCAAAATGGCAAGATCGTTTTTAAAGATCTCTTTCCCTATGTATGAATTGAGTCCTTATAAGGACTGGATTAAAGGGCCGAAGCAAGAATGCTTTTTATCTTCCCCGTTATCTGTAGAGGACGGTCTAGGGATAAGGTGTTATCGAGCTATTAAAGCTGATCATGGCAGGAGGATAACAGCAATAGCCGAGCCTCAGTTAGAACTTCATTGACTACAGCATTGCCATCTATTACGCTCCAAGGGTATTAATCACCGCATCTCACGTTCGATCTTCCTATGAATTGAGTTATTTACATTAAATTTTATATAGAATATCTATTCTTCTACAATAGGTGTATTAAGTATATTACAAAATATTAAAAATTTCTTAATTTCTCAAATATTTCTCTTGCTATAATCATTATATTATTTTAAATTATAATTAAAATTTAAAGAAAAATAATTAATGTTTCAATTAGAATTTATTTTGTGTTAATAGAACAGACTGCTGACAAAGAAAATGAAAAATGTGATCATCAATGGAGATCTGAACAGCAAAGTAGGAAATAAATCCCTGCAGGCATATAGAAATATTTTGGGAAAATTTGGAGTAAAGGGCAAAGCTAATAATAATGAAAAGCAGGATATAATATATAATACATTGAAAAGAACAGTATGTAAGAAAGATTCTAAAATAATTAATGATGAGCAGCTTTTAAGGTAAACGTGTAGTCTCGACTAAACAAACATCATTAAAGAACATTTGGAAAAGTCTGAAACAAGAACCAAACTTGTAGCCTCAGTCGCAAACTCTGCAGAAGACATTAATTGATTCAAATGGAGTGTAGGGAGGTATATAGGGCAATTGTTTATAAGGAGAGAAAAATAAGAACCTTATGGTGGACACAAGAAGTAAAAGAAGCAGTCCTAAAAAACAAACAAACAAAATATACCAAACGTTTCGAGGAAGTAACTCGGCAGATGCTCTAAAAGAATACAATGAAAAATTGTATTCTTTTGTACCTAAACAGAACACATGGGAAGACTTGGGTAAAAAATAGAAAACAAATATCAGGAAGGTGGCGAAATGTTCTGGAGGCTATTGAAGAAGCTAAAAAACGGAGGAAAGTGTACTGTAATAGGAATCAAAGATGATAAAGGTTAAATGAATACTAAAGATGAGGTTATCCTACATATCTGGAGTAATTATTTTGAGGACTTGAATAACCAAGCAGTGACAGAACCATACTAGAACATGTTTCAACAGGAATGTAAAAAATAGTACGTATACATACTTGAAGCCTAAAAAAACTAAAATGTGGAAAGGCAGCTAAATTAGATGATATTCGACCAGAAATGCTCAAGTATGGAGATATAAATGATTTGGAGTGGATGTACTGCATAATTCAGAGTGCCTGGTCAAAAGATCGAATTCCAGATGACTGGAGTAGAGCTCATACTTTCCATTTATAAAAAAAGAATAAAACTGAATGGGAACATCACAGAGGATTTTCGCTTCTGAGCTAAAGCTAATTGCAGTTAAGATTTATGTAAGCATACCTGAAAAGACTCAGAGATAGATTGTGGATTGACATGAAAATCAGCAATGAAAAGGGCCAAAACTATGAAAATAGGCAGAATAATAGAAATCGTAAGCTGCATTCTGAATGGATATCATATAGAACAAGTCAAGTGTCTCAGCTATTTAGGCACAATTTTAAGTAAAGATAGTAAATTAAATCTGGAAATAGACAACAGAATAAACAAAGCTGCTAAGTTGGCTAGCCAGCTGAATAAATGTATATGGAATGAGAAAGAGAAATTAGCAAAACACCAATCTTTCAATATACAAGACAGTATTCAAACCAGTTATAAGTTACAAATCTTAGAGTTGGGTTAGATGTGAAGCACTTGTTGAAAGACTAGAGACCGCAGATATGAGGGTTCTGAGAAAAATTAGGGGAGTGAGCAGATTTCATAAGTGGCAGAGTTATATTAAAATAAAGAAAGGAACTTGACACTATTAGCATTCAAGAATCTGTCAGCAGAGCTAATCTAAGGTGGTATGACTACTTAAATAGAATAGGAGAAGAAAGATTAGCAAAAGAGGCGTTTGATGCCAAGATGGCAGGAAAAAGACCCAGAGGAATTCCAAGGTCTAGGGGGATTTATTCAGTTAGAAGCGCTTTAATGTACTTAATGTCAGATACGACAATATTGGAATAATGAAGAGTAGTAGACTGATTTGGGGGTGGGGGAATTGTTGATAGGGGATTAATAATATGCAAACTTAATCATGTAGTGCTGTAATAGCAACCTTGAGGGTACATATCAGGAAACTGATGATGATAATTCAAATAATTCCAATCATCTCCTACACACACACACACACATTTCTTATATTTCTCAAAACATTTTCTGAACATTCTAATTTGATTCAATTCAATAATCAGAGATGTAATGTGGACACAAATCCTCATGCGTGCGCTTGCCACATGGGTTCTTATGCTGCCGCCTTTCTTTCTTTTTTCCTCTTTTTTTTTGCATATACTTAACTCTCTCTCTCTCTCTCTCTCTCTCTCTCTCTCTCTCTCTCTCTCTCTCTCTCTCTCTGTGCACTTCTCTACTATAAAGAATTCTTCAACGTGCTCCATTTACAACTTAAATCTTTTGAAACATTACGCACTAATAATCTTGCATACAGACAGAGAGACAAAGGAAGTGTGTAAGAAATATCGGTGTTGATCGTAATATTATAGGTAAATAAGTGTGCGAGTTAACAATGTGACTGCTGTTCAAGTATTTCCAAGGATGCGGATTTCTTATATATGTTCAGTAACGTTGTTTTAATGTTCAACTCAATCGCCTCAAAAAAATTCAAGTTTGCGTTTTCTCAAATATTTGTATAATTTTTTAATTCAACCTTTGAAGTAATTAATGTCTTATAACGACCTATGAAGGTTCAAAGAGTTTTGCCACAAATATTCAGTTAACTAATATTCCGCCCTTTTTTGTCGTGTTTATTAAGCAATTTCTTCTGTTACGTTTATTTTTAATAGAATTGAAGTTCTGTTGAAATTCGAGGCTTGGTTTTTCAGATTAAATAACAACATGAGTATGCTTTAGTAGTGGTACAACAGTGTTTCCTGGAAAAAGAAATTAGTAATTCATTGGTCAAAAATATTTACAAAATTCTATACTACGAGGTAAATGCAGTTCGGTGAGTGAGTGAAACTGAATGAGAAAGGCGGATATAATTTAACTAAAAGCAAGTAAAGAAAAAGTGATTGCACACGGGAAGAAATACGATGACCATTATTGAACGGGAAGAAAAAGAAACCTTGGAATCTAGATAATAATAAAACAGTTCTGACTTATTTGCTGAAATCAAAGTAAACTACAAATCTTATTGAATGCATTTCAATAAAAATATTCCAACCACCCACCCATACGGAAAACTAAGAGGCCTGATTTACTCCGCGAAGTTTGGTGTTATTTGCGAAATACTCTCGTCACTCACTCTAGTTTAACATGGTTCGGGTTAACTGAAAAGTTTAACTTCCAACCAGTAGCTAATATCATTGCAAATAAACATCAGCTTATTGTACAAAGTGTTTTAAAAATACTGTTACATATTAAAGCGCCTTCAAATATTGAATATAAAGGAGCAACCATGTCACTGAATAAACTACAACAAGCAACACGAATATTATTTGGATACATGTAGAATAACAAAATTTATCCTTAGTTAATGAAGAGAATTAATTGATCAAAGATCCTGAAAATGTTGAAAAAATTATTTCTTGACTCCACACTGAGGAATTATTTTTGTATCGTGTCAATTTGCATGGAGAAAAATAGATTTGAGTGCTTGATGCATTGAAGTTTGGGGAGAAAACGATGGAGGAAATCGAGTGTACAATGATTTTCGAGAAGTCGAATTACGAATAATGAAGAAGACTTCCAAATATATACGACGTTTCTTATGAAATCTCTTCTTCCCCTTCCCTATATTGTTAGCGATTAAAAAAGGATATTCATCAAACCAGTAACTGCAAATAACGCATTATTTTACAGTGTAAGGAAGGTAGAAATGAGCTCAGTCGTTATTGAGAATGCCATTTGGTAGTAACGATCTGGTTTCAAATTCCATCTAAGACAAGTCGATCTTAGTAAATTCCATCGTAGTCGATCTCATACTGATGAGGAAGAGTTAAGTGCTGTAAATTCAGATTTTTCATCTTGCATAAAACGCGTACCCATGAAAGGAGGAAACACGCATTTAAGAGACCGAATATATGCCAACTGAATTAAAACTAACCCCCTTATTTTATGAATTAACGTTTGGAAGTCAAGCATTCGAATATATCAATACTTGTGAATCGTAAAGATCCAAGAAGGAAGATGAAAAAATGTTGGCTTAAAAGTTCAAAGTTTCAGCCTTGTTAATTGTAATTCGCCTTATAAAGAACTATAAAGGGGAAAATGTGTCACTTTCTGGGGGGGGGTGGGGGGGGGGGGGGGTGGGGGGGGGGGGGGGTGGGGGGGGGGGGGGGTGGGGGGGGGGGGGGGTGGGGGGGGGGGGGGGTGGGGGGGGGGGGGGGTGGGGGGGGGGGGGGGTGGGGGGGGGGGGGGGTGGGGGGGGGGGGGGGTGGGGGGGGGGGGGGGTGGGGGGGGGGGGGGGTGGGGGGGGGGGGGGGTGGGGGGGGGGGGGGGTGGGGGGGGGGGGGGGTGGGGGGGGGGGGGGGTGGGGGGGGGGGGGGGTGGGGGGGGGGGGGGGTGGGGGGGGGGGGGGGTGGGGGGGGGGGGGGGTGGGGGGGGGGGGGGGTGGGGGGGGGGGGGGGTGGGGGGGGGGGGGGGTGGGGGGGGGGGGGGGTGGGGGGGGGGGGGGGTGGGGGGGGGGGGGGGTGGGGGGGGGGGGGGGTGGGGGGGGGGGGGGGTGGGGGGGGGGGGGGGTGGGGGGGGGGGGGGGTGGGGGGGGGGGGGGGTGGGGGGGGGGTGAAACTGTACTTATGTAAGGAATAGATATATTGCCTTTGAATCTATTTGTTTCTTCTGAGTGATGTCTAGGAGGATTAAGAAGGAATTTGTTAATGATTTTCTTGGAATATCCATTAACTTCGAAAGAAGTTTTCAGATGGTTTATTTCTGTAAGCAATTCATTTGGATCATCAAGAAGAGAACGGGCTCTATGTCCCAAGGTGGAAATTATTCCAAGCTTATGAGGAGGGATATGATGGGATTGACTGTGCAGATATCTGTTGGTATGTGTGGGTTTTCTATATATCGATATTTTTAGTTTACCAGCAGAAGAGCGAGTCAGTTTGACATCAAGAAAAGGCAAGGAATTAACCGTTTCAAGCTCAGCAGTAAACTTAATACTTTGATGTCGGCTATTGAGATGTTCGAGGGAAACCATAAGGGATTCATGTCCATGGCATCATGAACTCCGAAGATTACAAGAATAAAATGATTGATTTACTACATAATGATACCTACTCAATACTTGAGAGAGATCCAACTCGTGAACTTCAAAATCGTACGAACAACTTATTAAAAACAACAACTGAATTATCCCGAAACGTCCGTTTATCTCTTCGCTCTCTCCATCCGTTAATTCCTCGCATATATGGTGTTCCTAAAATCCATAAAGAGAACACACCCCATTACGCCCAATAGTAGAAGGTATCGATTCACCTACATACAATCTTTCAAAATACCTTGCCAAATACCTCAAACGTTTTTCAGGGAAATCACCTTCCTTTATCAAGAACACTACAGAATTTGTTACATACATCAAGGATATTACAGTTGATGAAAATCACATCATGGCTAGCTTGGACATAACTTCTTTGTTCATTAATGTCCCAACAGATGAAGTCCTAACATTACTCAAGGACAAGTTATCCAAAAAAATGTTAGCCTTGCTTACACATTGCATCAAGTCCGGTTACTTCAAATTTCAAGATAATATTTACAAACAAAATCATGGACTGGCTATGGGTAATCCTTTATCTCCTGTTCTTGCAAATATTTACTTAGAAGATTTTGAAACCAAAGCCATCTCTTCCTTTATTTTAACACCTAAAGTTTGGAAACGTTATGTGGATGATGTCTTCATTGTTTGGAGCCATGGACATGAATCCCTAATGGTTTTCCTCGAACATCTCAATAGCCGACATCAAAGTATTAAGTTTACTGCTGAGCTTGAAATGGATAATTCCTTGCCTTTTCTTGATGTCAAACTGACTCGCTCTTCTGCTGGTAAACTAAAAATATCGATATATAGAAAATCCACACATACCAACAGATATCTGCACAGTCAATCCCATCATTTCCCTCCTCATAAGCTTGGAATAATTTCCACCTTGCGACATAGAGCCCGTTCTCTTCTTGATGATCCAAATGAATTGCTTACAGAAATAAACCATCTGAAAACTTCTTTCGAAGTTAATGGATATTCCAAGAAAATCATTAACAAATTCCTTCTTAATCCTCCTAGACATCACTCAGAAGAAACAAATAGATTCAAAGGCAATATATCTATTCCTTACATAAGTACAGTTTCACATAAATTAGCAAAAGTTCTAAAAAAATACAATATCAGAACCTTGTTCACTCCACTTCCAAAGATCCGTTCCTTAATTAGCCACCCAAAACCTTGTCATCATCAACTCAAATACCCTGGCGTATATAAAATATTATGTGACTGCGATATTCCTTATTTCGGGCAGACAGACAAATCTGTCGAAATGCGTATGGAAGAACACATGAGAGACATTACTTACAAGAGACAGCGAGCAAGTGCATTATCAAGTCATATCCTCTTCTCGGCTAATCCTAATGATGATAACCAAAGTCACAAAGTCTGCTGGGAAAAATCTACAAACATCTTCCGTTGCAGTGACGAAATAGAGAGAAAAATTGTGGAATCGAGAGAAATCATCTTCAATCCTGTTCATCTAAATAACAACTTAAGCTACAACCTCCCTGATAGTCATTCAGCTGTAATCATGTACTGGCGTTCACGTGATGCAGCAAGCACGCACTCTCCCAACAATGCAACAAATGAAAGAACAGCTTCAAATACAACTACAACGTTTTAATGCTAATTATGTATAAAGACTGTCTATGATGTTCATAGTCTTTTAACCCTCAATGTTTAGTGTTTTTTCTTTTATAATGTCACCTGAAGAAGGCTGTTACAGGCCGAAACTAGTAGTGTGTTTATATTAAAACCTTTTTAATTAAATCTCGGTTCTAGTCATTCAATATTTTTCATAAAACTATGTATGTTAACCGAGTCAATGATCATTCTGTCATCCATAACCTTCATGACGAGGCTTCTATTATCAAAAATAAAAGAAACTTAAACAAGACACTAAAGAGGATTGGACTAAACATTAACAGGTTGGTCTTCTTAAAACGTTGCAAATTCCATGCTATCTTTCCTAAATTTGTATGCTTTAAAGAAAACATAACAACTGAACGTGCGAAGAGAATCTATCATAAAGCTAAATTAGACCTACTGTCGGAAAGAATATCGGATACTAAACGCACTCTCGCTTTTCTTTTCAATAAAAAGAGAACCATAGCTGAAATACTGGAAGAATCTCTAGATAATGAAAGTTGGCATACCTTTAATACCTACTGTGAATCTCAAGCAGCCAGATTACAATATAATAACAAAGTAAATCTTATAAGAAAATTTGAAACGTTAAAGAGATTACAGAATAATAGGAACTCAAAACCACACAGCAATATTGACAAAGTCGTTATCAACAAATCCTCCTATATACTTTCAGGTGTAGAACAAAGCATCCTTAGTAAATGTCTAAACTTCATTCCTTCACCAAAATTAATACCAAAGGAAACACTACTTACAAAAATAGAAAGAGCTGCTTCTTTTCTCCCTCAACAAGATGCAAACCTTCTACATATTGAATCAATCTTTATTATCAATAACGCAAAACCACCTGCAGACAACATTACTTCAACTGAACGCAAAGCTATTAAAAGTTTAAAAAACAACAGAGATATAATCATCCTCCCTGCAAATAAAGGAAATGCAACAGTCATCATGAACTCCGAAGATTACAAGAATAAAATGATTGATTTACTACATAATGATACCTACTCAATACTTGAGAGAGATCCAACTCGTGAACTTCAAAATCGTACAAACAACTTATTAAAAACAACAACTGAATTATCCCGAAACGTCCGTTTATCTCTTCGCTCTCTCCATCCGTTAATTCCTCGCATATATGGAAAAGAGAGATATATTAGAGATAAGGAATCGTGTCGTGATTGGTGGACATTTTAAACCAGATCAAGATCAAGATATGATACGGAATTGTGACGTGAATGTTTGTTGTTGTCAGATGAATATCAGTGAAATCATTGTTAGTTGTAAATAAGTGATGTTATTGTTTTGAATGGAAAGGAAGATATATTAGAGATAAGGAATCGTGTCGTGATTGGTGGGACACTACTGACCAGATCAAGATCAAGATAAGATAAGGAATCGTGACGTGAATGTTTGTTGTTATTGATTTTGGTATTTCGCTGGGGCCCTCGTTTGTCGGAGACATCACGTGAATAATTTAATTATATATACTAATGTAACTCAAATACAGTTTTTTTTCTTCTAAAAATGATTGTACTAATTTTCCAATACATTTTTGGAGTATTTCTTTGATGTTGAAGGGTGGGAATTCTGAGAGTACTTCGTGATGGCCATTGTGATTAGGTTTTCTGAATAATTAATTATACTTGTGTCCCTTAAACACACACACACACACACAGACACACACATTAGACATGAAAAGTCGTTAATGTATCCATGTTGGTACTTTAATATGTATCCTATGATTTTTTTATGAAAAAAAAAAAACTATTCAGTATTAGAATTACGCTTACCAAAAAACATACGAACAGTGATTATTGTATTACAATTATCAATTGTTATGTTCAAGTTAAAAAAAAAAAAAAAACTTACATTTCTTTCCAGAATGGGAACATCTTGGTTCTATCTAGGTTTTCTGAATATTCCAAATTATTGATTAACATATATTCACAGAACACAAACACAAGTCTAAAAAGACTCTTCATTATAGGTTACTGTGGCTAACATATATTCACACCACAAAACACACAAAACATAGGAGTTGAAAGATATTTCTGCAAATAACCAGAAAAGCTAGTGGACTACTTAATTTACTTTAGTATCCGATTGGTTCTCTGTATTAATTCTTTCCCACTGTTGCCCAAGTTTGGTGGGAAAGTCTATGCGCCGTTTTATTTAGGGTAAGTGTTATTTACGGTCTCGAATTCCGATTGCTGTTAGAGTATGGAATTCTGACAAGTGAAATTATTATTTTTTTTCCAAATTGATTGGTTATGTTCTGTATTTTACTTTAAAAGGTCATATTCTAACAGAATAACTGAGCAAAATTAATTCTGAATATTCTAAATTGTTGATTATTAACATCACAGAACACAAATACAAGTCTGAAATTTGCAGTTCACTTTTTCATTATAGGTTACTGTGGCTAACATATATTCACACCACAAAACACACAAAACATAGGAGTTGAAAGATATTTCTGTAAATAACTAGAAAAGCTAGTGGACTACTTAATTTACATTACTGTCCGTTTGGTTCTCTTGTATTAAGTCTTTTCCACTCTTGCCCAAGCTTGGTGGGAAAGTCTATGCACCGTTTTGTTTAGGGTAAGTGGAAAACATTTTAGGAAAAAATACGTTTTTTTCCTAAAAAGTTATCATAAAAAACGCGTTTTTCAATTTTTTTTCCCAAAAAAGTTATAAGTATCAATTGGAGGTGACATCACTAAAAGATATCCGCAAACGATGAGCTCACTCATCTCCATTAGGCATTACTCATTTCCGCACCACCTTTGAGGTAGAGTAACAGGCGCGCTTTTTTTAACGTGGTATCCCCAGTAGGCCTATTCCACGATCTTATAACATATATGTGGGATTGTGTTGGAAAAAGCACTACAGATACGTTCTCGGATTAAGAATTTCAGTTTATTAAAAAGTGAAATTTCTGGTTTTTGTTTTCCATCCCTTCTCGGGGCCATGAAAGCGATATACTTCAAGGCCATATCATACATACTTAGAAACTTATAACCTCCTACATTTTGAGGGTACATCATCAGTTAAAACGGTGGTGCCGCAAGCCGGTCTTTAGTTAGAACATGAATCCGAACCTGTCAGTAATGAGTTAGGAGGCTTCTGGGTCAACTGGCGTAAAATCTACCAGCGTAGTTCTCTGCCAGCTGTTGTCTAGAGAGGAACACCGAATAGTGGAATATCGGAGGGAGGGAGTGTGGAGACCAGGTTATAGCAAGAAGACTGGTTACTCTATGAGTGTCATGCCCAAGAGTCTATCTCCTCCTCAGTCCCCACTCTCTCCTTTCATCTAATCAGGAAGTAACTGATGATGAACCTTTTAAACAATGACTATGACAGTATGAAGAAAAGGAATATCCCTCAACTAATTCCACTATAAAATGCACAACGCAACCAATCAGTACATACAAAGTATGCCACAACCTGCTGATTGAAAACTGATCTTCACATCCACTTCACTAACATCCGTGGCATTAACACTAACATCAATGACAAAGAAGTCTACCATCAAACTACACACCAATTGCTATCAACTAAATCTCCTCTAAAATAATGGAGAATGTCCTCCATCACCTAGAGACCCACCGATGAATAGTATCGAGTGTGCCTGGCATTGAGGCCTGATAAACATACTGCCATCCTTTAGTGATTCTTCTGACTCACTCGTTGTGGTTCGTTCATTTCTTTGCTTCCTTTCTTCGTTCACTGCGTGTTATGGTTAACGAGTTCCAATCTCCGAAATTCATCACCAACGTAGGAGTCCCTCAGGGATCTGTCTTTCACCTAACATCTTTGCAATTTACATTAATGACTTATTATAAGTCACCACTAATCCTATCCGCAGCGTTGCAGATGACAGTATTCTCCATTCACCATACCCCATTGACCAACCTTGCATTGAGCAGAATCCGAAGAATGAATGAACTAGTATCTCAAACGATCAGCGTTCTTACTTTCAATGTGCACGAGGAAACTCTTGTCATATTCGTGCAATGTCGCCAAAACTCAGTCCTGATTTTTCTTTAGTAAACGAATTCCCAGCTCACAGTTCCTTACCCTTAGTAATGCACAAATTACCAGATAAGATCAGGAATTTCTCCTTCTCTCTCTCTCTACATGGACAAATTCACCTCCAGTCTCTCCTGACAAAAACACATCACATCCAGCGGTTGCTAAGCATCCAAAAAAGTAGACATTTTCTTTTATTCAAGATGGTATTTAACACCAAACCAACGACTCCTAATAATAGGCAAATCTCAAATCCTCTCATTCTTAGATCATTATATGTTTAGGGTGGAGCACCTCAAACGTCCCTGCAAAATCTTGTACTATCCAGAAGAGAAGAATGACAAACAGACTATCCCACATTTTACAGATTCACTTCAACTTCTATCTCACAGAAGTTTTTTTTTTTTACAATTTATGTATATTCTAGAAGTTCTTCAATGGTCATTGCTCTGCTGAACTCTCAACCATCATTCCTCCACATTCTGTTGCACTTGTTAATACAGGCAACACCCATTCACTATGCAAGTGCAAATACACCTAGCGTGCTTTTTTTCTTCAGCTTTTAAGCCAGCACTGGAAATTTCTTCGTGGAATGTTCTTTTCCACTCTGAGATAGGTCTGATATAATTTACTTAGAAGAAAATGTCTCTTGGTTAATAAGATACTGTTCTGTTAGTTGAAAATAAATTCTGTTCGAGAATTTTGTGAGAATATTTCATGTCCGCTTCTATTTCCTCATTTTATGCATTAATACATTGAAACAAAAACAAATAATGGATTTGAACTGAAAGGATGTATTGAAAGCAACACATTTCCCCTTGTGATGCTCTTTATAACGACTGAATTAGCAAGATGAAAATTCGAAATTTTTACCCTACTTTATTTTCATCTCCCTTCTTTGATCTTTAACATCCCCAGAATTGAAATATGTTTGATTTCGAAACGTTAATTCAGTAAGATAATACGGATGGTTTTACGTCAGTTGGAATATATTTTGTCTCTTAAATGTGTGTTTTCTCCTTTCATGGCTTTCCTTGTTTTACGAGATGAAAAATCTGATTTAACAGGAGTCAAACCCTTCCGCATTATTATCAGACCGACCAACTCAATTTCTGTTGAAAAGCCTTTATAAAGATCATCTTAGGTGGAATTAGAAACCAGATCTTTACCAACTCATGCATCTTTAAAACCGATTGAACTCATTTTCACCTTCCTTACACTGTAAAATATCACGCAATTTGCATTTATTGGTTTAGTGAATGTCCTTGTTAACTGCTAAGAAGAAAGTGTAAGTGAAGAGGATATTCCCTATGAAACGGTATTTATTTGGAAGTCTTTTTCGCTCTTTCGTAGCATCAAAAATAGGCGGAAAATAAGAAATGGATTTATCGGTAATTATTGCTCCGTGCCTTTCTTATAAAGTTTTGTTTACAGGAATTAATTGCAGTGCTCAGCATTTGCTTTATAATTCTGCTTCTCAAAAATAATTGACCCCGATTTCCTGTGTCGTTTTCTCACCGCACATCAGTGCATCAAGCACGAACTTGTTATTCTCCATATAAAGTGACACGATATAAAATGGTCATCGTATTTCTTTCCATTTGCAATCACTTTTTCTTTGCTTACTTTTGTTTAAAATACTTCCCCATTTTCTCTCTCGGTTTCACCCAACCATCGAATTGCATTCCCCTCACACTAAAAAAATCTGACAATTTTCAGTTTCACCAATTAATTACTTATTTCTTTTTTTCAGAAAATGCTGTTGTTCTGCTATTAAACAACACTCACTCCGCAGATCTCTGTTTTGAAGTGTATAGTTGCTTCGAAGATTGAATTCAGAAATGAGAAAAATTGAGAAATGACGAGAGAATGAGTGAAGGAGTAGAGAATAAACATTTGAGTGACGTGTACGCAAGAAAGAAAGAAAGGCAAAATAAGAAACTCGTCTGGCAAATGCACGCCATCAGTCAGGATTTGTGTTTCACATTACATCTTTCATGACTGAATAATCAAAATACAATCTTCATAATATATTTATTAAAACAAATAAATAAATAAATGATGCTTCGATCCCACTTACCTGATCACGAAAGAAACGCAACTGAGAAATATAAGAGATAGATAGTGTGTGTGTGTGTGTGTGTGTGTGTGTGTGTGTGTGTGTGTGTGTGTGTGTGTGTGTGTGTGTGTGCCTATCTAAGCAGCATTCGCTTTTTTATTTTTACAGTTAGGCCGATGTGTGAGAAGACTCCATCGAACGCAAAATGAATCTTACATCCCTCATTGCACGCTCCGAATGTGCATGTTGTGAGTAAAGAATATGATGGGAATTAATTGAAATATCATCATCTATATCCCGATCCAGGTTGCTATGACAGCACTATATGATTCAGTTTAAATTATTAATCTCGTATCAACAATTTTCCTCTAAATCAGCCTATTATTCGTCATCACTCCAATATTGTCGTATCTGACATTTCGTGCTTCTAAAGAACTTTTGACTGAAACAATCCAAAAACATCTTGGTCTTGCTCTGGATATCAAACAGTTCTTTGGCTAATCTTTCTACTCCTATTCTATTTAAGCCATCTTAGATTAGCTTTCCTGAGACATTCGTAGATGCTATTAGTGTCAAATTAATTTCTAATATCTTCATCATTCTTAATATGAATCTGCCATGGATGACATCGGTCCATTCCTCCCACATTTTTCTTATAATTCTCATATTTCTCGCCTCTGGTCTTTGATCGAGTGGTTTATTTCTAACGGCATTGTTAGATTGATAACTTATAAAATTGAACACCGCCTTGTTAACCCCTAGTTAAGTGTTTTGGCTAATTTCTCTCTTATTCATATAAATTTATTAAGCTTACTATGAACGATACCAGCCTTGCTTATTCTGTTGTATATTTCCAGATTATCATCTTTACAAAACTTGTGCCTAAGCTGAAATATTTTACTCTTTCTATAGGATCTAGATTCAGACTGCAGCTGAAGTTTTATATTCTCTTGCTTAGTTTCATAGTTTTGGTCCTTTTTATTGCTTATTTTTATGCCAAATTTGTAAAAATTGTTATTCAATTTGGATAATCCTGAAGACTTGAACAAGGTGCCTTTAGAAGGTCAACTTCATCTGTATAAAGCAAAGAGCTACGCTTGACATCTACAATTTTAATATCAGACCTAATACTACTTTCTTTCGTAGTGATCCATATAGATGATGAATAAGAGCGGGGTTCACGTGCATCCTTGTCTTATCTCTGATTATACATCAAACAATATTTCTTCATTTCCTTCTATTCTAACTGCTGACTTGCAACTTAAATATAGACGATGTATTGCTCTGTATAATGCTCCATTTATCCCATATAATTGTAGTGTCTTTAAGAGCTTTCGTCTTAACTGCTTGCAATATGTCTTTTCCAAATCTACAAAACGCAAGCACACATTCTTGTCATATTACTATCCTTTCTCAACTATTTGTCGTAAAGTGAAAATCTGTTCCTGGCAGCCTCTATTTGGCCTGGACCCAGCTTGTTCTTATATAAATGTCTCTTCCGCAAATTTTCTCAGACTCTTTTCAAGCATTCTTGCACAAATCTTACCTGGACGTCTCTTACTCTCTGTACTGATCTGGCTACTCGTAGTATATAAATTTCTCTGTGATTTTCACATCCGGTTTCATTCTCTTTTTTTACAGATGGAAACTACGAGAGCTCTTCTCTACATATTCGGAATTTCTCCTTCTGACTAGTCGCTCTGAATTATATGCGGCCACTGCGAAACGTTTATATCTCCATACTTAAGCATTTCTGCTCGCAAATTTGCTCATTTGAATTTTCTACTTGAAGTATTAATATGTACTCCTGTATGCATTACTCTTGAAAATGTTGTAGTATCGTCTGCCACTGCTTGATTCTTTTAACAGTTTTTCAAAGCAATTATTTCGGACATCCTTATCTTCAGTTTTCATGTCATCTTTCTTATATTTGATTTCTTTTAGAGTACTTTTACTACATCTCGAAGTTTCTTCAGTAACCTCCAGAACACTTTGCCACCTTCCTGATATCTATTTTCTATATTCTTACCAAAGTCTTGCGATGAGTTTTGTTTAGCTACATTTACACATACGAGTAGCTTAGCTCTCTTACATTTCTTTCTGTATTCTTTTGAGGCATTTACTGATCGATTTATTTGCTAGAAACATTTTTATGCTTTTTTTTTCCGAACTGCTTCCTTAACTCCCTATTTCTGCCATATGGGTTCTTATTTTTCTATTTTTTCTATATTTCTACGACTTCACCATATACCTCCGTAATATCTAGCTGAATCAATGTCTCCTTCATAGTTTGTCACTAGAATTCAAAAATGTGCTTCTTCTTTTCAAACTTTTTCAAAAATTCTTCAATGATGTTTGTTTACTCGAGTCTACAAGTTTACCCTTAAAACTTGCCCAACTTTAATTCTTTTTAAAACGCACTTACATACTGTTCTTGTCAATATAATTTCCATTTTTATCCTTCTTAGCATTTAGTAATTGTCGCTTAGAATTTCAAACCTTTGTACTCTCTTGTATCTTGAACCAGCACGAAGATATCAATACCAACCATGACATGATCGATGAGAATTTCTTTATTTCTTGTGTCTTCTCTCCACGTGAAATTGTGCATATCTTCATGATGCTGTATAGTGTTAGTAATGACTAGTCCGTGCCCCGAAGAGAAGTCCAATAAATGCTTTCTATTATTGTTGGCTTTGCTCTTTTTTCCAAATTTTCCCAAAATGTTCCAATATGTCTGGTGCAATTCATTTCCTACTTTGCTGTTCAGATCTCCACCAACGACCACTTTTTCATGTTTTTGCCAGCAGCTGTTCTAATGACAAGAAATTCCTCAACTTTTTCCTTAGAAGAACCATCTGTGAGACCATAAGCACAAACCAGTTTCATTTTCTATTTCTTCATTTTTTGTCCGTTCACACTACCTAAAACTGCTTTTCAATCAAGACGTTTATCTTCATAATAATTCTTAGTTTGAATAATCTGAACATAAATAACTAAGAGTAAAAATGCTTCATAATTCCTCCAAACTGTCTGCATATTTAACTAAGATGGAGCTTTTCAGAGGTTTCTCAAGTATTCGTGATAAATATGTTGACATATTGAATAACCGATAAAATGTCTGATGTTACAAAAAAAAACGGGTATGGAATGTGATGAAAATATCATTACATTTTAGCTCGTAATTGGCTGTGATTGTTTTAGTAAGGTTATTATTTGTGAAGGGAATGATCTGTTTTATGAATGTATCTTACTGGGAGATTCCCATTTATAAAATTCTCCGTAAAACTGAAAGATTGATGCGAAACCTAATTGAAGAAGGAAATGAGCTTAAAATGCCGTATTGTGGTACATGAAGTGGTCTCTTCGTTCTCTTCCCAAGAACGTACTCATTCATGAGGTTTTCTTTCTTATTTCTGTCCTTCTTTTCGAATACATACTGGACGAAGCTTTTATATGGATGATAAACTTCAACAAAGAACACATTGGAATAAAAAATCCCAATTCATAAAGTTGATCGCATGAATAATGATGAACGAAAATTTTCGAAATGGGTATTGCGAACTATTAAAAAGAGTGATTAAAGATAATGTCTTAATTACTTAGGGGTCACATATACAGTAGGACTACATAAGAACAGAAAGAAAGAAAGAAAGAAAGACAGGAGAGTCATTTCTAATTGTTCATCTGTTTGGGCCAATTACAATTCAGTTTTAAATGAACGTCATTCGTAGTGGAAATTAGCAAAGAACCTGAATGTGCCTATTTGTTAATGATGTGTTATAAACTGCTCGTAGGAATATTCAGGTGTTTCTTAGTCTTTCTTAAATTCCTGGTGGTTTTTTCTAAATTTAACTAATTTTATCTCAATAATATTTACTGTTTTCTGTTTACGATATTCTTCATTGTAATCTTGAATTTTTAGAAAAGGCTTTACAGGGACACTTCATATTTATACATAAATTTCTTTGAAATCAGATTCAGATGTCGTTACGAATAGAATAGAATTCAGATTATTCCACTAGGAAGGGAAGGAAGACTAAAAAAATCTCAGGATACATGCATTAATCTTTAAAAAAAGGAAAAAAAAAGAATCTGAAATACACAGTTTAGAAAATCAAAGAAATTGGGAAAATGAAGATTTACGCATAAAACATGAAGATATAAAGGAAGCTTACGAGGGTTGTCATATTTTCAAATTGATATAACATCTTCTACGGTTCTTAGAAGGGTACATTGGTCAAGGGCTCTTCAGCATAAATGACCTTGAAAGGTATCCTTGGATTTCTTGGATAAGCAGGATTCCAGATTTGGATTGCAGGATGAAAACCCCGAGTTTCCAGGAGGAAAAACCCTTCCATCCCAGTACGGGACTGACTAACTCAAGCTTCAGTTGAAATGGCTCGATAAAGGTTCGTTGCGTTCTTACAAATTAGATACTTAACGTTTTAAAAAACTGAATATATCTTTATCTAAAATACTTCCCATAATTCCACTGTTTCGCAACTGTCCATGTTTATCCCTCTGGCATTAACCTACCAATGGCTTTGGAGATAATCGAATCTGTCTTCAAGTATTTCCCCCTTACTTGGATGCGAAACATCACTTACCTACCAAAAATATTGCAATATATAATTATATGTTATGTAGTAAATATATAGTATATTATTAATAGTATGTATAGTAATGATCAGATATCGAAAATAAATTAGGGAACCTTTTTCAGAAAAGCCGTGCTACATGGTTGCCATGAGAAACGGTTTTCTGGAGTGCACACTTGACTGGAAAAGGATGACCAAGCAATAAATTTATATTTCATAATAAAGGAAACTGCTAAAAGTAAAGACAACTTCAAGACTTGAGAAATGAAGTTGTTTAAAATATAGTTTTCACTTATGTATCTCGTGGTCCAGTGATGACTGAATCAAAATGAAAATATATACAGAATATCACCAGAAAACTGATAGACGATCTCGGAAAATGGCAAAATATGAAACAAATAATATCACAACGAAATATAATGAACGAAATCAATGAAAAAGGTGATCAAACCGTCAAAGAAATCAGAATGACATTAAGATGTAAAAAAAAAAACTAGAGTAAATAATAAAAAGGAAAAACATTCAAACATTAAAACAAGCAAAGGTAGTAATCGAGTAAGAAATATGGAATGAAATTTAGTAGAAAAAAAAGGTAAAGATACATAAATAAAAGAGCAAGGAGTCGAATTAAGAGAACAATTTGCTAGCATCTCAATGCAGAACTATAAGCAAATTATAAAACATCAATTTGTTCTAGTGAACAACAGCAAGCAAAGCTCTAATGTATTATAATGCTGGCCTACTTTACCATTCTTTGAACTTACGGAAAAACACGTAGCACTTACTTAATAAAAAAGTTAATAATTTCCTATAAAACTTAATGAAAATTTAAAATAATAGAAAAGTTTTAAAAATAATGGTGTTAAATTAATTGAATAGCAGAATTTTATAATAAACTTAATACACCAATTTCAAGAATAAATAGATAATAAATATAAAGTTTAATGCAAAGAGGCATATTCACTTTGTCAAGACTGAAAAAGTCCTTTTTAGGACTTCCAGGGTAATAAATGGCAATGCTGTAGCCAATGAAGTTTTAACTGAGGCTCGGCTATTGCCGTTACCCAGCCATGACTACAGCTTTTTAGCTCAATAACACCCCATCCATACAGATTATCTTCATTCAGATGACGGGATAAAGAGTCAAGGACTCAGTCCATCGCCCAGTTCTTTTAAGAACTTTAAGAACATATTCACTTTATTTATGTATTCATATATGCTTGTGTCTAGCATGTGATTAAAAGCGTTAGGTCATTCGAGATTTTTGCCACATTACCCGCACCATGGTTGACTGTCAGTGAGGTTATCGTGAAGTGAAAACGTGATGGAACTAGCAAACCCCTCGTCCGAACTGATAAATCGGCAACGGCGAATTCTCAAACATGTGTTCACAGAAGTGATTGTTCAGTTAATGAATAGCCATCTTGCTAAAAACTATTAACCTGGTATACGCAGTATTACCTCTTCACCATATGTGGAAATTCGTGGATGAGAAGAAAGTACTAGACTTGTTGCCAAGCTGAATAGGAATTCTGCAGTAGGAGCAGGTGGGATATCAGCATCGATGCTAAAGATTGTTCAACTGAACTGGCTGTTCCTTTGACTAGGCTATATAATCTGAGTCTCAGAACAGGGAAGATTCCACAGGAGTGGAAAGAATGTGAGGTAATCTCATTGCACAAGGGTGTGCAAAGGACCACTGTATCCAATTAAAAGAATTTAGCTCTCTTCAAGCTAAATTTTAAAATTTAAACAAAATATCAAAGAATTATTATTTCGCTGTTCGTATCAAATTCGGGAACTCATGGAAATTAGCACCACCCACAATACGTGCCGTTTAAGACAAGAAATGACCAGATCAATATAACTAGAAACAGTTTTACATTGGAGCTCGAGATATAATGCTAACCACATCGAAATCAAATTAGAAAATTAAAAAAATAAAGATTAAAAACTTAGCTAAACGTCCGGAGAACAAAACTCAAAAAATCATTGTTTGAGCATATAAATCATTGGATTACATGTCCACACACATAAATTCAATTATTTTTCACGTACTGGCTACAATACAACATCATCATATATGATTGTCAGTTAATTCCGGCTAAATCAGCCTAAACTTCATTAACAATCACATTTTTAAAAAATGAAAAAAAAAAAACGTAAATGTTTATCTAACCTTAAGAGTTATCTGGAAGCAGCGCTACTGCAGATATATCTCTTTTTCGTATCGAGTTCAGTCGTCTGTCGTTCTCTGTTGTAGAGCTTACTTCTCGGTCTCTTTGAGCGGTTATTGTTCTCTAAAAATAAAAATCTTTGTTTTGTGCATCATTGTTGAAAATCAAATAACACAAGCGTTTGTATTCATTATTGATTGATTATTGTTTAAACGGATTCGAACAGAGCTAGACGTCATAACAATTTGCATAGTGCGGTCTTGAGAAAGCATCTAATACCTACACTACTTAACACCCTGCTGTTAAGTAGTGTACTGTTTCTGAGCTCTTCAGAAACAGTAATAATAATGTTATATTAATTGATAATCCTACTGTTTCTGAAGAGCTCACACTAGGTTCGAACTCTGTGACAATATTCTACGTCATCATCCTTTCAATACTAAAATTAGCACACAATTCACGTAATAAATTTTATTACTTAATTTACTTTACTTTAGCCACGTAATTTACACACACCTATTTAATTTTTTTAAGAAATTCATTAAATATTAAATACATATTTCATATCATTTTATATCTTAGGATCGTACTTTGCTAGTGGCATCATTCAATTGCCTGGCAAGACTATCACGTTGTTACGCACACTCTTTTTTTTATTTTATTTTATTTTTATTTTTGTTATTAACAGTGTGTTCCTCTTTCAGGGTATGTTGAACTCTAATTATGTTAATAGAAACAGATAAATATATATTAATAATAAATTTGTATAAGCTAAAATAAATACAGTTCAGCTGCTAAAATATTATTATTATTATTATTATTATTATTATTATTATTATTATTATTATTATTATTATTAATTACATACTTTTCTACTTCCAACCATGCAATTGACTGGGAAAATAGCTCTATGCCATATTTAGATGATGATTACGGTTACAGAATTTTCAAGGAAGCGGCAGTGGTATTAAGATCGGGTAACAACCTCAACAGAAATCAGGGTGCCATACTGAAAGATATATGGAAAAACTTAATCAGCTCACTCAGTTTAACGGAACTAGAATACGCGAAAAATCATGGAACGCGTGTGCATACAACACGTATCCATGATACTGACTGAAGCTTCTCAACACATGCACGCATTGTCACGCATATGTTCACACTTAACTGCCGAACAGTTAACAACATTTCTGTATTCTCTCATAATTTTTGTATGTACTGTTCGAGACTTGACAAAGCTAGACAGTCGCTAGCGAAACTAATAGGCGGGATTATACTAATCTATGTATCAATTTAAGAACATATGGTCTCATAACCACAAAAAGTTTCGTTTATTAAGTATTTTATGACCAAATATGTATAATTTAAATAGATAGATGAAACACAAATACGGTGCTTCGAAAAAGAGAAATGCAAGAAGGATAAGTTATTGAACCACCTTACATTTGCAGAGATTTTTCAATCATCCCGAAGTTTTTAATAATGAAAGGATATATTCAATCTAAACGAGCCAAAGGTATCTACAACAAAGCTTCTTTGGCATTAATTACATACATTAATCTTCTGATTGTAACTAAACGAAAGCAATACTCAACAAACTATGGTATCATAGCGTTAAGTTTTTGTTTAGTTACTGTTGTTTAATTTCTTTTGAAAAGATTAGAGTATTATAGTTATGAAAATATTATTATTACTATTATTAATACGAAAAAGATTTCATTTATTGTAGCAGTACTAAATACATTATTGCACTGCATTGGAAATACATTCGTACATAAATAGTACATAAACATGCTAAGTACAGAGACTGTAATCTTTACGTCGAAGTATCGTAAACATTTCATTGTATATATATATATATATATATATATATATATATATATATATATATATATATATATATATATATATATATATATATATATATATATATATATATATATATATATATATATATATAGCATCAGTCGTCGCGCGGGTTACGAAGCACCGCACTAAATGTTAGGCTTCCTGGACAGCCAGTGACAAGTGGGCTACAGGAACAAGACCCACAGAATTCGAAAGTAATCACTAGAAAAAAGTGGAGCATGGCTGAAAATCGACAAGTCATGCAGTGCTTCTACAATTCATTTCAGAAACGAGTGTTCCAACTTTGGCTTGAAGGACACCCAAATTCGAAAATTTCATTCGAAAGTCTGATGCAGAAACGCAGCTTCATTATCAAACGCAAGGTATTTAGTGAACTTGAGCTGGAAGCACTGAAACCTCAAGCTGTAAACGGAGACTGCACAGACCCAGAAGTGACCAAGAATATGAATGGAGCAGAACCAGATTCCAACGTACAGAATGCTGAAAATCTTGAAAATATACAAATAGTTGAAATGAAGCTAAAAGATAAGGAACAAGAACTCGCAAGAAAAATTATCGAGCAAATGAACAGCAACCAGGAACGAGTTAGGCTTCCAGTACTGAGACGAGTACCTCAACAAAAACTGAAGAAACTTCTAAAAGAGGCCAATAAAGCTGCAAGGGCTATTCCTACTGGAACTATTGGGCAACCGAATCAACTTATGTACTTAATAGCCTACGTCGTAACATCTGAATTAGGATATAAGATTAGTTAACCCAAAATCAGTAAGGCTCAGGAACCAAAATGGAAGCATCGACTGGAGAATAAAATTCTTGAACTCAGAGGAAACGTGAGCAATTTGAAAAACCTTAAGGAACAGAAGCTGAAAAACAAGAAAATCCGAAATAACCTCATTAAGAGATATAATATTGGATCACGACCTATTGATGAAGAATTAGAGGAAGTGAAGCAAAAAATAGTTGCAGTTAAAATAAGAAGATACGGTGCACGCATTGAACAGTACAAGCAAAATTCGATGTTTCGTGCAAATCAGCACCAGTTTTACAAGAAAATTGATTGCTGCAGGAATGATAATCCTAAAGAAAATATAAATATAAATACCAGAGACGAAGAAAATACACTTAAATTTTGGAAAAACCTATGGGACAACCCTAAGAGGCACAATAACAAGGCAAAGTGGATTGAACAAATTAAAAACGAATCTACTGAACGAAAAATGGACCAATTGCAACTGAAATGGTTCAAAAGAAAGCTAAAAATATAACAAAATTGGTCAACACCCGGGAAGTATGAATTGCATGGCTGCTGGTTGAAATATCTAACAGGCTTACACGAAAGACTTTCTAACCAATTTAATGATGCGTTAGAAGGACAAAGCAAAGAAGAGTGACTCACAGCAGGGAAAACGTTTTTGATCATAAAGGATAAAGAAAAAGGTCCAAACCCAGAAAACCTCCGACCAATAACCTGCCTGCCAACAACTTTTAACCTACTCACAGGCATACTAGCTGATAAAATATACAGATATCTTAAAGTAAATTCTATCCTCCCAATTGAACAAAAATGTAACAGCAGAAATTCCAGAGGCACAAAACACCAATTGCTGATGGATAAAATCATTCTTAAAAATTGCAAACGTAGAAAAACCAACCTTCATATGGCTTGGATAGATTATAAAAGCGTTTGATTCGGTGCCTCATAGTTGGATTTTAAAATGCACCGAACTATTCGGTATTAGCGAAAACGTGCAAAAATTTTGCAATCCAGCATGAAAAACTGGAAAACAACGTTGGTTATAAATAGAGACGAAATTGGAAAGGTAAACATAAAAAAGGGGCATCTTTCAAGGAGACTCATTATCTCCTCTATTTTTTATATTGTCATTGATCCCTTAACAAGAATTTTAAATAAAACTGCTCATGGTTATCAAACTGCACAAAAACGTGCAAAGATATCTCACCTTTTATACATGGACGATCTGAAGTTGTATGCAAAATCAGAGAATGAACTCGGATCGTTGCTAAACACTGTGCACATATTCAGTCAAGATATATCAATGGATTTTTGCTTAGATAATTGTGCAATTGCTGGAATAACAAGAGGAAAGTTTGAAGATATGAACGAAATCGAGCTGCTCAATGGTGAAATAATCAAGGCAATAAAATTCGAAGAGAGCTACAAATATTTGGGAATTTTAGAAGCATCACAAATTCTGCACAATAAGATCAAAGAAAGAACTAGAGCAGAATACATAAGACGACGAAGAAAACTCCTTAAGTCAATGCTTAATGCTTGAAATTTGATAAAAGCAAATAATACCTGGGCCATACCTGCTCTGAGATATTCAGTAGGCATTGTTGAATGGACCCAGCTAGAGATGGAAGATTTAGACCGAAAAACTCGAAAATTCATGACAGTGCACCATGCCCTCAATCCTCGCAGTGACATTGATAGGCTCTATCTCTCACGCAAAAAAAGGAGGTAGTGGATTATTACAAGCAAAGCAAGTTATTGAAAAAGAAAACGAAATTTGAATGATTATCTGCAGGAAAAATTTGTTACTGAGGTAAGTAAAGAGGGTTTATTTAAACCAATGGAGTCAAAATTGGAAAACAAAACCAATCAAGTAAAAGTGAGAACTGAAAGATGGAAAAATAAGGCATTGCATGGAAAATACCTTCACAGCATAGAGGACAGCGCTGACAGCAACTTGATCTGGCAATGGTTGATTAATAAAGCACTAAAGAAAGAAACAGAATCGGTAATTTTTGCAGCGCAAGAACAGGCCATTAATACCAGTGTTATGAAGGCAAAAATACAAAGAATTCAAGAATACATTAAATGCAGATTGTGCAAATAAAAAGAAGAAACGGTAGACCACATTATAAGTGGGTGCAGCAAATCGCACAAATTGAGTACCGTAAAAGGCATGATAATGTAGCCAAGATAATTCACTGGCATTTAGGTAAAATAGTATGGGTTTAAAGTATCTAAAGGCTATTGGAAGCATTAAGTTCACCAGAAAGTGGTTGAGAATAAAAAAGCTAAAATACTCTGGGATTTCAAAAAATCCAGACTGACAAAAGCTTGGAATGTAATACACCCGATATTACAGTGGTTGAAAAAAGTGAAAACAAGGGTGTTCAGTTTATCGAAATATCAGTACTAGAAGCTAGTCAGATTGACGACAAAGAAAATGAAAAAATTACAAAATATCGCGATTTGCAAGTCGAAGTTGCACGAATCTGGCAAAAGAAAACGAAGGTTGTTCCCATAATAATAGGTGCTTTAGGCGCCATCCCTAAAACATTGAAAAAAATCTAAAAGCACTCGAGTTAGATGGATGAAAAATTGGGCAGCTGCAAAAGGCCACTTTGCTCGGCACAGCTTAGTGGCCCGAATTAGTGGAATATAACGAGCCTTTTCTTAAGACTGAGAAAGCAAATCAAATGTTGATGAATATTATATATATATATATATATATATATATATATATATATATATATATATATATACTTCTTACTGTGTACTGTGTTTGTATTAAAACGCAAGTTATAATATATTATTTGTGTATATTACAAATAATCTTTTTGTTAACACGATATCAAATTTTCAGCAGCAACACCAACAACAAAAAATGTAAACTGCAACTTGCAATCAAGTTATTTGCTTTGCATAACTGAGATGTTTAACTGTAAACTATTACAGACCATCACAGTAACACATCTAGTTACTTTGATCGATAATATTACTAATAATCTATCAACTGTTGTTCTTTACTAATTGAACGCTGTGCAAAATATGATATTAATTGCAATCTAAGCGTTTAAGCTTTGGAGACTTTCATATAAACCACCCAATAACAGATGTCCTTATGGCGATGCACAATGATATGACAGGTATATAATGTTAAATAGCATTCATGAATGACGAGGATTGCATAACTGATTAAAAATTATTATTATTACTACTCACTTAATGAATTAATTCTTGCTTTAACAAAACGAAACCAGTAGTCAGCACTGAAATTTTTGTATAATGTTTTTTTTTTATTTGTTTGTTTAGGTTTTGATCGTTTTATTTGTGTATGTGTAATTTATTTGAAAGAGAATAAATATTTCATATTAAATATTAAAATAATAATATATAATAATATAATATAAAACGGAACGTTATTATATTAAACCCCATGACTAATTGCTATATAAAACTCGAAAAATGCGTATCTTTTATTTTATACGAATTATTATTCATTACTCGTATTATTCATATCACATGTCAAGATAATAATCAGTTATAATTTTCCTGCATTAAAACTGTTGCTTGTTTCTATGTATACTTTCATATAACAACTTGTAGCAGATGGATCCTTCTGATGTAGAAATTGTTTTTCTTCAAAATATGCTCATATGAATTTCGGTTTCCGGTTTATATCAAGAAGAAAATAAAGATTCGTAAATTATTTATTAAACAAAGATTAATAATCAAAGCACTAAAATGCAAATGAGGAAGCAGTCGAGTTCAGTGTAAAGAATTCCGAATAATTACTTCTCTTCTTTCTGTTTCATGCATTCATGAAGATGAGGTGTGTACAAAGAGGGACAACAGAAAAATAAAACATTGCTTAAGGATCAGGAACACGGATGGAAGGTAACGCAGAGCAAACCATTAACTGAAGATAAGAAGCATTGCGCTGGAGGTAAAGTGTCAAGTGGTTAAACAGAAAAGGATACGAATTATTATCCAACATTATTACATGAAAAGCAACTCATAACAAAGTGAACATCAACAATATAAAACGAATCATTGTTAAGAACATTTTCCATAAATATCCAAAAATCTAACTAATGATCTAAGATCAGCAGGAATGCTCGAATATTCTGTAAGTAAAAGGAATGCAATTAGATCCTAAAAACTTTAAAAATGAGAAAAATAAATGAAAACGATAATTGAAGAAGTTTTAAACACTACATTTATAATTAGAGTTCCATAGAGTTCCATCAAGTTGGAAATTAAAAAAAAAAAGACCCACTGAAGGCATACTGAAACAAATAAAATAATATTATTTATATCATACAGATTGCAAGTATCAAAGCCATCATATGACTCATTAAAGCTTTTAGCACGTTCATAGAAAAAACAGTTGAATATATATATTACAAAAATAATATGCATTAATATTTCTGTTAGCAAAACTAAACACTATGTATAGACGGGTATATAAATACTACAACTTCGATATTGATATACACACTGCTGCCTAATTAAATTGGAGGGATGGAATCCTCCCAAGTCAGTGCAACTTTGTCAGGATGAAATGGTGCGAGAAGAGAACTAATGGAGTTTGAAAGGGGCGTTGTGATAGATGGCCATGTTGCAGGCCTATCTGTTAGGCAGTTTTTGATGCTGTAACAGGGCATGAAATCGGCTCACATGTCCCTTCTTACCCAGGCTAGCTTCGACCTCTATCTCAGAGATGAAATGTTTCATCTGTGCGTCTCTTCCGCAGGTTCATCCATGGTCTCTGCACCAATAAATTACTAAACATAATTCCTCCGCTTGCTATTACGCCAGTTAAAACAAGAGAAGCAGTTGCTCAAAATAGTTTTATGGTACAGCCGCAGACTCATCGAACCTGCTTATCCTCTTAATCATTTATTAAATTTTCCCGTTCTGGAAAAGCTTTCTCCATGATGTGTTTCCCAGTGTTTCAACACTCTTTATCAAGCATGTCACTAAGTTTCTTCTTTCTCAATTTTTGTCTGCACCTCACACGGCGAGGTGGTGCTATAGGTTCTATTTCCTTTCGTGTGTGGGATAAATATAACAAAAAAGCCCCATCACACACACACACACACACACACACACACACACACACACACACACACACACACACACACACACACACACACACACACACACACACACACACACACACACACACACACACACACACACACACACACAAACACACACACGCATACACGATTATTTTGACATCCATGGATTAATACGGAATGGATGTCCATTGCAAATGCAAATTGCAGTTGGTTATTCTTTATCCTAGCTTCGTATCTGCTATCGTTTTGATTTTAAGAAAGAATTAGGTGAAAAATACTGTAATTGTTTGAGGTTCCTCTGTGGTCGTATCTGAGATTTCCTCAGAAATTAATATCTCTTGTATAAATATATATATATATATATATATATATATATATATATATATATATATATATGTATATATTAACTGAGTTCGGATTTGTAATAGTCTGCTGATGCCATTGGGGAAAAATAAAATATTCATATTTTTTTACAGATTTCATTTAATCAAACATTAGAAAATAATGGATATGTTCAGCTTTGTCAAAATTCATGCTCTCTCTCTCTCTTTCTTTCTCTCTCTCTCTCCCTCTCTCTCTCTCTCTCTCTCTCTCTCTGCTCAACAGAGGTAACTTTGTTTGTGCTTAAACAGCATTAATATACGCATGCATCCTTTCACTCAGCAGTGTATGCATACTCACAATGGAATGTAGTAATATTTCATTTGCAATAAATACGATTATATTTCAAAATATTAACCGAAATAGTTTACGAGATTCCCCTTTGGGTACGTACGTATCGATTTTTCTGTTTATAGGAGGATACCATTTCCGTTTTCACTTTCTTTTCTTTATTTTCCATGAATATGCCCTAAGAAATTCCGTATTGCATTTATTATTAATCATTACGCTATTCTAATCATTGTTATGCAAATTAGTTTTTGGTATTATTTTTATAACAGGAATGTTACTCAGCTGAAACAACGATTTACCTTTGCTTGATTTTAACCTCAAGCTGAATCGTATCAAGAATGGGGGGATACTCTTTTCACAGACTTTCTGTAACTAAACTAAGACATCTAAGTACGTAAAGTGGAGTGCAATTAGGTGTACATGGCGATTATTAGGCAATCACTTCTGCTACTGCAATGTTAGCGACATTGTTGCGAAAGTTGAAGGAATGCAGAGATTGTTTAAGAGTTAACTTTAATTTGATTCAGGACATTAAAAGTAAAATTAAAATTGAATATTTTTCATCAGTGACATACGTTAGAAATTAGAATAACGAGGCGTATGTTTTTATATTATTTTCATCTGAAAATAAATGAAAACCGTTACATGAAACTGTAACGGTTTCATCTTCGAATCCCGAGAACGGATTGGTTTCTACTCTGAAGTCGTTTTCGTAACTATGACTTTATAATGTTTTCGTTTTTCTTGAAAATAAATACCACCGCTTGAGCACCAGTGATAAACATCACAGCTCGCGTTGGAAAGACAAAAAATGCTAGTAACTTAAGTAAACTGCGTGTGTTCTCCTGCCTGGCGTGATGGATGAAAAACCCTAGTTTCCACGACGGAAAAACACTGACTCCCCCACGTATGGGACCTCAAGCATCAGCTGAAATGCTTGGGTAAAGGTTCTTTGTGTTCTTAGATATTAGATAATTAACTATATATTAAAAAATCAATATGTCTTTATCTAAAACACTTCCCATAATTCAACCGATGGCCATGTTTTTTCCATAATTTCACAGTTGGCCATGTCGATCCCTCATGCATTAACCTACCAATGGTTTTGGAGATAATTGTCTTCAAGGATTGCAACCCTCCATGAATGCGAAACATTACTTACCTTCCAAAAAATATCATAGTATATAATTCTGTAATGATAGAATAAAGTCAGATAACTAAAAAGGTCTACTATTAATTCCTTTCTTTGAAAAGATGTTTAGTTCAGTCGATATCGACGAGAGCCCTTTTATATGTATGTAAGGTAGCTGAACGGTGAAGCAATTTGTGAAATGAATTGTGCCGTTTTCTCAACAGTTTTTCGTTGTTATAAATCTTATATAAAAATGAAGTGAAATGTACTGCAATTGCTGGAGTGTGTGGTGTGATGGTGAGGAGAAATATTCTGCAAGGATGGTCGAGGCTTAAACAAAGGGCCTCTAATTTCCCATTACAACACGCAAGCTGCAAGTTGGTTGAGCGAATAGTAACACAGATAAAATGAATAGTCTCCTAATTTTACAGTATTATCCACGGGAATGATTTTTTATAATCAGATGTAGGTTGTTTATATTAAAGTATGTCTGAATCAACTACCCTGCAGATATATGGTGTAAAAAATCAAAATACAAAAATGTGATAACCGTACCCCCCCCCCCATGCTATAATGAATCATTATATGTATTTTGTCACAGATAGTTTTAATAAAATTAAAGAAACCATGAACTCTCAAAGAGGCAGATATTTTTTTTATGATTTACTTCAGAAAATGGCTACGAGAGGGCACGTGCAACAATAGTATACAACATAGGAAACCAAATACAGAAATTTACTGAGTTTCAACCTGATACTGCCGATGTCTTCTTTGCGATTTACTGCGAAGCAAACTCTATTGACAGATAATATATATTAGAAATGGGAAAGATCTCTGTCAGATTGAAATACTGGGGGGGAAAGGACTCTGTCAGATTGAAATACTAGGTTGGCTAAACATATATAAAGTGGTAAAGCATATTAGAAGAAATCAAGATGTAAAAAGGGACATTCGTCGTCCAGTTACGACTGCTAGCCTAAACTTATGTGTACTCAAGTACATTACCACCTTACAAAATCAAACAAATATAATGCTGATCGGTCTAAGAAAATGAAGCTATGTGGTAGTTTCGTTTTATTATTAAGCGGTAACGTTGTGCTCTCAAATTTGTTTTTAAATGCTACAGGTGTAGATGTTACGTGATGGGCAGCGTTTAGTTTTTCAGAATGCGTAGCTTAGTCGGTATGAACGATATCTTTGTTTGAGAGAGATGAGCTTTAATCCCTTCTACCAGATTAGCCATATTTATTATAGCTTTTCATTCGGAGAGGAATAAGTTGATTTGATATCGGAATGACGGGGTTTGTTTTTCGCGAAACAGTCAAACTAGCACAAAGGATGCTCGACATGAATACTTTTAGTGCACTTCGCATTGTTTTGTTTTTTTCACCGAAATTTAAACAACACAACAACATCCCAGATTACTCGATGATCATAAAGTGCAGGTGATCATTCTTTTTGTTAAAGAGATCTGTGGGTTTGATTCTCATTTTTTTGGGAATGATTCCGTTTGCGATAGTTGTATGAAACGTTTACGTAATCTTTCGTGTGATAGCTATTCTGAAAGCACACCCAAAATTGCTCAAAATGGAAAGACTAAATGCTTAGACAGGGACGTTTTACGTATAATTACCTACAGAGCATTCACACTAGAGTGCGTCATAACTTCGGTTTTTCTGTTTGATGGGATAAAAAATTTCAGTTTTGGAAAGACGCACCCT
The DNA here is from genome assembly GCF_054136105.1 of Typopeltis vanoorti. Taxonomy (NCBI): domain Eukaryota; kingdom Metazoa; phylum Arthropoda; class Arachnida; order Uropygi; family Thelyphonidae; genus Typopeltis; species Typopeltis vanoorti. The sequence goes on along the minus strand of NC_143555.1, from coordinate 108,979,220 downwards.
CACATCTCCCATATCAGAAGTATAGGGAAACATTTTCTCCTCACCTCTTCGTAATATTTCCAGAGTACTCTCATATTTCCAGGATCTTACTTCCCTTCATGAATTGCTCTGTAGCTCTAACTTTCATGACCTAATCCATCGTATCCACAGTCCACTCAACCAAACAACAAGCAAGCAAAAAAAAAAAACATCGTAGGTACTTTTCATCTCGGAATTGCTTCTCACTTGTACAACAGTTAACACCGTAAACTCTTATAACACAATACAAGGGTATAACACGCGATCTAATAGTTTACAATATTGTATAATGTTCAAGCCACCTACTACAAGTAGATGAGTACCGTTAGCGGGCTGAAGTTTTTTTTAGCTTTACAAGAGTCTCGAAGCTCTGTTCGTGACACCAAACCTGAAACCTTTCAATTCTCGAGATTTGGCCTCAAACAAGTGAGATGTGGCCTCAAGCCGGACGATGAAATGTATCGACCAGCTAAATACAATCCCAAACATCTACGCGTATGACGGTGTTCGAACCCATGGTCTGTTCGTTGAAGAGCGACTACGTTAAGCGGGGTAGCAAAATTTGGTTGTGGTTCACAGAATCCTCCATAAAAATACAGAAGAGAGAAATCCAATTAACTGGATAATTCCTCGCTAACTGATTTTTCAATGACTTCCTTATTCGTTCGGTTCCTGCCTTATCCCTTTTCTCTCGATATTTTGGGACAAATATTTCGCTATATCGGCTGTCATCTTCATTATTTCACTGGCAGTTAAGGATCTAAACTCAGCTACTGATGGTGAACTATCACATCAGCTTCAATCTTACTGAATCGACTTCTCAACCTTTTCTTTTATTCTGTTTTCAGCCTTCCTCACTTTTTTCTTCTAAGAACTAAGATCTATAGATGATGAAGAAATACAACAACATGTTCCTTCTGTTATCCACATGGCCCTTTTGTATTACGAACCTCACATTTTCATCGAGTGTGAAGTTCATATTAAAACTTTCATCTAATTGAGAATTTATTTCGTATCCAAACACAAGTGGTAGAGTAGTAAGTAAGTGGTACAACATTATTTACAACAAACTAGGATAGATTACAAATGAGAGCAGCTTAAATTTGATAATAAGAAATGAAATATGAAGAAAGAAACTATACATAACTTATATACAATAAATATGGTCAGATGTTCCTCCAGTATCTTGCGCTTTCAACTGCTCTTTCTGTGCAGGATATAAGGTCCTCTTGTGATGGAAGTAAGGGGCAAGAACAAAGGTGTTCCATGGACTGGGTTGTCCCACACTCACAATTATATGGTCCAGTGCGGCAGCTCCATTCGATGAGGTTTTGTTTGCAGCATCCTTTTGTCCGAAGTCTGTTGAGGCTTTTCCAAGTTCCAGTCCAAGTGGGCATGACATGGAAGATGTTCGGCTGTTGGAATACCAGTATTATTCTCAGGGTATAGTGTAAGCCATTGTTGAAGTCTTATCTCCGGAGGGTTTTTAGGTGGTTCAACAGTTGCTAAGAAGCTATGTCGGGATCTTAATCTTTGGGGCAGTGTGGTCTGGCCGAATAGTGGGCGACGTTCATCATTCATTTGTCTGCTTCTTTTGTCAGCTGAGAATGCAGATCTTCGAAGTGAAGGTGGGTGCAACACCAGCCAAAGTATACAGGTCTTTTACTTGTGCTGGTTTCAGGCATCCTGTAATTAATGGCTTTCATTCAATGCTGGATCAAGTTTTTCAGCATGGCAGGATCTGGACCATTCTGGGCAGGTATATTCACCAGAAGAATAGGAATGGGCCAAGGCAGAATATCTCAGTGTGCTAGGGTCTGCATCCCATTTGGAGGAGGTAAGCTTTCTTTGTATGTTGTTTCTTGCATTCACTTTTGCCTTCGTTTTTTCCGTGTGTTTATATGAAAGGATGCGATCGAGAGTCACACCGAGGTAGATTGGGTTCCAGGAATGTTCTAATTAAGAGCGTTCCCAAGAAATCTGCAGATTCCTGTTCACCTCCTTATTGTTAAGGTGGAAAAGGTCAGTCTGGGTTTTCAAGGAGTTTAGTTTAATTGATTGCTGCTATAATATGTGGTTAGTTATTTAAGGCAAGTGATAGAGTAGTTTCAATGGATTTGAAAATATTTTTGATTGAGTAACCATGGCAAGGTCATCAGCATGTATAAAATATCTAGTTCCTGCAAAGATGGGGAGATCATTGTCGTAAATGTTGGAAAAATAATGGTGATAACACACTTCTATGGCGGGGAGGCCATTTTTGGGGGGATGCCAGCGGATCTCAAAAAGTCCACAAAAAGTTCCACAAAAAGCGTCTGTGTTCCAAGAGTGTTTGGATCAGGAGAACAAGGTTACAGGCTCTAGTTATTCTGTATATTTTATTTTATCCAGAAATTCTCTATTCTATCCTATATTCTACCAAGGTTGGTGTTGAACAAATTTTGAAAACTACTTTCAGGGAGTGAACCGTGAAAAGTCACTGGAGGTGGGCAACATTTGTAATGCAGCTATCTGAACAGAAATCTGCTCGCTATTGCAAATAAAATTAGGAATAAGTTGATTTTTACGAAGGTCCTAACAAGATGTGAGGTGTGGAAAAGGCCGCGATACGTAATTTCACAATAATTGCTCAAAGGAGAAACGAAAATGGATATTTACTTCACCTCTGACCGCCGTTAGGTGTACGATCCTTATTTTCTTCATGAGGAAATGAGTAAAACATCAAGATACTCCTCACCAGTCATTAAACTCACTTTATAGGTAAATACGTATAATGATACCTATATCTAATCACAGTGTTTCACCACCAGATGTCACTTCGATGAGCAAGCACACTTCGATAATTCTGGTTCTCCGCTGTAAAGACCAAATATGACACTTCCCAAAACAGTTTCCTTTTGCTATACGCCGTAAGGAGAAATTAGGGAAAACGAAATCTTTACAGGATGTTTCCAATGATTGCGATGTCTAATGATCATGTTTCAGAAGGTGCATCCTCAATTATCGTTCTGTTTCCCAATCGATCTGTTTCTGGTGTCTTCTTGGATGCAGTACGTGGTTATAACACGAAGAACGTTTATTAACTTTTTATTGTTTAATACAATAACATATGAATTTTAAAAACGCATGGAATTAATCTGTAAAATGAAAAATATAAATTTTTTTTAATATTTAATTATAAATAAAATTTTAATTTAAATTAATTTTAAAATTAAGAAGGTGCTAAAATCTAATCTGTAAAATCTAAAATATAAACATTTTTAAATATTAAATTATAAAAAAATATTTAAAATTTAAATTAATTTTAAAATTAGGAAGGTGCTAAAAAGCTTCTCTATTAAAACTATTTTCTCACCAGTTTTCTAATACACCTGTTAGAAAATTCAATCAAATCTAATTAACTTAAAAAGAGAGCACTCTGGTACATGTGAAGTGTACTCATTATGCTTTTCTATTGTCATATAATGCGGAAACCATTATTATAATATACGGTCTTATCTTATATATAAAGAAATGCGGAAACCATTATTCACCCTTATATATTTATACAGGATTTGAATGTTTTCCAAAATTTTTCTTCAGGAGTTTACTGATGTAAAAATCGCGAACATACATATATATATAAGCTTTTCAAATGAATTTATCAGGATACCTTACAGAACGATACATTTATACAAATAATATTTTCACTGTTACATTCTTTAACGGGTGTACTACTTTGAAGGAGTCGGGTACTAGTGGATCTTGGAAGGAAAATTGGTTATTTCGCTAAAAACAGTTACAGTGGGTGGAGCTAATCACTTCGCATTCAATTTCCTATAAGGTTTTCGATATTGGTTTGCTTAGAGGATCTATGTTAGCGATCTTCTAGTAAGCTTACGCATTTGTGAAGAGTTTTTGAATTCGAGTTCTTTTTTTAATAGATAAAATGTTAATATTTGAACCATTTACCCGAGATATAGCGCAGGTTTTTGTTAAAAAAAACACCGACACGGAAAAAACAAATTTGTTGTGTTTCACAGAATGCATACTACTTTAGGGACATTTTCTGTGAGGGTTTGTGATGCTTTATTCAGGTCTTGGAGTCAATTCTACAGATGAAAATCCAAGATCCTTTCTTCTATAATCTTATGAGAAGAGAATGGATTATGCAATTAATTTTTGAAGAACGCGTCGTTTGTGATCACATAAAACTGCGCACTTTTTTTAATCTCTGCGGGGTACGAATATTTTTTAGCGTTTTATTATTTTACACCAATATTAAAGTATATTTTTTATAATTAATACTTTTTATATTTCCAGATCACTTAAAATAATTTTTTTAAAAATTATGAACAACTAAAATATCTGATATAAATTAGTAATCAACGTCATTAAAGTCATTAAAAAAGAATAAGTTAAAACATTGGTGGACCTGATTAGTGGGATGAAAAACTGGTTTTTCCCTAAGGAAAATCCCTTCTACCACAACCTGTAAATGACTGTTCAGTACTATATGTAGAAAATTTACCGTTCCACTCGACGAGCAAAATCATCATTAATTAAACCACGGATGATTCGTGGCATAATTCTGAAACATAATGATTGTCCATCCTCTTAAAAGTAAAATGTATTCTTGGTAGAAGGTCACTTTTATTCCAGATTTAAATGCTTGTTACTAGCTCCTTATAGCATACGTAGTATAATGAAGGAAGGTTACGTAATTATTTCCTGACTCTATTTAGCGAGACGGTTTATGATATTCTACATGTTGTTGTTGTGAGGTTGCTTTCACGTTTGATATTTCGGTTGAAATCCACAATAAAGGTTCTGTTACGCAGTTCATCAAAATACAATTAGGTTGTATTACGTCACTTCGATGATAACCCTTATTTTTCTCAAAGAGCATTCAAAACTTAAGGTTCAGTTCTTGTAATTGATTGAAGCATAATTTAGTTAATTATGCTTCAATCATAATTTCAATCAAATCAATCTTCAATCAGAACATAATTTATAATTCACAGCTTTGTGTAGGCAAAGCACTGATAACTCTCTTTGAGTTTGTCTTGTTGATTTATTAATATCTAATTTTAAATAATAAAACTAACGTATAAAATTAGTTTCCAAAATCAAGACTTGGAAAACAAACATTTTTCAACGCTTCTATTTTATTCGCAAATATCACCTTGTATTGTACTGTGTAGGAATCAACAAACAAATCTTTTCTTACCTTGAACGAAAATGTGTACCTATCTTTTGATCATTCTTCTTCTTCTGATACTGACAATATTACAATTATATAAACGAGTAAACAAGAAATTGCATAATCTTAGAACGAAACAGTAAATTAAGATAACGTAATATTATTTACAATATTACGTTCAATTATAAGCGACGTTAAAAAAAATAATAAACGCCTTCCACTCCAAAATGCTACACTTCTTACTGCACTACATTTTGAGTTAAGAAGTGCAGGTATTAGCAGCGCAAACATGTGGGAATTTTTCTAAAAAGAATTCCTGTACTACTAAGCGCTTTTAAGACTGAGTTGCTCAGAATTACATTAATAACCAAAAGGACGCCAAAGAATCTACGATTATGACACCAGCGTATATATATCAGTGAAGTGTGCTCAAAAGTCGGTATGTCATTCCTTTAGGGGGAGGAGGAAGAGAAGGATGAGGAGTTGAAATAATTATCTTTGGATCAAGAAGAGATAAATTGCATTGTCGGATCTGCAATTTGTAAAGGACTTGGGAAGGACGTGTAAAACTGAAAAGTTATGCAGATGCGAAAATTTTAACCAAGATATTCTCGCTATTTTGATATATGATTTGAAAATATGGAAAAGAAATGCGAGGGAAACCCACAGTTTAAGTACTCTGTAACGTGTCGATTGAATACGTCTATCTATTAGAAAAATGAAAATTTCTTAAAACAATTCCTTCCATAAATTCCCTCCAATAAACGAACTGTGAATTTTCGGAAACGATTCAAATTGAGGTTGCCATATTGGGGAAAAAAGTCATTATTGCGTATATCCGTATAAGCGTTGATACTGCACCAGAAATGTTTAGTATTTGTACAGAATGTACAAATAAATTGTGAAGGAGATACTTCTGCATACAATTCGTGATTTATAAGGACAAGCCACTCAATATAAGTAGAAATGCTTCTATTAACACTGCAGTTTCAGAGACAGGCTGTGGTGAACTCACAACAACGATCACCAAGGCATCAGATGTACTCTTTTCCGCACCACCTTTGAGGTAGAGTATGAGGCGCGCTTTTTTTAACGTGGTATCCCCAGTAGGCCTACTCCACGATCTGATAACATAAATTTGGGATTGTCATGGAAAAAAGCAATAAAGATAATTTCTCGTATTAAGAATTTCAGTTTGTTAAAAAGTCACTTTTTTATCTCAAGCAATACGTAAAAAACTTTATAATCACAGACACGTTCAGGATTACACAACACCATAGGTTACTTTTATTAATACCGGCTTGATGTTTCATTATTTTTGAACGGGCTAGATGATATGCCTTAGTCATTTAAGTTGTACATAAGCAATACACATTCTTGTAATCCTTCGATATGGAGAACAAAGATTGCTCAATGCACACTGGTAATGATCAATTTAGATAGCCTTCATCCCATGATGGAATATTACCATCCATCTTATTGGATGTCTCATTATAAACTCCCTGCCACATCCACTTCACTAACATTCGTGGCCTTAACATCAGCATAAATGATATTCACCATCACTTGCAATTATCCCGAGGAGACCTCCTGCTCTTCACAGAAACCCAAATATTACTTACATCCACCTGACCATCACATTATTTCTCAAGTGTTAAGATTCCATACTTCACAATTTCTTTCGCCACTAGGGGGGACACTTCTGCCTTTTTGAGATCAGATATTACATTCGAGAGAATGGATAATTTAGAATCCCCTGCTTTAGATCTTCTCTAGTATAAGGTTTCCTTGTCCCATCTCATAATATTTATCTGCTCTACTTACCTTTCTTCAAACTCTGATACCTACTGTGACCATTTTATATTCTCTACATGAAATTCGACACCTGAAATCAAGCAATTCTTCTTTCAGTGGTCTGACTATTGCTTCATTCACTTGATCCTAACACCTGCTGCGAACGAATAATAGAAATTATTTTTACCGGGATGGAGGCCTTCATCCTTTATTCTACTCAGAATCCTCGTCCACTTTCGAAGCCCAGGTTTAACAGGAGGTGTATAACAGTAGTCAAAGGAAAAACCTCTGCTTATCGCATTTGATTCGCATTAAGAAATCCAGCTTAATACGTTGCTTGTACTAAAGAAAGCACAAATGTTAAACAGTCATTAGTAGATTTAAATCTAACTTCAAAAAGGCCTAAAGCAGAAACTTTGCCTCCTGTCCAAAGGAACGCTTTACCTTCTGGTCCATTTCTAAAGCTATTTTAGGCACCTTATTCTCATTGGCACTTCCACCTCTCTCTCTCTTCCTGATGGCACCAATTTTATTTCAGCCGAAGATAAAGCTTACCTCCTTGTATCGCTGGTTAGATCAGCACAGACCGAATTCTGAGCACAGTATCTCTCCTGTAGTTTTGCGACACAAAGACAAATGAAAATTAATAAATAACGCCTGCAGTAAAGTCTCTTGGTCCTTTCCATTGCACATAAAGTGATAAAAGTTCAGATGCCCAATTTGAATGGCGTAATCCATGCTGGTGGTCGCTGATTTATTGGTGGGACTGGGGGTAGTGAAGGACTTGATCCATTATTTTGAAAAGGATTTTAGATTATATCATTGGTCGGTTGTTTAAAGGTAGACAGACGTCTATCCCTTTCTAGACGGCTAAGTATGCAATTGCTTCCACGTTTGGAGATTTGTACTAGCCATGTATCACAGATTGAACAAGCGATACAGGACGGGTGTTATCATTGTGCTCCATAGATAACACCCGTCCTGTATCGCCCGTTTAATATGTGATACATGGCTAGTACAAATCTCAACACGTGGAAGCAATTGCATACTTAGCCGTCTAGAAAGGTATAGACGTCTGTCTACCTTTAAACCACCGACGAATGATATAATCTAAATCCTCTTCAAAGTAATGGATCAAGTCCTTCACTACCCAGAGCCCCACCAATAAATCAGCGATCACCACCATGGATTACGCCATTCAAATTGGGCATCTGAACTTTTATCACTTTATGTGCAATGGAAAGATCTGGACAAAATGGTAGGTTGTTTCCAGAGCTTTTGTTTGTGCCATGGTATTGAGGCCTGATAAACATATTCCCATCCTTTTTGTCTATCTGCCACTCTCTGTGATTCTTTTGGTTTACTCATTGTTGTTCATTCATTTCTTAGCTTCCTTTCTGGTTGATGGGTTCAACTCTTCAAGCTTTCCCACCAAAGCTGGAGTGCTTCTTCTTTCACCTAACCTCTTTGTCATTTACATAAGTCACCACTAATCCTATCCACAGCTTTGCATGTGACAGTATTCTCCATTCTTCCTACTCATGTGACAAACCTTGCAGTGCGCAAAGACATTAGTGGTTGATGACCTTGAATTTTGGGATTCTGCGCACTGCAATGTTTGTTATATGAGTAGGAAGAATCCCAAAATTCAAGATCATCAACCACTAATGTCTTAAAGATTGATTTATGTTCTACCCTTCAATTGACCAAGAAAATCTTGTCACATACAATGCCAAAAAAATTCAGTCTTACCTTTTTTCTCCGAAAAGAATTCTCCGCTCACATTTCCTTCCTTCCCTCAGTAACCCACAAATCAACAGACACGCGAACAGATCTTTCTTTCTCTCTCTCTCACTCTCTCTCTCTCTCTCTCTCTCTATGCTTTGGCTAACATTCAGCAACATTCTTTACTGTATCACATGAAGAGCTTGCCCAGAATCCAATACAAAAGACATTATCTTTTGCTCAAGATGCCAATTTGCGTTCAATCAACTCTTAACTGTATACAAATCTCGAATCCTGCCGTGCTTAAAATATTGCTCACGTGTTTGGGATGGAACAGCTGAAACGTCTCTTAACCGTTTTGACGCCATCCAGAGAAGATTTGTTCGGCAAATAGACGATCCTCCTATTCGAGATTCACTTCAACCTCTATCTTAAATTCGCAGTGTTTCAGCTTTGTGTCTCTTCTGGAAGTTCTTCAATGGTCATTGCTGCACTGAACTGCTAAATATCATTCGTTCACTTTCTGATGCACTTGTTAATACAAAAGCAAGTTTCCCTGCACTCATTCACTGTGCAAACGCATCGGACCTGCGTCCTTCCTCCACTTTTACGCCATCTATCTCTGTCGTCTCCCAAAGCTTACCGGAAAAGGTATTCCCAAACTACAACCTTCAAACCTCTTTAAAAAATTCTACCTGACTCCTCATCTATACCACACACACATACACTGATGTGCTTATACGTTCTTTGACCTCTTATGTATGGGATTCATAAAAAAATAATAATAAATAAATGACATAAATAAATAAACTATTTCTCCACCGATATCTTGAATATATTTCTACCTGGTTGTAAGAAATAAATTCCCTTTTCAATTTGAGTTGATGTTGCTAGTAAGAAGAATACGCTGAATTGGTTAAGACCCATAGGATGAAGTCTGAATCCATTTATCCCCGCTTAGCCATGAAAATATAAAGGATTTGAACTGAAACAATGCATTGAAAGTGACACATTTTCCCTTGTAATGTCTTTATAAGGACTGAATTAACAAGCTGAAACTTTGAACTTTTAAGCCAACATTTTTTCATCTTCCTTCTTGGATCTTTACGATTCACAAGTATTGAAATATTGGAATGCTTGACTTCAAAACGGTAATTCATAAAATAAGGCGGTTAGTTTTAATTCAGTCTCTTAAATGTGTGTTTTCTCCTTTCATGGGTACGCTTTTTATGCAAGATGAAAAATCTGAATTTACAGCACTTAACCCTTCCTCATCAGTATGAGATCGACTATCTCAATTTCTGTTGAAAAGCCCTTACAAAGCTCGTCGTAGAAGGAATTTGAAACCAGATCATTACTACCAAATGGCATCTTCAATAACGACTGAGCTCATTTCCACTTCCTTACACTGTAAAATACTGCGTTATTTGTATTTACTGGTTTGATGAATATCCTTTTTTAATCGCTAACAAGATTGGGGAAGGTGAAGAAGAGATTTCATACGAAACGTCGTATATATTTCGAAGTCTTCTTCATTATTTCGCAGCATTCAAATTAGGTGGGAAATAAGAAATGGATTTATCGGTAATTATTGCCACGTGCCTTCATAAGAAAGTGCTTTTTAGAGGAATTAATTGCAGTGCTCAGCATTTGCATTATAATTCGACTTCATGAAAATCATTGTACGCACGATTTCCTCCATCGTTTTCTCCCCAAACTTCAATGCATCAAGCACTCGAATCTATTTTTCTCAAACTGACACGATACAAAAATTATTTTCAGGATCCGTGATCAATTAATTCTCTTCATTAATTAAGGATAAATTTTGTTTTTCTGCATGTATCTAAATAATATTCGTGTTGATTGTGGTAATTTATTCAGTGACGGTTGCTCCTTTATATTCAATATTTGAAGGCGCTTAAATCTGTAACAGTATTTTTAAAACACTTTGTACAATAAGCTGATGTTTATTTGCAATGCTATTAGCTTCTGGTTGGAAGTTAAACTTTTCAGTTAACCCGAACCATGTTAAACTAGAGTGGGCGACGAGAGTATTTCGCAAATAATACCAAACTTCGCGGAGTAAATCAGGCCTCTTAGTTTTCCGTGTGGGTGGGTGGTTGGGATATTTTTATTGAAATGCATTCAGTGAGATTTGCAGTTTACTTTGATTTCAGCAAATAAGTCAGAACCGTTTTAGTATTACCTAGATTCCAAGGTTTTTTCGGTTCAATAATGGTCATCGTATTTCTTCCCGTGTGCAACACTTTTTCTTTACTTGCTTTTATTTAAATTATATCCACCTTTCTCAATCAGTTTCGCTCACTCACCGAACTGCATTTACCTCGTAGTATACAATTTTGTTAAATATTTTTGTCCAATGAATTACTAATTTCCTTTTCCAGGAAACGCTGTTGTTCCACTACAAAAGCATACTCATGTCGTTATTTATTCTAAAAACAAAGCCTCTAATTTCAACAGAACTTTAATTCTATTAAAAATAAACGTAACAGAAGAAATCGGTTATTAAACACGAAAAAAAAAAAGAGGAATATTAGATAACTGAATATTTGTGGCAAAACTCTCTGAACCTTCATAGGTCGTTATAAGACATTAATTACTTCAAAGGTTGAATTAAGAAATTATACAAATATTTGAGAAAACATAAACGTGAATTTTTTTGAGGCGATTGAGTTGAACATTAAAACAACGTTACTGAACATATATAAGAAGTCCGCATCCTTGGAAATACTTGAACAGCAGTCACATTGTTAACTCGCACACTTATTTACTTATAATATTACGATCAACACTGACATTTCTTACACACTTCCTTTGTCTCTCTGTCTGTATGCAAGATTATTAGTGCGTAACGTTTCAAAAGGTTTAAATTGTAAATGGAGCACGTTGGAGGCCGTTTTGATTTAAGTATATGCAAAAAAAAAGAGGAAAAAAGAAAGAAAGGCAACATAACAACCCGTGTGGCAAGCGCACGCCATGAGGAATTTGTCCACATTACATCTCTGATTATTGAACTGAATCAAATTAAAATGTTCAGAAAATGTTTTGAGAAATGTGTGTGTGTGTGTGTGTGTGTGTGTGTGTGTGTGTGTGTGTGTGTGTGTGTGTGTGTGTGTGTGTGTGTGTGTGTGTGTGTGTGTGTGTGTGTAGAGGAGATGATTGGAATTATTTGAATTATCATCATCAGTTTCCTGATATGTACCCTCAAGGTTGCTATTACAGCACTCCGTGATTACGTTTGTATATTACTAGTCTCCTATCAACAATTCTCTCACCCCCAAATCAGTCTACTACTCTTCATGACTCCAGTATTGTCGAATCTGACATTGAGTGCATTAAGGCGCTTCTAACTGAATAAATTCCCCTAGACCTTGAAATTCCTCGGTCTTTTTCCTGCCATCTTGGCATCAAACGCCTATTTTGCTAACCTTTCTTCTCCGATTCTATTTACGTAGTCATTCCACCTTAGATTAGCTCTGCTGACAGATTCTTGAATTCTAATAGTGTCAAGTTCCTTTCTTTATTTTAATATAACTCTGCCATTTATGAAATCTGCTCACTCCCCTAATTTTTCTCAGAACCCTCATATCTGCGGTCTCTAGTCTTTCACCAAGTGCTTCATTTTTAACCCAACTCTAAGATTTGTAACTTATAACTGGTTTGAATATGAGCTCTACTCCAGTCATCTTGAGGCACTCTGAATTATGCAGTGCACCCACTCCAAATCATTGATATCTCCATACTTGAGCATTTCTGGTCGAATATCATCTAATTTAGCTGCCTTTCCACATTTTTTTTTAGGCTTCAAGTATGTGTACGTACTATTTTTTACATTCCTGTTGAGACATGTTCTAGTGTGGTTCTGTCACTGCTTGGTTCTTCAACAGTCCTCAAAATAATTACTCCAGATATGTAGGATATCCTCAACTTTAGTATTCATTTCACCTTTATCATCTTTGATTCCTATTACGGTACACTTTCCTCCATTTCTTAGCTTCTTCAATAGTCTCCAGAACATTTCGCCACTCCTCTGATATTTGTTTTCTATTTTTTACCAAAGTCTTCCCACTGGCTCTGTTTAGGTCCTTTAACACATGGCTTCGTTCTCTTACATTTTTCATTGTATTCTTTTAGAGCATCTGCCGAGTTACTTCCTCGAAACGTTTGGTATGTTTTGTTTGTTTGTTTTTTAGAACTGCTTATTTTACTTCTTGTGTCCACCATAAGGTTCTTATTTATCTCTCCTTATAAACAATTGCCCCATATACCTCCCTACACTCCATCTGAATCAATTAATATCTTTTGCAGAGTTTGCGACTGAGGCTACAATTTGGTTCTTGTTTTCAGTCTTTTCCAAATGTTCTTTAATGATGTTTGTTTAGTCGCGACTACACGTTTACCGTAAAAGCTGCTCATCTTTAATTATTTTAGAATCTTTCTTACATACTGTTCTTTTCAATGTATTATATATTTTATACTGCTTTTCATTATTATTAGCTTTGCCCTTTACTCCAAATTTTCCCAAAATATTTCTATATAGCTGCAGGGATTTATTTCCTACTTTGCTGTTTAGATCTCCATTGATGAACACATTTTTCATTTTCTTTGTCAGCAGTCTGTTCTATTAACACAAAAGAAATTACTCACATTCTTTCTTAGGAAAACGTTCTGTGGGACCATGGGCACAAATAAGTTTCATTTTCCATTCCTTCATTTTGAAGAGTATCCACATGATTCTACTTGAAACCACCTTTCAACCAAGACGTTTATCTTCATGATAATTCTTTACTTTCATTATCTGAACAGAAAGCACTTTAAAATTAATACCTCTACCACCTACTCGTAAAAAATCATCCAAGAACAGAAAAGCATCTTAATTCCTCTGAACGGTCTGCATATTCAGCTTCCATGGAGTGTTTCAGAGTTTTGGCACGTATTCGTGATTAATATCTTGATAGATTGAATAACTGAGGGATGTCAGATGTCAGAGAAAGAAAGAAAGGTATTGAAATTGATGAAAAAATCATTGCCTTTTACCACGTAATTCGCTGTAATTGTTTTAGTATGGTTACTATTTGTGAAGAGCATCATCTGTTTTTACGAGTGTGTATCTCTGTGTAGATAATCCCATTTATAAAATTCAATTTTTTTTCAATGCAGTGTGCTGGACTATTAGGTCAGAGGGATTAAATGTCACTTCCTAATAACTTAAGTCATATCCGGTTAATGTTCATATATTTTGGCTAATAACTACGCAATTTAAATTAACATCACTTAGCAGTTAGCAAGGAATCTGAATGCTCCCATTAGTCGATGCGCGTGTAACAAGTTTCACATAGGGAATCATGAATCATATAGTGGAAAAATTGTGGGACTTATGAATTCTAAATAACATTTACTGTATTCTCCTTACGATATTCTTCATTGTAATCTTGGATTTTCAAAAAATTACAGACTTTGTAGACACATTTCATATTTATATGTAGGTGTCTTTGAAATCAAATTCAGATGTCGTTAAGAATACAACAAATAATATCATTCCACTAGGAAAGAAAGACAGACGAAGAAATCTCATAATGGTTGCCTCATCTCATTTTCTTTATAGCCTCTTTTACCTTGCTGTGTCGAGGGTGTATTAATCATCGAATCTCAAACCGTTCCCAGGATAAGGTGGTCAGACCTACGCCCCGGTGTATCCTATGTCCAATAGCGTTGCGTTGCGTTCTCAAGGTCGGTTTACCTGCTTTGCGGGATTCAAAACACCAGGATAAACTGGGGAAAGACCCTATTGTCCATCCCCAAGACTGGCTAACTTGGCTATTGATGTGGAAGATCCTTCAGCTCCTGAACCGACGGGACACTCCTTCCTCAGGCATGTGGTTGCGAAGCGCACAGCCACTAGGCTAACCACGCGGAATAATAATGGATATGTTAAAATCAATTAAAATGAAACGTATTAAAATGAAAAAGAAATGCAAGGTACCCAGTTTGGAAATCATGTTCTCCAGGCATGTTTGAGGGATGAAAAACCCGAGTTTCCTGGAAGAAAAACCCTGCTGCACTCGTATAGGACAGGCTAAGTCGAGCATCAGTTGAACTGCCTCGATAAAATTCTTTGTGTTCTTACACATTAAATAGTTAAATAAATATTAAACAAATTAATATATCGTTATGTAAATACTTCCCATAATTCCACTGATTCGCAGCTGGCCGTGTTTATCCCTCTGGCATTGACCCACCAACAGCTTTGGAGATAATCGAATCTGTTTTCAATACGATTTGTCCTTTCACGAATTCTAACCTTCACTTAGCTACCGAAAAATATCGTAATATATAAGCATATAATATATATTTTTTACATAGCATATTACTAATATTATATATAGTAGTGGTCAGATATCGCAAATAAATTAGGGAACCATTTTCTAAAAAACTGAGCTGCATGGTCGCCATGTGAAACGCTTTGGAGAACGAATAATGGAACTGGAAAAGAATGAACAAACTATAAATTTTTAATCCAATCATAAAGGAAACTCTGAAAGTCAAGACTGCTTCAAGGTTTGCGAAATGAAATTATTTAAAAAAGTGTTTTTCACTTACGTCTAGTGGTCCAGTGGCGAATGAAACAAAATGAAAAATGTAAATTTATACAGAATATCACCAGAAAACTGATACTAGATGGTGGGAAATGGTGAAATATGAAACAAATAATATCAAAATGGAATCGGATGAAAGAAATCAATGGAACATGCTGATCAAACTGTTTATGAAATTACAATAACATTAATTTATAAATTAACCACGAAAATGAAAAGGAAAAACATTCATAAGCGAATGAGGTAATTCGAGTAAGAAATACAGAATGAAATTTAGTAGAAAAAACGGTAAACATTAATAGAAGAGCAACGGTATGCATTAATAGAAGAGCAAGGAGGCGAATTATGAGAGCAATTTGCTAGCATCTCAATGCAGAGCTATAATCAAATTATACAACACCAAATGTTGCTACTGAATAACAGCTATGCAAATTTCTAATATATTGTGAACTGATCTCTTTTACCATTTTGTTAAACTTACGGAAAATGTATATGAAACACGTATCACTTGCTGAACGACGACATTTGTTTTTAAAATTGAAACCTTAATTATTTTTCATTAAATTTTAATTATAATTTAAAATAATATAATGATTATAGCAAGAGAAATATTTGAGAAATTAAGAAAATTTTAATATTTTGTAATATACTTAATACACCTATTTTTAGAAGAATAGATATTTTATATAAAATTTAATGCAAATAACTCAATTCATAAGAAGATCGACCGTGAGATGCGTTGATTAATACACTTGGAGGGTAATGGATGGCAATGCTGTGGCCAATGAAGTTCTAACTAGGCTCGGATATCGCTGTTACCCTCCTACCATGATCAAGCTTTAATAGCTCAATAACACCTTATCCCTACACTGTCCTTTACAGATAACGGGGAAGATAAAAGCATTCTTTCTTCGCCCCTTTAAACCAGTCCTTATAAGGACTAAAATTACAAAGGTACCCGTATGGTGGCCAGGATAAGAATATCCCCAATGTAGCTCATGCATGTCGTACGAAGCGACTAAAATGGGTACCTAAGTTCTAACTGAGGCTCGGCTATTGTTGTTACACTGCTGCCATGATCAGAGCTTTAATAGCTCAATAACACCTTATCCCTACACTGTCTTCTTCAGATAATGGGGAAGATGAAAAGCATTCTTGCTTAGCCCCTTTAAGGCAGTCCTTATAAGGATATAAGGACTCAATTCATATGTTGTTCCCAGCACATGTGATGACACTGACACTAGTTTGACACTTAAGAATTCACTTTGAAATAAATCACTTGGAAGATTAAAAGTTCTTCCAGCTAAATTTTAACAAAATATCAACGAACAGAAGATGATTATAATCAGATATAATTAGTTTTAAGTTTTTTAAATGTTACTTAAACTATTATTTTGATTGAATTCGTAAAACAAAATTGTTTTAACATTAGTATTGTTCCGTTGTTCGAATTTGCGGTGTATTGTTATCGAATTCGAGTAAACCCGTAGAAATCAGTACAACCAAATATAAATGTTGCTATCTTTAAAACCAGAAATGACTATGTTAATCTAACTAGAAAGAAATTGTGCCATATCGGAGCTCGATAAATAATGTTCACCACATCGAAATCAAATTCGAAAATAATAAAAAAAACATTAAAACTTTGCTAAACCAGAGAATAAAACTCAAGGAATATAAATTATTGCTTTACATGTCCATACACCTAAATTCAATTATACTTCACGTGCTGGCTGCAATACAACATTGGTATATGACTGTCAGTTACTTTGGGCTACACCGGTTAAACTTCATTAATAATGAGATTTTTAAAAAATGAAATAAATAAAAATAAACTTTTATCTAACCTGAAGGGAAGCAGCTCTTTCTATGGGAGATATATCTCTTTTCCGTATCCAGTTCAATCCAATGTCATTCTCCTTTGTGGAGCTTGCTTCTGGTCTCTCTGACTGCTTATTGTTCTCCACAAGTGAAAATCACGCGTCATTGTTGAAATTCAAATAACACAAGCTTTATTAATCAATATTGATTTATGATTGTTTAAACGGATTTGAACAGAGCTAGACCTCATAACAATTTGTATAGTGCGATCTTGAGAGAGCATGTAATATCCACACTATTTAACACCCTGCTATGTAATCTGAAAAACTTCCAAACAATTAGAGAACTTTAAAATACAAACGACGGAAATTCTCCTAACAACATCCTAACCACACCGATAAAAGCTAGCAAAAATAAAATAATAATAAGTCATGTTTGTTCTTAATACTACTGCCACAGAACAGCTGACACCAGCTTCTTAAACTTTGAGATAATCCACATCATCATCGTTTCACTACTAACATTAGCACCCAATTCACATAATACATTTTATTACTTCCTTTGCTTTACTTTATCCTATTCATAATTTACACACGAACATGAAATTTTGTTTACAAAATTCACTAAATATTAAATATATATTTCAGAGCATTTTACATCTTCAGATCGTACTTTGCTGTTAGCATCACGCAGTTGCCCGGCAAGTCTATCGCACGATCTTTGGCTATTTTAATGTTCCACTTTCAGAATTTTTCTAATTCTAACTATGTTAATTGAAAGAGATAATTAAATATTAATAATAGATCTACGTAAACCTTTAGCAGTACAACTACAAAATATTATTATTATTATTACTATTATACACATTAATTATTCTAATTGTAACTAAATGAAAGCAATATTCAGCGAACTTTGGTATCATAGTGTTATATTTTTGTTTTCTATTTCTGTCTAATTTGTTTGGAAGGGAATACAGTATTGTAGCGATAAAAATTTATTATTAGAAAAATGAAAAAGATTTCATTTATTGTATCAGTACTGTAAATATATTATTGTACACCATTGGAAATATGTCGTCAATCCATACTGTATATAAACAGTATAAAAAGAGGCTGAGTGCAGAAACTATAATCTTTACGTCAAAGAATCGTAAAAACTTCACTGTGTGTGTGTGTGTCTTTCGATATAGTTCAATATAATTTAAGCGCTTGCGTAAATGGAAGCAGAATGGGACATTGCACTCTTCCATTGGAAAAGACCTGAGTTCGAGTCTCGTACAGACGAGAGGAATTTTTAGATGCTCTTTTCCACGTGGAGATTAGCCGATGTCTTTCTAAGATAGCAAGGAGTTCTCCCAGAAACTCGTTTTTCGTCAACACACAGTTTACGGTCAAAAATTGCCATTGGTCGTAATAGACGGTAGATGACCGTCTGTTTTCATGGCAGTAGTAGCGTTTTGTGTAAGTGAAGGAGTAAATTGAGGAGATGGTGAGTTGTGTTTAGAGAAGTAGTGTGCACTCCTACAATAAGTCCTTCGATTCCTTGTTAGAATCACGCAATAATAATACTTTTTTAAAACTAAAACTTTATTTATATTATAGCCATGAGCACGAATTGTTATAATGTATGCAGAGTACTGATATAACGCAAAACTATGATATTACGATTAGTACATTTTCTGATACATTTATTGCAGGGAAATTTTATCGTAGATGCACTTCGCGCGCGTACGCACGCGAAGTGCATCTACAATAAACACACACACACACACACACACACACACACACACACACACACACACACACACACACACACACACACACACACACACACACACACACACACACACACACACACACACACACACACACACACACACACACACACACACACACACACACACACACACACACACACACACACACACACACACACACACACACACACACACACACACACACACACACACACACACACACACACACAAATATAATATAAGAAATCGCAATATTTAAATAATCTCTAAATAGCAAATACTTAAAATATATTTAAAAAGTTGGAAAAATGAAAAAAAGAGCATAATGTGGTCTTCTCAGAGTTGCCACATCTCCCATTCCTATCCTAAGTTTCCTTCAACTTAATTTTCCACTGAAAAGTATCAAGGTTAGCTGCATGTTATGCCAACTACTCTAGTTTTGCACTTCATGCGTCATAACTCTGAGAGTAAAATCTGGTCAATCGGTAAGGGAAAATATGAAAAACTCTGGTATACGATCTTCTTCTTCTTCTTCTTCTTCTTCTGCCGCTTCTTCCACTTAAGTGGGGTCACTGTTTGTAATGAGTCTTTTCCACACCTTCCTGTCTTGGGCTGTCACCACATCCAAGTTCTTCATCTTCAAGACCTCTTCTACCGGCTCCCTCCATCTCTTCTTTGGCCGCCCACGCTTCCGCCTTCCTTGCACATCCATCTGCATGACCCTTCTTCCCACATATTCGTCCTCCCTCCTCATCACATGACCAAACCATCTCAACCTTGCCTCCTGTATTTTCGCTCCTAAGTTCGTAACTTTCACTGTTCCCCTGACATAGTCATTTCTCAGACGATCCTTTCTGGTCACACCGCACATCCACCTAAGCATTCTCATCTCTGCTACTTCCATCCTGCTGAAATTAATTTTCCTCAGGGCCACATTTTCTATAGCATATGTGATAGCTGGCCTCACTACTGTCCTATAAATTTTGCCTTTCAGGTTGATCGGCAGCCTCTTATCGCATAACACTCCAGCCATCTCCCTCCAGTTCCTCCAACTCGTTTGTATCCTGCATCCCACTCCCTTCTCAGCTCCTCTATCTTCTTCCACTGTTGAAACTAAGTATCTAAAGTCTCTCACCTTCCTGATGACATTTTATTCCAGCTCCAGATCTGTCTCCTGGCCGCCGCCGACTGCGCAACACATATACTCTGTCTTACTTCTGCTCAGTCTCATACCTCTCTTCCAGTACTTTTCTCCATCTTTTCAGTTTAGTTCCCGCTTCTTCTCTTGAATCTACACACAACCAGATGTCATCTGCATACAACATTGTCCAAGACGCATCTTCTCTCACCTCCTCTGTTACCACCTCCATCACAATATTAAACAGAAACGGACTTAATGCTGACGCTTGATGCAAGCCAACTGTTACTTGAAAACTTTCTGTCTTTCCCAAACAGGTCGGAACACTTATCTTCACATTTCTGTACATTACCTGCACCACCCTGACATATTTCTCCCGCACCTTCTTCTCCCTCAGACACCTCCAGACTTCTTGCCTTGGCGCTCTATCGTATGCTTTCTCCAGATCAATAAATACCAGATGTAGCTCACTTCGTTTCTCTCGATATTTTTCCATCATCTGCCGTAACCCAAAGATAGCATCTGTTGTTGATCTACCAGGGATGAAACCAAATTGTTCCTTTGAAATCTCCACCTCCTTCCTCAATCTACCATCAAGAACTCTTTCTAGGATCTTCATTGTGTGGGACATCAACTTTATTCCTCTATAATTCTTACAGTCTTGTGCATCCCCTTTACCCTTGTAGATGGAGACAAGAGTACTCTCCCTCCATTCCTCGGGTATATTTTCCTGTTGGCAAACTTTCATGAACAGGTCCCACAGCAGGTCAATTCCCTCTTCCCCCAGTGCCTTCCATGCCTCCACTGGAATTCTGTCGGGGCCCACCGATTTTCCATTCTTCATCCTCTTCATGGCCTCCGTCACTTCCACTCTACTGATGTTCTGTACCATCCCCTCAGAAGGCTGCCTATCTCCTCTGAGAGTCCTTGCATTTTCCTCATTCAAAAGTCCCTGAAAGTATATTTTCCATCTGTTTCTTATGTCCACATCCTTTCATAATACTCTTCCTTCAGAGTCTTTGATCTGCCTCACATGTAAGATGTCCTTTGCTGCTTTATGTCTACATTTCGCTAGTTGGAAAATTTTTCTCTGTCCTTCCTTTGTTTCTAATTGATCATACAGATCTTGATATTCCATGTCCTTCGCCTGTGCCACAACTCTCTTGGCTTCTTGCTTTCTCTCTTTGTACACCTCTCTGTCCTCTTCCACTCTTGACTCATCCCACTTCTGCTTTGCCTTCCTCTTAGCTGTCACTGCCACTGGTACATCATTATTCCACCACCAACCCTCCTTCTGCTCTCTAATCTTTCCATATGTCTCACCAAGCACCTCGACTGCACAGCTCAGGATTACTTTTGAATTATGTTTCCACCAATCCTGTACACTTTCTAGTCCATCCGAAATCCCATCTAACACCCTCTCCCTAAAACGATTCCTCATACTCTCCTCTTTTAAGCGAAACCACTTAATTGTCTTCATTCCACGGCATTCAGAAGTCGTTATCTTCGATCTTATTTTAAAGTCTGCGCACAGCAGTCGGTGTTGTTGTGCTACTTGATCTGTTGGAATTACTTTACAATTTCTCACAACCTTAAGATGTTTTCTTCTAGTCAAAATGTAGTCAATTTTTGATCTGTTGTTACCACTCCTAAATGTTATCAAATGTTCTTCCCTCTTGTAGAAAAACGAGTTCACAATTGCCAGATAAAACGCTACTGCAAAGTCCACAACCCTCTCTCCATCCTGGTTCATCATTGCCACTCTGTGGCCACCATGCACCCTTTAACAATCTATATTCTGTCTTCCTATGTGTCCGTTCAAGTCTCCTCCGACAATCACCATCTCATTTTCTTCAAATTCCCTCATTTCTTCATCTAACACGTTCCAGAACTCATCTTTTTCCTCTGTTGTACAACCAACTTGCGGGGCATATACACATAATACGACCACCCGCTCTTCTCCAAGACCCTATTTCATTCGCATGATCCTATCATTCCTTCTACCCACGTCCAGTACTTCACCCTTCATTCTGCCACACACCACAATTTCTACACCATTTCTTCCCTCGTTATTCGCTCCAGAGTAGAACAATTTATATCCATCACCCAGTTCCTTCCACCTTGTCTCCTGCACACATAAAATGTCCAACATCCTCTTCCTCATCATGTCTGCCACCTCTCTTCCCCTTTCAACTGAATGTTGGAAGCATTCAGAACACTGAATGCTTCCAACATTCAGTGTTCCCACTCGCAACATCCTGTCCACCTGCTGGGCTCGCTTCTTTAACCGCACCCGCCCTTGATGCGGTAGCCCTCGTCCATTTCTCGCAGCTGTAGGGCGATTTGGCTGCGCGTCGCTTAAGGGGTACGCCCTAGCCCTTATATCATTTTCCCTTTGACTCATAATCATAGTTTGAGCTGGCATTGAAGTTTTCCGACCGGATGCCCTTCCTGACATCAACCTTCGCATTTATCCGGGCTTGGGACCAGCACCTATTGAGGCTATCTTGCCTGCATCGGCAGCTGCATAAGACGAAATGACTTAGCAAGATAGGAAAGACTCACCCCTAGCCCTCGAATACTCTAATAGCATCAGGGGGAAGGAGCAAGGAGAGGGGAAAGAAGCAAAGAAAGAAGAGGAGGGACTAGTCTACAGAATAATATAACAGATATATATAGTACATGAAGTAAGGCATGGTCCAGCATCAGGTACCTCGGGTTTGCCATGCCCGTACTCACTAAAGTGAGCCCCTGAGGTACACGATATAGGTATACCTTAGGTATATGATAATGAAAGAAATCAATTTCAACTCAATACCCTAAAATTACTATTTTAAATATTTTGTTAAGTCAGCAGTTAATAAAACCTTAGAATTTGAAGACGTTCTCTAGTGAAGAACTTCATATAAGTATCAATGTGAATTTTGCAAACGAGTGATTATGGTATGTGAGACCACGTATGATGTTCTCTGTTTGAAAACATGCTAAATCATCAAATTTCTTCCCACTACCCTTTCTGATTATTCCGTGAGACTTTCAATACCATCTTTCAATAATGAATCTTCTTCGTCAGAAGGGGAAGAATTCGACCTGCAATCACTATCTGGAATCAAACTCTGAAAGTACTTTAATTCAAATTCATGGTATTTTTGCGTGATATTTTCTAATAACAAGATGATATTTTTATTTAGGTGTGCTTTGATTATTATTAAACAAAGGCAGTAAAAGCTTAAGCAAAAAAGAAAACGACATTCTTTGAAGTGTAAATTAACAAATTAATTATTATTTATAATTTATAAATCTTTAATTTATAATATTATATACCATTTATTCAATTTTTTCATTATTACAGTGTCTAAATCATTACGTTACGTTAAAAAAAAAGTTTTATTCTCATGAGAAATTGGTACAAAACCAAAATACGCCTTTCCAGCTCATAGAAAATTAATACTGAGTGCTTCTTTCGAAAACAAAAGAATCTGCTTTTGAGTCAATGATTTAATTTTTCATTTGATTAGATAAGGAAAACTTTTGTTGAAAATATTGAAAACACTTCAATTGATAATGCAATGCCAATCTACATATATGCACCACTCTGTGTCACAAAGAGCGATATTTTCTCGACTGACCACAATTTATATTCTCTAGAGTAGAACAAATTCTAGAATTTATCATCATAGTCAATCGCATTAGACACCAGCCGTGATAACTATGTCCTTATAATTGATTCACTGATTTTTCCCTTTGATTTTGAAAGGAGTCAATCTCCTTTACTCGAAAGATAATATAAGTATCCATTTAAATAACTAGATAACAATGCAAATTTTTTCTTCTACTTCATAAAGAGTATTTATTTATATTTATTTATTATTATTATTATTATTATTATTATTACATGATGCCATTCTCAGATAAGCTTCGAGGATGAAAGCTGAAAAATTACATCTCAACCAAGTTCAACAAAATAAGGGGAAAAAATCCGTGTATCACATTTAAGTTCTGTAGTCACAGCACTTAAACATATTAAAATCAAAATTTTAATTATATATCACTCATTGTTAAATGAATAAAACGTTCTGAAAAAGCAATATCACTCAACCGCAGAAACAATAAATTACCAACTACAGTAACTATTATTAATATATTATAAAGGAAAAAAATCTGTACGAATTTTATTGTTACAAAAAAAAAAGGAAAGAAAGAAAAAAAACAGAAAAAAAACCTGATGTAAACATGTAATCATATGTGTTGTAAATATGTAATCACAATATATAATCTTAATTTTAATAATAAAAAAGGATTGAATTAAAAAAAAAAGAAAAAATATGTAATCAATATATGGATCACATATAATCAAATGCATGTAATATTCTGCAAGTATCATACATTATCAAGTGTATGCAATATATGTACCACATGTAATTTTTTATATTTTTTATATATTTTTATGACCACCCTTGGAGAGTAATGGATGGCAATGCTGTAGCCAATGAAGTACTAACTGAGGCTCGGCTATTGCTGTTACCCTCCTCCCATGATCAGAGCTTTATTAGCTGAATAACACCTTATCCCTACACTCTCCTCTACAGATAATGGGGAAGATGAAAAGCATTCTTGCTTCGCCCCTTTAAGCCAGTCCTTATAAGGACTATATATTTTTATATTTAATATAAAAATTATAATTTTAATTTTTTCAAAACTTATTATTACTATTAAAAAGTAGTAGTAGTAGTAGTAGGTAGACTTCGAATCACTGAACAAAATTTTCGTAATTGTAAAAAGTAATAATTAAAAAAATTATTATTATTAATATATTAGTTATTCATTATTCATTATACAAAATATTCTGTACAATCGTCACTATTAATATTAGAAGAACATGTGTTGTTAACACATTATACAGAGAAAAAAAATATTTAAAAATTTTAATTTAAAGCTAATGTAAAAAATGAACCATATATGCAGCACTTAGTGTTGAATTTTGTAAAAATTGTCTCTTGTCACTCAAGATGATTATTGTACATGTGTAAATATTTTAGAAATCAATACAATATCTAATTATTTCAAAAGTTATTATTATTATATATTATTGTATATATTACGTAAATTTTTCTGAGATATAATAAAATGTTAAAAAAATATTACAGCAGAGAAAATGGAGAACAAGGAATATATTATGCTTCATTTATCATCATGATTGGTGTCTTAGGGAGATCTTTCTGGCTCTAGTTTAAATTGGAGAATGCTGCTCAATGATTAGATAGATCGCATATACATGTGTGTGTGTGTGGGGGGGGTAAATATTATGCATGAAATGTATAAATGATTGTAGTCTGTTTCCTGACGATATTAGATATTAGATATTATATAGATGTAATATCTTAAGCCTTGTTAACACCTGGCTTAAATAATTGTTTCTGATAGAGTAGAGATAGTGCAAAGGAGACTATTAAAATGATATTAGGATTGTGGAATACTGATTATGAAGACGAATTGAGAATTTGTAGACTGCAGACACTAGCAAACAGGAGAAAGAGGGCTGGTATGATTGAGACTTACAGACTTCTGAAAGGTCATACAGGTTTTCAATTGACGGAATTTTTCAATTTATGGAGGGTGGGTAAAGAACAAGATGGCATCCTTGAAGGCTAAGGATGAATGCCGCTAAGAAGGGGGTCAGGGCTAATTTTTTCTCTCAGAGGGTTTGCATGAATGGGTTGCCTTTAGATGTTGTGAGTTCAAGCAGTGTGAATGAATTCAAGAATAAGTATAATAGCTGGACCGTATTATACGACCTCCCTCGACGAGTCTCTCTAATAATAATAATAATAATAATAATAATAATAATAATAATAATAATAATAATACCTACCGACTTCTATTACAATTTACTTATTTATTCCAAAAAACTACATGCATGCATACATACGTGATCGAACCACAATAATTTACTGTATATTGAGAAAAACCGGGCCCCAGTTATGTAAATTTTAGCAAATACTACGTCACATTATATAATAGTTATTTTATATTGCGAAGTTTCCCAACATTGGATACTATAAGCCAGGATAAAGATACATTTATATTACACACTTTAAGTTGATGAGATTGCTAAATAATCGCGTATTTACTGGGTGGTAGAAGAACTACAGCCTCAAAAAAGCCTGTGTTTATCATGCACAAATATTTCAATAAAGACAACTGGCAAACAATTAACGAAAATGAAAATGAAATAACTAAAGAAGAATTAGAAATCAGTCTAAAAGAAACAAGAAACGGAAAATCACCTGGAGAAGATAAGCTAGGTTCAGAACTACATAAATACGCAGGAACAAGATTCAAAGAAAGACTCTTATTATTTTTAAATAAAATTTACTCAACTGGTATCCCCCCCGCAATAGAATGGAAAGAAGCAATTGTGATTCCCATCTTTAAAAAGGGTAATAGAGATGACCCTAAAAACTATAGAGGTATCAGTATACTAAATTCATGTTACAAAATGTATAGCAGAATCTTAAATAACAAACTAATGAAATATTCCGAAAAATTTATTCTATAAGTACAGAATGGATTTAGAAAAGAACGACCATGTATAGATCTGACCTTTTGCCTAAAATTAGTAATAGAGAAAAGAAGAGAATACAATTTAGAAACACATATTACATTTATTGACTTTGAAAAAGCATTTGACAATGTTAAAAAAAAACATATTATTTAACATATTAAAAGAAAGACAAATACCAAATAATATCCTAAAAGCTGTCACAAGTATATATGAAAATAATCAAATAGAAATAAGATTAAATCATGAGCTATCATATACAAGAGAGATAAACCAAGGGGTCCGACAGGGATGTCCCCTCTCAGCAACTCTTTTTAATATCTACCTAAATGAAATAATAATAAAATGGAATAAAAAAATTTACATCAAGGAATTAAACTTTCTCCTATAGTAAGCTTAAACACTCGCCTCTTTGTCGACGACCAAATAATAATTACAAATTCTGAAGATAAACTACAGAAAGCTATTTTAGATCTAAATGAGATAGCCAAAGATTGTGGTATGATAATATCAACAGAAAAATCAAAACCTATGGCCTTTATAGGATAAGATCCAGCGAGTACTAGGATAGTGATGAATAACGGGATGTTAGAACAGGTGAATTCATTTAACTACCTAGGATGCATGATTACATATGAAAATGAAAATGATATAAACGTAAAAATTGCAAAATATTTAAAAAATAACAGGTGTAGTGAGCTGCATATTTAAACCAAACCTAGTTCAAAAACAAACCAGACTATAAGTATACAATACATTAGCCCTACCAGTCTTAATGTATGAAAGCGAAATCTGGAGACAATAAAACAAAAAGACAAACAAAGATTAACAACAGGAGAAATGAAGTTTATGAGAAAAACTGCAAAGTATACCCTATTTGATCACAAAAGAAACGAAGAAATTATGAAATAATTAAAGCAAGAACCAGTAATAAAAAAAATTAAAAAATATAAACGTAAATGGATGGAACACGTTCAAAGAATGAAAACAGAAAGATTACTAAAACAAGCCTTAAAGTACAAGCCATTAGGAAAATGAAACCAGGATGTCTTCTTAAATGATTCAACGATGGCTTTGAATTTAGGCCGGAACAAGCCATGCTAGGCCTAAATCCTTGATACGCATGATGATGATGATGATGATGAGGATCATAATATGCTTTTTTCCTTTTTCCAGATTTACACTCACGCGTAGACCAACACTTCACCTTGCTGGCGTTCGAAACCAAATCTGACTGAATAGGCTGGTAGACTTTATTTGCGATGCCTGTATATTCTGTTTGTTCTTCAGGCAGTTTGCCTGTTTTGAGAGATTAAAAAACATGAGTTTTTCCGAAGTAAAACTCTTCGATTCCCTATGAGACTGACTAATTCACCATTTGATTTGAAATCTGGATTCGAGCCGGATCATTCCAACCGTATCAGATACGTAGCTTCATAATGCTTTTTCTACTGTTCTGTAATATTTTTTCATATTCATAACATAAAATTTAATTTCTTAAATAATATATATAATAATATTAGAAAAAGAAATTTTGGGATATAAATGTAGCTTACTGGAGATGGCATATGCCTTCCACAGCGCTAAATCGCCTGAAACGAGAACGTCGAAAGTTCGATTCTAGTCAACGACTAGAGGAACTTCTACTGAACCTTTTTTTCGACAGGTTCCCGAGTTAGTCGATCTCTTGCACAAGAAACGAGTTTGTACATCCGGAAATTAGGGTTTTTCGTTTCGGATATTCAAGAAAACAGTACATCCACTATTTTCAGACAGTAAACATAGGGTTAGGATTAATAATCACGAGATGGCGACACTTGTCAGTCTCCTCTCTTCAAAGCCGCCATTTATAATTAGTGATAGTTCTTGGGCCAGCTATCTCTGATTGGCTACTGGTAGAGATTGAACTGACTGCCTCACTCTCCAAAAGAGTTAGATAGAGCCAAAACGGCCTCGCCTACTCCCTATACAGAATAAAAGGCGTTAACTAGCAAACTTTTACTTATGTTTCAATTCTTCTTCTTCTTGTTTTGGTTCAATATCAATGGATGCAACAGGCAATTAATGATAATGTAACGAGTTTCTTACACAAAAGCTTGTGATCGTACATAACTGCGTTATTTATACATATATAGCTCAGTTATATCGCATATATTGTCATTATATAATATAGTCTATAACTATAGCTAAGCATGCAAATCAAATGTTCGGAGATAATCACAAAAAAGGATTAGGAATTTCTCGTTTAAACAATCGATTCCGACAGTTAATTTCGATCAGTGCGCTATGCAGGTATGGGGTCGTCTGAAAATGCAAATTATCTTTATTTTAAATATTTTATAATGCATTAAAATATTAATGTAAAAATAATATCTTAGTATAAGATAAACGTATTACGAAAATAGCTTAAATATAATATTTTAACAAGTTTATTTAAAAAACGATATTTTCACTTCCGAAACCTTTTATAGTATTTTATACGTGAAAATAGCCTGGAGTTACTGTTGATCATTTTCATGGACTGATTTCTCAACTCATCTTTCTTGCATTAAGACGAAACATATTTTTAATTATTTGTTATTTTGTTAACCTGTTTTAAACGTGGTGGGAACGGAAACATTTAAATAATATTTTGTTAACCTGTTTTAAACGTGGTGGGAACGGAAACATTTAAATAATATATAAGATAAAATTATCATTGAAATAACTTTAATTTAATATTTTTAACTGGTTTATTTAAAAAACAATATACTCACTTCCAAAACCTTTTATAGTGTTTTATGTGTGAAAATAGCCTTGATTTAATGTTGATCATTTTCTTTGGCTGATTTCTCAACGCATCTTGTCATAAAACTTGACACAGATTTTGTTATTTTCTTAACCTGTTTTAAAAGTGGTGGGAAGGGAAACATTTAAATAATATTTTATTATTATGCAAAATTTTATTATTACCTAGAATAATAAAATAATATAGATTCTATGTTATTCTAATTTGGTTTATAGGATCTATATTAGAATCTATAGAAGATTTCTCAGTGGTCATATTCAACTTATATTTAGATAATTTTGTTGAAAATTATAGATTGTATGTTACTGTAATTTTGTTTATAGAATCTATATTAGAATCTATACGAGATTTCTTTGTAATAATATTAAACTTATATATAAATCATTTTTTGGCAATAAAATTTGAACTGATGAACTAAATTCTGAACTAGCTAGATGGAATTTAATTTAATATATATATATATATATATATATATATATATATATGACAGCTCTCGCACGTAGTCAACTTCAATTGGAACTCCAGCAAGCATTCATGTTTTAAAATGTACTATTGTGAATAATATATGCACGTAAACACAAGAAAGATATTTAATTAATCAATTAATCAATATTTCAGTCTGGAAATAGCAGACCTTCTTCAGTGGCACGAGAAGAACAGTTTAAAAAATACAAGGTGGATTTCTAACAATAGATCATTTAGAAATACAACAAGCCGCATGATGTTCTATCACTAAGTATTAAAGGGAATATTTTTAAGCAGAGACATGATTGAAATAAAGATATTAATTATTAATATTAAATAACATAAAATTAATATGAACTAATGAGTTATCCTGGTTAGACTTTCCCAGATTTTTCAAATAGATATACAGTAATTTTTGTAACAAACTAGAAAAATCTGGATTGATTTTTCAAGTTTGTTATAATGAATGGAGGATTGATGTTCTTGGATTCTTTTTTCAAGAGAACGCTCAGTTTATCCAAAATAGGAGAGATCACAGTTGCAGGGAATTTGATAAACTCCAGGAAGAGATATAGTTGATCGTTTGTCTTTAGGAGAAGGAAAATGGGAAGATAATTTGTTAATAGGTGAAAACGTAGCTGTTAACTCATATTTCTTCAGAATTCTCACGGTAGGTTCTGAAATCCCGGAGATGTAGGGAATTGGAACTCGATGTATTGAATCTTCGTTGTTTTGTGGTGGAATATAAGAATCGAGAAGATTTTGAGTACTCTTTTCGGAAAAGCCATTGAGTTTCATGTGTTGTTGGATAGTAGAAAGTTCTTTCTGTAGAAATTCAAAAGTAGAACAATTAGTTTTGGCTCTTCTGATTAGACATTTTATGATTCCTGTTTTTTGACAAGGATGATGCGCTGATTCTTTAAGAATATAAAGACCTGTGAACGTTGGTTTCCTGTAAACTGTAGTTTTAAGAGTATTTGAAGGTGACCGGATGAGGAGAATGTCTAAAAAAGATAACTGGTTGTTTTCTTCTATTTCCATAGTAAACTTTATACGATGATGCAAGGAATTGATACTGTTTAAAAAAGAGGGTAAGGAGGCTTTGTTGTGCGGCCATACAGTAAAGATGTCATCTATATGTCTTACCCAAAAGGATGGTTGAGGGAAAATAGATGAGAATAGGACTTTATCTAAATGTTCTAAATAAAAGTTGGCTAAAGCTGGAGAAAGAGGACTTCACATGGCTGTCCCTTCTACTTCGCTGTAAAATTTGTTTTGACATAAGAAATATCCAGGGTGTATTACGAAATCGAATAGTTTTATAATGTCTTCTGGAAAGATGTTAGCAAGTAACTTTAAAGAGACTCTTTGAGAGGTACCTTTGTATATAAAGATTCTATATCAAAGCTCACTATAAGATCTGTAGGTTGCAATGAGACATTTTTTAATTTTTCTAAGAAATCTGAGGAGTTTTTTAGAACGGAACTGGAGTTGTCTATGTGAGATTGCAATAATTTAGCTAGATATTTGGCCATACGGTAAGTAGTAGAATCAATACAATCTACTATTAGACGAAGAGGAAAATCAATCTTATGTATTTTAAGAGGACCATAAAATCTAGGAGGTCTTGCAAAATGAGTTTTAGGTCTTTCAGTTGTGTCTCTATCTAAACTGATGACTTCATCTAAGAGAGAATTTAATTTATCAAGTTGTCTGTTGGTTGGATTATAATCAGTTCTTGATATGTGGAGCGATCTCGAAGTAAAAGAGAAAGTTTTCTTCTGTAATTTACTGAGTCCATAACTACTGTTGCTTTCCCCTTGTCAGGTTGGTGATAACGAGGTGATTGTTTTTTCTCAAGGACTGTAAGGATTTCATTTCAGAAAGAGATATGTTGGAAGGAGGAAGTTTGGCCTTAAGTAGAGAAGAAGCGACTTCTAGGCGAAGAGCATTAGCTTTATCACTAGTTCGATCACTGAGATTCCGTACAATGTTAACTAGGAAATCTAGATATGGTATCTTATTAGGAACAATAGAAAAATCAGAAAAATCATGTCCTTTTGACAGGATGAGGGTTTTCGCTATCAGTTAGAGGACGTCCGGAAAAAGCCCATCAAAACTCCAATTACCTGGAGTTTTGAATGGCTTGAATTGTTTAGACGAAAGAGCTTCATATTTTCGGTTTAGGTGTTGACTTAGTTCATTATATGCTCATTGAGTAGAACGTTTAGCCACATTTAGAACTATGTGTGAAAGATGTGGATCCAAGTTTGTGGAAATATAGGTGCGAAGATCAGAAATATGATGACTGTGAATAGCAAGATCACCTTTAGCAGCTTTATGTTGGTTACGGATTAACGATAAACTAGTGTTCCGGTAAATATTATGAGCTCCAGGAGATTTTATAGTTTCTTTAATCTTAGCGAAATCGGGTATAATCTTGTTGTCGCGGCATTTTTAAAAAAAAATTGAACTTTGCTAGTAACCATCCTTGTCAAAAAACAGGAATCATAAAATGTCTAATCAGAAGAGCCAAAACTAATTGTTCTACTTCTAATTTTCTACAGAAAGAACTTTCTACTATCCAACAACGCATAAAACTCAATGGCATTTCCGAAA
The DNA here is from genome assembly GCF_054136105.1 of Typopeltis vanoorti. Classification (NCBI taxonomy): domain Eukaryota; kingdom Metazoa; phylum Arthropoda; class Arachnida; order Uropygi; family Thelyphonidae; genus Typopeltis; species Typopeltis vanoorti. The sequence continues at coordinate 108,946,735 of NC_143555.1, read as the reverse complement.
AGAGTACTCAACATCTTCTCGATTCTTATATTTCACCTCAAAACAACGAAGATTCAATACGTTGAGTTCCAATTCCTTACATCTCCGGGATTTCAGAACCTATCGCAAGAATTCTGAAGAAATTTGAGTTAATAGCTACGTATTCACCTATTAACAAATTATCTTCCAACTTTCCTTCTCCTAAAGACAAACGCTCAACTATATCTCTTCTTGGAGTTTATCAAATTCCCTGCAAATGTGATCTCTCCTATTTTGGACAAACTGGACGTTCTCTTGAAAAAGAATCCAAGAACATCAATCCTCCATTCATCACAACAAACCTCAAAAATCTATTTGGACAAACTGGACGTTCTCTTGAAAAATAATCCAAGAACATCAATCCTCCATTCATCACAACAAACCTCAAAAATCTGGAGTGGCTCAGCACGGGATTGCAACTAACCACAACATCCTTTGGTCAAAAACTCGCCTCTTACATAGATCCCGTTATATATTTGAACGTTTATTCGAAGAAAGCGTCGAGGCCTTACTCCATCGCACTAACCTGAATCGGAATGACTGTATATCTATATGAAAAGTCTGGGAAAGTCTAATCAGGATAACTCATTAATTCTTATTAATTTTATGTTATTTAATATAATTAATTAATATCTTTATTTCAATCCTGTCTCTGCTTAAAAATATTCCCTTTAATATTTAGTGATAGTACATCACGCGGCTTGTTTTATTGTTAAATGATCTATTGTTAGTATTACACCTTGATCAGATCTTTAATTGCTCAATAACACCTTATCCATACACTGTCCTCTACAGATAACAGTGAAAATGAAAAGCATTCTTGCTTGGTCCTTTTAAGCTAGTCGTTATAAGGACTATAAGGAATGAAATTCAATTCGAAGAATGAAATAACACCCCAGTCCTTTTTAGGACTTTCAGGGTAGCGGATGGCAATGCTGTAGTCAATGAAGTTTTAACTGAGGCTTGGCTATTGCCGTTACCCAGCCATGACTAGAGCTTTTTAGCTCAATAACACTCCATCCACACAGACAAATTTCTTTCATTCAGATGACGGGATAAAGAGTCATGGACTCAGTCCATCGCCCAGTTCTTTTAAGAACTATGAAATTCAATTCAATTTTTTATTTATGTGTTCTGCTGTTGGATCAGAGAATAGTTCATTTGAAAGAGGTTACGCACTGTCAATCACTACTCATCATGGGTCTCTGTCTATTTTTTTTTAACTAAATAATCATGCATTTGTTTTCTACTGAATAACTTCAACAGTTCCTCAGAATTATAGGTTGGTGGGATAAAGTATATAACTTGATTTAATGGTTCTTTCTTTTAATTTTGTGGTTATTAAACTTTAATCAAGTTGAACATATTCCTCATCCGCATTTAACTAAACCATTCCATGAAGCTTTTCTATTATTTGGTTGCAATTAATGAAAACTGGCAGAGAAAGCGCTTGAGAAGTTCATATTTATTTTCTAAAGAAAGGGCTTGGCTTACATATATCGCTCTGATACCGAATTCTGTTATATCGAGTTCAACTACGCAAAACACCTAAATAAAATTCGTTAGAATTAAAAAAAAAATGTAATTTTTTTTCGTTTATTTCAAATTTAGATCATCCATTGTCCACTTCTGCAATAGCTTAACATTTTACAAATAATCGTATTCTTCTTTAGAATAAAAACTGTCCTTTTAATAAAGAGTATTTAAATATTAATGATAAATTTGAATAAAACATCTACATTTAAAATTTTGAAAATTTTAAGAGTTGTATAAAGAAATCTAAAAGACCATTTTATTTCATGTATAATATTATGGAATAGCTCCACTGTGGCCCATGCATGTCATACGAGGCGACTAAAATGGTACTCAGGGAAGGTAATGGATAGCAATAAATCTTCGCCGTAGGAGTTGCCTTTGTTCTCACTACTTAAAGAAATTTATTCAGCCCATATATTAGCCTTTTATTAGCGCATTGATTATTTATGGTTTTTCACTGGCCTGAGTGTAGAAATCTAAGAAGGAAATAAAATAACGTATTACAAAACACTGACATTCACATGTCGGAGAGTTCTATTCTTCGCATGGGTAATACTGAGAGATAATAATAGTACAGGAAAAGACGTTTCACTTTCATATGATTATGAAAGTATAATGAAGATATTACATTTTTTAAATTATTTTAAAACTAAGGGTTCCTAAGCAGAGTCCACGTCTTTTAAATACGAGTACTGTAGTGCAAGCCAAGGCCATGCCTTGACATAGTCAATGTCGAAGGTTTATTTTCATAAACTCTGTGGTAATATTCGAAACTTTCATGTTTCATTTATTTGATTTTAAGACGATGATGGATATTTAAAAGTTTTATTATATTTTACTAATATTTTCAAATTGGAGATGGCAAGCTTGATATTTTGGTATTCTACTGAAATTTGATTTAAGAAAAAAAAAAAAAAAGAAGGAAAGGGAAAAAAATCGATTAACTCGACCGTTACGCGAAATAGTGTTATACAAAACAATATTATGCGAAAAACGGGCAAGTTACGTATTTAGTCAGTTATTCACGCAGTCGCCGTATAGTCATTCCAGTAACTTTTATGATTTTGGGATCACGTGAAGCCTTCTGTTACAAGAAGTGGTAGGATCACAGATGCCCTCCCACAGAGAGTTAGTACGACAATCACAAACATTCATGCCCATGGCGGGATTCGAACGCACAGCCTCTTGGCTGGAAAACAAATTCACTAACAAATCGTCCAACGGTTGGGCGAATAGTCACAGCCAGCCTGGTTGGGCCTCAACCAGGCCATGTGTTACGTTTAGGAACTGTAAAAACAATTTCCGAACTATTTCGAATAGTTTGGTTTGACAGAAAAGTAAATAGAGAACGAATCTGTTTACTTTATTTAATAAAACAAAATCAGAGAGCCACCCATTAACGAAGCTAGAATATTGATCATGCCTCTTGAACAGTGACCCTTTTGGCTTGTGGTATTGCATATTGATAAGTTGGAAAGTCATAGGGTTACACGCGAAGTCACATGATGGTTGCAGCTGATTACAGTGTTGCCACACCTAACGATATTTTAATTCGCTTGCGGAGATTAAACTGCACAACTGGAAACTAACGATGTAGATTTAAAGCAAACTTCATTAGCCTCTAAATCATGAATAAATCGTACTCGGGAAGTTCGTAGATCAACATTATTTACCCTCCAACCCTCAAGGCTGTCTGTGGACAACTTTATCGTTCAATGCACCGATTACATTACAGGTACAAATCATAGATGGAATAGCGATCTATTCATTTACTGAATAGCGATTTACTTCTTGTAGGTGTGTCATTCTTCCTACGCCTAATCACATACTACATGATACTCGTAGTCTTATGAATATTTATAAATGGATGTAAAAATTCTTTATAGATCTAATGATCACAGAGGTGTCTCATTGCAGATTTTAGGTTGTCTGTTTACAGTGGGATATGCCATTTTGGGATGTGCGAGGCTGACAGTGATTTGAGAGTCCCACCAGCAATTTCATATTTTAGAGCCAAATGCAAACGAAACTTATGTTTCGAAACTTATTTGAAACATTTTTTTTATATTTGGCTACAAATTATGGATGCTCTTATAACATCCTCCACATTAATGTCTAAAACAATCCAAATTGATGCGTTTTATGCTCCACAATCTATTATATTTGAACATACGTTACAAATTGAAAGAGAGAAAAAGTAATACTGTTGTCGAAAATGCAACTGCAAACATTTCCTTACTTACTGTGGCTTGGAAATATATATTATTATATGAATAGTTTTCAATCGTAATTTATTATATTAATTTAATTCCATATAATAAAAATACACGTGTTTTGTTATATTTAACATGGAACTTACTTCAAAACGTTTTGGAGTTTTAAATAATTTTTTCTTATATATGAATAAATTTGTGAATCTGTTACCCTTTTGCTATGATCAGAGCTTTATTAGCTCAATAACACGTTATTCTTACACTGTTCTCTACAGATAACGGGGAAGATGAAACGCATTCTTGCTTTGCCCCTTTAAGCCAGTCATTATAAGGACTATACTAAGTTTGTTACGTCTTTTGCGACCATTCGATTAATTCTTGATTACTTAAGGAAATAAAAGTCTAGTTAGTAAAGAGACATGCGGTTATTTAATTAGTGAAACCTCAAATATCAGAATGGGAAATATGATGGCAAGTAAAACCTTCAGATGGTAAATGCTTTTATGAATGTTCAGGGAGAAATTAGATGACAGTCGACTAAGCTGAATTATTTTTTACGATGGCTTTGAGAAAGCACATTAAACAGAAAATTAACTGCCGGAAATTGAAAATTTATGTTTTGAGTGTTCCAACATGGTTAAAACGTTGCGTCTTAATGATTTATCTTAAATTTCTGTTCGATCTGCGAAGTCTATATTTTCTAAAATATATTCGCTATTTGTTCTTCAGACATGAGTTGTCTATCAGCATATTTTCCAGGTCACTGAGTGAATTTATTTAAAACATAAAAGATAGTCTGATGGATTCTCTAAATAAAGGAAGGTACATAATAAATAGTCCAGATTAGTTACAGGTTTTTAGTTCACACGTCCATTGTCCGCGTGGTCGCAGATTAAGTGTGTCACTTACTAAGGACGCAAGGCATTGGAACAACTCCGCCCGTTTTGCTATTTCGATCCCTACAGCGCGACCCTTTTCTGTCAAGGCAGAAACTGAATGGATCATTCATTGGGGTTATTCATTGGCACGAATAACCCTGTGTGTTGTATGCAACATATGTTCTCAGAATGAACTCCCTTTTCAGAGTTGAAGCCCTCGTAATTTAATCCATCAAAGAGAAAATAATTGGCCAAGATTGGGCAACAGGCAAACGTATATGCTGTTATCTAATGCTGAAGCAGAAAAAAATAAAAAATACTCGGGACTATTTAGGAGGTTCTACGTGTGTGTGTGTGGGGGGGGGGGGGTGTGGGTGGGTGGGTGGGTGGGTGTGGGTATGGGTGTGGGTGTGGGTGTGTCCAAAGTGGTTGTTTGAAGAAAGATCCTGAGAAAACCTCATCTGATTTATATTTTCATTATCATATGAGCCATAACTTACTTTTCATAGTAAAAGTAAGTTTTGGCTCATCCCCACTCCCGTGAGGTGAATATCTCTGATAAAAATAGTAATTGTTATTATTATTATTTGAAAAGAACGAAAACGTTCATTGGTAGGTAAACATTAACTTGCCAAAGTTAAATGTAACTTTTGTGCTAAATTTATCTTATAAGGTGCAGATGAACGCACCATATAGCAATCACAATAGTCCATGATCATCGTCTTATTTGCTTCAATCGTATTTCCAAACAACCAAAAGTAACTGCTCTGGCTATGCCGTAACAATAGAATGATAGGAATATATTGATGTTCACTGTAATAGAAATTCATGCTAAACCAGGCTACTACATATGACGATTGCTTAAATAATCGTTGTTGATTCAACGTCATCAACTGAGTGGTATAAAGGGTTGTTTGCGAAGGCCGTAAGAGAGAGAGAGAGAGAGAGAAATAAATGTGAGTATAAGAGAGAGGGGTGTGAATATAAATAATATAATCTTTATTTAAAAGATTTAAGGAGAGTTCGTCTGTCCCTCTCCAGTTTCTAGACAAATTTTATAAAAGTTGTTAACAACTTCTATCTTCTGGGGTAATATTCGATTAATTTACATTATAATTTAGCCGGTCTTGGACATGGACAGCAGGGATTTTCCTTCCGCAAGCAGGCCACGTGAACACACGCAGCTACAGACATAGAACACGATGGAAGGTATATTGGCTAGCCACCTTATCCTCGGGACGGTTACGGTTTAAAAGGGCTAATAATACAACAGCTCGCACAGGCCACTGTTGCGAAGTGTTATTAGCCCTTAAAATAGCATTTTATAAATGACATTATTAAAATAAAATAAAGGTGTCTTAATAAAATTAATAAATTTTGTTAAATTTTCATTATTTCTAATAGACTATGATATAAATTAGAAGTAAGTTAATTATAACTATTTTTAAATAATTAATTTCCAAATTTTTAAGTAAATAAAATTCTTATAGATATAGATTTAAGGTCTTAATTAACAATGAGATCGTTATCACTGTAATGATATATAATTTTTATTTTATTTAACGTATGTTGATATTCGAAATAATCACATAAACGAAAACAAGTAAAACAAAATACCCCCCAACTATAAATAATAACGCATACTCATCCTCTGCTTTCTAACATGAGAGGCATTAATATGGAGATGACTCATCTATTGCTAAAAGAACTCTCATCTGTGTCTGGCAGTAGTCTTTCCATGAATTACTGCTAGGTAGTTCATGGAAAGGTAGTTCAAACACCTTGGTTTTCGATGGGTTCGAGATCAGAGCTATCCACAGGCCAGTTAAATTCTTCAACATCCTTCTCATCAAAACATTTTTTTGTAGTGGAACGTGTATTGTTTTGTTCATACAGGAAAGGACATTCATTTAAAACATATTTTGGTAGCAAGATATCCCAGAAATACTTTGCAGACATTGCATACAAAGTATTCGCGTGAGATCTTTTCAGTGCGCTTCACCATTGCTATCCCGGATCCGGACCGACTTTTGGTTGGGGAGTATTCATGACTGCAACTCATGTGTGTTCACATGGCCGGTTTAACCTGTTCTGCGGGATGAAAAACCGGAGTTTTCGTGTGAAAAAAAAACCCTAACCGCCGTATGAGTCCTGCTAACTCACTTTCGACTTACTCTCCTCACTGCCGGGAATCGAACCCATATTGATTTTATTTGCAATTGTTTGCAAGGAGCCTCTGTAGGAGGCTCCGTGCAAACAATCGGCTTTGAAATAATGTTGCATCTAATATCCACTTTGCCTATTTAATTTTACATCGCCGAAATAAAGCCGTATGGCTCTTTCTTTTTGTAATGGATAAATCGACTAATCCCAGAGGTAGTCCAACACCACCGTGAACTGCAAGTACTACCCGCGGTGCACGATCGACCACACTCATCGAACGTGACCGTGGGGTGTTTCGAAAGCTACTACGCAAAAATCGCCATTCGTCGGGTGACAATTACAATGCGGAGTTCCGTGCATCGACTACAACGCGGATCTGCACAAAAACCATAGCCCCAATACCATGTGGGGGCTAATGTGAGGCTAATGTAATTTATATAAGTATTACGAAAGAGAAAAAGTAGCTGATACCTATTTTCTCCTGTTACCTTTCTGCGATGTTTGGTTTGGTATTTTAACAACCAAGTGGTTGTTATTATTTAAAACTATTTTCCCCAAATAGGCGCTTTTTCCTATTTTGCTTAAATATTTTTAATAAGCAATATAAAATAGAAAGGATTTAACGGTAATTGAGCTGTCCATGTATTCCACCCTACAGGTTAAAAATTTGCACTTTAATTATTAATCGGCTCTAATACTATAACAATCTATCAAATTTATAGTGATATCTCCGTAGCTTTTATTAATTTTCCTCTCTATTGATACTCTTCTTGAACCCTACATTCGAAGGAAAATTCGCTGACAATATAAAAATAAAAACTCATAAACCCTACTGCTGACCTCGATGCAAAGATGGACTGATTTTCAATCAAATCTGTTGCTTTCCCGCTCTTCAACTGTTGCTTCAGCATTGGTTCAAGTGACAATTTTTTTCCATTTCTTGGAATACTCACTTGGGAAGAAAGATAAAAGGCACACAGCATAAAATGAAACTCGTCTTTCTTTCAATTTCAAGGATTATTTCCTAATAATAAACACTTAAATTCTACTTGAATAATCTTTAGTAATCTTTTATGTTTTGAAAGAATCAATCAGTGTATTACTTGTTTGTGACGCATTTATCTATTGTCTTGGCGCTGCTTACTAGAAATATTTGTCTGTTATATAAATATATAAATATGAATATAAAGAAAAAGCTGAAATAAAGACCCCAGAGGCTTCACTTCAGTGATGCAAAATTATACAAATTAAGTGGATATTAAATCCAATATTCTTTCAAAGCCGAATGTATAGAAACTATAAAAGCTTCGGCGGATCGAAGCGTAAGCAACATTTCAGGACAGGGGCAACTCGTAGCAAAGGTGGAGTCAGTTCTGATCACTTTCCTTTGTATTCTCCATAATGCAGAGCACATCTCCTTGCAGACATGCATGACGCTATGCCTTATGGGAGGGGGGTCACTACTTAGACCAGTTTCGACCTTAGTTGAATGTTCAAGTACAGGTCAAACTCCAAAAACTCAGCGTTGTTCCCCTCAATAACAAGTTCATCCTGTCACTGCGAAGAACTCTCAGAACCGGTTGGCTCTATCCCCTGGCAGGCTCACCCCATCACTGAGCAGAGCCGCTCATTTGTTCATATGTCATCTGAAGGGTAACATCAACCGATTTGCCTCAGGAAATTTCATGGGACTACAGCATTGGCATTCATTACCCCCCCCCCCTAATCAGGACCTGGGAGAAGTGATGCAGAAGTCATTCTTTTCCATTCAAATTGCGAAAAGGTGTCACATTATAAAAGGTACCAAGAATTACTGAAATGAAGAGCCCAGAGGCTTCACTTCGGCGATGCAGAATTACACAAAAACCTGTCTGGGTAGTGACCAATTCCAATAACATAATACATAGCGTCATGCATGTCCACAAAGAGATGTACTTTGTATTACAGAGAATACTGAGGAAAGTGATCAGAACTTACTCCACCTTTGCCACGAGTTGCCCCACTCCTGAAAGGTTGCTTACGCTTGGATCCTCCGAAACTTTTATAGTTTCTATATATTCGGCTCTGAAATAACTTTGGATTGAATATCCTCTTAATTTGTATAACATAAAGAAAAAGATTTCTCGTGCAATTTTATGGATATATTATTTATAGAGAAAAGCTCTTTAATTACCGATGTAGAGGTGGGATTCTCTGCGAAGTAATCTTCTTATATGCATTTAGTGAGAATGCATTCACAAAAACTAGCTCCAAGCGGTTCTATGAGTGCTCTGCGAATTGCTCAAATATTCGTTTAAGGTTTTTTTAGATCCCTTCTGCGATGCGAATCTGAATAGTGTTAGAAAACTTGATAGCTTGCTTACGGATAATGCTAATTACATTATACGCGTGTGTGTGTGTGTGTGTGTAGGTGGGTGGGTAGGTGGGTGCGTGCGTGCGTGCGTGCGTGCGCGTGCCTGTCTTTCAATATACTTCAATATAATTTAAGCGCCTGCGTCAATGGAAGCAGAATGGGACATTGCACTCTTCGATTGGAAAAGACCTGAGTTCGATTCTCGTAGAGACGAGAGGAATTTTTAGATGTTCTTTTCCACGTGGAGATTATCCGATCTCTTTCTAAGATAGCAAGGAGTTCTCCCAGAAACTCGTTTTTCGTCCACACACACCGTTTACGAACAAAAAATACCATTGGTCGTAATAGACGGTAGATGGCCGTGTGTGTTCATGGCAGTAGTAGCGTTTTGTGTAAGTGAAGGAGTAATTGGAGAAGACGGTGAATTGTGTTTAGAGAAGTAGTGTGCACTCCTACAATAAGTCCTTCGATTCCTTGGTAGAGTCACGTAATAATAATTTTTTTAAGCTCAAACTTTATTCGTGTTATATTATCTACATGAGCACGGATTGTTACAATGTATGCAGAGCATTGATTTAACGCAAAACTATCATATTACGATTAGTACAGTTTTTGATACATTTATTGCAGAGTAATTTTATCGTACATGCACTTTACACACACATACGTACAACATAATATAGGCTGTGATGAGAAAGCTAGTTACAATTGTCGTAGAGCTGTTTAAACCTGAGGTTGATTCGGAGAAGAATAAACAAAACAAAACAAACAAACAAACAAAAAAAAAAAACTAAACTGTATTCTTCAAAATCACATGGCATATGTTTCAGTATATAAATCCCACCCGGTCATAAGGTCGGAAATCTATAGTAATTGAAATTGTGGATAGGCAAGAGCAACGCCTTATTCAGTTTGTGTCTTTTTAATATTTTCCTATCACTGAAGTAATGATACACACCACTGGAAAATGGCGTCGTCTGTTACCAAATGTGGATGTTTATTGGAAATTACGTGTCCTGTGATATGAGCTATTTAAACATTTTGATATTTTCGAAAATAGGTCTTCGATAACCGGACTTCAATGATACAACCCAACCTGTGGGTTTATAAAACTGTTACCATCCCAAGGTTGCTGTTGGAAAAACGTTGGTAACATACCACGGGTATCTGAAGCATCTGGAAACATGCAGATGCCTGTATGGTATACCATATACCGGTGTGTATGGTATATTTGTGATATCTGTTGGCTAACAGATAGCCAACAACCTGGTAATTTGTATGTATGAGGATCCAGTGGGTCCATTTCATACACGTACTCATTTCACACGTCCTAGTTCATACAATCCACATTCGATATTTTGCGTAAGGGACTGAATTTTATATTTTTTATTGTTATGATTTGAATTATACCGAAACAAGCAACATCGCAGGAATAAAATTAAATTTCAATTTATTTTAATAATGTTTGATAGCAAATATTTAAAATTTATTTTAAAAAGAGGAAAAATAATAAAACGGGCATAATTTGGTGTTCTCAGAGTTGCCACACATTCCCAACATAAGGCTAGTGGGTGGCATAAACATTATCAACATTTAAGAGTAAATTTTTAAGACTAAAAGTGAGACATTGTAAGTAAGATATTAAGTACTTAATATGTCTCTCCTTTTATTATAATTGACATCTCCCATTCCTATTCTAAGTTTCCTCTAACTTTAGTTTCAGCTGAAAAATATCAAGATTATCTGCATGGTATGCCAACTACTTCAGTTTTGCTCTTCATGGGTCATAACTCTGATGGTAAAATCTGACCTATCGGTAAACGAAAATTTCAATAACCCTGGTATACGATAATGAAAGAAATCAGTTTCAACTCATGAGCATAAAATTACTATTTCAAATCTTTTGTGAAGTCAGCAGCTAATAGAACCTTAGAATTTGAAGACGTTCTCTAGTGAAGAAGTTCATATAAGTATCAATGTGAATTTTGGAAAAGAGTGATTATCGTATGTGAGACCATATGTATGAAAACATGTAACTAAATCTTGGTATTTCTTGTATGTTAAATCGAATTTCTTCACACTACCCCTCCTTCTTATTCCGTGAGACTTTAGAAACCACCATTTCATAATAAAAGAGAGCATCCAGGTTCGAGTTTCTTACAGAACGTTTATCCGTCAGAAGTGGAAGAATTCGGCCAGCGATCGCATACGAAGAATCAAATCCTGAAGGTATATTTCACTGAGTTACTTGGCCCTTATAAGCAGTAGCTTAAAGGGGCGAAGCAAGAATGCTTTTCATCATCCCCGTTATCTGTAGAGAGTGTAGGGATAAGGTGTTATTGAGCTATTAAAGCTCTGATCATGGCAGGAGGGTAACAGCAATAGCCGAGCCTCAGTTAGAACTTCATTGGCTACAGCATTGCCATCCATTACTCTCCCAGGATACCCATCTTAGTCGCCTCGTACGACATGCATGAGCTACATTGGGGTTATTCTTATCCCGGCCACCACACGGGAGAGTTACATGGTATTTTTGCATGACATTTTTTAATAATAAGAACATTTTTTTAGGTGTACTTTGATTATTATTAAAAAAAGACAGTAAAATCTTAAACGAAAAGAGAAAAAAAACATTCTGCGAAGTGCAAGTTAACAAATTATTTAATATTTATAATTTATAAATCTTTTAGTTCATAAAATTATACACCATTAATTTAGATATTTTCTACATTATTACATTATCTAAATCAGTTCGTTTCGTTAAAAAAAAGACAAAAATTGCTACCTCAATTTGCAAAATTATTAAATCATTAAATAAATCTGAAAAGGTAGTTAAGAACAAAAATATTTTCTCGATCTTCAGATTTTCAATTATTCAGATATACGTGAAGCTGTTTGTTTTAATTCTAAACTTCGCATGTTTCTTGTTTCAGAAATGAAAGCATGTACAGTGATCGTTCTAAGCGTTGATAAGGAAAAGCAATAATAATAATAATAATAATAATAATAATAATAATAATAATAATAATAATAATAATAATAATAATAATAATAATAATAATAATAATAAATACCTACCTACTATTATTAAAAATATGCTTACTTTTTCCATCAAACTACATGCATGCATACATACGTGATAGAACCACAATAAATTATTGCATATTGAGAAAAACCGCTCTCCAGTTATGTAAAGCTTGGCAAATACTACGCTACATTATATAATAGTTATTGTATATTGAGAAGTTTCCCAACATCGGATACTATAAACCGGGGTAAAGATACGTTCAAATTACACCTTTAAGTTGATTAGAGTAATCGCGTATTTACTGGATGGTAGAAGAGAACTACAACCTTAATAAAGCCTGAATTTCGCCTCATCAAAACATGCTTTTCTTCCAGATTTCTACTAAAGCGCAGATCTACACTGAAACTTGCTGCATTCGAAATCGAATTGGACTGAATAGGCTAGTTTTTCCTCATTCGCGATGTCTGTAGAATATTTTGTGTGTACATCTTCGATTCTAGTAACCGATTAGAGGAAGTTTTACTAAGCCTTTTTCGACCCGTTCACGAAAAAGTTAGTTGATCTCAAAATTATATGTTAAGATCAGTTTCTTACCAAGTATCGGACTAACATATCATCGCAGATGCCAAAGTGTTCTTTACCGATATTGTTGAATATGAAAAAGGAACATTTTAGAAACAAATATAAAACGGTAGAATATTCTGTGTGTGTTTCTTCAACCCAGTGGTTGGTAGGATAGTAATGCTACTTTACTGGACAGCAGGGTGTTTTCCCCCAGTTTACCTGTTTTTTTTTTTATTCCGCAAGCAGCCAAACCGGTCCCGTGAACACACGGATCCGGTTTGCCTGATTGCGGAATAAAAATTACTACAGCCATAAATACTTAACCACCCATGAGCGGCTCAACTCTCCCCCAATAGGGACGAAAGAGAAAAAGATAGGAAATTCCATACTAATAAATAAATAAATATTCTGTAGAGTAGAACGAATTTTAGTATTTATCATCAAAGTCAATTGCGTTAGACACCAGCCTTGATAACTACGTCCTTATAATTGATTTAATTGATTCACTGACTTTTTTCCTTTGATTTTGAAAGGAGTCAATCTCCTTTACTCGAAAGATAATGTAATGTTCATTTAAACAACTAAATAACAATACAGATTTTTTTCTGATACTACATAAAGAGTATTTATTTACATTTATGGTGTATGAGAGATAAAGATATTTAAGAACTAAATTTATTAACGATAATAATAATAATAATAATAATAATAATAATAATAATAATTTTTTATTTTATTTATTTTATTTTATTTTATTTTTTTAAGTTTGATAAAGAATGATTATACATACAAATTTCTGCATTTGCTTATAAGGATTACTTGTAGATGAGTGAGGCAAGTTAATCCCACCAACTTCGAAGCTTGGTTTAGCTTTTATGAAGAGAGTGGGATTTAGCCTTCATTATTTGTGTTGTTGATACTGTTTATGTATGGGATGTAGGCATTGGATGCTTGTGATTTGTGATGTGTATATTAGTGATAATGGTTTCTTAACTTTGTTGGTATATTTTCCAGAGTTCGCTTTTTAATATTCAGTAGTTATCTACGTGTTTTAACTTTCTTGGTAGGTTGTTGAGTTGCGTGGATATCTGATATGATCTCTCAAAAGAACCGTATGAGTTGTTCAAGCGTGTGGGGATGTAGAGAGTTGTTGTAGGTCGTGTTACACGATATGTGTCTCTGTTGTTTCGATATGATAATGTTGAAGTAATTCCATGATGTTGAAGTAATTCCATGATGTTGAAGTAATTCCTTGTTAATGTCATGTAGTGTTTCAGGTTTTTGGGGGGGGGGGGGTGGGGGGGGGGGGGGGTGGGGGGGGGGGGGGGTGGGGGGGGGGGGGGGTGGGGGGGGGGGGGGGTGGGGGGGGGGGGGGGTGGGGGGGGGGGGGGGTGGGGGGGGGGGGGGGTGGGGGGGGGGGGGGGTGGGGGGGGGGGGGGGTGGGGGGGGGGGGGGGTGGGGGGGGGGGGGGGTGGGGGGGGGGGGGGGTGGGGGGGGGGGGGGGTGGGGGGGGGGGGGGGTGGGGGGGGGGGGGGGTGGGGGGGGGGGGGGGTGGGGGGGGGGGGGGGTGGGGGGGGGGGGGGGTGGGGGGGGGGGGGGGTGGGGGGGGGGGGGGGTGGGGGGGGGGGGGGGTGGGGGGGGGGGGGGGTGGGGGGGGGGGGGGGTGGGGGGGGGGGGGGGTGGGGGGGGGGGGGGGTGGGGGGGGGGGGGGGTGGGGGGGGGGGGGGGTGGGGGGGGGGGGGGGTGGGGGGGGGGGGGGGTGGGGGGGGGGGGGGGTGGGGGGCAATTTGAATCATTTCCGAAAATTCACAGTTCGTTTATTGGAGGGAATTTTATGAAAGGAATTGTTTCAAGAATTTCTCATTTTTCTAATAGGTAGCAGTATTCAATGGACACGTTACAGAGTTCTTGAATTGTGGGTTTCCCTCGCATTCCTTTTCCATATTTTCACAGTCATATATCAAAATAGCGAGAATATTCTGGTTAACATTTTCGCTTCTGCATAACTTTTCAGTTTTGCACGTCCTTCCCAAGTCCTTTGCAAATTGCAGATCCGACTCGGCAATTTATCTCTGCTTGATCCAGAGATAATTATTTCAACTAGAAACCACGAATTCTTCAGCTATAATTATAGCTTCAACTATACGATTAACAACAAATTCTTTAGATTGAAAAACGGATTTCAATGCAGTTAAAAGGAATGGTAATTTTCTGGATCTTTTCACCTCGTGCTAAATTAGATGGTTGAAGATAGAGATGAAAATGGTTGTCTCCGCATCTTTCTCGTCCTCCTCCCCTTAACGGAATGACAAATGGACTTGTGATCACACTTCGCTGATACATATATATGAAACGCTGGTGGCATAATCGTAGATTATTTGGAGTCCCTTTGGTTATTAATGTAATTCTGAGTAACTCAGTCTTAAAAGCACTTAGTAGTACACGATTTTTTTTAGAAAAATTCCCACATGTTTGCGCTGCTAATACCTGCACTTCTTAACTCAAAATGTAGTGCAGTAAGAAGCGTAGCATTTTGGAGTGGAAGGTGTTTATTACTTGCTTTTGTATGAATGGGAATATCTCAAAGGTTTTGTTGAGTTGGTCAATTGCTGTTAGTGATGATGTGCTTTCTTTACATTAAAGCGTCTGAATCTCTAACTTGATTCACCGTGAATCATCGCGCAAGTGAACAATTTCAGCAGTCACTTTTTAACGTCGCTTATAATTGAACGTAATATATAAACAATATTACGTTTTCTTAATTTACTGTTTCTTTCTAAGATTATACAATTTCTTGTTTACTCGTTTATATAATTGTAATACTGTCAGTATCAGAAGAAGAATGATCCAAAGATAGGTACACGTTTTCCTTCAAGGTAAGAAAAGATTTGTTTGTAATTTCCTACATATTCGTGGGGTAATTCTGAAGCATAATGATTGTCCATCCTCTTAAAAGTAAAATGTATTCTTGGTAAAAGGTCACTTTTATTCCAAATTTAAATGCTTGAAAGGTTACATAATTATTTCCTGACTCTATTTAGCGAGACGGTTTATGGTATTCTACATGTGTTGTGAGGTTGCTTTCACGTTTGATATTTCGGTTGAAATCCACAATAAAGGTTCTGTTACGTAGTTCATCAAAATTCAATAAGGCTTTATTACGTCACTTCGATGATAACACTTATTTTTCTCAAAGAACATTCAAAACTTAAGGTTCAGTTCTTGGAATTGATTGAAGCATAATTCAGTTAATTATGCTTCAATCAGAACTTCAATCGAATCAATCTTCAAACAGAACATAATTTATAATTCACAGCTTTGTGTAGGCAAAGCACTGATAACTCTCTTTGAGTCTGTCTTGTTGATTTATTAATATCTAATTTTAATTAATAAAACTAACGTATAAAATTAGTTTCCAAAATCAAGACTTGGAAAACAAGGCTTCTATTTTATTAGCAAATATCACCTTGGATTGTACTGTGTAGGAAATCACAAACAAATCTTTTCTTACTTTGAATGAAAACGTGTACCTATTTTTGGATCATTCTTCTTCTGATACTGACAGTATTACAATTATTTAAACGAGTAAACAAGAAATTGTATAATCTTAGAAAGAAACAGTAAATTAAGAAAACGTAATATTGTTTACATATTAGGTTCAATTATAAGCGACGTTAAAAAGTGACTGCTGAAATTGTTCACTTGCGCGATGATTCACGGTGAATCAAGTTAGAGATTCAGACGCTTTAATGTGAAGACAGCACATCATCACTAACAGCAATTTTGACAAACTCAACAAAACCTTTGAGATATTCCCATTCACACAAAAGCAAGTAATAAACACCTTCCACTCCAAAATGCTACGCTTCTTACTGCACTACATTTTGAGTTAAGAAGTGCAGGTAATAGCAGCGCAAACATTTTGGAATGTTTCTAAAACAAATCCTGTACTACTAAGTGCTTTTAAGACTGAGTTGCTCAGAATTACATTAATAACCAAAAGGAGGCCAAATAATCTACCATTATGACACCAGTGTTTCATATATATATCAGCGAAGTGTTTTCACAAGTCCGTTTGTCATTCTGTTAGGGGGAGGAGGAAGAGAAGGATGCGGAGACAACCATTTTCATCTCTATCTTCAACCATCTAATTTAGCACGAGGTGAAAAGATCCAGAAAATGTCCATTCCTTTTAACTGCATTGAAATCCGTTTTTCAATCTAAAGAATTTGTTGTTAATCGTATAGTTGAAGAATTCGTGGTTTGTAGTTGAAATAAGTATAGTTGGATCAAGCAAAGATAAATTGCAGAGTCGGATCTGCAATTTGTACAGGACTTGGGAAGGAAATGCAAAACTGAAAAACTATGCAGAAGCGAAACTTTTCACCAGAATATTCTCGCTATTTTAATATATGATTGTGAAAATATGGAAAAGGAATGCGAGGGAAACCCACAATTCAATAACTCTGTAATGTGTCGATTGAACACTGCTATCTATTAGAAAAATGAGAAATTCTTAAAACAATTCCTTCCATAAATTCCGTCCAATAAATGAACTGTGAATTTTCGGAAACGATTCAAATTGAGGTTGCCATATTGGGAAAAAAAGGCATTATTGCGTATATCCGTATAAGCTTTGATACTGCACCAGAAATGTTTAGTGTTTGTACAAAATGTGCAAATCAATTGTGAATGCGACGATACGTGCAGGCAATTCGTGATTTGTAAGGAATAACCACTCAATATGAGTAGAAATGCTTCTGTTAACACTGCAGTTTCAGAGACAAGTTATTGTGAACCCACAGATGTACTCTTTTCCGCACCACCTTTGAGGTAGAGTATGAGGTGCGCTTTTTTTAACGTGGTATCCCCAGTAGGCCTACTCCACGATCTGATAACATAAATTTGGGATTGTCATGGAAAAAGCTAAAAATAATTTCTAGCATTAAGAATTTCAGTTTGTTAAAAAGTCACTTTTTGTTATCTCAAGCAATACATAACAAACTTTATAATCACAGAAACTTTCAGGATTACACAACACCATAGTTTGCTTTTATTAACTCAGGCTTGATTTTTCATTATTTTTGAACGGGCTAGATGATATGCCTTAGTCACTTAAGTTGTACATAAGCAATACACATTCTTGTAATCCTTCGATATGGAGAACAAAGATTGCTCAATGCACACTGGAAATGATCAATTTAGATAATCATCATCCCATGATGGAATATTACCATCCATCTTATTGGATGTCTCATTATGAACTCCCTGCCACATCCACTTCACTAACATTCGTGGCCTTAACACCAGTATAAATGATATTCACCATCACTTGCAATTATCCAGACCAGACCTCCTGCTCTTCACAGAAACCCAAATATTACTTACATCCACCTGACCATCACATTATTTCTCCAATGTTAAGATTATATACTTCACAATTTCTTTCTCCACTGGGGGGAGGGAACACTTCTGCCTTTTTGAGATCAGATATTACATTCGAGAGAATGGATAATTTAGAATCCCCTTCTTTAGATCTTCTCTAGTATATGGTTTTCTTGTCCCATCTCATAATATTTATCTGCTCTAATTACCTTTCGTCGAACTCTGATACCTACTGTGACCATCTTATATTCTCCCCATGAATTTCGACACCTGCAATCCAGCAATTCTCCTTTCCATGGTCTGACTATTGCTTCATTCACTTGATCCTAACACCTGCTGCGAACGAATAATAGAAATTATTTTTACCGGCATGGAGGCCTTCATCCGTTATTCAACTCAGTATCCTCGTCCACTTTCGAAGCGCAGGTTTAACAGGAGGTGTAACACAGCAATCGAAGGAAAAACCTCTGCTTATCGCATTTGATTCGCATCAAGAAATCCAGTTTAATACGTTGGTTGTACTAAACAAGGCACAAATGCTACACAGTCATCAGTAGATTTAAATCTGACTTCAAAAAGGCCTAACGCAGAAACTTTGCCTCCTGTCCGAAGGAAAGCTCTACCTTCTGGTCCATTTCTAAAGCCATTGGAGGCACCTTACTCTCATCGCCACTTCCACCTCTCTCTCATCCTGATGGCACAAATTTTATTTCAGCCGAAGATAAAGTTGACCTCCTGGCATCGCTGGTTACATCAGCACAGACCGAATTCTGAGCACAGTATCTCTCCTGTACTTTTGCGACACAGAGTCAAACGAAAATTAATAAATAACTCCTGCAGTAAAGTCTCTTGGTCCTGATGGTATCTCCTATTTATTTCAAACATTGTGCTCCATAGATAACACCCGTCCTGTATCGCCTGTTCAATCTGTGATCCATGGCTAGTACAACTCTCAACACGCGGAAGCAATTGCATACCTAGCCTTCTAGAAAGAGATAGACGTCTGTCTACCTTTAAACAACCGACCAATTGATATAATCTAAATCATCTTCAAAATAATGGATCAAGTCCTCCACTACCCAGAGTTCCACCAATAAATCAGCGCCCACTAACACGGATTACGCCATTCAAATTGGGCATCTGAACTTATATCACTTTATGTGCAATGGAACGGTCTGGACAAAGCGGCAGTTCGAAATTTCCAGAGCTTTTGATTGTGCCTATTATTGAGACCTGCTAAACATACTGCCAACCTTTTGTCTATCTGCCACTCTCTGTGATTCTTCTGGTTTACTCATTGTTGTTCATTCATTTCTTAGCTTCCTTTCTGGTTGTTCGCTGAGTGACATGGTTGATGGGTTCCACTCTTCAAGCTTTCCCACCAAAGCAGGAGTGCTTCTCCTTTCACCTAACCTCTTTGACATTTACATAAGTCACCACTAATCCTATCCACAGCTTTGCACGTGACAGTATTCTCCATTCTTCCTACTCATGTGACAAACCTTGCAGTGCGCAAAGACATTAGTGGTTGATGACCTTGAATTCTGGGATTCTGCGCACTACAAGGTTTGTCACATGAGTAGAAAAAATCCCAAAATTCATGGTCATCAACCACTAATGTCTTAAAGATTGATTTATGTTCTATCCTTCAATTGGCCAAGACAATCTTGTCACATACAATGCCAAAAAAATTCAGTCTTGCCTTTTCTCTCCGAAAAGTATTCTCCGCTCACATTCCCTTCCCACCCTCAATACCCCACAAATCAACAGACACGCGAACAGATCTCTCTCACTCTCTCTCTCTGCTTGGGCTAACATTCAGCTCCATTCTTTACTGCATCACATCAAGAGCTTGCCCAGAATCCAACACAAAAGTCATTCTCTTTTGCTCAAGATGCCAATTTGCATTCAATCAACTCTTAACTTTATACAAATCTCGAATTCTGCCGTGCTTAGAATATTGCTCACATGTTTGGGGTGGAACAGCTGAAACGTCTCTTAACCTTCTTGACGCCATCCACAGAAGAGATATTCGGCAAATAGACGATCCTACTATTCGAGATTCACTACAATCTATCTGAATTTCGCAGTGTTTCAGTTTGTGTCTCTTCTAGAAGTTGTTCTTCAATGGTCATTGCTCCACTGAACTGCTAAATATCATTCGTTCACTTTCTGATGCATTTGTTAATACAAAAGTAAGTTTCCCAGCACTCATTCCCTGTGCAAACACATCGGACCTGCTTCCTCTGTCGTCTGGCAAAGCTTACCGTAAAAGATATTCCCAAACTACAACCTGCAAACCTCTTTAAAAAATTCTACCTGACTCCTCATCTATACCACACACACATACACTGATATGCTTAAACGTTCTTTGACCTCTTATGTATGGGATTCATATAAAAATAATAATAAATAAATGACATAAATAAATATACTGTTTCTTCACCGACATCTTGCATTTATTTCTACCTGGTTGTAAGAAATAAATTCCATTTTCTATTTGAGTTGATGTTGCTAGTAAGAAGAATACGCTGACTTGGTTACGACCCATAGGATGAAGTATGAATCCCTTTACCCCCGCTTAGCCATGAAAATATAAAGGATTTGAACTGAAACAACATTGAAAGTGACACATGTTCCCTTGTAATGTCTTTATAAGGACTGAATTAACAAGTTGAAACTTTGAACTTCTAAGTCAACATTTTTTCATCTTCCTTCTTGGATCTTTACGATTCACGAGTATTGAAATATTCGAATGCTTGACTTCCAAACGTTAATTCATAAAATAAGACGGTTAGTTTTAATTCACTTTGCATATATTCGGTCTCTTAAATGCGTGTTTCTTAAATTTCTCCTTTCATGGGCACGCTTTTTATGCAAGATTAAAAAATCTGAATTTACAGCAGTTAACCCTTCCTCATCTGAATGAGATCGACTAACTCAGTTTCTGTTGAAAAGCCCTTACAAAGCTCGTCTTAGATGGAATTTGAAACCAGATGGTTACCACCAAATGGCATCTTCAATAACGACTGAGCTCATTTCCACCTTCATTATACTATGAAATACTGCGTTATTTGCATTTACTG
Organism: Typopeltis vanoorti; assembly: GCF_054136105.1. NCBI lineage: Eukaryota > Metazoa > Arthropoda > Arachnida > Uropygi > Thelyphonidae > Typopeltis > Typopeltis vanoorti. Next base: position 108,925,511 of record NC_143555.1, on the reverse strand, counting down.
GAGTGATGAATATCCTTTTTTAATCGCTAACATGACAGGGAAGGTGAAGAAGAGATTTCATAAGAAACGTCATATATATTTGGAAGTCTTCTTCATTATTTCGCAGCATCCAAATTAGGCAGAAATAAGAAATGGATTTATCTGTAATTATTGCCCCGTGCCTTCATAAGAAAGTGCTTTTTAGAGGAATTAATTGCAGTGCTCATCATTTGCATTATAATTCGACTTCTCGAAAATAATTGTACACACGATTTCCTCCATCGTTTTCTCCCCAAACTTCAATGCATGAAGCATTCGAACCTATTTTTCTCAAACTGACGCGATACAAAACTTATTCCCCGATGTGTCGTCAAGAAATAATTTTTTCAACATTTTCAGGATCTTTGATCAATTAATTCTCTTCATTAACTAAGGATAAATTTTCTTATTTTGCATGTATCCAAATAATATTCGTGTTGCTTGTTGTAGTTTATTCAGTGACATGGTTGCTCCTTTATATTCAATATTTGAAGGCGCTTTAATCTGTAACAGTATTTTTAAAACACTTTGTACAATAAGATGATGTTTATTTGCAATGATATTAGCTACTGGTTGGAAGTTAAACTTTTCAGTTAACCCGAACCATGTTAAACTAGAGTGAGTGACGGAAGTATTTCGCAAATAATACCAAACTTCGCGGAGTAAATCAGGCCTCTTTGTTTTCCGTGTGGGTGGGTGGTTGGGATATTTTTATTGGAATGCATTCAGTAAGATTTGTAGTTTACTTTGATTTCAGCAAATAAGTCAGAACCGTTTTATTATTATCTAGATTCCAAGGTTTTTTTCCATTCAATAATGGTCATCGTATTTTTTCAAGTGTGCAATCACTTTTTCTTTACTTGCTTTTATTTAAATTATATCCGCCTTTCTCATTCAGTTTCGCTCACTCACTGAACTGCATTTACCTCGTAGTATAGAATTTTGTAAATATTTTTGACCAATGAATTACTAATTTCTTTTTCCAGAAAACGCTGTTGTTCCACTACTAACGCATATCCCTTTCGTTATTTATTCTAAAAACAAGCCTCTAATTTCAACAGAACTTCAATTCTATTAAAAATAAACATAACAGAAGAAATTGGTTATTAAACGCGAAAGAAAAAAAGAGAGAGGAATATTAGCTAACTGAATATTTGTGGCAAAACTCTCTGAACTTTCGTAGGTCGTTATAAGACATTAATTACTTCAAATGTTGAATTACGAAATTATACAAATATTTGAGAAAACATAAACATGAATTTTTTTGAGGCGATTGAGTTGAACATTAAAACAACGTTACTGAACATATATAAGAAATCCGCATCCTTGGAAATACTTGAACAGCTGTCACATTGTTAACTCGCACCCTTATTTATCTATAATATTACGATCAACACTGATATTTCTTACACACTTCCTTTGTCTCTCTCTCTGTATGCAAGATTAGTAGTGCGTAATGTTTCAAAAGGTTTAAGTTGTAAATGGTGCACGTTGGAGAATTTTTATAGTAGAGAAATGCACAGAGAGAGAGAGAGAGAGAGAGAGAGAGGAGGCCGTTTTGAGTTCAGTATATGCAAAAAAAAGAGGAGAAAAGAAAGAAAGGCAACATAACAACCCTTGTGGCAAGCGCACGCCATAAGGATTTGTGTCCACTTTACATCACTGATTATTGAATTGAATCAAATTAGAATGTTCAGAAAATGTTTTGAGAAATATAAGAAATGTTTGTGTGTGGGTGGGTGGATTTGTGTGTGTGTGTGTGTGTGTGTGTGTGTGTGTGTGTGTGTGTGTGTGTGTGTGTGTGTGTGTGTGTGTGTGTGTGTGTGTGTGTGTGTGTGTGTGTGTGTGTGTGTGTGTGTGTGTGTGTGTGTGTGTGTGTGTGTAGAGGAGATGATTGGAATTATTTGAATTATCATCATCAGTTTCCTGATATGTACCCTCAAGGTTGCTATTACAGCCCTACATGATTACGTTTGCATATTATTAATCTCCTATCAACAATTCCCCTACCCCCAAATCAGTCTACTACTCTTCATTACTCCAATATTGTCGCATCTGACATCGAGTGCATTAAGGCGCTTCTAACTGAATAAATTCCCCTAGACCTTGGAATTCCTTTGGGTCTTTTTCCTGCCATCTTGGCATCAAACGCCTCTTTTGCTAATCTTTCTTCTCCGATTCTATTTAAGTAGTCATACCACCTTAGATTAGCTCTGCTGACAGATTCTTGAATGCTAATAATGTCAAGTTCCTTTCTTTGTTTTAATATGATTCTGCCATTTATGAAATTGGCTCACTGCCCTAATTTTTCTCAGAACCCTCATATCTGCGGTCTCTAGTCTTTTACCAAGTGCTTCATTTCTAATCACACTCTAAGATTTGTAACTTATAACTGGTTTGAACACTGTCTTGTATATTGAAAGGTTGGTGTTTTGCTAATTTCTCTTTCTCATCCATATCCATTTTTTCAGCTGGCTAGACAGCTTAGCAGCTTTGTTTATTCTCTTGCCTATTTACAGATTTAATTTACTATCTTTACTTAAAATTGTGCCTAAATAGCTGAGACACTTGACTTGTTCTACATGATATCCATTCAGAATGCAGCTTACGATTTCTATTATTCTGCCTATTTTCATAGTTTTGGCCCTTTTTATTGCTGATTTTCATGTCAATCCACAATCTATCTCTGAGTCTTTTCATATATGCTTGCATAAATCTTACCTGTAATACTCAGAAGCAAAAATACTCTGTGATGGTCCCATTCAGTTTTATTCTTTTTTATAAATGGAAAGTACGAGCTCTACTCCAGTCATCTGGAATTCGATCTTTTCACCAGGCACTCTGAATTATGCAGTGCACCCACTCCAAATCATGTATATCTCCATACTTGAGCATTTCTGGTCGAATATCATCTAATTTTAGTTTTTTTAGGCCTCAAGTATGTATACGTACTATTTTTTACATTCCTGTTGAAACATATTCTAGTATGGTTCTGTCACTGCTTGGTTCTTCAACAGTCCTCAAAATAATTACTCCAGATATGTAGGATATCCTGATCCTTAGTATTCATTTCACCTTCAAGGTTTTTTGCAGTTTAATTCCCAAAATAGGTTCTCGAAGTCGAAGAAGTGCCCGGAACTCGCGCCACGTCTGCCACGATCTGCCCTGGTGTAGGACTACCTCGAGGATCTGCTCACTCCGGTGCCGTGACGTCATCAGTCCAGTTCCTGACCTGATAACTGATAACTGATGTGGCATGATGGATATCAGTCCCAAGGACTCCAATCCCTTTGTCTCTATGAAATAGTCTTGCATTAAAGATTAGCGAGCACTTGGCTCACCCTATTTAGGGCTGTATGGAGGCACCAGAACCGATAAGCAGAGCTGTTTTCGGGCGCTCATGTTTCCACCTGTCGTGTTCGTCATAGTTAGAAGACTCTCGAATGAGTTGATTTGGATGAACAGCTGCTTTGGCAAAATAAGCAGCAGCACTGTTATGGAGGAACGTGGGAATATCTGGAATATCGGCATCACGGTGCAAGAGAGCATTTCTGACAAACCACGGAGCGTTAAAAATCATACGGAGGCACTTGTTTTGAATAACTTGTAGCTTGTTGATGTTGGTGGGGGAAGTGTGACCCCAGGCTGGAGATCCGTAAGTTAACGATGGTCTGATAATTGTTTTATAGATCCGTAGTTTGTTTTCAGTGCTAACTTGACTTCTTCTATTGAGGAGAGAATAGAGTTGTACAATTGCAGAGTTTGCTTTTTTGCATGCATAAACTATGTGGGAGTTAAAGTTTAAATGGTTATCAAGCTGAATGCCTAGATATTTGGTACTAGATCTCCATGGGATGGCTGTGTTAAAAAGTTTAACTTCTCCAGAGTGAGATGCTTGTCTTCTTGTGAAGAGAATGGCAGTGCTTTTATCGGCATTTACAGATATTCTCCATTTTCTGAACCAGTCCTCCAATTTTCTTGCTGCAGTTTGTAATCGCTGAGTAGCTATATTAGGCCTGAGAGATCTGCTAAGAATTGCCATATCATCCGCATAACTAGCTATAGTGGTTAGTGATGTGCTAGGAACATCAGAAACAAAGATGTTAAAAAGCAGCGGTGAGAGCAGCGAGCCTTGAAGGACACCAGCAGTGATTTTTTTCAGTGAGGATCGAATTCCACGCAACTTGACCTGGATTTTACGGTCCTGTAGAAAGGAGTTAATAATTTTAGTAAGGTAAAGAGGGATGTTGGCTGTAATTAATTTATAGATGAGACCTTTGTGCCACACCTTATCAAATGCTTTTGCAACATCTAAAAAGATAGCTCCTGTATGCTGTTTCCAGTTAAAGCCTGTAGTGATGAATTCAGTCAGTCTGTGAATTTGCTGTGTAGTGCTATGGCCGGTACGGAAACCAAATTGTTCTTTCGGAATTACGTTATTTTTATTCACCTCCTCATTAAGTCGGTTGAGAATGACTCTTTCTGCGATTTTTCCTAAGCATGATAAAAGACTGATAGGTCTATAGCTCTGTGTCATTTGAGGTGCCTTACCAGGCTTGAGAATAAGGAATATATCAGCTTGTTTCCATCTTGAGGGGAAATAATTTAATCTCAGAATTGCATTAATAATGGCTACTAGATGCATGACAGCTTTGTGTGGGAGGGCTTTAATTGTTTTGTTGGTAATTTCATCTGGACCAGGGGATTTTTTGTTTTTAAGCTTCCTAATGATTGAATAGACCTCTTTAGGTGAGGTGGGACAGATATTTTCACAGCTACAAGGTTTCCGAAGCGCAGAGCGTACACGACGGTGTATCCTCTCTATGAAGGTCAGATCAGCATGCGTATAATTAGGACGGCACTGAAGCTGGAGGGCATCAACGAAAGCTTCCGCTTTTTCATTATCTCTGTAAACAAGACCTCTTTCTCCATGAATGGGCTGGATGTTAGAGCGATCTGTACAGAGAGCTTTAGTCAACTTCCACAGAGAATTATCTTCAGCTTTGAGAGAACAGAGTTTTCTTTCCCATTGCTGGTTTTTGTGATCTTTTAATGCGTAACGAACTTGGTTGGATGCCCTATTTAGTTCTCGACGGTCTTGCGGAGATAGTGTGTTGTGATAGCGGCGTCTGAGTCTATTTTTGTTCCTGATCAGAACAAGGATTTCTTCAGGAAGTGAGTTGACTTGAGCTGGGGTGGAAATAGAACAAGCTGCGGATAACCCAGCGTGTATTTTACATTCACGATTGCTGACTGCCACGTCAATTTCTTCACAGGTGGAGATAGTAGGTACTGAGTCTATGATAGTGTTCATTTTAGCCTTGAATTTTGCAAAATTAGTGTGGGATTGGTTGGGAATGAGCTCAGGCTCCCCCCCTAAACTTAAGAGTACTGGATTGTGATCTGAGCTGAGCTCGTCAACCACTTGAAGTTGAAATTGATGACAAATATTGTTAAAAATAGCAATATCCAAAACATCAGGTCTGCCGATCGCTCCATAATGTGTTGGCTCGATTGGGCCTGCAATAACAATATTTCTCTTCAAGGCAAAATTGTAGAGGATCATTCCATTGTTGTTAAAACTCTTGCTGTTCCATAAAGGATGCTTAGAATTGAGATCTCCTGCTACAATTATTGCTTCATTTGTATCTAGTAGCTGAGAGAGATCAGAGGGGAGTAAAGGTTTGCCAGGGGGGTTGTATACAGAATAAATCTTTAAGCTGCCTGCATTGTTGGTATGAATTTCTATGCCTGTCTCCTCGAGGTTAGATGTATTAGTCTTCTTGATCTCATTATAGCGGATGTTTCTTCTTACAAAGATGGCAGTGCCTCCTCCTCTGGCATTGAGTCTGTCATTTCTAAGTAATGAATAATTTCTGAGTTTGGGATTATCGCAGGGACGTAGGTGAGTCTCGTTAATGAGGAGAATATCAATTTGTAAATGATCTGTAAGTTCCTGTAATTCCAAACTTTTGTTGTTGAGACCGTTTGCGTTCCAGAATATTATCTGTATAGAATTTGATGTTGAAGCTGGATTAGTCATTAATCATGGAGAAGATGACTTGAGTATTCCTAAGGAATTTGTTGGTATCGGCCTGGCTTGGATTTGTTTTGCTGAAGGCCATTAGCATCTCCCCAAGTGAGGCAGCGAGAATTGCTGAGGAATTTTGACTGCTAGCTGCAGGGAGTGCCTCGGTGTTACGTGAGGAAACCACAGAAGCATAAGATTTATCTGGTGTAACTTTTCGTGCTTTGATTTCAGGCACAGATCTCACAATATTTTTCTGCGTGGGCTGAATTAACTCCTGTCTAGGTTTTTGAAGGTTGGATGGGTGGAGAGAACAGCCTTTGTAATTAGCAGGATGTGGGCCACTGCAGTTCGCACATTTAGCAGGTGTGGACTTTGGCTTGACGCAAGTGTGCGAGGGATGGTTGCCACCGCATTTCACACACTTGTAGTCTGCTCTGCATAACATCTGCGCATGCCCAAATTTTTGGCAGCGATGGCATTGACCAGCCGATGCCTTTCTTCTTAGTGGCTCGGTCTTGATGACCAAGTTGCAGACTATTTTAAGATCATAAATTTCTCTCTGATCTTTACTGATCTCTACTAAGACCAGAGGCATGGGACGCTTGTCTGCTCGATACATTCGAGAAATCTTCATTGGCTCCAAGCCTTGTAATCTAAGGTCAGTAGCTATTTCTTCTGATGTTATGTTTTCTACCAATCCTCTGATCACTACCTTGAGGTTCTTTTCACTTTTGAGTTGGTAAGTATGGTATGGAAATTTATGATCGTCCATAAGTCTGGTTAGCTGGCGGTAGTCCGTTGTTCCTTCAAGCTGTATGCGGACTCCGTCATCTGTGTTTTTGGCTGATGAGAACTTGATGTTATTTTTCTTCATCGTCTCTGCAAGCAACGACCATTTTTCCTTAGATCGCAAGACTACTGGTGGGATCCTCTCTTTGGGCTGTATCGGTATATTTGTCTCTGTTCTTGCACTAGATTGTGCTGATGTGTCCATTTGAGGTGCAAATTCAGGTTCTGCAGCAATAGACTCTTTCTTTCTCTTCTTTCTGCTGACTTCCTGATAATCATTGGAATCTATGTCAGTTGTTGTGACATTGTCATGTGTACTGTGAGGAGAAATTTCGGAGGTTTGAGGGTCTTCTGTCTCGACCTCCATAATCTCATGAACTTCAACTCTTCCTGGCCATTTCGTGTGCAAAATGTTACCAATTTGCCGAAAAATAGCTAGAAGTTCTTTGAAAGAGAGATCCTCATATGGTGAATCCATAATTAAATCTAGACTTGAAGTGGGGGAAGGATCTGCCTTGTCCCTTCAACCACCAAATGCTGCACAGGGCAGGGAACAGGAGAGTGCCTGAAAAATGTTTTTGAAGATGAAATAAAAGTCTTACCTGCTCTGATGATCGAGCACTCTGTTGACGCTGGATAATGCACTGACGAAAATTAAGCGACTGTTTATAACAGCAAGCTATTAACTATTATTACAATGAATAAACATAAAAAATCGCTAAAACATATAAATTAAATTCACAGTTCATCATCAATAATACACGATACGAAACACTAACACACTCGACTGACTCACGCCTCTTCCTCGATCGACATTTTTTTCACACTAACACGCGAGACGCCATCTTTTTTCGCCTAATGATCTGACTACTATCATTATAATTCTTATAAGATACTGCATGTATAATTTCGATATCTGTGGACATTTGTAGTATTTATATAATTTATTATAATTCGACTAAAACGTTTGCTTATATATTCGTTATAATTTTTATGTGTAACGTATATTTATTATAAACCTGTGTTTTAAATTTCAATTCTTCTTTGGCTTAGAAAAATTAATGTAAGAATACTATTTTTTTAATTCAATCCTTTTTTATTATTAAAATTACGATTACATATTGTGATTACGTATTTACAACACGTGTGATTTACGAATGATTCCATATTTACAACACATATAGTTCTTTTTTTTTTTTTTTTTTTTTTTTGTAACCATGAAAGTCATACAAATGTTCCTTTTTTTTCCTTCTGTATAATGTATTAATAATAGTGACTGTAACTAGTAATGTATAGTTACGGTTGAATAACATTGCATTTTTACAGCATTTATACAATAACAATAAGTTATATCAATATGGATTTTTTTTCCCTTTTTTGTTGATCTCGGTTGAGATGTAATATCTCAGCTTGCATCCTCGAGGCTTTTTTATTAAAAATATCTGAGGATGACACAACATTTATTGTTTCTTGGTTTGATTACTGTGTTGGAAGGAGACTGATGTTTAATAGGTCTCATATCTACAGCACGTTGAAAAATTCACACACACACACACACACACACACACACACACACACACACACACACACACACACACACACACACACACACACACACACACACACACACACACACATATTGGGCTGTGGCCCATATATGTGTGAAATAGAAGATTTTTATAATAACATGCAAAATCTATAGAATATGTAAAATCAAATGAGATACTCACAGTGATGGGTGACTCCAGTGCAAAGGTTGTAGAAGGAGAAAAAATCCAGTTGTTTGAAAATTTGAATTCATTAAAAGAAATGAAAGAGGCGAGTGATTGATACAATTTTCCATTGTCGTATAATCAATGCTTTCTTTCAACATCCAAAGCGATGACTATATACTTGGACAAACCCAGATAACTATAAGAAACCAAATTGATTTCATAATGATAAATAATAGATACAAAAATAATATAACCCACATTAAAACATACCCAGGTGCTGATATATGTTCAGACCATAACCTTGTTGCGTCTACTTTAATAATTAAACTAAAACATATTTCTAAAAACAATCATAGTGAAAGATGATATCGCATGTATTTTAGGCATTTGTACTCAGCAAGGCAGTGTAGAAATGCGCGAAATGTGCTAAGAACTACCCCACTAACACATGCAGGAAGCCAAAAATCACCTCGGCTAAATGTGCTAACTGCAGTGGCCCTCACCCTGCCAACCACAAGTGATGTATTCAGCACCCAAAGAAGATACTGATGGAGATAGCTAAACCGTTCTCTTCTTCTAGTAAAAGAAGATCGGAAGTCTCCCTCCACAGCTGGAGACTCGGCAGCAACAGTCGGTGACCTTCAAAGACGGTGGAAGCCAACGGGAACAAGAGGTTATGCTGATGTGGCCCGCACATACAAACCAACATTAGAACAGAATCAGCCAACAGCACCTACTAACCTGACAGCTGTTACTACGACGTCTCTAGCTAACATGCTACAAGATTTCAGCTTGTCTAACATCCTTCAGCAACTTCCACTAAAAGTTTCCTACGCAAAACACAGGCCATCCTCACAGCAATCATAAATGAATAATAACAAACTCATTCCAGCCTTTCTTCAGATCATGATCATTGAATGGGATGCAAATTGCCTAAGAAACAAAATTCTGGAGCTACAAGATTTTTCTACAGATTTCAACCAGATATTATACTAATCAGTGAAACACATCTTAGACCCTCAGACAACCCAAAATACGAGGTTATCTCATGCACAGAAATGACAGATCAAATTACAGAGGCGGTGGCACTGTCATCTTCATTAAAAATTATATTAAACACCATTCTGTGAACAACCCACCAAGCACTAACTTTACGGACATGGAAGTTTTCAACAGTTCCGCAGGCAGATTGAAAATCTACTCAGCTTACAATCCACTCTAAAAAACTCTACTGCACTCAGATCTAAATGACATTTTAAGAATTAGGGCACCGATCATTATTGCAGGGGATTTAAACTCCAAACACTGCCTGGAATTGTAGAACAACCAACAAGAATGACTAAATCCTTTCCAACTATACAGGATCAAACTTTGCTGCTGTGGTTTTACCTACCAGACCAACTCATCTCAGTACGTCTGGTACTGCTGACATCCTGGATATAGCTATCCTGCAAGATATTAAACTTCAGTACAGCCTAAAAATCACTGAACAAGCTGTTATCGGATCACAACCCAATTCTACTACAACTGGGAGAACAAGAATACTTATCTCCTTTCTCTCACTCATGAATATCGTGGGATAGATTGTCGAAAGTGCTTAGGGATCACATCGGACCCGTTCCTCACATATCTGCAGAAGATATGTGAGGAACGGGTAGCCACCTACAAATCTGTTCTCAAGACTGGTCGTTTACCTGAAGATATCATGAACGTAATTAGAGAAACGAACATAACTCGGAAGAGATTTCCTAATACTCTCGCTCGTCAGGATAAAACAGTTCTTAATAGATACCAAGTTAATAACGGAAAAAACTCACGTACAAAGATTATTTAATAGTATAATTTTCGCCTGTGTGTCACAGGCATCTTCAGTACATATTGAGCTCAAATTAAACAATAACTGACAATTCCAAAAAAGTGCCACCTAAGTAGCTGGTGTAAGATAACTAAAAAGGTCAATAGATTTCCTAAAAAAAAAAAAATACAACAAAAAGTTAGGAAAGATTAGCTGATTTGTAAAGTACTATCTCCCATAAAGGGAACAGACGTAAGCCGTCGGATCTGTTTAAGTTAGGAGAAGCAAGTAGAGTTTCACATGCTTTTTTATGAATGCGTTCCATGAGGAACCGACAAATTTCGACTTTGGACTGATATGTAAGTTCGGTTCACTTAAACCTTGATATTCCATTTCGACCTGCTCACTGATGAGACCTCAATTAGGGTCTAAACCGGTCTGGATAGTGACCTCTCCTCATAATGTAAAACAGTAATACATCTCCTAGGAGCTGCGTTTTACATTATGAGAAAATATTAAGGATAGTGGCTGAACTTGCTTCACCTTTGCTCCGAGTTGCCCTACTGTTGTTCCACCGAGGTGTTGACTTACGCTTGGACTTGCCGATAGTTCTTTGGCATGAAACTCTTAGATTTTGATCTCGGAGTTTCGTACCCGGCTGTAAAATAATATAATACGGAATTTACACTCCTTCTTATTACTATCTTACTTATATTTGCTATTTACTATCCTACTTAAATTTGGTATTATTTAACCAAAATATTTAATATTATTTTTGCGGTATTTTTGCCTCTTTCGTTACTAAGCCTATATTTTAGACTGATTAAAGACTGTTTTCCATGCGATAAAAGGTAAACCAAAAATAAATTGGCACTTATTACATTATCCCGTTTTATTGATGGTTTTCAAGTATTAATAATAATTTGTGAGTTCAACAAATCTTCATCATCGGCCTGTGAGGTAAGATAGGCTGAGATTCAGCAGATAGTAAGAGAGGAAAGAAAAGATAGCGTGCATAGTGGCAGAGTAGGTAAAAGAGCCCTCAGCTGACCTGTTTTAGCAGTTTATCCCCCCTGGGGTGTTTCTAAAACGGTCGTTGATTTTTCACTTTAGAAAAAAGGAAAAATTCTAAAAAAGGAAAGACGTAACAAAAGAAACGTTGTACAGAGAAAACAAAACTATAGATAAGTCTGGAAAACGGATAGAAAGGTGAACTTAGAGATGGGGGAAAGGTCTGAACCGAGTGATGCAGCTCGCAAGGATCTGCACCGTCTCGCTGTAAGCCTTCGCCGCTCGGGTTCTCAGGTCCTCCCCACCTGTGGAAACTAAAGACCAGCGAAGCTGTGCACAGAAACACATGAGATGGTTAGTGTGCCTTTCGTTTGTTATGGGCCGTCAGGATTCGTTTAGGCACCTCACTTCCCTTGGTCAAATCTAGCTTACAGAGAGCTATATAGAACGCCGATGCCACCGCATCTTGTATGTCCAGATCTCCCTATACCTGGTCGGGGTGACTTCACTTATGTCTTCAATGAAGAGGTCACCACATTTAGCACTGATGATGATAGGACCATATTTCCCCGTGAGAAGGAGTTCAGGTTCTCCTATTCTCCCCATCGCTTCTTTAAATTTTTCCGCCACATCGGGGGCATCTTTAAAGAGATGCATTAGAGTCTCCCCCTGCTTTTGCGTGTGGAGTTGGCTCTGATTCTTCTGATTTTGGTTTTTTCTTCTCCATTTCTTCTGAACTGATTGGTTTTTTGAAAGGGGTGTTGTTTGTCTCCATACTTTGTGTTTCATTTTTTTCTCTTCTTCTTCTGCAGCGGTTTCATAATTTGTGCAGCTTGTTTTTTGGCTGTTTCTTTTTCGTGTGTGCCTCGCTTCTTCTCTTTCTTAGGTTTGGATGCTGGGATTTCTGTGGAGGCTGCCTTCTCTTCTCTTCTGGGTTTCCCGACTCTTGTTCTGTCGTAACTGTTGTTGGCCTTATTATACCTCCCATCCTTTCGGCGTGGGTTCTGAATGGGCAGGTGTCCATTTTGTGGTCTATGGCACCACATTTGAGGCACACTGCTTTGCATTTATGTAGTGTATGGCCTGTTTTAAGACAATTTTTACATGTCATTTGAGGGCAGTCCGCCCCAAGATGATTGAATGCACCACGCCTGAAACATTGTTCTTTCACGCCAGGGTAGTTCATCATTACCCTGGCAGATCCAATGACGACAAAGTTGGGGACAGCTGTTTTCATCTCGAGCGAGATGTTTACTTCGCCCGACTTGCATTGCGGTTTATCTGAATCATTGAGAACTTGTACGTTGCGTACAACACCCCATTTCCCGAACACTTCGTGAATGACATTTTCATCGTATTCTATGTATTCCAAAGGGAATCTGGGGATTTTAAGCAATTTGATGATGCTCCCTACCATGAATGGTAGGGAGCATCATCAAATTTTTTTCCGTTGCATTGAAATTCTTCAAGAAGTTTATCGTACGGGCTCGCCGACCAAAGGTCGTTTGGCAGAAAAAACGCCACCCTAATTGGTCGAGGAAGTAAAATCAAGAATGGGGCAGAGAAAAGAAGTTAAAGAGGGTGCCGTTAGGTGAGCAAGTATAAAAGGGTTGGAACTCCCCACCAGGTACTTTCTTTTTTGCTTTTGGTTTTTGGTTCTGTTCCAGCAGAGTTCTTCGCGAGCTCCTAAGTATGGGTTTCACGGTGATTTCCTGAGTGGCGAGATTGGAGTTATATCTTCGCCGTCACAACACGTAAACAAAAGTGAGCGGAATTTTGGTTCCGTATTTCCTATGTAAGAAGCGAAGAATGCCATATAGTCGAGGAAAAGAAAGCATATTCTTTTGTTTCAACTTCAGTTACAACCACGAAAAGGGGAAAGCTGTAAAGAAATCGATATCCACGTCGCGAGTTGCACAGCCGTTATTTAGACGATTCAAAGTGTGTCCTGAATAACGAAAGGTAAAGACCGCGTAGGCATAGTTCAGTTCAAAAGGGAACATAGGAGAAGCAGATTATCGGAGAGGTTATACCGGGATACTTCAATCAGAATACTGGAACAGAACAGAACTCAAGAAAGAAAGGTACTGTAAATTATATCTCGCGTTAACTAAGATTCGTCTGTAATAGTTATCATTATTCTAATACTGAACTGTTGAAGTGACCAAGAAAACAATACTAGGACTTTAGTATCTGAAAAATATATTAAAAGTAAGCTGGCTAGTGTTAATGTTATATGAATAATTAAGTGTCTTGAGAATTTTGCATGTCTATTATATTGTATAAGAAAGTTTAAATGTCATAGTTATGTGTTAGTGCAATAAATGGTTTAGTTAAGCTACTTAAGTTTGGATAGTTAAATAGTGTGAATTAATCTTATATGTCCATGTCATATGAATTTATATGTTGAATTGTTATGGCGGCATGATCGTAATGCCCATTATAGGATCATAGCCTAATTACTTGTAATAAGCTAATGTTAGTTTGTAAATATTTAGTATGGCATTGAATTGAGTAATAACTAAATTTTGAATAGTACCATGTTAAGGAATTTAATAAACCTTTTGTCCTATGATAAAACAGTTGTCTGAAATTGCTGTCCAATGCACCACTTGAAAAATATAGAAATAGACAACAGAATCAGCAAATCTGGTATGGTAGGAAGTAAATTGAATAAATTGATATGGAATAAGTGAGAAATTAGTCGGAACACTAAATGAGCTGTATACAAGATAGTTTTCAAACCAGTTTTAACTTATGGATCTGAGATCTGGGTCAGAAGTAAAACACTTGACCAAAGACTAGAGACCGCAGATATGAGAGCCCTGAGAAAGATTAGAGGCGTGAACAGATGGCATCAATGGCAATATCATATTAAAAACGAGGATATTAGGAAAGAACTTGACATTGTCAGCATCCAGGATTGCGTTAGCAGAGCTAATCTCAGGTGGTATGGTCACTTAAACAGAATGGGAGAGGAAAGATTAGCAAAACAAGTGTTCTCTGCCAGGTTGGCAGCAAAACTACCCAGAGGAAGACCAAGATATAGGTAGATTGATACGGTACAATGTGTCTTAGACGATAGAAATAGAAGATCGGATAATGTTGGAGTCTTGACAAGTATCAGAGTGATTTGGAGGAAAATGGTATTTAGGAAGTTAGTAATCATGTAATTTTTTTCATATAGTACTATCATATCCTGTACACCACTTGAGAGTATATGGTAGGAATTTTGATGAAGATGATGATGATGATGAGGGTTATGATGTTTGATAGTAAATATTATCTGAGAGATACCGTGACCTCCGATGTCAGTATGGTATAGCTTAGTTGTTTTTTTATTCTTTGTTCAATAATTTCTAGATTGTAACTGAAAATAAATAAATGTATTACTGAAACAGAGAGTTCAAAGGCTAATTTTAATCATACATATCCTCTAGGACAGTGCTTTCCAAACTTCTGGATGTCAGGGCCCCCTTTATAAAAATTAAAATAATTCATGGTCACCCCCTAGAAAAAAATCGTAATTGAGACATATATTATTATAATATTTATTGTATTTATATTCAATACTAATTTATAATTTATATCCAAAAACATATGCAGCAAATATTGCAAAAATCAAATGCAAATATTACATTTTTAGCATCTTACATGCACATTTGACATGGCACATTATCTCAGATTTTTATATAGATAGATATATTGTTATTGTATATTTGCATATTGTACACAAGCACATGAAACGTAAGACGATTAGTAATAAAGAAAGAATTAAAAACATAAAAGAAGTTTAATAACAATATAATGTGATGGATGTGTTTCAATACTGCTACACAAATAGTCAATATCAGGTGAAATATTTGAAATGGCTATTCTTAGATTTCTTTCCAATTCTTCCATTGATAAGCAGGACCTATGTTTATTTTTAATTATGAATAACGATGAAAATGCTGTTTCACAAAGGTATGTAGATGCGGAAGGAATTAACATATTTAAGGCTGCTTCTGCTACTGAATAACATTCTTATTGTCGTCGAATCCAAAATTCGGATAAATCACTGTTAAGAAATTCTGATTTGAGGGTTGAATCTGCTCTCATATCAATTAGTTCTTCTTGGGATGACCATGGAAGATTGCTAAATTGTAGAGAAGGAGCAAATGGTGTTCTTATCCAATCATATTCTTTATCTTCATTCAAATTAGGAAAATATTTTTCGAAAAAAAAAAGTAGAATTTGTGAGGTAGTTCATTTTTATCCTTTTATTTTCTGTTGATAGTAAAATATTATTTTCTTTAACATATTTATGAAGATAAGTAAACATTTCCGTTTTTTTTCCTTAAACCTTTTTAACCACGCAGAAAGTTTACTTTGAAATGCTTGCAATTTAATGTTTAGTGTTAATATATTGGTGCTTTTTCCATGCAGAGAAAGATTCAATTCATTAACTTTTTCGAAAAATCCGACAGATGAGAAATGAAGCACAAACAATTTTGATCACAAAAATGAGATGCTAACATGGGATTCTTATCAAGAAGAAAAATTCGAAGTTCATCTTTGAATATTAAAACTCGTTTAAGAACTTTTCCGCGGGACAACCACCTTTTGCTTCTGTGTGATACAAAAGAGTGTCGTAATTGAAATCCATCTGTTGGCATAAAATACGAAACAGTCTTGAATTAGTAGGATTACTTTTTATATAATTAACTACAGTAGAAACTTTTGATAACACTTTACTCAGCGATTCTTCCATTTGTCGAAATACTAAGTTTTCTCTATGGATAAGGCAATGAGCATGTCTTGCATTCGGATAAACGTTTTTTACTTTTGCTACAAAACCTGAAATTCCCCCCGTCATGGCTGCGGCACCGATGCCCTTTTGCCAATCAAGTTCATATTCTTTAAAAAAATTATTCACTTTTTCAAATATATCTTTTCCTTTGGTTGTACCGGAAAGATTTCTGCAAAACAGTAGATCTTCGTGAATTTGAAAATTATAGAGGTATCTAACAAAAACCATTAAATTAGCTTCCTTTATATTATCCGTAGATTCATCAAGCTGAATGGCAAATGCATTACTTTGTTTGATTCGTGAAATTAATGTAGACATGATATTATCGGCAATACAATCTATCCTCCTTTTAATTGTGTTATTAGACACCGGAATTTTTTTTAATGGTTCTGATATTTCGGAACCATAGATAGTTTCGTTTATTTTTTATTGCTGCTGGTAAGACGAGGTCTTAACCAATTGTATGAGGTTTCTTTGTTTTTGCAATTAACAAAGCAATTTCGAAAGATGCTTTTACTAATTTGTCATTCAGTTTAGCATGCTTTGAAAAACATTTAGTTTGTCGTTTTAATTCTTCAGCCTTTCTTTGAAAAAACTCAATTGTCTTATGCTTATATTCCCCATGAACAGTATCTAAATGGAGACAAAGTTTTCCGGGTCGCATGCAATCACTTGATAACTGTTTACAGCAGATTGCACACATAGGTTTGTTTGGATTATTATATGATGGTACAAACCCATATTTCAAATAAGAAGGACCGTATTTTCGTATTTTTTCATGCGACATATTTTACATCTTACCGTTTGGTGCTGAAGACGACGCGTGCTGTTCTGGTAAAATATGAAACTGTCTTTTTTTTTTTTTTTTGAGTCTGTTTATGCTTCTGATCGTTTGCTGGATTTTTTTTTTTTTAACCCCTTATCCATCTCAGGGTTAAATTTTTAGCGTAGAATAGATCAAATAATAGCACCAGTTACCGATACTAAGAACATGAAATTAGTGAATATTGTGGGGGGGGGGGGGGGTGGGGGGGGGGGGGGGTGGGGGGGGGGGGGGGTGGGGGGGGGGGGGGGTGGGGGGGGGGGGGGGTGGGGGGGGGGGGGGGTGGGGGGGGGGGGGGGTGGGGGGGGGGGGGGGTGGGGGGGGGGGGGGGTGGGGGGGGGGGGGGGTGGGGGGGGGGGGGGGTGGGGGGGGGGGGGGGTGGGGGGGGGGGGGGGTGGGGGGGGGGGGGGGTGGGGGGGGGGGGGGGTGGGGGGGGGGGGGGGTGGGGGGGGGGGGGGGTGGGGGGGGGGGGGGGTGGGGGGGGGGGGGGGTGGGGGGGGGGGGGGGTGGGGGGGGGGGGGGGTGGGGGGGGGGGGGGGTGGGGGGGGGGGGGGGTGGGGGGGGGGGGGGGTGGGGGGGGGGGGGGGTGGGGGGGGGGGGGGGTGGGGGGGGGGGGGGGTGGGGGGGGGGGGGGGTGGGGGGGGGGGGGGGTGGGGGGGGGGGGGGGTGGGGGGGGGGGGGGGTGGGAAACATTGCTTTTTCACGCCAGGGTAGTTCATCATTACCCTGGCAGATCCAATGACGACAAAGTTGGGGACAGCTGTTTTCATCTCGAGCGAGATGTTTACTTCGCTCGACTTTCACTGTGGTTTATCTGCATCATTGAGAACTTGTACGTTGCGTACAACACCCCATTTCCCGAACACTTCGTGAATGACTTTATGGTCGTTTTCTATGTATTCCAAAGGGAATCTGGGGATTTTAAGCAATTTGATAATGCTCCCTACCATGAATGGAACTATTTTTTTTCCGTTGCATTGAAATCCATGAAGAAGTTTGTCTCTGGTCTCCGCGCTACTTACTGCTACTTGGAATCTTCCACCACCAAAGGGAGTGAAACCAAAAATCTGGTCGGCACCGACGATGTCGATGAGGGCTTTAGACAAAAGTCAGGGTCGTAGGTCGGCGTTAGTTACAATACCGAGGGATCGTGTACGTGCAAAACATTGGCCATAGCTGGTGAGGGGGGCGGCTACACTATTCCTGCCACTACCAAGTGTTTGAAATTGCTCCAGCTGTCGCTTGTCCGTTAAATATCACGAAAACCCGGTGGGATTAGTATCCGATATTAACTTCTCAGAACAGATACTACAGTCTCACTTAGTCTGAAAATCTTTGTAAGAACCAATACTACACTTTGATCTTAGCCAAAAGGCCGAGAAGTTTTATTGATGGTTTTCATTGAAAATCTGCCTCAGACTGCCCCGGCAACCACACGTGGGTTGTCAAAGGTATGCCAGAAATGGAGGACTCCGTGTTTTGTACGCGGCTGTAAAATAATACGAGATTTACACTCTCCCTTAACTTATATATCTTATATTTGGCATTATTTAGCAAAATATTTAGTATCATTTTTGCCTGTTATCGTTACTATGCCAATATTTTAGACTAATTAAAGACTGTTTTCCATGCGATAAAAGATAAACCAAAAATCAATTGGCACTTATTAGCTTTGAAGTATATCAACTTAAAAGATAGACCAGCAACCACACATACAGGGTGTTCGGGATAAATTTGACAGTTTCGTAAGGAAAAAGAAAATCTTCTTTGTATCTATTAAATTTAATGAATTGACAAAAAAACATTACAGGCAGAGTTAATTACAATACTATCAACAAGATTTACTCAAAATAACCACCATTAGCATCGATCACAGCTTCAATTCTGCTTTGGAACCTCGAACAAGCTGATGCTACGGTCTCCCTGGGAAGGGCCGCAAAAACTGTTTTAATTTTATCCATTAACTGGGCTTGAGGTATTCCTGGTTGTATCCCTGTGTGTCCCGGTACCGTTTACTTGCTTGGGGGATGAAAAACTACAGATAAACAGTCCACACACCAGACTGGGTAATTTAAGGAAGATCCACACGTCGTCGACGCAAATCGAACCTAGGACATTCCTTCCCCAGGAATATGGTTGCGAAGCGCAAAGCCACTAGGCTAACTGCGGGGACAATGAACATACAAGACTATATATTTATATACAGTGGAGTAAAAAACAAAATAGAGCTGAAGCCAGAGTAGGAATAGTAACACATAAAGAGTTAAATGAAAATCTATTAATGCAAAAACACAACGTATGTGAACATGTATGCATATATATGTGCACAAACTCACAAACAAATTAGTCTCCTGTTAACGTAAATAGGAATATTATTTTAAAAATAAAATAATGTTATATAGTTTTCAGTCATTTTGAGTATTCTGAAATGAAAAATAAAGTCTTCATTTTGTGTTAAATGTGCAATGAATAAGTCATAAATTCGATCATTTGGTCATTTCTCACATTCGCGTTGAAGTACTTCTAATGCGATGAGAGGTTTGCGAAATTAGAATTTGTTCTTGGGATATGAGTTGAAAGAATCCTGTAAAATTTCGCTTAAGCTTGCGATCACTTTTTGTATTCTTTTGAAATATTCATCCTAAGAACTTAGAAAGATTTCTTGGGGCGCTCTCAACAATGAAAGGAGTCAGAAATCAAAATAATAATAAATAAAAACGTTTCAAATAAAAAAATTGTTTCATTTATTCTAAAAATTCATTATTAGCACCCAGGTCTTTACTTCAATAGCGGGATGAATAACCCGTGTAACCTTGCTATCACTGCATGAGGTCAGCTATCTAAAACTTAGTTTAAACAAATATTCTTCATCTTAAGAGAAGAGTTGACGTCCCGTCTTTTAAAATCAATATTTTAAATGCCACTTTATTTTATTAGATATTTTATTACTATTTAAATTGTCGATTTGAAGCAGCATTATTATAGTTCGAATTTACATTATAAGCATATTATAATGTCAAATATAACTGAATGGACTTGACAAAGTTTGATATATTCTGTCTTCAGGAGCTGCCAATAAATTTATAAGTTTTCCACCTGTTCAGTTACTTTATGCCATCTGGAGGATATTAAACGGTTGTGGTTATTCCCTAGTATTCTTCTACACTGCTGACATTTGCAAGGAAGTGTAACTCTTAAACTGAAGGTATACTGATTGCAGTGAAGTTTACATTTTTTTTTTTTTTTTTGTAATGCGAAACAAAATGGCGTTCTGACTTCAGGGTTAGACGTATCATTGCATTTTAATTTTACTTTTAATATTTAATAAATGTATTTTATTTTATTATTATTTATATAATATTTATATAAATAATATTATAATAATGATATAATAAATAATATTTATTTGATTATTATTTGACTATTACTTAATATAGTTCGCCCACCGATTAAAAATCCCTCGACACTTCTGCGCATGTCAGAAAAAGGAGAATCCATTCAGATAATAGGGTAATCATTCCGTATTGTGGGATTGTTTATTATTACAGGTCGGAAAATTAACTTCTCTTTTATGATTATTGTAGTTAACTATGTTGCTTGTATAATGGAAAAATTTACCTATAAAGCACGTGATTTCGCGTGTTGGCGACCAATTCGTACGTCCTCCCCTTCAGCATGAATCGACTATTCTTGGCAGTCTGCCAACGAGGAACTTACAAACTGTGGGCGAACTATAGCTATAAGTCTCCATAAAAGCCTTACGTATTTCGGCTTTATTCCAACAACTTTAGTATATGTGTCCTACACAAATAAACCTAACAAAGTGCTCACGATCCGTGCAATTTTTAGCAATATACAAGGGTGGTTTGAAAAGGTCCCCGTCTCGACCATAGATGGCGACACTATCGGCAAGATGTTTTTTTCTAAGATTATACATCTGTCGTAAGCATCGATGTGAAATTGCAAGTCATTCTATCAAGTAGTTCGTTCTATACAGATGTCTGAAGCAAAAGTGTTGTCTGTATCCCTTGAAATGGATAAAATTGAGTATCGTGGGTTATGAAATCCTTAGTAAAAAAAGGTTTAACTCCAAAAGAAATGATTTGAAGTTCATAAAAGTTTATGGGCATTCTTCTTCTTCTTCGTTCTCGATATTTGAGAAATGGCCTGCCGGGTTTAAACGTGGCCGTACCAGCCTTGAAAGTGATGCACGTGAAGGACGTCCTATGCTATTGAATGACCGGTGAGTCGAAGTGCGTGAAATTACTCAGACTATGTGCATTTCAAAAGAACGTGCGGGATATATTTTGCATGAGGAATTGCAAATGAAATAGCTTTGCGCAAGATGTATTAATTGGTACTAATTGATTTATCGATCCAAATCATTACACAAACTTTGGCATGTATTTGTTCGTTAAGTTTCTTTTTTGTTTCTATAAGAACTGGTGGAAGGCCAAGGGCTCGCTGGATCGATTATATCCAAAACCTTGGGTGGACACGCCTGTGAGTCTCACCAGAACACCTGAGCTTGGTGGCGGAGGATCGTAACCATTGGAAGTCCCTCTTGCAGCTGCTGCCCCCACGACCCAATTAGGAAAGGTGGGCCTTGAAGATGGATGGATGGATGGACTATTTAAGCTGATGCATCTCTGCTTCTGGAGAGAGACATAATAAATTTGCCAGAAACATATACGTTGCCAAATTGTTTACAAAAAAGAGCTATTTCCAGTGGATTAGAGACATTCTTGTAGTCTGTATTTATTAATGTTAACCTAGGCTGATCATTCTTCCTTTTTACTTCCTACACAGCAAAAGAATTCTCCCGGATTTCCTTTAATCTGTTCAACTGTCTTCTTTTCGCAGTCAGATCTCTCTTTCCTCATCACGATGCTCACAAACCTGACTTGTCCCTTGTATTGCTCATATGACTGGTCACAATGGTTAACGCGATGTAGGTTCCATAATATTTTCGTATCATTGAGCTCATGGATTAAAAAAAATTTTTTTTTTCCTTAATGGAAATCTGGGTTTCCTCCCTTGAGCCAGAAAATCGGGACGAGTAGTTCACATATCTACAACTACCAAAGCACATCCCCTTAGAACTGTGGGCTGATAAGCGAAAACCCAACAAGAGTGCGGTTGTGCAATATCAGGCGACTCGTAATGAAGTGGGGAAAGGTGAGAACAATTCGTAGCTTTTCAAAATTCAGTTTAATATCTTGTAGCCCGTATGTAATATCAAGCTGATGAGCGCTGCTGACAACCAAAAAGCATGGCATCTTTTATTATCAATTTAATACGTGATACTGATGTGGCCTCGGTCCTAAAGATATTAGACTGATTTTTCGAAAGTCGGCGAAGTTGTTGTTACTTTCTGCAGCATTTGCACGAGTTTCCCTGGTGTTGCACAACTTGAAGCATTAGCTCTCTTCATCATGGAGAAAAGAAAATCATAAGTAGCGTATGTGTGTCTTCTCCCTCCCCATCTTCTCATTTCTGTTTTTGTTCTTTATTTAATGCCACGTGCATGCTTGTCATAAAACATGGACTGGCTTTTATCTATAGAAATAAATATATTTTTATTCATTACGCGTATTCTCTCAGAAGACGAATCATAATGTTCGCTGAAT
Organism: Typopeltis vanoorti; assembly: GCF_054136105.1. Taxonomy (NCBI): domain Eukaryota; kingdom Metazoa; phylum Arthropoda; class Arachnida; order Uropygi; family Thelyphonidae; genus Typopeltis; species Typopeltis vanoorti. Next base: position 108,902,907 of record NC_143555.1, on the reverse strand, counting down.
AGCATATGAGCACAATTAGAGTACATGTACAATATTTTCAAAATAAGAATATGATCGTAAACAGTCCAGTTAGCATATATATATATATATATATATATATATATATATATATATACACAGGGTGTCCCAAAATTCACGCAAGATTTAAATTTAGCGCCATTTGTGCGGTAAAGTGTTGCCAATGAGAAAAAAAGACCGCGTGACAGCTGACAGTTCAGGGTTATTAAAAATGGAGTGCTACACGAAAGAACAACGCATTTTCATCGTTGAGCATTATGTTAAAAATAATGAAGGTTTGGCAGCTACAGTTCGCAATTTTCTTACAAAATATGGTCGGAATAGTGATTTAACTTCATCAACTGTGAAAAGATTAATTAAAAAATTCAAGGAAACTGGATCAATTAGTGATCTTATACACTCTGGCCGTCCTTCAACAAGTCGTTCAACAGAAAACATCGAAGCAGTTCGTGAGAGTGTTGCCGAGAGTCCAGGAACATCAATTCGGCACCGTGGTCTTGAATTGGGCATTTAGAGAAGCTCTCTACAGCGTATTCTCACGAAAGATTTGCATCTTTATGCTTACAAAGTTCAATTGACTCAAGAACTGAAGCCTACTGACCACACACAGCGAAGAGAGTTCGTTGAATGGATTATGGAACAACAAGTGGATGCTTATTTTTCGAACAAAATCATCTTCAGCGATGAGGCTCATTTTCATCTTGATGGCTTCGTTAATCGACAAAATTGTCGCATTTGGGTGTTCCGTTCCAGATAATTTTTTGGGGGGTTCCAGATCATGTGACTTAACGCCGTTGGACGTTTTTCTTTGGGATTTTTTGAAGTCTAAGGTTTATGCCAACAAGCCCACGACCACCCACGCCTTGAAGGAGGAAATTGAACGCTGTATCAACGAAATTCAGCCACATTTATGCAAAACGGTCATGGAAAATTTCGACAAAAGAGTGCGTATGTGCCAGCAAAGCCATGGAGGCCATTTACCCGATATGCTATTCCATGCATAACCCTATACTGTATACTTTATGAATTAATAATAAATTACAATTTTTAATTAAAAACCTGTGTTTTCTATCAAAATTACTTCTTGCGTGAATTTTGGGACACCCTGTATTTTTGTACATATATAATCTTTTGAGAAAATGCTTCCCTAAAGGCAGAATAGACAAGACATATCGTCAAGTTCCCTCTTGAAGAGAAACGCTTTATGTGACACCGTCCAGTGCGATCGGTTTAAATCTACGAAATCTATGAGACACGGTGATAATCTCCATTCTATTTCATTATAAAAACGTGTTAGTCGTAAACCCCTTAAACTGATTGTTGTGAAGTGAAAAACACTGCCTTAGAAGATGCAAAAGAGAAATAGCAAAGTGTCTCACTAAAGAAGGCTCCTTGGGACAATCAACCAAAGGACAATTAAGGTCCTTTGGTTGAAAAGAAGTGAGTTTCGATCCCGTTTTATTTTGCCGGTTATTCACCGGAAAAAAAATCTAGGATCCAAAGATTGTTTTTAAGGGCTTTTCAAATGAGTCTGAGTTATCCGGTCTCATGCGAAGGTGAAAGGTTGTCCCTCTGATATTCGAACTTTTCCTGAGCTGAAGCCCGCCGGGAGAACACCGCACACACACACACTGCTGAAATAGTCGCTTTTTTTAAATATATAGAAATAGATTGAGAAATGAATATTTAAAACTACCAAATATTGTAAAATTCTGGATGCTCTAAATGAAATAACTAAGAATAAGGTAGATGTAACAAAAGGCCAACCGACTAAAGAATTCAGAATAGAAAAATTGCTGAAGTGGTAAAGTTAATCAGGGTGGATTTGTTGGAATTATGCAAGAGGTAAATGCGGCTATGATGCCAGTATGTATCTTATTATTTGTGCATGTTCTTATAGCTGGGTTTTAAGGAAAATGAAATATCTGAAATAAAAATCCTTCCATCTCAATTCTAAACCTCAAAATAAACTTCTGCTGAAATGCATTAATTAAACTTCTTCTTGTGCTGGTTGGATTCGAACCCAGGTCGTTCCAAACCAAAGAGCAATCCACCCTTCTTGCGAATACCCTCGCTATGAAGATGCCACTTTTATCTGGTACTTTCATGTGAACATTTTCCCTTTTAGGTCGTTTCCATTAAAATGTCAGTTTAGTATTCACCGCTTAAAAAGAAATCAATGTACACCATAGTGTTAGGAACACACAGTCACTACGTTGTATACATATATGTGCACCTTAAATAATGAGAGTGATTATCTACAGGACAACTTTTGAATAAAAGTAACAAACGTGTTTATAGTTTTGACCGTGTTGTAATCGCCTTCGTTTCTGTTGCAATTTACCCTCATAAGCGTTGTGACCTCATTCAGGACAGCCATTGTTGAGAAGTATGTTTGCAGTATTGTTGATGCAATATATTTCGAATAACAATCAGCATTCAAACAGAATTAATCTCTCCACAAGGCCAAATATGGCTGTGCCAGAGAGCAGGTGGAGGAACTTCTCTAAAAATATTCTCTCCACTGTATATTTACTTTTAAAATCTTTCGACAAAAGTAAAGATTCTCGAAATCGAGATGCAGAACTTGATATTCGAATTATTCTTGATTTATGTGACGCATGGAAGAACGAAGAAGGATCTGATTTTAATAAGTGGAAGTACACGGAATTTAGGACAGCAAGGAATGCCGTGTATTCTCTTTGCAAAGTGTTCTTCTGGAAGAATATCAGTGACATCAATCTTGTGTCCCGATTGCTGTCCAACTTGGAATTAATAGACAACTGCTTCTGTATTTGTGATCAAGATAAATATTACAGAGACTTACGTAGAGGGATAAACTTACCAGATGACGAACGCTTCCGTTTGTTACTGGAATGGCCGGGACATGACGACCCAAATAAAAAGACAATCCAGGAATCGCCCATTTCCTATTACCTGCGCGTTTCCAATGCTTGTAGATGGACGTTTCGGAATGGCAAGCGTTTGGTTGAGGTTTTTGCCGATATGGGAATATTTTCCCATTTGTGTCTGCCACAGCTTTTCTTGCAAGGGTTACGGTATGGAGCAAAGCTACAAGGAGAAATGGGAGTGGGATGGTCACGAGATGAATCCTTTCAAATGTTGAAATTTATTTTTGATGCTTTTCTGATCATCACTGAGGATTATTGCAGCCGAGAGGATTACTGCGGGAAGCTCGTTCGCCAGTTTCAGAACAGGATCACGTGTGTTCAGTACGCCCTTCGTGTTGCTCCTCAGCTGTCCCTGGTGTCACTACAGCGTGTCATAAACCAGGACGTCAGCAACTCCATGGTATGCGGATTGCATTGCAAGTATTCAGCGAGGCATTTCCTTGAAATGGCAGCTCTTTGGATTCCGTTGTTGAAACAGCGTTGTTTCAATCCATCGGAGCTTACTCATCTGTGTCGAATCCGAATCCGATTGTCTCTTTACGGAAACTGGCAGCTGCCTAGTGGAATTAATGCACTTCAAGTAAACCTCCAAAAATATCTTGACCTCCAGTCGGACTTCATCGAAAAATGAGCAAATCACTGAACAGTATTTGATTTTGTGTCGGTTTTGGACATCGATTCAAATTATACTAGTTTTATTAATTAGCAAGATACAATAAAGGATTTGCATGTGTTTTGTATATATATTCGCTTTTCTCCCTCTTTAACCCTCTAGTTCAACCGTTAAGAAAATAATGACCATATCATAAGATGACATACGTGTGAAGAATATTTAAAAGTCTTCGTGTTTTCATGTTGTATTTCTCTCTGTATCTATAACAGTTGTTTCATAATTTGATTCGGTAATGTGGAATGGATACAACTGATCATACTGCATTCGTTTTGTAATTTATTGATCGAAAGAAATTATACTCTTTTTTATTAAAAACAATAACAAAGCTTATTTTTAAGTAAAAATAAATTATAATGTTTTAAATTTTTATTTGAAAATTTGAAAATTTGAATTTTAGAATAACATTCCTTAAATGACATTATATATTATATTATATATTATTATTACAAGAGAATTATATGTTATATTATTTCACATTTAGTGCTAGTATTTTGTGCTATTTTAGAGGACGAAATCTTTGTGATAGTCAATATGCTTAATTATCACCACCGGTGAATTACTTGTGTATTTGCATTTTTATCAGATCCTGATCGCAGCGAACTCATACTGGCTTTTCAATTGAAGGGATAGTATTTGGTCTCAGACGTAGGTTCTGGAAAGTTATTTCCTTCTAGAAATTCAATTTTGTTTTTCATTTCTCGGCACCTCCAGAAAAACATGCAGTAACAGCTATTATTCTGAATTTGACATTAATTTGGGCGACCCTTCCGAGTTCCTCTTGCAGTTAAATACATATTCAGGTTGAACTGTCATAATGACGCAAAACTCTGGTAATGCTATAAGAAAAGTTCTATTATTATTAAAGAATTCAAATAATACACAAAATAGATCTAATTAGAAACAATACATTTTCATAAGAGTCGATCCTTCAAAGATAAAATTGAGTTGAATATGGCTGTTTGCTATAAACATTCATTTCTTGGGTTCTTTGAAGTGAAGTATTTGGTCTTCAGATATTCTGCTGGCTTAAAAAGCACCAATAAATTCCATAACTAACACTAACTTCGTTCATAAATAAATAAATCGTATGGGTTTTTTTTTCATATTTTCCAAAGGAAGTAACAGGCCTTCATTTTAATGACAACTTTTTGGAAATCGGTGTGCAGCTTGTCTCCTATCGCTGAAGTTGAGTGCTTTTCTACAGACCGAATGTGACTAAAAACTGTAGACGTTTCCGCCATTAGTTTTTTTTCCTAAATCCCGACTCAGAGGTTAAAATATGAGTTTCTTTCTTTCTTTTTTTTTCTAGTGGGGAGAGAGAGAGAGAGAGAGAGAGAGAGAAATTCTTCTTAATTATATTCTTGTCAAATGGGATAAAAGCAACTTTCAAATATTCTGCTTTTAAGTTGTCTTATTTTGTGTAATTTTTTTAAATATCGCAGTGAGGTGAATTCTACTTGTTCGAATAATTTCTTTCTTAATGCTGTCTTGACATCTTATTTACTGAACTTAAACTACAGCCGTTGTTTATGATGAATTGCAGATTGGATGAAGTCGATATTTTTGACAAATTGAAAATAGATCCAGACAACAACAGATAATAGCTGAAATTCGAAATCAAGAAGATGTTCGGAAAGGTTTCATACCATAGCAGACGTTGAATTCTTGCGATTCTATCAGATTCAACATTGAGTTCCGCCTCCCGTCCTAAACATGAGATCGAGATGAAGTCAATAATGGTAGCCAATTCATAGATAGTGTCTTTGAAATAGCGATATCATTATCGACGCATTTAATTTCAGCTAAATATGTAATGTATAAAAACATAACTGATTATAAAAATTTAGGAGTTCGAAGAGATTCGGCATCAAATAAATGGGGAAACTCTATTTCCCCCCGCAATTCTTTACTATATCAGTATATCGTATATTTAAACAACCTCAGTTATAGCAAATTTCTGGCTAACAGTTGCATAATAACACTGTGGAATAAAAATATTTCATTCCGATAGACCATCTCATCTCATAAACTAGGGCTAATCATGAACTGGAACCACAAATGATTTAGACAGAATAGTTGGCAGACCAACTATCCTGTCCAACTATAGTATTGCATACAACAATAAAGAAACTTTGTAAACAACTACAGACCATCAGTAGATTGTGCGAGAACCCAAATTACGAAACGTATGACTTTCCAAAAATCTTCACAAAACAATTCCATATAAGCTATGGAATTCCATAGTTTTCTAAATTGACTTATAAATTCATATATAAATTCATATAAACTATCACCGTTACAAACTTCAAAAAATAGCAGGCAAACTATATACACTAAGAGAATTATATCAAACACAAAATATCTGTAGATATTCTAGAGGAACTTATGCGTTCTGTGTAGACTATAAAATGAACAAATTGCATTGACTGCGATAGAAAATTGCTAAACTGATTTTCTGGGAACAAAGAGAACCTTATGCTGTATTTAAATGTGCTGCAGCCACAGAACACAAAATATGTAAGGTGAAATAGCTGTGCTGTTATTTCAGTTTAATTGAAACTGTGGAATAACTAGAAGCTGTGAGGAATCATTGTAGTCACTTTCGCACGTATACTCTGTTTCTGCCATTTATGCATCTTCTATAAGTATTCTCCTGGACTGCTGTGTTGAACTAGATATCACCATTAGATACCCTTCGCTAACAAATCCAGGATTGCTTATAATGACCAACCTTTCTTTCTTGTATATAACTTCCACAGAAAAGAGGAATAAAATCCGTAATAAAACACTAGAAAGCTTCTAGTACACGAGAACTGGGAATTGATGAGGGTTGGGAAAAACCTTCACCTGTCCAGTTGACATTTTTCTTGAAACTGGAGATTGCAGTTACGACCAGCACCTAATGAGTAAGACAATTTCAATGGAACAAAACGAGATAAAGAGAAGCATAAACAAATTCCATTCCAAAAAAGACAAATAACTAGAATTTGGGCGCTGAAATCTGAATCAGAAGCGAATCATGAATATTTTATGACTACTGAGAAAACAGGAAGCATCATAAAAGTAAGCGTGTGATGTAACGAAATACATTCAAGGATGGTCCCCATTGTCCAATGCCACATTAATTAGAAACATGAAAATCTGATTTCCCTCATACACGGATACGAAATGATTTTATGTACGTGTGAGTGCGCGCGCCCTCTGGTACACTAAACGAGAAGTATTTCTGCTAAATATACAGACGTAATATAGTATATGACGATACTTAATAAAACTACTAACTCTCTATATTCATATTCAGATTAGCTTAACACAACCTACGACGTTATCTCTAGGATTCCCAGCAGAATAATTCATAAGTAATGAATACAGTTGGGAAACTTAAAAATAATCACTAACTAATTAAAAAACGAGATATCCGCCAAACAAACAGAAATTTTGATTCACACATGGGGGAGGGGAGATGGACTGAGTCCTTGACTTTTCATCCCTTCATCTGATTGAAGAGAATGTGTGGATGGAGTATTATTGAGCTAAAAGCTCTAGTCATGGCGGGGTAACGGCAATAGCCGATCCTCAGTTAAAACGTCATTGACTACAGCATTGCCATCCGTCCCTGGCTTTGTGGTTTGTAAACCTTTATAACTTAACAGTTACCTGAAGAATGATGATGTGACTATGAAAATCTCATACGTATTATTCAGCCGTATTTTCTTCTGCTAACAGTACAAATCTCATTCTAACTCATTCCGCACTAATCCAGTCGTCTAGAAGCAAATTCCATATTTCACTTCCATATTACGAGGCAACTCGGGGCAAAGGTGGATGAAGTACTTTCCTAAATTTGCTTCATTAATATGTAAATTGATCATTCTCGAGCGCTTTGCATTAAAAGTAAACAAAATCAGCCAATCCGTTTTTTACGCACACGCACGTGACTTTATTGGCTTTGCATATTCGGATGATATGGAAAACAGCTCTTTCGCTAATACATTTACATTTTTTTCTTCCTTTATTTAAAAATATAATAAGTTAAAGTCAAATTAGAAAATTTCTTAAATTAAAATTTTCTAATTTGGCTACTAATTTTGATTCACGTTGAAAACCATTTAGAAATTTAAAATTAATAGAAAGTTTCTTATATTTCCTTAAGTTTAAAATAAAACAAATGCATTACAGTGACTAGTTGTTAATATTATTGAAACAGCTGCTGAAGCGAAAACTACTAATCATACTCACTGTGCATGTATGCAAATATGCAAATGCTCTTTGTCATTATCATAGGTATAAAATAGTAAATACTAATTATTATTATTTCTCTGCTATATAGCTTTTTTCCAGGGTTTTTTTTTAAATGAATACTGCTATCATTTGAATTCAGTAATATCTTTAGCATCTACATTTGGTCAAAAGTATTGGATCCAGGAAAGATAAAAGTTAAAAACCCAAACTAAGAAAACAAAAATGCACATTCATTTATATACTTATAACATATAAGAAAAATGTCATATATAAATCGAATTTTTAAGGTTATATATATATACATGTATATGTGTGTGTGTGTGGAAAAACTTTTACCTTATACGTTAAAGATACCAATTAAATTTTATACTTAGTTTTACTTGTGAAAAGGATTAAAACCAAGTAAAAAATTCTTGGTATCTTTAATATATATATATATATATATATATTTATATCAGGGGCGAATATTCCGAGTGTACTAGGTGTGCGGTGCTTATCCACGAAATATCAGTATCACGATATTATATTTTTGCATTTATTCCCGTTAAAGTCTCCCCTAATTGTTTGCAGATTCCTAAAATCGAACACAATCTACTAATGCTTCATTGCTGACTTCACGAGGGTAATAAAGCATTAGTGCTTCATGAAGAGGGCACTTTTCGATGCGTAAACATTGCATCATATTGGCGTTAATATCCCTCAAAATGCATATATCTTTGAAACCTTTGAAAAGATATAAAGAGGACGCAGTGGGTCAAATTCTTAGAGTTTTTAGTATTTTTAAACCGCTGAGAAGGCGAGGCTGGGTGAGCTAACATTTTCAGCTCACCTAGCACCTAGCGGCTCTTTTGGTTATTGTGTCAACCAATTCAATTGACTGTTGTCACTTGTCATGAGTTGAGCACTTTCTGTATCCGATGGCTGTATTACAAACAGCTGTTACAAATGTTTTCTGGAACTGAAAATTTGAAAGTTGATGTTAGGAGGAAAAAACCTAAATTTTTCTCTTGCTATACAGTATAGCATCTGTTGAGGTTGCAAAGTTTTTTAACAGTATAGCGATATTTTTATTCTAGTCTTTGGAAACAACAGACAGTAAAAATATCTATTCCTGAATAAAAATTAATATTCTGTGTATTATAAGACATTGTTGTTCTACAACAATGTCTTATAATACATAGAATGTGTGTATTGTGTGACATTGATAAGACAGAAGAACCACTGATACTAAATAAAAATCATAACAATAACAAAAGAAAACTTATGAATGTAGAATTCCCAAAAGTAGGGATAGTTCCAATAATGATTAGATGCTATGTAATCTGAGTCTCAGTAAACAAAATAAAATTCTTGGAAAACGGAGCAAAATATACACAAACCAGAGAAAGACACAATAACATGGGCAACAAATTTTACGAGATGATTTCCTGCTCCATCAAACCATATTTATTCCTGCAATACTTCTCTCTCTTTCTCTCTCTCTCTCCCTCTCTTTCTCTCTCTCTTTATAACTTTTTTTTAATTATACCATCATAAATTCACTTATTCATGTTTAGACTTTATAGCATCGTGCTATTCACTCTATCCAGCAACTTATATGACATACATATAACAAATTCTTCTGCTTATATATCACAATAAAATCCCTTATTCTTTCCTATTCTTACATGTCTTATAAATGATGGTTCACATATTTTCATCTTTGAGTATTTCAAATATACCAACCAAATATAGCATTCAGCTTCATTGTTGTTTTCTAATAAATTCTAAAACAAACAGATTTATTCCCCCACTCTACGCAGAAGTATTCAAAATCATCCTGCAATTAATTGCATTGGACCAATTAAGATGAGCGCTGATATGCTATGCACTCTCAAAACTTTCATACATCGATAAAAATGCAATCACATGACATGGGCATACACGGGGGGGGGAGGAAACATGACACTTTCTTCCGGGATCGAGTAAAAAATTCCACAAATTATAATCGTAAAAGTGATTGAGATATCTAATCTTACACCTCGACCATGGGATGCTTTTTCTGTCTTAAAAGTTTATTATAGGTTGGCCTGTTTCGGCCAAAGGTGGGGTAGCCATAGAACACGTGTTTTATTGCAGCAATAAAACACGTTTTCCTGTTTTTGGTTCATCTTTTTCTGATTTGTGAAAAAAATGTTCATTACTGTTGTGAACAGAGACCAGTTCGTTTTCCCTTTGTGTCTGGTGAGTCAGTGAGTGAAGTGTGAATTGTAAATTTATAGTGAAACAATTTTGAACAGAAAAATACGTTTTTAAAAGTAATTTAATATTATTTTACTTGTTAGGTTTATGTTTTTTGCTTTTAAACTGAAATAATTTAATTTAGGATTTTGGGATTAATTAATTTGTTGGTTTTTAATAAAATATGCTGGTAATTTTTTTTATATGAAATTGTGCTAAAAACTTATTAATTCTAAATACGTTTTTTCCCCAAGAATTAACGATCATTAAATTCGATGTAAAATGAAAATAATCTATTTATAATTGGTTTATTGACGTAATTATTTAAGTAAATCAATAATTATAAAAATTTCTTGATGTAATTATTTGTCTCCAAGTTTGCCCCCCCCCTGGAAGCAGTGCCCTATGCAATTTCTTTTCTCATGAAAAGCCTTGTATCTGACTGAGCATATACTCCCACCATATGATTGGCTTGAGCCATGCACATTTCTTAATATTTATTCACATTAAGTATTTGTTATTTGAAAGTCAGAATCATATATATTGCCTTTATTAATATTTTCTAAACGCAGGGTCAAGCTATATGCGAATTGATATCTACACCAAACCCAAACGTAGATGTCAATTCTCATATAGCTGTCATAAAAAACTGAACGATATTTAAAAAACGAACACTAGATTATAGAGTATATAATATTCTAATGTGAATTAATACAATTATTTTTAAATATTTTTATAAAATAATATTGTAAATATTATTTAAAACTTATTTTTAAAGATATTTATTGTTTTCTTTGTTAATCTACATTTTGTAGATGTTTTATTAAAATACCTTATGTTTTTTTTCAAAAGTATTAGTATAAGAAAGAAATACAAATGTATGGTATTTACCATACATTTATGTAAATACCATACCATACACAACGCAAAATTCTATTGTTGTAACCGGACCCACAGAGCCCACCCATCATAGCTCAACTGGAAGTTCAGATGTACTTGACATAGTTGTCCTCAAAAACATCAGATACCAATACCAGCTGGAAGCAATAAATGAACTTTCATCAGATCATAACCCTATTCTGCTTAAATTTGGTACACAAGAACAATTCTCCCCTCCCCACTCTTTCATATCTTGGGACAAACTCACCAGAATCTTACCTGATCACATTGGCCCAGTCCCTACTATTCATACTAAAAAGGAAATAGAAATGGCTGCAATCAACTTTACCATCAAATCAAAAATACAATAAAGGCAGTTACCCAAAGCACAGTTTTTCACCCTAGTGGACGGATCCCCAAGGAAATTATGGATTTAATTAGACTGAAAAACAAAGCCAGAAAGCGGTATCATAACACAAGAGCTCCTCAAGATAAAGCAAATTTGAACAAATTAAACAGACAAGTACGTGAAGCCCTCCAGACACATCGAAACCGGGAGTGGGAATCTAAGCTAACAAAATTAAACCCTGAGGACAACTCCATGTGGAAGTTTCTGCGAACCTTCCGCACCAAAAGACAACTTTTAACCCCAATTCAAACCTCGAAAGGAATAGCTCACAATGATGGGGAAAAAGCAGGGGCTCTAGCCGACAGCTTGGAAAGTCAATGCAACCCCTCATATGAAAATTTGAACATCAATCTTATCTAAAAGATTCACCGCCGAGTTAGGCAGGCCATAACAGAACAAAAAGATGATCTAGAATCTCTCACACCCACTTCTCCAACAGAAGTTATAAACATTATAACCCACGTGAACAACAATAAAGCTCTAGGTCCAGATGGAATTACTAACAGAATAATTAAACTTCTCCCCAGAAAGGCCATTGTACATCTAGTCAGCATAATTAATGCCATCCTCAGATTCCAGTATTTCACTTTAACATGGAAAATAGCAGATGTCACACCAATCAAAAAGATGGGAAAAAACGCTCAACTCCCTGAAAACTACAGACCTATCAGTCTTCTGTCTAACCTTGGAAAGATTGCAGAAAAAGTAGGCCTTACTAGACTTCAATCACAAACGGACCTACAACATATAATCCCAAATGAGCAATTTGGATTCAGAAAAAACCATTCTACCGTTCAGCAGATCCACTGGCTGATCGAATACATTTCCGAAGGCTTCAACCGGAATCTTCATACAGCTGTAGTCTTTTTAGATGCTGCAAAGGCTTTTGATAAGGTGTGGCATCAAAGTCTTCTCTAGAAACTCATCACATTCAATATACCTATTAATCTAGTTAAAATAATTCACTCTTACCTCAGAGACAGATACATGCAAGTCAAAATAAATGAAACTGTATCAACCAGACGCAAGGTTCTGGCGGGAGTACCGCAGGGCTCACTCTTGGCCCCCTTGCTGTTTTCTATCTATATTGCTGATATCCCTCAAAACACAAGCTCAACAATCACTGCATTATATGCTGATGACACTGCATTATTAGTCAGATCTCTCAGCCCAAAACTGGCTATTAAGAGACTCCAAAGCAGCATTCACACGCTGGAAAGATGGTTAATGGACTGGAGAATTCAAACCAATCTACAGAAGAGCTCATCCATACTGTTCACTAGAAAAAAGCCTCAAATCAAGGAAGATATACATTTACTAGGTGTTAAAGTCCCATGGCAGAATACAGTCAAATATCTTGGAGTAATTCTGGATAAAAAACTACAATTCACCAACCATAAAGAACACATAAGTTCAAAGACGTCTAAAGCAATAGCGCAGCTCTACTCCATGATCAACAGAAAAAGTAAATTAGATACTCAGAACAAACTGCTCATATACAAGATGGTAATACGCCCAGTCATAACTTATGCATCTCCTGCGTGGAGTCACACTTCGAAGACAAATATTCAGAAGCTGCAGAGAATACAAAACAAATGTCTGAGAATGAGTTTAGATGCTCCATGGTTTATCAGAAACTCCCAAATCCACAGAGACGTCAGCATTACCTACATCACAACTCTTCTTCATGACCTAGCTGAAAAGTTCTTCATTAAGACAATTAATCATCCGAACCCACTGATCAAGCAAACTTCAGACTATAATGAAGCAGATTTCTGCAAATACAAGAGACCCAAGTCATTCTATGCTCAGCTGAACAGAGTTAACCTCACTGCCCTTTCAGGGCGAGCTTAAAGCTCAATAATTCTCCACCCAAAGAACTTTCCTTTTTCAGATGGAGTGGAATATGAAAAGCATTTATGCTTCACCCATCAAGTCAGTACCGTTATGCGTTATGGTATTTACCATATTTACCATACATTTGAAATATAAATGTATGGTATTTTATAAATGTATGGTATTTACTGGATATGTGGGAGAGGAATCGACCGTAAGATGCGGTGATTAATTAATACCTTTGGAGGGTAATGGATGGCAATGCTGTAGCCAATGAAGTTTTAACCATGGCTTGGCTATTACTGTTACCCTCCTGCCATGATCAGAGCTTTAGTAGCTCAATAACACCTTATCCCTACACTCTCCTCTACAGATAACGGGGAAGATGAAAAGCATTCATTTTTTTCAGAAAAATCTGCAGTGCATTAAGAAAGTACATAAACGAGCCATTGAAAGTGAAGATCTCAATGTCGTCCCTTCCCACTCACAAGAAATCACTTCTGACACAGTTAATTCAGATAAAAGATAAAGTGATGCCAGTTATGATTCAAATTCAGGTTTACAAGGTTCTTCTAAAATGATCAAAAAATCATATAAGCAAAAATTCAAAGAAGACTGGTTGGAGGATCCCATTCTTAAATCATGGATCAGTTCAGATAAAAGTCAAGGACAAACTGCTTATTGTAAATTTTGTGATAAAAGCATTAATGGTAGCAAAAGTCTAATGATTCGTCACAAACACTACAAAACACAAGCAGACTGTAGAATCTAAAAGAAGCGCACCAGGTATAATGTCATTGTTTAAATCCAGTTCCAAATATCAGTCGGAAAAACAAATTAAAGAGGCAGAATTGAGATTATGTGCATATGTTGCAGAACACAATCTGCCATTGAGGCTTATGGATACTCTTCCAACTCTATTGAAAACAATTTCCCCTGATAGTGAAATTGCTAAGAAAATACAGTGTGGACGCACTAAATATAGCTGTCTTATAAAAAAAATCTTTTGGCTGTAGATTCACACAATGAAATCTCAAAAAAACTTCAAAATACGTCTTTTTATTTAATTATTGATGAGTAAACTGACATTACAGCAAATACATCTCTAGCAGTTGTGGTTCGTTACTATGATGATTATACAAAATTAGCAGAGGATTCGTTTTTAAATATATTTGACATTAGTGAAGAAACAAGTTCAGCTCTTGAAAACTTATTAGGCTTTGCTGCTGATAATGCTTCACTTATGATGGAACAACATTCTGGCATTCAGGCTCGCCTTAAATCATCAAATGAACATTTTTATGTCGCCGCCAGATGCATATGTCACAGCTTTAATTTATGTGCAGCTGAAGCATGTAAGAAACTACCAAACGCATACAAAAGAAACCGAAAAGATTAACAGAATTTAAACAAACTCAGGAACTATCAAACTTAAAACCACATAATTTGCTGAGGTTGGGTAAAACTAGTAGGTTCTCAATACATGATGTTGTGCAAAGAATAGTAGAACAATGGAATGCTTTGGTTTCATACTTTATCTTTGGAATTGAGCAAGCCAAATCAGTTTTAACTGCACTACAAAATCCCTTAATTGAGGTATATTTTCTCTTCTTAGCATTCATCCTACAAACAGCAGTAAATCTAAATTTAGATTACCGAGGCACTGAATATCATCTTCATCTTCTAATTTCATCTTCTAATTTCATAAAATGATCATAAAATATTTCATGAAATCTCAATATGTTACAAATACACCAATTGAAAAGACAAATCCAGCTGACAATGGTCAGTTTATAGACATAGAAAATGTATGTCTAGGGGCGAGAGTGGAAGTCCTTCTAATGAGTTTAGATAAGAGTGAAGTTCCAGAAAGAGACATAAGACACGTCAAGGTGAAATATTTGTCCTTCTATGTTGAGTTCTGTAGCCAAGTTTTCAAACGAATAAATTTCAAAGATCCTGTATTAGAGTTTAGCGATGCTGAATCCTGAAATGTGCAAATCAGACTGTGTTTATAGTAGAATGCCACTTGCTGTAAATTTTCCTAATGTTATTGAAGAAAATAGTTATGAAGACCTCGATAGAGAATGGCAACTATTGAAGACTGTAGAAGCATTGGAAAAAAGGTTAAGAATTCATGGTGTTTTGGAATAAAGTTTTTGAAATGAAAAATGCGGTAGGGAAAAAATGTTTCATAATTTAACATTAGTTAAAGCTGTACTGGGCCTCCCTCATTCATCAGCAGCAACTGAAAGGATATATTCAGTAGTGATAATAAATAAGAATAAAATAAGAAATCAACTACAAACTCCCTTGATGAATGGACTCCTTTTGACAAAAGAAAAATTGAAACATTCATCAGCTACAGACTTTACTATTTCTGAAGAGTTAATTAATTTAGCAAAATCTGTTAAAAATAATGAATAAATACTTCCAGTGTTTTTCATGTGAGTTGTAACCCCTGTATATATGTAAATAGCATAATAAATAACTGAAAATGTAATGTTACATTATTTACAGAAAATGTTATATAAAATCGAGTACTTTTTCATATTTAGTACATTCTTCCTGCGTAAGTTGGTACAAAATGTTTTTGTTGGATGGTCACCCTACTCCAGAGGAGTAGAGAGGTTCCGAATGATTGTTGGCCATTGCGTGGAATTGATGGAGCGGAGAGCTAAATCGTTAGCTTTAACAGTATTGTCCGAAGAAAGACATTGAAAGCATTTTTATTTTCTTCACTTTCTTCACTTTTACTATCTTCAGACAATGCGTAATTGTCTGAAGAAAGACAATTACGCATTGTTATTATATGTACATGTAATAAGTAGGTGACCACCTTTTATTTTCTTTATGTATATATTCAGTTATTCAGTGATAGTTAAAAATATCAGCAACAGAATATTTTTATACGTATTTAAATAGGAAATAAAGCACATGTAGATTATTCTGAGTTTTTCCTTGAAAGCGTGAAATGTATATTCGCGATATCTCTCATTTTTATGTTTTCTGAAGGTTCTCTTCAGTCTGCAGAAGAATTCAGGGCTACCAAATCTGGTAGGCAACATCAGACGCCTTCCCTGGTGTAGTACGTGGACTGATTTCGCGATCATTGTCTGGAATTAAGGAAGAAATTTCTGATGCAATAGTCATAGGCAACAAAGAAAGTCATCAGTGTTGCCTTGGCATTCCATTGGATTCCAAGCAACTTTGCTCTCGTGGTCAAAGGTCGACGTGCACCACCTTTGATTTTCTCGATGCTTTCGTGGCTGCCTCAATGTTCACAAGTTGCTTCGCCAACATATTTATTTCAAATGTGATGCAAAATAATACCTTTTTTTAAATTAGATCGATTCAATCAAGATTGACTCACGCTGCTTCCATCTTTACAAATATGTGGCGTCAGTAGCTGTTTCCAAATACACTAAATATTTGATGCTTCAATATCATTTGCATATTACCATGTAAAATAATCCCGTGCTTATTTCTCTCGTAAACGACTCTGCCAGCTTTATTCTCTCACAAAGCTATCAGGCATTTTTTCCAAAAAAAGAAAAAAAATACATATATACAGTATATTCGTAATTACTATTTGCTAAGACCTTACCAGCTCTACCTGATACATATAAAAGAAAATCGTTTGAAAATCGGATCAACAGTTCTCGAGTTTTAAGCTAACAAACAGTTACAGAAACAACGTTGCGTTTTATTATGCATCTAGTAGAGATTTTTGAAGTTTGGAAATAAGAAACCTTGGAACTGAAAATTTAAAACTATTTATTGCAATTAACAAAAGAAACACAAATTGCACGTAAACATACGGCAAGTTGGAGCTGAAAATTTAATAACACTATTAAAATTAAGCTAACAAACAAATTGCACATATGAAAAATCGCACATAAAGTATTAAAACCAATCCTAATGAGAAGGATGAGCCTGGTATGCTGCTACCAATTTATTGATATTGGGCTCTATATTTGTCAGCAGTTCTTGAATCACCGCGATCAGCTATTTGCAGTCGGTTTCTTTTTTAGTAAAAGATTTGAACGCACTGAACCCACGTTCCACTAAATATGATGATGAAATGCGATTAAAAACGTTTTTACTACAGCGCACAATCCAGGATGAAGTATGGGCATCTGCTTTTGCAACCAGAACTGTTGGTACCCTTTTTGAATTTTAACTTCGATTCCCTATTTGTTGTTACTTCTGTCAGTTCTTCTTGTAATTGTAAAAATTCTTCTGTGATTGTACTTGAAAATGGGTGCAAAACTCAATCGAGTATTTTCATTTCAAGAATATCTTTAAATGGTTGGTTGAAATCACATGGAGAGTCATCATCACGTCTTCATCAGATTTTTCCACCATTGATAGATTTAAAATCTGGCTGAATTCTCCTCGTCCTACGTTTCGTTTGTACAGGACAAGTTTTGACACAATCGCAAAAATAACAGTTTTTGTTTTTATTAAATTCAGCTCATCTCCTTGGAGCTGTAGATTTGTTTCATTAAATTTGTTAAACAAGTCTATCAAATAAACTATGTCGCTTTTAAAATTAATCACGTTGGCTCGTAAAGAATCATCTCTGTTTTCTAAGAACTGTAGCACTGAGTGAAGGAGTTTATAAAATTGATTCAAACAGGCACCCTTTGATAGTCAACGAACTTCTGTATGGAGCAGCAAGCAATTGAATTCTTCATCGTTTTCAATAAAGAGTTATCCAAACAATCTATCATTCAATGAATGACTTTTAATTTTGTTGACTGCTGTAAGTACATTATGTAATGACCTATGTAGGCGATCACTCAGGTATTTGGCAACTAAATGTTGATGATGATTCTACATTTAGTTGCCAAATGTAGATTCATCAAATGTACATTTACAATCAGTGTACAGTAAATACGTTTGGCACCGCATCTTTGAAATATGCAATAAAACCACGATAATGCGCTACCATCACTGAAGCACCATCGGTAGCAACTGACAAGATATTATTCAGAGGGATTTCTTTTTCTTTAAAAAAAATCTTCCAATGCATGAAATATCGATTCTCCTTTAGTGTCAGCAAATAATAATTCTTGGCAAATTTTCCCTTCTTGCATGTATCAGTGCATATGCTAAAAGTAAGGTTTCATTTCCTGGTAGACTCGTCAAGTTTTTAAATATTCACATAATAAGTCTTCAGCATCCTGCATCAATTCCTCTTTGCACCGTATTATTGCTCAAAGGAATTTTCTTGATAATATCAGAGGCTGGATTGTGCAGTACAGTGCGTATGACCTTACTAACAGCTGGTAGGATTAGTTCTTCACCAACAATGTGCGGTTTTGCCGATTTAGCAATCAGCAAGGAAATGTAAGAGGCGCGCAACCCATCATCACCATCTAGTTTGGATGCTTCTGAAAACATATCTGCCAATGTTGGTTGTTTCAAACATTCTTCTTTAGGTGCTTGAAATTACGATAAATCCTTATTTTTTTATCAGCATGAACTTTGGTCAAATGTTCTTCTAGTCTTGAAGGCTTCATGCATTCATTTGAAAAATTTGGCAAATCAGGCACATTGGTAATGTTTTGTTTGTAGGCGACTGAATAAAGCCGTATTTCAAATATTCGATAGTTTATTGTTTATATTTCTTCTTGGGTTCAGCAATGATATTATCTGTAAAAAAGAAAAAAAAGTTAAAATTACAAAATTGCTGGAATGTAATTTCTCACGTACTAAACCAAATTATTTTTACAAGAAAAGGTATAAAAATACTGACCTGAAACCTGCTGTTTTGTTGGAACCACAATAATTTGCTTTGTGTGTAATCCGTGTAAGTAAGGTATTGAATATGCACCAAACTTTTTATGCATTACATCAAATTGCTAACTGCTTGTCACACAATTCAGAAACAGCCTAAAAGTGATTTCATTCGTCTCACGTATTTATAGGATTATACAGTGAACAAGTCATAATATTTACATGTTACTACCGATGCCAGTGGTGTAGCTAGAACTTTTTCCACCCGGGGTATCCCTGAGTTTGCCGCCCTTCTCAATACACACCAAAAATACTACAAAAAGTCAAAACGACGTAGCGCGAAATAAATTTAAACACTATGTTTATTTTTGAAGTAAAACTTTAATTTCAACATTCTAAAATGTTATTTTTCTTGCTTTTCCGTTAGCAAAATCGTCGATGACATTGGCGAATTCTATTTCATACTAATGTAGGTAATTCTTAATCAATTTTATTTAGAAAAACTCCTCTCACAACTAGCAACACTTACAGCAACTGTGAGGAAAATTCGCAGTAGTATTACAATATTTGGAACTGAGTTCTCGAGACTGTATTATAGAATTAACTGCAAAAGTTCAAAAAGGTTCAAAGTGCCACCCGGGGTGGACCATCCCCTCCGCCCTTCCCTAGCTATGCATCGTCCCGATGCGAACTGGACTTGTAAAATCCCGATCACTTGAAAGTGCGCTCCCGCCAACAGCAACGCCGACCAGCTGTAACTTGCATTTTGTGTGTTTCCTTGGAAAATAAAGCAACCATTCCGACCTTTACTTACGTTATACAACAGTTATATCATCAAAAATTTTCGTCCTTTATGCTTTCACTGCCCCCTTACTTCAATTCAACGTCCCTTTTGGCTCATGAGATCACTACCGCTTCCCTGGATAGTTTTAGCCCCCCCCCCCCCCCGAAGGGGCGGTACCGTACACTTTGGGAGCAACTGATCTAACCAATGAAGAACACTATTGCTTATGGTCAACAAACGTTAATTTAATATATATTAACTGATTAAATTTACCGATTCATGGTAACAGGAATATTGTCATAATTGCTGTATTGCTCGCAATCATTCTTAGCCATGAAACATTGAAAGATGGCACTCAGTAGAACGACCTGCTACCGTAATATTTGAACTTGCAGCTTCTTAATTGATATACGGTAGTGCTACCCGCTTCCAATTAGACCTGAAAATTGTTATTTAGGATAATTAACTATTGGTGTCATTTTTATTCCCATTCAACAGGAATTCTACCCCCCCCCCGGATACATACACGAAACGTAAGCCTATCGCGTCGTATTAGTGCCGTCGAGGTCGTAGCATAGATAATTCAGTTTCGCTGCTACAACGTGGTGGTTGGCACACTCACAGTATGGTGTGAAAATCATTTATCTCATTCACTCCTTCCGGAACATCTGTGCAGCACTGGGATTCGAAGTACACCCTTCTTGGATGCGGAAGTTTAGAATTTTTTTAACTGAGTTAATTACTGTAACCTGATGACTCAGGCTGCGTAATTAACGTTCATCCGAATAGGAGACTCAGAATTCCATAGAGAGCGCTTTATGTAGATATATTTATTCAGATTTATTTATTCAGATACCAGTATAGGCGGTTGTCGTAATTGTTATATTACTGGCCGATTGGACGATGGACGTACGTTCTTCTGTTAGTTCCATGAAGACAGTCGGATTCTCGAAATTAATTACAAAATTAGCTATATATGTATTATTATTATCATCATGAAAGATTTATTTTAATTCTTTTAATTCGTCGATTAAATTTGTCACTAAAGAATGATCACTTTTTTCCTCTGTATAGTTTCATTTTTTTTATCATTTCAATGACGAAAGAAAACTGTCCACAGCACATGCGCAAAATAGAAATAGTTTGAATTTTGACCAACGTCACTATATAAAGAAAGTTAACACGAAATTCATTTTGTTAAAATGCTTTTTTTTTTTGTAATTACTTTCTTACTTGTTAGCGAGTATGAATTATAAACATAATGTTTTGCAAACTGTCCTGAATGAAACCAAGATTAAATCACATCAACAAATTGTTTTCTACGTCCAAAATGCTAACTTTCATTAAATTCGTTCTGCCAGAACGAGTTATTTCATTTCATTATTTTACGTGCAAAAAAAGGTGGTTTTTTTTGCAAATAAAATAATGAAATGAAACTTTTGAAATGTAAATTAACTATATTTTTCAAACTATGTTTTAGATATCATTTAGGATTATTTATATAAACTGTAAAATAATGAATAGTTCGAAAATTTTCTTTCGAAAAAGCGAGTAAATATTAACTTTAATATACACCTCTAATAAAATTCAATTTACATTAATGAAAATTATTCTGTGTTCTACTACTGTAATAGGTGGCCATTGCATTGAATGAATCAATCCAATGGCAACGTGTTGATTGATTCATTCAATCCAATACCCTTGGAGGGTAATGGATGGCAATGCTGTAGCCAATGAAGTTTTAACTGAGGCTCGGCTGTTGCTGTTACCCTCCTGTCATGATAAGAGCCTATAGCCCTATATATTAATGAATATCCATATTTTCTTCTGATAACGGGGAATATGAAAAGCATTCTTGCTTCACCCATCTAGCCCCCCCCCCCCCCAAAAAAAAACTAGTGATGAAAGGAGAATTGCTTACAGTGGTCATCCTTCCAAGTTCTGTTTACAATTCATACACGCTTTTTCTCAATTTCGAATAACATTACCAAAATCTAGCAAAAAAATTAAGTCGTATTTTCGGAAAAACAAGATTTCCTGATTACGATCCTTCTTCTTTCCTATCTCCCTTCCCAAGCATGGGAAGGGAGACAGAATAGTTCCAATTGCGATATGCACGCCATAATCAATCAACAGAAAAATGGGATATCCTGAAAATAATAAGATTAAAATGAAGATCAACTTTGCTATTTTATGAGGACGTTCCAATTGACAATTGACATTTATGTCTTTAGGGGTGAAGCAAAATGCTTTTCATATTCCCCGCTATCTGTTGTGGTTACAGTGAGGGTAAAATTTATGAGCAGTTTGCTCGCCCTGAATGGACATGGAGATTATGCATCGCTATGGGATGCTAATATAGCTTTTGGTCTTCTATATTTGAATATGTCCGTTGGATCGTATGCTGCAGCTTGTTGAACCAAATCGTTGGGGTGTATGGACGTCTTTAGGAAGAAATTAGATGCTAAGGATTGTAGAAAAGAGAAAATATAGGGAATATTTGTATTACCTCTATGAAGTTGATTGTTTTTAACATACCACGGGGCGTTCAGAATCATTCTCAAGCACTTGTTCTGCACTCGCTGTATTTTGATAATGTTAGCATTAGAGGTGTGGCTCCAGGCCGGAGAGGCATAGGTGATTATAGGACGAATCGTCATCTGGTATAGTTGCAATTTGATTCTGTTGCTTAGCTTGATATTTCTATTAATTAGCGGATAGATCTGAGCTATGGCTTTAGATGCCTTTGTGCACGTAGACTTGGTGTGCTGATTGAAAGATGAAAGATGAAAGAATCACACCCAAGTAATTTCTGTCTTTCTGTCTGCCAGGGAATTTTAGTATTGAATAGTAACACATCTCCTGCAGGAGACATTGGCCTTTTTGAGAAAAGAACGGCTGAGCTTTTCAGGGGATTGACTTCCAATCTCCACTTGGAGAACCAACCCTCCAGCTTTAGAAGGTTTTCTTGAAGCTTTCTGATAACGAAGCGGGGGAGGACGTTACACAACTTATAAATGCATACTTCATGATTTCATAAATCTCAAATTCGGAGGTGTCAAGACCATCTCCCACAAGCGCATTTGATCTGTTCTTCAGAGGATTCTCTCAAAAATTATCCATTATATTATTTTTAAGTTTTATTTCCCTCAATAACTAATACTAATAACTGCAAGTAATATATATATGGAAATCAGATGCCGAATGCTGAAATGTTACGTGTGGTCTATTCTGCTCTATGGAGTTGAAACATGGACATTGAAGGCGACAACCATCAAGAAAATCGAAGCCTTTGAGATGTGGCTATACAGAAGAATGCTAAAGATATAATGGACAGAAAAAATTACCAATGAAGATGTCTTAAAATCCATTGGCAAAGCTAAACATCTTGTACAAATAATCAAGAAACGAAAAACATCATATCTTGGACACATCATGAGAAACAGCAAATACCAACTTCTACAAACTGTTTTGGTAGGAAGAATTGATGGCAAAGGAACTAGAGGAAGAAAAAGAATATCATGGTTTGACAACATCAAGACGTGGACAGGAAAGAGTAGTGCACAACTGCTCAGATTAGCACAAGAGCGCAGTTTGTTCGCCAAGATGGTCGCTGACCTTCGATAGAAGATAGCACAATAATAATAATAAGAATATATATATATATATATATATATATATATATATATATATATATATATATATATATATATATATATATATATATTTTGACAATTCATTTTAACTCGGTTGGAATATTATAAAATAAGTTTAATGACTATTACCGAGAGAAAAGATGGCAAGATATATTTAACAATATACTACTAGTTTACTAGTTTCGTTACAAGAACATCATCAGGTATCATACTCAAAGAAGTATATAAAAAACTACAGAGACTTAACATTGTACTAACAGAACAAGTGAAAAACAGTAGCATGTTTGAAAAAATGCAAGTATGAGTTCCATACAAACGAATACTACGCGCTGTCGCGAGTGCGCCAGTACTGAACAGAAGCAACGTGTGCGTCCGAGAGATTGTAACTTAGGCTGTTATTGATATGAGAGGAATCTAGAGAAATTTCTCTTGATTCAACAATCTTTCTTTCCAGTTCATCGTAGCACACATGGATATTAGCAGTTTGAGTCCAGTTTACAATGTGCTGGCGGCCTTCGTCTGAGTTAGCAGAAAAGAGAACGTGGCTAGAGAGAGCGCTAGCTCTAGTCCTGTTATAGGAGATATCTCTACGGTGTTCATCCAAACGTAGAAGGATGGATTTAGCAGTCTGTCCATAATATGGCTTTCCGCAATCACATAAAATCTTGTAGACTCCTGGAAACTGAGTAGGAAGATGTTTCTGTTTATATTGGCAAAGTAATGAACGAAGTTTTGGAAGCGTAGTGTAGCACGTTTTGAAGTTAAATTTCTTGAGAATGTTAGCCAGTTTTGGTGAAAGAGAGCTGATGTAAGGTAAGGAGATGAAGGCTCTTGGGAGAGGGGGATCTTCAGCAGTAGTTGAGTGCCTGGGGGAAAGAAATTTGTCAATCTTCTTTGGAGAGAAGCCATTGTTGATAAACGTTTTTTTAAGAAAACTGAGTTCATTTATAATTTCTGTTTCTTCTGTAAGTAATGATTTGGCTCGGTGGGCTAAAGTGGAAATAATACCACATTTTTGTGGGGGATAATGATGGGAGGAAGCATGAAGGTATCTGTCAGTATGAGTAGGCTTTCTAAAAATTGAGATTTTAATGTTCTCAGCACATCTGGTAAGTTTGAGGTCTAAAAAGGGAAGACAGTCATCCGATTCCAGTTCGAGGGTGAAAGAGATTTTTTCGTGGCATTTGTTTAGGTGGTCTAAAAATAAATAGAGGTTATTGACGCCGTCTTCCCAGATGAGGAAAATATCATCAATATATCTGAACCAGACTTTTGGTTTAAAGTGAAAGGAGTTAATAGCTTTTCCTTCAAATTCGTTGAGAAATATATCCGCAAGAATCGGAGAGAGTGGGCTGCCCATAGCCAGACCTGAGTTTTGTAAGTAGATCTTGTTGTCATATTTGAAGTATCCTGACTTTATGCAATGGGAGAGAAGAGCAAAGAGTTTTTTTGATAATTTATTCTTGAGAAGATCGAGGACTTCTTGAGCAGGAACATTTGTAAAGAGAGAAACAATATCAAAACTGGCCATTAAATCTGTTTTTTTAAGTTTGATGTCCTTGATTTTAGAAACAAAATCTGCAGAGTTTTTAATATGTGAAGAAGAAACTCCAGAAAGATTTCTTAGAAAACTCGCTAGAAATTTGGAGAGATTATAAGTGGGAGAGTGTATGCCCTCAACTATAGGTCTGAGTGGGCAGTTATTTTTGTGAATCTTGGCGAGACCACACAGTCGAGGTATCAAGGGATGAAGCGACCGAAGAGAAAGTCGAATGTTTTTTTGTAACTCTAAGGTGGTTTTTAATAAATTATTAGTTCTATTATGTAGTTCCATCGTAGGGTCATCAGCAATTTCTGAGTAGGTATCACTATTTAAAAGTTCCAAGATTTTATTGTGGTAATCAGACTTGTTTAAGATGACAGTTGCATTCCCTTTGTCTGCGGGAATGATAACTATGTTACTATTATCTTTTAAGGACTTGATAGCTTTCAAGTCCTTAAAAGATAATAGTAACATAGTTATCATTCCCGCAGACAAAGGGAATGCAACTGTCATCTTAAACAAGTCTGATTACCACAATAAAATCTTGGAACTTTTAAATAGTGATACCTACTCAGAAATTGCTGATGACCCTACGATGGAACTACATAATAGAACTAATAATTTATTAAAAACCACCTTAGAGTTACAAAAAAACATTCGACTTTCTCTTCGGTCGCTTCATCCCTTGATACCTCGACTGTATGGTCTCGCCAAGATTCACAAAAATAACTGCCCACTCAGACCTATAGTTGAGGGCATACACTCTCCCACTTATAATCTCTCCAAATTTCTAGCGAGTTTTCTAAGAAATCTTTCTGGAGTTTCTTCTTCACATATTAAAAACTCTGCAGATTTTGTTTCTAAAATCAAGGACATCAAACTTAAAAAAACAGATTTAATGGCCAGTTTTGATATTGTTTCTCTCTTTACAAATGTTCCTGCTCAAGAAGTCCTCGATCTTCTCAAGAATAAATTATCAAAAAAACTCTTTGCTCTTCTCTCCCATTGCATAAAGTCAGGATACTTCAAATATGACAACAAGATCTACTTACAAAACTCAGGTCTGGCTATGGGCAGCCCACTCTCTCCGATTCTTGCGGATATATTTCTCAACGAATTTGAAGGAAAAGCTATTAACTCCTTTCACTTTAAACCAAAAGTCTGGTTCAGATATATTGATGATATTTTCCTCATCTGGGAAGACGGCGTCAATAACCTCTATTTATTTTTAGACCACCTAAACAAATGCCACGAAAAAATCTCTTTCACCCTCGAACTGGAATCGGATGACTGTCTTCCCTTTTTAGACCTCAAACTTACCAGATGTGCTGAGAACATTAAAATCTCAATTTTTAGAAAGCCTACTCATACTGACAGATACCTTCATGCTTCCTCCCATCATTATCCCCCACAAAAATGTGGTATTATTTCCACTTTAGCCCACCGAGCCAAATCATTACTTACAGAAGAAACAGAAATTATAAATGAACTCAGTTTTCTTAAAAAAACGTTTATCAACAATGGCTTCTCTCCAAAGAAGATTGACAAATTTCTTTCCCCCAGGCACTCAACTACTGCTGAAGATCCCCCTCTCCCAAGAGCCTTCATCTCCTTACCTTACATCAGCTCTCTTTCACCAAAACTGGCTAACATTCTCAAGAAATTTAACTTCAAAACGTGCTACACTACGCTTCCAAAACTTCGTTCATTACTTTGCCAATATAAACAGAAACATCTTCCTACTCAGTTTCCAGGAGTCTACAAGATTTTATGTGATTGCGGAAAGCCATATTATGGACAGACTGCTAAATCCATCCTTCTACGTTTGGATGAACACCGTAGAGATATCTCCTATAACAGGACTAGAGCTAGCGCTCTCTCTAGCCACGTTCTCTTTTCTGCTAACTCAGACGAAGGCCGCCAGCACATTGTAAACTGGACTCAAACTGCTAATATCCATGTGTGCTACGATGAACTGGAAAGAAAGATTGTTGAATCAAGAGAAATTTCTCTAGATTCCTCTCATATCAATAACAGCCTAAGTTACAATCTCTCGGACGCACACGTTGCTTCTGTTCAGTACTGGCGCACTCGCGACAGCGCGTAGTATTCGTTTGTATGGAACTCATACTTGCATTTTTTCAAACATGCTACTGTTTTTCACTTGTTCTGTTAGTACAATGTTAAGTCTCTGTAGTTTTTTATATACTTCTTTGAGTATGATACCTGATGATGTTCTTGTAACGAAACTAGTAAACTAGTAGTATATTGTTAAATATATCTTGCCATCTTTTCTCTCGGTAATAGTCATTAAACTTATTTTATATATATATATATATATATATATATATATATATATATATATATATATATATATATATATATATATATATATATATATATATATATATATATATATATATATATATATATATATATATATATATATATTACTGGGGGAAGTTGTATTAATTATGATCAGTTGGGAGTAGAATAGCCTTCGGTCTTTTATATTTGTGGTAATCTGTTTCATTGTAATTGACAGCTAGTACGATCAGCGGGTTTGAATGTGAACTTGACTTGAATATGGAATGCCGGTTTCTCAATGAATCTGTGATAAACCATGGGATATCTAGAATCATCCTTAGGCACTTATTTTGGATTTTTTGTAGTTTTGAAATGTTTGATGGTGAAGTGTGACTCCATGCTGGTGAGGCGTAGGTAATAACTGGACGTATGACCATCCAGTAAAGTAGTGATTTATTTTGTAAGTTCAATTTACTCTTGCGGTTGACCATTGGGTAGAGTTGAGCTATTACGTTGGATGTCTTGGAGTCAATGAGATTGATGTGCTTGTTAAAAAGGAGTTTCTTATCCAGTAGCACCCCAAGATATTTAGTCAATGAACGCTATGGGATCTTTTGACCAGAGAGCTAGATGTCTTCTTTAATGCAGACTTTTTTCCCTAGAGAATAACATGGCTGATCTTTTGAGGTGGATTACTTCAATCCTCCAGTTGGTGAACCATTTTTCCAGTGCGTTGATACTTCCTTGGAGTCTGCTGATTGCCAGGCGAGGGCTGAGTGACCTCGCTAGAATAGCGGTGTCGTCGACATAAAGGGCCGTAATAGTTGTTCTTGAATTTAGAGGGATGTCTGATACGTAAGTTGTAAACAGTAGTTGTACCAGAAGGGAACCTTGATGTACACCATATTACATTGAGGACGGTATGTACTTAATACATAGGAATACTTTATCTACATAGCAAATAGGGGTGTTTATGTAATTTAAAAATTCAAGAACACAATTTAAGTTTTCGTTTCTTACAATAAATTTATGCTTTAATGCGTATATTTTATTGAATAATTTAATACTTAAAATGAAAATTATCACCAATACTGGACTTGAAAATGCTATTTTCAAGTCCAGTATTGGAGATAGCAGTCTGTTTGACTTTAGTTTTCTCATTGTGTTCACTAATTCTTTGGATGCTTTCAGTAATTTTATTTCACACTGACATCGGAATGAGTTAAAATGAACATTTCAAAATTTCCTCACTTCAATTCACTTCCTTCTTAATATACCCTTGTCGAACATTTTCACGTGGATAATTTATTTCTTTCCCTCAACGATTTCTATATTTTTCATAGAAGATATAAAGGAAAACCAATGTTTAATGTGCACGGTGGAGTTCGTTATGAGCTTCGTGGAGAGGCTTCCCAAGGTCCTTTGCGCCCTGCACAACGTGCTCTACTAACTGTCAACTTAAGAAACTCAGAATATTCTGAGATTGTATTGTGTAAACATCGAAAGGAGTATCTAATATGATTCATATTTGAACCGCTGTGAAATATTTTTGCAAAATATTAAAATATTTCATATTATATCAGAAATATTTAATACAAAACAATTTCAACTCAAACTTTTCAAAATGATTAATAAAACTCTTTGCATCTTTTATTATTTCACACCAATTTTAAATTAATATATCTTTCATATTTAATACTTTTTATAATTCGAGAATACCGTGTAGTGGCCGGGATAAGAATAGCCCCACTGTAGTCCATGCATGTCGTACGAGGCGACTAAAATGGGTGCCCACGGAGGGTAACGGATTGCAATGCTGTAGTCAATGAAGTTTTAACGGAGGTTCGGCCATTGCTGTTACCCTCCTGGCATTATCAGAGCTTATAGCTCTATATTACCCTATCCATACATTTTCTTCTACAGATAACGGGAATATGAAAATCATTCTTGCTTCACCCATCTAGCCAAAAAAAAAAAAAAGGAGAGAGTACATAAAATTATTTTTTAAAAATAAACAAATACGAACGTCTAAAATATCTGTTATAAATTAATATAAATCATTAAAAAAGGGATGAGTTAAAAGCTTTATAACATACGTAGTACAGTGAAGGAGGGTTATTTGACTATTTCGTGATTTTATTCAGTGAGATGAATTAAAATATTCTTCATGTTGTTGTGCGCGTGCGGGTAACATGCGGAAGTCTGCAGAATTTAATTCGAAAAAAAAAAAAACCCACAAGGCCTATGGCAGTGGAATGGTGTGTTTGGGCTTGCTGTCTAAAAAATATTGAAGATATGTAAGTTGTCCTCTGTTTGATCTAAGAAAGATTAGCTATCTAACGAGTAAGTAACAAAAGGCTAATGTTCATTTTGAAGAGGCCAATCTGAATTGAATAGATTCCTGAAAAACGGAAGTCGAGATTACATATTAATTATTCGCTAAATTATAGTAAGAGTAGAATTAAGAATTAATAAACGCCTTTATATTGGAAAAATTGATCTCTTTTGAATCGAAATTAGAACAATGAGGATGAAACTTGTTTAATAACGTAGCAAAGCAAACACTATCGATTTCCCATTTTTGTTATTAAAGTAATCAGGAATACACTCAAAATCAGTTCTACATTCACTGTGACATGGATGTCTATGGATATCATTAGGAGTGATAATTTTCACTTCTCAGAGTGATAATACCACGTTTATTTCAAAACCGGAAGTGACTTCAAAAAGCTTTAGTTTTGATGTCTAAAGCAGAATTTCATATTATTTGGAAATCCTAATTTTAGACGAAACCTAACATACTCTCGGTTTACTTGGATTAATTCTTATATATATCTTAACAAGTTCACGCAGGATACCACACATGATTGCATCGTTCGGTACTCGTCCAATTTTTTTTTTCTCTTTATAACAAGTAGCAAGAGTAAAAACCCTGCCACACTATTATGAGACTGGTTAACTGACGGTCAGTTGAAAAGCCTTGATAAAGGCTTCTTGCGAAGTAGACGGGATTCGAACCAGCTCTTTGCAACCAATGGGGAGCATTGAAACTGACTGAGCTCTACGTGTGAAGTATGTCACGACTAATATACAAATTGATAGAGGTTGTTTGAATCAACTGATGAGACGTCAGCGGCTTCTATATGCAATTACACTAATCATGAAGTTACATCATGAGAAACTTTGTTTGCTGAAGCTTGAGTAAAGGATTGAAACAAAATTTCTTGGGAAGTAAAATATACGCCAATAAGTATTGAAAAAATCTTCCTACTAATGAAATGTTTATGTTCATATTATTATTCACCTCAAAAATCACGCACAATAACGAAGTACTGTTTTCGTTTCAGTCGCAAATATCACCTTAAATTGTGCTCCGTATGAAATAACGAACAAATGTTTTTAAATTTATTATTTTGTTTATTATTCAATGAAAACGTGGACCTATCTGTGAATCATTCTTCACCTGATACTATGAATATTACACTTATATATATTAGTAGACAAGAAATTGTACAAACATAGGAACGAAACAGTAAATTAAGAGAACGTAATATTGTTTACAATATCATCATTATAAGCGACCTTAAAGAGTGACTTTTCAAACTATGCAATCGCTTGTTTTTGTCAACAGCAATTGACAAAACCTCCCAAATGTTCCCATTCACAAAACAAGGAAGTAATAAACACCTTTCCAGTCTAAAATGCTACACTTCTTACGGCACTACATTTTGAGCGAAGGAAATGCAAGAATTCCCAGCACAAAGACGTGGGAATATTTCCAAAAAGAAATCCTATAAGTGCTTTTACGACTGAGTTGCTCAGAATTACACTAACTTAAAAAATCAAAGAATCTATGATGAGACACCAGAGTTTTATAAATATATCAGTGGAGTGTGTTCACAAATCGGTTTGCCACTCCTTTAGGAGAAGGAGGAGGAGACAACCATTCATCTCTGTCTTGGCCCATCTAATTCAGCTTAAGTTGAAAAGGTCCAGAAAATGTTCTTTTGAAAACGTTTCATTTTTTCTTTTAATCTAAACAAGTTGTTAATTCTAACGTGGGTGGTATTATTATAGCCGGAGGATTTACGATTTTTATTTGAAATAATTATTTTTAGATCAAGCAGAGATGAATTACAGACAAGGATTTATAAACTCTAAACTACTAAAAAAATAAGTGACTTAAACGAAAGAACACATATTATATAAAATCACAAAAATAATCATGAAATTGAAGAATATTCTCTATGCATTCCTTAAGAAAATTGATGTCAAGGGACCAAAATACCACGTGTATTATCGAATTAAGAGATATAATTTGTTGGAAAGGGTTTGTACGTCTTCTTTCAAAACTGGAAAGATATGCTAAAAAGAAAAGTCAAACCAGCGTCTTCTCCCATATTGAGATATCGTTGTGAAAACACAGCAAATTGTTTTACTAGAAATATACGAAACAAAACAATCCCATAAATGAGCTGCTGATTTTTTAAACTATTAAAAGTAAGGTTGCCTAATTGTAAAAAAGCCCCTATTAATGTATTTTTGCGTATATTCCTATAACCTTTGACATCACATAAGAAATGTTTATACGAGATATTCAAATAAATTATGAAGATGATTACTTATGCAGGAAATTCCTGATTTGTTTGTAAGGAAAACCATTCTGTATGAGCAGAAATGCCTCTGTTATCACGACAGTTTCAGGGACAGGCTGTTGGGAAACCTCATCCAACATCACGAAATCATCAGATGCACTCTTTTCCGCACCACCTTTGAGGTAGAGTATGAGGCGCGCTTTTTTTAACGTGGTATCCCCAGTAGGCCTATTCCACGATCTGATAAAATAAATTTGGGATTGTGGTGGAAAAAGTATTACAAATAAGTTTTCGTATTAAAAATTTCACTTTGTTAAAAAGCAAAATTTCTGGTTTCAGTTCCCCCATCCCTTCTCCGAGCAATGAAAGTAATACACTTGAAGGCCATGCCATACAGACATAACTTCCTATATTTTGAGAGTACATCAGTTAAATCGGTGGTGCCGCATGCCAGTCCTTAGTTAGAACAAGAGTCCGAACCTGTCAGTAACGAGTCAGGAGGATTCTCGGTCAACTGGCGTAAAATGCCGTTGCCACATACTCTGCCAGCTCTTGTCTGGAAAGGGAGACCGAATAGTGGAATATGGGAGGGAGTGTGGAGAACACGTTATAGCAAGAAGAATGGTAACTCTCTGTATCATACAGAGAGTTACCATTCTTCTTCATGTCATGCCCAAGAGTCTACCTCCTCGGTCCCCACTCTGTCCTTTCATCTAACCATGAAGTAACTGATGATGAACCTTTTAAACAATGACAGTGCGACGAAAAGGAATATCCCACAGCTAATTCCAATATAAAATGCACAACACGAACAAACACTACATACAAACCATGCCAGAACCTCCTGATTCAAATCACACCTTCACGTCCACTTCACTAACATTCGTGGCATTAACACCAACATATATGACATTCACCATCACTTCCAATCATCCAGACCATACCTCCTATTCTTGACAGAAACCCAATTATCATGTACATGCACGGCTGTCCATCTCCAATGTCCGAATTACATACTCACACTTCACAAATCTTTTCGCCACTATGCGGTCATAAGACATTCCATTCCAGAGAATGGCTAATTTAAAATCCCCTGCTTTAGACCTGCTCTGGTACGAGGTTTCCATGTCTAATCTAGTATTATTCATCTACTCTATTACCGTTCTTCAAAATCTGGTACCTACTGAGGCCCTTTTATATTTCTCTCCATGAAGTTCAACCCCTGCAATCCAGCCAGTCAGTCTTCCTTTCCATGTTCTGACTATTGTTTCATTCATCCGAATCTGACATCTGCTCCAGAATACTAACATAAGTTATCTTCACTCCAATGAAGACCTTCATCCCCTATCCTACCCAGGATCCTTGTCCAATTTCAAAACAGTCGAATCAAAAACTCCGCTTACCGCAGGTGGTTCGCTTCAAAACTCCAGCTTAATCCCTTGCCTATGCTAAAGAAAGCACAAATGCCAAAACGTTCATTAGTAGATCTAAATCTGACTTCAAAAAAATCCTACAGCAGAAACTTTGGGTCCAAATGAAAGTTGCATCTTCTGATATCTTTCTTAGGCCGTTGGATGCAACTTATAACCTGCACTTCCACTCAGCCTGATGGAACCACTGTTATATCACCCGCACATAAAGCTGATCTCCTGGCATCGCTATTTACATCAGCACGGACTGAAATTTGAGCACAGTAAGCCTCCTGTAGTTTTTCGACACAAAGAAAAATTAATAAATAAATTCTACAGTCTATTATTCCAAACACTGTGCTCCGTGGATAATACATGTTCTGTATTTATTCCAGAAAGGGAGATATAAGTCTATCATCAAACTTCCCACCAACTGCTATCATCTAAATCCCTTTCAAAGTAATGGAATGTTCTCTATCACTTAGAGTCCCACCGACCAACACTATGGATTCCACCATTCGAAATAGACAGCTCAACTTTCATCATTAACCCGTGGAAATGTGTAATGGAAAGGTCTGGTACAACTTATGCTTTCTCTCTCTTGACGGTTTGAGTGTGCTTGGCATTGATGCCTGATAATCATACTGCCATCGTTTGGTCTATCTGCTACTCTTTGTGATTCTTCTGGCGCACTCGTTGTGGATCGTTCATTTCTTAGCTTCCTTTGTCGTTGTTCACTGCATGTCATTGTTAACGAGTTCCTCTCTTCGAGATTAATCACCGACACAGGAGTCCCTCAGGAATCTGTCCTTTCACCTAACTTCTTTGTCATTTACATAAAAGACCTACTCTCTACGACCACTAATCCTATCCACAGCATTGCAGAACGACAGTATTCTCCATTCATCCTACTCAATTGACAAACCTTGCATTGAGCATAATCCGAAGAATGAAGGTCTTCGATAACTAGTATCTCAAACACTGATCAACGTTCTAACTTTCAATGTGGGCGAGGACAATCGTGTCATATACAATGTTGCCAAAACTCAGTCTTGTCTTTTCTCTCGTAAAAGAATTCCCAGCTCTCTCTGCATAACAAATTCACCTCCAGTCTCTCCTAACGAAACCACATCACATCAAGTGCTTGCTCAGCATCCAAAAAAAACTAGACATTTTTTTCATTGAAGATGGTATTTCACACACAGCCCACTTTTAATAATAAACAAATCCCAAATCCTCACATTCTTATCACGTTTGGGGTGGAGCACCCAAACTTCTCTACAAATTCTTGTACCATCCAGAAGAAAGGAATGGCAAATAGACGATCTCACTTTTACAGATTCACTTCAACCTCTATCACGTAGACGCAGTGTTTCAACTTTGAGTATATTCTAGAAGTTCGTCAATGGGCACTGCTCCACTGAAATGGCAACCATCATTCCTCCACTTTCTGTTGCACCAGTTAACACAAGAGCAGCAGTTGCCCAGCATCTATTCATTGTGCAAGTGCAAACACGCCGAGCCTGCTTTCCCTCTTCCTCTTTTATGTCATCTATTTCTGTCCTCTTGCACAGCCTACTGCAAACGTGTTACCAAATCACAACTCGTAAACCTCTAACCATGTCAATAAAACCCTACCTGACTCCCCACCTAAACGACAGACATCCACTGATGTGCTTATACGTTCTTCGACCCCTTATGTATGGGATCAATATAAAAATAATAATAAATAAATAAAATAAATAAATAAATTATTTCTCCATCGTAATCTTTTATTTATCTGTACTTCGTTGGACGAAATAAATTCCATTTTATATTTGAGTTAATGCTGCTAGTAAGTTGAATACGTTGACGTAGTCACGATCTATACAATGTATTCTGGTTACCTTTGCAGCAGCTTAGTCATGAAAATTTCTTCATGGAATGTTCGTTTCCACCGTAAGATAAGTCTGCATTTAATTTACTTGTTAGATGAAAACGTCTCTTGGTTAATATGATACTGTGGTGTTAGTTGAAAATAATTTCAATTAGTTTTTGGGAGAACATTGCATGTCCGCCTCTATTTCTACATTTTATGCATTAATGCATCGAAACAAAAACAAATAAAGGATTGAAACTGGAAGAATGCATCGAAAGCTGCACATTTTCTCATTGTAATGCTCTTTATAACGACAGAATGAGCAAGATGCAAATTCGAAATTTTAACCCTACTCTATTTTCATCTCTTTCTTCTTAGATCTTTAACATCCTCGAGTATTAAAATATGCTTATTTCGAAACGTTAATTTATTAAGATAAAACGGTTAGTTCTAAGTCAGCTGGAATATATTTATATATATTCTGTCTCTTAAATGTGTGTTTTATCATTTAAGCAGTTTGCTTGTTATGCGAGATGAAAAATCCGATTTTATAGAAATGAAATTCGTTTGC